>NC_085060.1:10509674-11157799 GCF_963662255.1 Cinclus cinclus
GGGCCAGGAGCAGCTTTCATCATCTCTGAGCATATTCCCTAAAGCAAACCACCTTGGGAATCCCCACTTGATAAGGGGCTCCCTGTGCACAGTGAGATAAAACACCTGCACAAAGTCCCTGACACATGACTTGGTCAAGCCAAGCACAACCTCCTTGTCCAAATTCTCCAGAAACAGGAGCAGGCCAGGCCCTGCTGGCAGCTTTTTGTCTCAAAGATGCACGCCCCAGGTGCCCACAGGCCCTTGTGTAGGGTCTGTGTATTTATGCCCGGCAGATAAAGAGATCCTTTCACCCCAACAGCTACACTGATGCAGCCATACCAACACACACATGCTGCTACAAGTGATCTCCCTTCCACATGGACAGCTCTCCACAGGGGAAAGCACAGCAGCTCCCCAGTGCTCCTCCACACCCGCTCCAGCCCGACCCAGAGCTGTGCTGCACGGCTGCCATGGGCATGGGGCTGCATCATTTCACCCACAATGACCAGATGAGCTTGAACTCACAGACAAGGGCTAAACTCTGGGCTTAAAAGCCCAACAGAAGGAGAGCGCAAAATCACAGAAGGGTAAGGATGGAAAAGACCACTGGAGGTCATCTAGTCCAATCTCCCTGCCCTGCATGAAAGGAAGAGAAGTTTTTATTTTAAAAGTCTTTATTTAAAAAAGGCACCATCCTTTCTGACTGACCTGCTGTCTCTGGGAGGAAAGCTCTCCACCCACAAACCTTCTGCTCATGTTCCAGAGCACAGGTCTGACTGCACAACTGGGACATCACTGGTCCAAAGAGAAAGGAGCCTGACAACTGGTTAGTCCTTAGCTGGAATAAATAGCTAGATTGTTGATAATTTCAAACAAAAAAAAAATTAAATAACTGCTAGAGAACCCCAAGACTCAGGCTGAATATTTTATCAATGATCCTTAGTCTTCCTAGCCATGATTTACAGGCTGGAGATAAAGGTACATGACTGTTTGCTGCAGGTTGCATTTGGGGTTATTCTCCTAAATTTGCCAAATAAGTTAACAATATAAAATCTAGGCTTCTAAATAATTTAAAAAAATCATTAAGGGATTGATCCACTCTGTATTTACTGCCTCACAAATACTATCACTGTGCCACACTTCAGTTTCAGTGCAACCAATGAAATGCAAGTGGCCCATAAATGTCTTAAAAAATCCATAACAGTGAGATGAAAACTGGAGAAAATTTGCCATTTCTTACATAGATTAGTTCTGAAAGGTGAGAAAGGATGAATCCATCTTGCTTCCATAGAATTATCAAACTTCTGATTACTGCTACGGTTTGGCTGGCAAATGAGCAGAGGGTAAGTAAGTCCAGCCACATGTTCCTTACACAGCTCCCAGTGTGCACAGTCAGGCTCTGGGTGTGCAGATGTTTGCAGGGCATGGCTGGGTGGGTGCTGTGGGCACATAAGCACATCACTTACACATCCAAACCAGTGCTTCTGCACTGCCAACACAAATGCTGCAAAAAGTTACCACAAAAACTACTCTAAAAGAAGAATTTGTCTTGAAATGCCAATTATAGATGCTGTATTTGTTTCAGCACCATCATGCTTTTCACTCTTAATTTCTATGTTGTTTTCCAGCTTAGGACTGGCACATACCAACACTCAATAGAGAACAGAAACAAAAGGTTTGAACTGGAAAATTTCTCAAAGGTTTCCAATATTCCTCATAAGATTAAAAAAATATTTAAAAAGCTCTTATTTCAAGTTCTGACAAAACTAGCCATAATCTTCTGATTTGATACTGAAGAGAGATGTCAAACTGAGGAGATAATGTGACTACCTCCACTTCAGCTCTGTAATGGAATATTAATTACATTTTTTTTGTTCCTTGACAATACCTTGCTATGCATGTAGAGAGAAAGTGGTTTTGTACTTCTGTAAGGATGCCTGTGGCTGCTTCAGCATACATGGACTCATACTTAGTATCTCTCTGATAGCTGCTTAAGGGCTGCTCTGACAAAATGCTCTCCCTCAACATTAATTTCTGCTAAAAGTACTCCTCATCAGATCATTTTCCTCTGTGCTCCTGAGCTTGGTATAGTTCTATGCACAGAAGCTGAGCTACAGCAGCTTTGTTATCTCTGCTTTTAAGAGACAGCAATAGCCTTTTCTCTGTGATTTATCACAAAGAGATACCCCAAAACTTGCAGTGCCTACCACAACATAAGTAGACAAGGTGATCCAAAAACACTGTGCTTAACTCTGCTATGGAGCTGTAAAGAAATCAATGCTGTCCATAGCCTGGCTATTTCTTTTGCTAAAATGGCACTCCAAACGGCACTGGTTTTAGAATGATCATTTTTCTTTTAAAGCATCAGAGGCATCCTCTTGTTATATTTGCCCTATAAGCCACTCTAAAGGACAAGGCTGTAGCATGTTTTTCCAGATTACTTTAAAAGTTTGCAATAATGCATATCTTTGAATTGCCCTTGATTCACTTTTTTCCCCCCCACGATTATTAGAAGAAAATGGACAAGATGGCACAGAAACACGACCGACTTCTCCATCTTGTTCTTTGGGGGAAAAGCCAAAAACGAAGAATAGGAGCAGAGCAGCTCAAGGAAGAAGCCAGCTCTAACTTTTGTCCCGGGAGAGCCGGGGGCAGATGGCACCGAGCCTTCCTCTTCCCAGCCCCTCTCCTTTCGTCCCATTTTTTTTCTGCTAAAAAAGGCGTCACGGTGGGAGCTGTGATCCCACGGCAGAGCTCCGGGCGCGGGCCCGGCAGCGCAGGGACGGGGGCTGCGGGGCTCCAGCCCGGCGGGGGCGGTGGAAGGGAGGGGAAATCTCGATGAGGTACGAGGGGTCCCCGACCTCATCGGGGTGCGGGAGGGCAGCGGCCGCGCTCGGCCCCGCTCCGAAGGATGCTGCCGCTGCTGCGGGGGCCGCAGCCGCCTCCGTCCGGGATGACCCACCGCGGGGTCCCGGGGGCTGCGGGGACACTCGGCCGAACCGGGGCGGAGGGAACGGCGGGGGGGGAGAGGCGGCCAACGCAGCCCCGCGGGGTCCCCGGGGACCCGGCGCCCCGCACCGCCAACCCCGCACCGCGCCCCCCGGTCCGGCGGGATCTCCCTCCCCGGCCCGGCACTCACCCACGGAGTCGGGCAGGGCCACGCCGGCCGGGCGCTGCTGAGTCAGGGCCTGCCGCATGCTGCCGGCGCTCCCGCAGCCCGCCGGGCCACGGGCGGCTCAGCCCCGGACCGGCACCGGCCCCGCCGCGCCTGCGCCGCGCTCCGCCCCGCCCGCGGCTGCCCCGGCTCCGAGCGGCTCCTGCGGCTCCGAGCGGCTCTGCCCAAAGCGGCTGCCCGGCCCCGGGGCCGCCTCGCAGAGCCCTTTCCCAAGGGGCTTGGGGAGGGAGGGACGGAGCTCCTGTCCCGCCTCTGGCAGATCTCGGCGCGCTCACGGGCAGTTCGGCCGGAGGGGTTCCTCGCCTCTCTCCTTATCTTTCTCCGTCCCTCTGCCTTCAGCAGCTGCCACCCTCCTCCAGTCCAGCTGCTCCAGGACATTCTGTCCTCCAAAATCTCCCTGGCTCCTCTCTGTTGCCCCATTCTCCCCATCTCGCTCCTCCCGGAGGGGCAGATGACAGTCCCGGTCAGCCACCCCGACGCGGCCACGGGCTCAGTGTTTCATTTCTCGGCTCTCTGAGAATTCCGCTCCCGTGGCAACGTCTGTCGCTGCCCGTGCCCTATTCTATGGAGACAGCAATCATCTGCAATCTCCGTGTCCATGGCCAAGGAGCAAGAGCAGGCCCTCAGCCTCTGTTTTCCACATCCTCTCTGCAAAATGAGGATAAAAGCACCTTCCCAGCAGGCTTCATAATTGCCTGTAAATCATTCTAAAGCCCTGGGCTGAGAGGTGCTAAGTACAAATCATGTAATTATTTCAAGCATATTTCATCAAGTTAAAAGAAACTAATACTATCTCTGCTTTAAAACCCCCACGCTTTTACTGGATAAGAGCTTAATGACCAGCTTCTCCCAGGAGAAAAGGGAAAGTGTACACTGCCAGCGATGCAAGAGGCAAGTTACAAAAGCCCAGATCAATTAATGACAAAGAACACATCATCTCCAGAGGAAACAGCGGCTGTTTACCTCGGATGAACTAGAGGAGCCCCGAACTCAGTGGCTGTGACAGAGGGGCTGGTACTGGTCTCCTGCTCAGTTGTCCTCACCCTGTGCTAGCGATGGAGGACACAGGTCTCATCTCCCTCCTCCATTCCGTTCCGTGCCAGGGTCGGGCTGTGCAGTAGCACAGGGCGCGTGTGCTCCCGGAGAGCTATTGGTGCCCTACAATTGCCCATGCCATGTTGAATCCCTGCATCCCATTCCATCTCCCGAGCTTCGGGAAGACAAGCGCTGTCCCACGGCACCTGGCAGCCTGGCCAGGAGATCCAGCTGTGGGCACAGCTGTGGGCAGAGCTGCCGGCGTGCTCTCTGCCGGCAGGGTGGCTGCGGGCAGGCACCGGCCCCGGTACCGAGCGGCAGCCCCGGCCGGCTCCGCGCAGCCCGGGGCAGCTGCCAGATCTCTTTGTGTCCCGCTGCGCCCATTTATTAGCACAGCCGGGGAGCGGCTTTCAGCCATGCTCCGGAGAGGAAAGTGAGAAATGGTGCTTTGCCGGCTGGGACGACACCGTGCAGTCCTGCGGGAGGCTGGCACAGATATCCCCGCGCCTTCGGGCAAAGTCCCAGCCTGGGGCAAGGCAGGCTTTCCCCACCCTTGAACAGGGCCTGGCTCTCTGGCGAAAGGAAGGGCCACCGGTCCCATTGGAAACGGGCCAAGAGAATGAGCGGGTGGATCGTGCCGAGCTCAGGCTGGGACAGACGTGTAAAACGAGCCCCTCTGCTCCTCGAGAGCTGCGCGAACACAACCAGGGCAGCCCCCGCACGCTGCCACCACACCGCTGGAGCTGCTCCAGCGGCAGGACTGCAGCACTCACCCCGGATGTCCCAGTGCATCATCTCGTGCCTGTAACTCACTGATGGAGGAAGATCTGACACTCCCCAGCCCCGGTCTGCGGGGTGTGCCTCTGGATTTTGTCTGAGAGGCTGTGGGTAGCTCTTAAACCTGGGGCGAGGAAACCGGGACTGTGAACTCCTGGCTGCTGTCTCTGTTCTCGGGGATAAATATAGAACTGCCTGCCCCTCTCACTACCCCTTTCACCGCAAAAGAGATTTCGCAATCATTAACCCCGGCCCCGCTGAGACTGACAGGCACACATTGACCGACACTTCTCGCCATCGGAAACCCCAGCGATTTGTTAATGTTTATTAACAGCTACACTGTCTCCCGGGGGAAGAGCTTGGCCTCCCCATGTAGGGCGTTGGTTGGCAGTGATGGGAAGTCAAATATGAGGCAGGATGCAGTGAGAGTACTGCAAAGGGCACCAGATGCCAGAGGACTCAAGATAGGATCCTGCTGCGTTGAACTTACCCCCTTTAGTAAAGCAAGTTATTTTTTGATGCACTCCTGAACAGCAAAGATCTGCACGGTAGGGAGGGAAAGCAGCTTTGGTCCCACAGTCTTGGCATAGCTGCTGTTTTAGGAGGTGCTGGTGAGCAGTGCTTGGGGAGGGGGCTCTGTGAGTCTCTGAGAGCCAGGACGACACGGCACTCACACAGGAGCCAGTGCTGCTGTGCTAACACTCACTTTTTTTTTTTGGTGCTTCCCATCCAAGAATGGACAGCAGCACCAGTGGCATGGAGGGTCAGCTTAGGAGCCCCAGCCAGAAGGTGGTGAGTATTTTTATAGCCTCGTTTTAAGGGTGAGGTGGGAGCTGCTGCAAGGACCTGCTTTGTGGCTGATAAATTTATAATTGCTTTAGGAAATGCTGCTTTGTCTCTTAGGCAAAGCACTTTGTGTGGAAGGGGGAAAGGGCAGTGGCAGGTCTGGCCAGTGGTGCTTGGTGGTGAAGGGGACTAGAAGGGACAGGAATCCCTGGGCAGGGTGACCCTCTGCATGCCTGGATTTCAGCAGGAGGAATCTAACACAAAGCTGACCTGATCTGAGGTGAGAATGGGGAAAAGCTCTTGGCCTCCTCCAGGACACCCACAACAATCAGCACAGAATGATTTTGCCAGAGATGAACCCCAGATTTGTTTTCCAAGCTGTCACAACAGGGCTGTCCAGTGTCACAACATATCATTCTGTGGTTCTGTCTTCTCCCTGCCCCACTGCACTCCTATTCCAGCTCCTGCCCCTTGTCCAGGTCCAAGGGACTGTTCCAAGACCATCTCTATCCTTGGCTGCAAAGATAAATCACCTGTGCTTCATTCCACCTAGCTCCCTAGCTGAGACATCTGCCAGGCACCTGGTACTGAGATCATTCTGCCCAGCTGCCCCACAGAAACCCATGGCAAGTGCTTGGGGCTTCTTCAGGTTCTCTGGGCTGCCATGGAGCCCTCGTGGCCTTTCCCAGCCAGCAGGATAGGACCCTTCAGCAAGTGAAGGGCCACACAGCATAGAGCCAGGAGAGCTGGAAACTTCTCTCCTTGCAAAAGCTTCATTCAGTTCCCAGGGTGAGGTCCCATGATGGGGGAGGCTGTTCCCATATCCACCCCACAGATTTAAGCATTTGTAGCAGCTTCTGAGTGTGGGCTCTTGCTGCCTCCAGCAGAAGTTTGTATGAAATTCAAAGGGCTTTCCCCAGTGCAGCACTAAGCATTGGTGTGGAGTTCATCTGGGCAGTCCCCCCCTACTCTGGCAGTCTGAGGAAATGTTTCCAAAATATCTGCTGGTAGCTCTTTTATTTAATGGGGAGAGTGGGAAGAAGAACACCTCCTCTTCCCCCTCTTCGTTGGTCACTTGCTCCCTTGCAAGTGTCCTGGCAGGGTACAGCCCCCAAACCTCCTGTCCCATGTCCCTGCTGGTGACTTGTGCTGGAGCTGCTGCTTCCTGGCTCCAAAACCCACTGCTCTCATCCACCCTGTACCCAGTGTGCCCTGTGTACCCTGCACCTCAGGCCATGCAGGAGCTGGCTCAGGAAGGCCAGGGCTGTGGGACCTGCACCAAGCACCGCCTCAGCCATACAGGCAGCTGTGGGCATTTTCTGGCAGCAACGCTCTGAGCAGGAGCACTCCCAGAAGAGCTCCACCAGGGCCCTGTTCAGAGCCCATCAGGGCAGTCAGTGGGATGGGGATGGCTTACAGCCCCCGCTCTGCACAGGCTCCCCAAGGGACACGTTCAGGCTTTGGAGCCAGCATTCTCTCCACCCCCCGCCCTGTTCTCGCTGTTTTGCAGGGTTTGTGTGCCTGAGCACAGTTTAATTTCTTGCCCCCAGTTCAAAGGAGTTTCCAAGCAAGGCTTTTGCCAAGCTGTCAGCCATGTCCCAGCTCACCCAGGGAAACCCACGGCTTGAAAATATCTTATCTGTGGGTCCTGGCTTCTACAGGTTCTCTGTGCCCGGCAGGTTTCCATGACCCTGAGCACAGACACACAGGGGTGATCCTGCAGTACTGCTGCTGTGGATCCATGCCAGGAGCAGGCACAGCAGGGACAGCAGGGACAGCAGGGCAGAGCAGGGACAGCAGGCACAACAGGGACAGCAGGAACAGGATGGCACAGGAGGGCACAGCTGGGCACAGGAGGGACAGGAGGGGACAGCAGGGACAGCAGGCACAGCAGGACAGAGCAGGGCACAGCAGGGCACAGGAGGGCAGAGCAGGCACAGCAGGGACAGCAGGGACAGGAGGGCACAGAAGGCACAGCAGGGTACAACAGGGACAGGAGGGCACAGCAGCCCCGGGGAGCCGTGGCAGGTTCAGAGTGTGGCCCTGACCCAGTCCGGAGCGGCTGAACCCTGCAGCAGCGTTTGCATTAAAATGAGGGGAGGTGATGAACCCATCCAGATCATAGCATCCCCCAGCTCTCCGGCGGTGCCTGTCCCGAGCTGAAAGCAAGGTCAGCACCATCTCCCACCAGCCTGCTTTTGGACACCTGCCCGGATTCAAGGGGAATTAAGTACAGCTTCACAGTACAGTGTCTCAAGTGACTCTTGCCCAGGCACAGGTACAGAGAGATTTGTGTTCCTGAGTTCTGGACAAACAAGTTTTCACCCCTTAGGCAAAATAGAAACTCTTGCAACCTGGGGAGATGCTTTCCCCTGGAACTCACTGTAATTTAAAAAGTAACAGCACAGGGATTTCTTCAAAGACTGAATACTTGCTCACATGCCAAGAAAAACAAGCTGGTTGATCTCTTTAATACTGCTGCCTGCTATCATCTGTGGCAGCACGGAGAATGTGCACTTGAACTCAGAGATGTTGCAGAAGTGTGGGAACAGTCCCAGCCTTCCCAGATCACAGGTTTTCTTTGGTCATGTTCATGCAGGTGGAAAAAGATGAGTTTCTGTAAATGCAAGCACAAGGAGACAGTACCCAGTGTGACAGCAGTGACGTACATGTAATGGAAAAATGGATGCTGGGTTCTAAGTGATCTTAAGTTGGAACAGCCAAAACTGCCTCTCTTTAACTCAAGAGTGATGATGGGAAAATGGAAATTTGAAACATTTCCAGATATTAAGTGCTTTAGCATTTATTTTTGGCCAATGAGAAGTTCAGCTTGCCTGTGGGGGTTGTGTTCTGCAACTCTTCCAGGAAAATAAGCATGAGGAGAAGGTCCAGAATCCTGACAGAGAGAAGGACGAGCCTAAGGCAGACATGGGGAGCAAAACCTGGGCAGACCTGGCTGGGGAGATGAAGATATTCTTGTGGAACCCAGAGGAGAGAACGTGCTTGGGAAGAACAGCCAAGAGCTGGGGTAGGTCCTTGCTCAAGCCCCACTTTATGGGACTGTTGCCTTTTCTGCTTCTGCAACAGGTTCACCTGCCTGTGAATGTCCTTGATAGCCTGGACTGACCACCTCTGCTCATTTCTTTAGCGTTATTGTTTCTAACTAGTGCAGTAAATAATGAGAGAGGAGGACAAGCAGAAAAACATGTAAAAGTTACCCTTGGTCTGGAGGTTAATGCTGATGGAGAATGTGAAAGCAAAGATTTCAGGCTGCTCAGACCATGTCCCAGAAAGAAGTTTAGAGCCTGGGCAAGCATGGGAGCTGCAGGTCAGTCTGCTGCAGCTGTGCACCTCTGTTGCCACCAGCACTCTTGCCCCTGCCTGTGTAAGTCAGGGACCTCTGGGACAGCCAGGTCCCCATCAGGTTGGTGGGGGAAGAGTGCCCGGATTGTGGGGCAGGTTTTTGTGGAGGATGCACACCATGGGGCAGAACAGCCCTTCCTGTCTGAATGAGCCCTGACTCTAGAAAGGGAAGGGAAGGGATGGGCTGGTCAGCACTGTCACCCCACAGCTTCCCAGGTAGTGAAGGGTGCCCACAGCAGGACCCACAGAGTTGTCAGAGCAGTGGACTGGGGTGTGTCAGCTCTGCTGGTTCTGAGGTGCCCTGGGTGGTTAAAAGCAGCCTGTGGGGTGAGAACTGATGCAGGCTTGGTCCAAAATCAAGGTGCCACAAGCGCACATGATGCCCTCCACCTTTGCAGCTCTGTTCTGCCAGCACACAGCTCCCTTGGCAGAGTGAAAATCCCAGCCTGATCCAGAGCCACCTGTACATCCATGTAAGGCTGTGAACTTCCAGGGGCTGCTGCTTGGTGTTTGGCACTTGGCTGGTACTGGCAATGAACCACAAGCCCCACAGACCTCCCTTGCCCCTGCCAAGAGCTCTGGGTCTCCTGTAAAGCACGTGGTGATAGCTGGAAGAAACAAAGAAAGCTGCCCACTGGTACCAGAAGAGTCTGAAAACCTGCAAGTATGAGTCTGGGACAGACCTTGGCATTCACATTTGTGCTCCTGTGTCCTTTGCTGGCCACAGAGGCAGACCAGTTTTTCTGCTTCTTTGCTGGATGGGAATGCATAGACCAAAGGATGGTAGTCCTTAGTGATGTAGGTTTGGTTTTCTGGAGGCCCTTGCAGGTCCTGAGAAGATCCTTGGGAGAGGATTTGCTCAGTCTGGTGTGGATGTGACCTTGGCAGGCTACTTCTGGCAGTGCTAGCAGCACTGGGGCAGGTGCGGCATCCTCCTGTCCCCTGGGATCACTGTGCTGTATGAACCCCCTGCCCATGAACACATGTGCCCTTGGTGCACACACATGTGCTCATATTTCTCTACATGGGGGCAGGAGAAGCTACTATGAAAATAAAAAATTATTTTAAAGTGAGAGCATTTGGAGGTGAGTGGAGATGAATTTTCCCACTCTCATCTCATGGGTGGGGAGGAGGGAATTTTCCCAGCCTGAGGCTGCTCCCCTGTGCTGGCTCTAAAAGTGTCCCCTGGAATGGAGGCCTCAGGGGACAAAGACTCACCAAATGCAGGGAGACAACTGGTCACAAGGTCATCACCAGAAGCCCCAGCCCCTGGGTAAGGCTGCACCCCCCTCTCTGCTGGTGACAACACTCCCTGCTGCACTGCAGGAAACATGAAAATGGGAGAAGTAGTGGTAAGATGTCGCAACAAGCATAAATTTGGTGCTCCAGCAGCAGCTCCATCTCTGCCAGGCTGGGGCAGAGGCACCATCAAGCATCACTGTGGCAGGGCTGGACATTGTCCCTTCTCTGCCACCAGCAGCAGTGATGGTCCCATCTGCCCCAGCTTAGCACTCAGCAGGACACAGCCCCACAGTAGTTCCCAGCACGGTGGCCCTGGCAGAAGCACGGCAGGAGTGCACATCTGTGTTCCCAGGGCTCCCTCTGAGCTGACGGAACGTTTCTCCTGGGAAATATTTGGGTTAGGACTTCACTTTGCTTTCTGAGCTTCTGGGTTTTATTCATAGGCTGTGGCCTCTTGAGACATCCTCAGCCATCAGCCTGGTCCAGAGGAAAAACAAACCCATTCCCTGAATGTCTGGGCTATGAAACAGTCAGTGGTGCTGCAGCCCTGAGCAATGCTGCTTGCTCTGTCCCAGCACCAGGGTCCTTCCCATGCAGGAGACTGGAATCAGGCAGGAGCATCGCCCCACAGCCCCATCAGGAGCTGGGCTGATGCTACTGGGTACCTTTGCATGTTACCATGTTGGGTCTGTCTGTCGGAGAGAGCTGAGGCAGGTGGACACACAGACCTGGTCCTGACACAGCTCTGGGAAGGACCATGCAGCAAAAGGTACACAGAACCAAAAAGCATCTACCCCAGCCCTGGAGCAGTTGACAGTCCCAGACCCAGAAACACCAGAATCTGTGTGCAGGGCTGGGTGTGCAAGCTCTCACCTCCACCATGGACTCAGAGCTGCAGAGGACGCTGAGCTGAGCACGTCTGTGCATCCCTGTGGGACACATCCCACGGGATGTGCTCTGGTTGCCTTAACAGTGACATGCCTGTCTCTTTTGCAGGCTTGATCTTACTGTTTTACTTCATTTTCTACACGTGCCTGGCAGGAATGTTTGCCTTTTGCTTGTATGTGATGTTGCTCACACTGAGCCCCTACACGCCCAGGTTCCGGGACCGTGTGTCTCCACCAGGTAGGTACCCCAGCCAGCCTGGCCTTGGGCACCTCTGCCCATCAGTGTCCTACCAAAATGTCATAGCTAGCAACTCAGGCAAAGCCCTGCTGGAGCTGTGCACTCCTACAGCCACCCAGCCCTCCCTAACACAGGGTGTTCTCACCTGAGGGCACTGGCAGAGCTGCAGGTTCTCTGCAGAGGATCCGACATCTTCTCTTTCCCCATGAGAAGCACTTGCCCTCATGGTACTAATTGTTATTCTAATTGCACTGTTTATTGTCATCATTATTCTCAAGGCAAAAGCCAAGTTTGCGTATCTCATAGGTCATGCTAATGAATTTCAGCTGCTGGCCTTTTATAGCTCATGCCTTCAAAATAAAATGCAAATAAAGAGTAGCTTTTATGCATTATTATTTGGGGGAGTTCTGGCAAGAGAGTGTTCAGAAAATCCTTTTCCTGTGTCAAACACAGCATTTTCTCTGTTGTTTGTTGTGTTGTGTTCCCCTTACCCTGCTCCTTGTCTGGAACTGCCCCCCCAGCTGGGAACACAGGGGACCCACAGCCTCTCTGTGCAGCCCCAAGCCCATCACTAACCCACAACCCTGCTGAGACTCTTCATATCTCCCATGTTTCCAGGGATATTTTGATGTGCGTGGTGTTCTCCAGGGGTGAGATGAAGGTGAGGGATCAGTAGGTTGAGGAGAGAGTCAATTTGTGAGCTGGTGCTGCCTCTCTCATGCCTGTGCCAAGCCCAGTCACGATGCACCAGCCCCTGCAACACACAGCCCAAGCCCATGGCTGGCCCACCTACATTTACTTTATCAGGGTCCGTCTCCTTTTTCAGGAGTGATGATCAGACCATACTTGAATGGGTTCACCATTGCCTTCAATGTCTCCCAGCCCAACACGTGGCAGCCCTATGTGGACAGCATGCACCACTTCCTAGCAGGTGAGCTCTTTGTCACCCTGGGAGTCATGCTGAGGTTGTTTTTATCCTCATGCATGCGGTGCGGGAGTCTCCTCCTGGGCACCTCATGAGCCACATCTGGAAAGGGAGGCTCACAAGGTCATGGGAACTTCTGTGGGAGGGAGCTTTGCCTTTCCAGGTAAGAATTCCTAGTGCCCTTGACATATGGATATTCTCTGAGAGTTTGGGTCTGTGCAGGTCGCAGGAGATTTTAACAAGTCTCTTGGTCCCCACCAGCTTATGATGACAAAGTTCAGGAGGAGAAGAATATTGAATGTGTCCCAGGACAGTACTTCATCCAAGGGGGAAATGACAGTGAGGAGAAGAAGGCCTGCCAGTTCAAGCGCTCGCTGCTGCAGAACTGCTCTGGCATTGAGGACCCAACGTTTGGCTACTCAAAAGGCCAGCCCTGCATCCTGCTGAAGATGAACCGGGTACAGAGAAAGCTCCTTGTTTTAATTCCTTTCTTTGGGGCATCCCAGTGATGAAGACCACACAGGGACTGAAACACCTTTAGTTCTCAGGCCCAGTGAAAAAGGGAACTAGAATCCCCAAACATTCTTGCCATATCTTCTAGAAAACATTTTTAAAACTGCTATAAAACTTGCTCCATTTGATTTGCTGAGGTCTTAATGCTTGGAGGGTCTTCTACCAGGCCTTCTTCATGAGGAACTGGGCTTCAGGGGAACACCCCAAACTTCAGACGCTTTACAATGGGAGTGTTTTAGAATTTAATTTGATTTAATTTAAGTATAATAGCATGGTAGCCCAGTGCTCACTGCTGGGAAAATAAGCATGGAGGGGATTGTGGACTGTGTGGAGAATAGGGTGTATTACTCCAGGGGATCTGGACTCACTCTCTTCTCTGCTCTGTCCCTGCTTTCAGGCACTCATGCATGGGCAGGTTGCACTGTGTGGGGTGGCAGACCCTGCTGCAGGGACACACAGCTCCTGTCTTGAGCAATGTGTCTGGCACCTAGAAAGGTTTAAGCCCCAGAGAAGAGAGGCAGCACATGCTTGGCACTGCATTTCATACAAGCTTGGATGTTTTTTGTTTTTGCAGATCATAGGCTACCGCCCTGGTGCTGGGGTCCCCGTGAGTGTGGACTGCAAAGTGCAGGTACTGCTTTCAGTGCTCAGCAGCATGGTGGGTGTGAGGCCAAATGTCTCCTCCTGATGGACCTCAGCACAATTTGTCCTCATTTTAGCCCCAAACATTCATAGGACCCAGTGCTGCCCATGTGTCTGGGCACAATTGGAGGCTGGCCTGCTGGGAGTGCCAGAGGTCTCCAGTCTCCTGCTTCCCACGTTGCTCCTGCAGCCTCATGGGCACCACCATGCTCAGCTCCTGGGGCAGCCTGTGGGCCTGGGTGCCAGGTCCCAGCTAGAGCCTGGAGCTCAGTGGGAAGATGTAGGAACTACTCATGTCCATCTCCATCTGCATTGCAGCATGCTCAGTCCTGAGGGCACCCTAAAAGCTAACAGCATGGGGGGAAGGAAGGGCTCCCACTGGCCAGGCAGCTACTGGATCACATCCTTAGAGAGCAAAGGCACAGTAAGGAATCAACAGGCAGCAAACTGTAACCCTGCCCATGCCTCCATAGCTCCACTCTTCCCTGGCTGGAAGCAGGGCAGTGACTGGACTCACAGCAAAAACAGCACAGCTGAGCTCTGCCGGGGGCTGGCAATGGACATTTGCTCTGAGACAAGCTCTGAAGGGAGCTGTATTTTGTGTCCCATATCCTATTTGTGTGCATGTGCCTCAGGTTTTGGTTTTTTTTTTTTTCTGATCACAGAAAGGCAATGAGAGTCACCTCAGGTCAGTGGACTTCTACCCTGGGAACGGGACGTTTGACCTCATGTATTACCCCTACTATGGCAAGTTCACCCATGTGAGTAAGGGTCTGGCATCTCTGCTATGCTTCCTTGGGAATGGGAGGGCAGGAGCTGCTGCACAGGGTCCAGATGTGCTTTCAGGCTATTTTGGGCAGATGCAGGCAGGACAGAGGCCACGGGCACTGGGATTACAGTGCTCTATTTTTGTGTCTGACAAACAGTGAGTGTGTGTGAGTGTGTATCTGTGTGTGTGTGTAACTGTGTGTGTGAGTGTGTAAGAGTGGGTGTGAGTGAGTGCATGGAAGTGTGTGTGGTTTTTAGGACAGCAGAAAGCATTTAAGAGTCCCATGGTCTGGTGTAGTCTTGGCAATGACCCCAAGAACCAATGTACAGTGATCCCATCTTGCTAAAGCATAGACACAGAAAGGCTCAGCATGCTGAGGGACCCTGATGGCATCAGGCAGACACTCACAGATGCCTGGAACCATGAATCATTTAGAAATTATTTTACCGAACATAAAAGCCCTGCCTGCTTTTCTGCTCCCTCAAAAATTACACTTACATCTCCCTTCTTTCCAGGTCAACTACACCTCCCCTCTGGTGGCTATGCACTTTACAGATGTGCAGAAGGATTACTTGGTTCCCATCCAGTGCAGTCTGAATGGGAAAGGAATTATCAACGACCTGAACAGTGACCGCTTCCTGGGCCGAATCATCTTCACACTCAGCATTGGGAAGTAGCCCCTGCCAACACCAGGCACCTAGGTTAAGTCAGTCAGAGGCTTCTTACTTTTTTTAAAGCATCAAGCCAGCATTTTTTTCTGCTAGGAAAAACAGGCACATGGAGATTATTGTTAATTTATTTTTGTTCATAGTTAGGAAACCAATGAGATACAATGGAACATGGATCCACATTTTTAATCTTCTGATGTAAAACATTATTAGTAAAATTTAGAAGTTTTCCTCTGGGGAGAGAATCTGCAAAAGATTTCACTTTTGATTGGAAAAAAACTCTTGTATCCAAATGCTATTTTCATAAGGTCTTTTATGAGTGATCCCTGTGGAATGCATCTTACTTGGTTTTAAATTTTATTATTTAAATAGTTTTATGTGCATTTCTCAGGCAAAAGCTAAAAATGAGGTAGTTTGTTAGCACTGTTCTTGTTAAAATAATAAATAGCAAAAATTCTGGATTATGCCTGCAATAACAGAGTTGAAAAGTGAAAATGGCAGCTCTCAAAATGCTTTCTAGGATCTCCAGCCCCAGAAGCATCTTGACTGCAGCATTTTTCAGATCTTGTTCAGCACACCCAAGGTCTTGAGCAAAGGCCACAGAAAATAATTTTCCCTTGAACCCTTCCAGCTGTTCCTTTCTAAAGTGGGAAGATGAATGCATTTCTCCCTCCCTCCTCCTCACTCCAGTACTTCTCTCGGCCCCAGGAATCCTCACCCAGTCTCTTGGACAGGGATGAGTGAGAGGAGCTCTTCTTTCTTGACACGGTGCCTCCTGATGGGGCGCAGAAGTGCCCAAAGTTTTCAGACCTGTACTTCCCCCTTTCAGAGAGGTCACAGCTATAATGCTGCAGCAAAATGCAGGGAATTGCTCAGTCCTTTCAGGTTTAAGGGGTCAGTGTTGGGGTGAGTGAAGGCATCAGTTTATCACCCTCAAAGGCTGATGAAAAACAGTGTGCCTCCCTCAGATGTGACAGAGACCAGCTGCACTCTGCTTGGTGGGAGCTATAACACAGAAGGACAGGACAGGACAGGACAGGACACCTTGGGATAATGTACTACATGGAAAGCATAATTACTAAAATTACTGACTGAACAGGGGCATTATGGTATGTTTGTCCTACATCCATAGCCAAGGAACTTTATCTGCCATTATTTCCTGATCTATACCAGTCTCTAAGAAGTGATTTTTTTGTATTTAAAATAAAGTGACTACAGTAAAATCAACTCTATGGTGGCATTCTTGAAACACTGGTGTTCAGAGATGCAGTTTGTGCTGCCAGTTAGGGACTGAATTTCCAAGCAGCATGTAAAGACATCCTGGAAATCTGAGCACTTGCTAAACTTCCCCAGGCCAGAGTTCAGGAGTCCAGTACAGTAAGACTCACTCTTCACCAAGCATCACCATCTGGCAAAAATTATTTATTAAGAACCATTAAATACCTGAACCAGAGGTAGTTCAGGAACTAATTCTGCTCGATTATCATGATCCAGATGGCACTGATAGAACCAGGGCAACACATTAATTCTTCCTGCACAAATTATGCAAGGGCATCTTCTAAGCAATGCAAACTTCTAAGCAATGCCAAATGAAGAGTCTGCTGAGGGAGTGGCTCTTCTTTTGACATCAGAAATAAGTTAACCCACAAGCATTTCTCTGCCTGGCAATTGTTATAGCTCTTTTAAAGCATCTGTATTTGTGGAGTCTTGAAAGGAAATCAACCTCATTGTATTTCATGCTATCAAATTAACAGACTTCACACTAGCAGTAAGATAAAACTTTACTTAATATCTATTCCCTATGTGTCTGTTGGAAGCTATTCCAACAAGGAGGCCCTTTAGCAGATGCTGGACCCATGCTTTGACCAAATCAAAACAGAAATCAACTGATTTGGATGTAAATGTGTGCAATAGCTTACAAGCAAAAGCTTCTGTTTCCCCACAAATATCCAGATCCAAGCACATTGACAATCCCTCTGGAAAAGCTCTCAGAAATGGCATTCATGTCTACTTACACTGAAACAAAGCTTTATAAACTTGATAATTAACTTTATTTTCCATACATATATTCTGCTGTCAGCGTATTTGTACAGTCATTTTAAGATCTGGAAAATTGTAAACACCACTCTTCATGCTGCAACAACCTTAAAGTGCTGGATCAATTTTTGACTTCTGTTGAAGCTCAAAATAATACTTTCTATGTATATACAAAATATATATATGTATATGTGTTTGCACCTAGGAAATGACCACATTTCACTGAGATAGCCTAGCAAAAGTGTTATCAAATATTTCAGTCTGCAGTCTCAGCATGAGAACATAGCTATGATCCATCTGCTGGCAGCAGAGAAGCACCACACTGACAAGTGGGTGTACTCATAAAATGCCACCTGAAATAATTCCATTTAACACTGGCAGGGAGATCAAGTATTGCGAGAGCAAAGGTACAATACAAGAGACCAAGACAACCAAACCTAAAGTATGCAGTCCAACTCAGCAGAATTTAATTACATTCCTAAAAAAAAAAAAAAAAAAAACAACTTGGTCCAAGAACCCATTTGTACAATGAAATCACTTTTGTCAGAATCAGGTAGAGTGTATCTTTGGTCACTGTGAGGACAAGAATAATTGAATGTACTGGTATTTCTCAAACATCAAAACTCTGGAAAATCCCCTTCCCTGAACATACAGCTATTGTGAGTTGCTTAAACGTCAGTGTTGACTGTCACCTTTGTGTATGTGAATTACTGAAGGTGCTTTCCCCACAACATGGATACAAGGTCAATGCACAAAGAGATTAAATACTGAAGCAGCTTTAGTAAACATCTGCTGCAGAGGACAGAACTTCGCCCACCCTCAGGGTTTATTGGCTACAATAGGCTTTTGCCAAGATGGACCAAAAAGGTTTAAAGAGCAAGACTCTTCTTTTATTCCATCAACGTGAACCTGATGGGAATGAAGCAGAACACAACCACGAACTACTAAATTAGATTTTGGTACAGATTAGATATGGAACATAGAATGGCAAAGGTATGGCACTAAGAACAAAGAAAGCATCTTCAAACAGGTAAGATGCTCTTTTCCTTTGGAAATCACTTTCTTCACTATACATATATTCACTTCTGCTTTACGATCAGCATTCCTCATGCTAGAGATTTCATGCTATTACACTGAGACAGCAATAATGAGGAAGTTAAAAGCAGATTAATTCTATCAAACCTGGAAGGTTTTATATCTCCACTTGCACTCAGAGACCACAGCTTCTCATTGATCCTGTTAATCTATGAAAGCTGTCCAAAGGAACTGCAGGAATCTCTGAGCAATCTGTGTTCTTATTCAGTCTGAGCGCTCTCAAAATACTTTTGAGCCTCACATGGACCAATGCTGTATAGTTTATTTTATGTTCAGAATCAAAGCTAAGAGAAGACACAGCTAGTCAAATTCCAGCCTCCCACCCTCATTTCACAATTGAGCTCAGAACAAAAGGAAAAATGCAGTTCTATGAAATAGCACAGGAGACATATCCTTCAGCAGACTGTTGCCTTTTCTGAGTAGCCAAAGCTCTCCCGATATGAACCTTATCTTGGCAAATTAGACATCATGGTAGTGCAAAGCTATCCAACTTACATTAGCAGTCAGCTTCTCCATATGATGTTAAACAAACTAATTTACAAGAAGAATCAGATGTTCTTCTCATATTATGTCTGGATATTAGTGAGATCAGGTACTACTTTTACATTCACAAATAGGAAACTCAGGCTGATTCAGAATAACAGCCATATGCCAAATTCCCAACAGAAGTCTGTTGGGAGCTGGGCATTTATTTTCCCACTGCATGTATAGTCCCTTTTGACACAGCATTCACACTTTAAATTAGTTTAGCTGTAGCATTAACCAAGACAAACTGTAGGAATCTATAAATTCTCTTGTATAAAAAGATTAAACAACAGAGAGTTTTGTAGATGTCTTCTTTACTAAAAGTAATCACATTTCCCACAAGGACACACCAACTCTGCTCAATTCTCTGGTCCTCAGAACACTTACTTTCTCCAAAGTCATACAGTAGCTTCTGCAACTCATCTTCAGACTTATGGTATGTTATTCCATCATGAAGTGATTGGTATTCTGTCATGAAGTGATTTAAACTTTTTAAAATAAAGAAACCTTGAATTAATGTGTTTTTTCTTTTAAGGAGCAGGTCAGGAAGTCTGGCAAAGGGAAAAGAACAGGGAAGGTGGACAACAGAGATGGAATTAAGAGATTATACAGACTGATAGCCAGTACGACTTTTTCTTCTTCCAATGATATAAGATATAAAGACAAGAATAATAAGGAATCCAAGCGCCACGCCCACTGCGATGGGAATAAGAAAGTTCAGGTCAGAATCAGCAATGCATTCTTCAGCTGCAGAAAGAACAAAAAAAAAAAAAAAGCAAGGAAGAATAAATTAGTAAGGGAAATCAAGCATTAGAAATCAAAGAAAGCAAGGAGCAAACAGGCATTTTTGAGAAATTACATTGTATTAGATACAATAATACATGTAAAGTAAAATCAGTATTTAGTAAAGAATTGATGGAAAGATTGATTTCTTTAAATACATTTACTACATACATCCTTTATATTGGTAATGTGCTTATTCTGATTTGTACATTTAATTTCAGCTTTCTCTAGCAAGCAGAGGATAGATTAGAAATGTGAGGACAAACCAGCAGTCTGAGCACGCATTAGCTGATCACACTTCAGAGTTAGCAGCAATAAAGCAACAAAAACCCCACACTGGTATATTACTGTCCTGTCTAGGGGTCTTCCCAACCCTCCAATCACCAGCACTCCTCTGGGTTCTAAACATGAAGACATAAAAGACAATCCAAGTAACAAAGCCAAAACTTACCACGACCTACAAGAGACAGCCAAGATAAATGTGCCTTCAGGCACTGCACAGAAAACACTGAAAGACTCTGGTGGGGTGGGTAACTTTATTTTTCATGCAGAAGGGTTATTAGTTTCAGCTGAGAACTACATAGACCTCACTGAAATCCACATGAGAGGGAAAAACAGAAGATACATCCATAATGCTACAGTCGTTTTTAATATAAAGGTTGTAAAACATGTAAGGAGCTCCTTGCTGGTAAAAACACTCATCAATGATTAGCACTCCACACTGAGAACTGGTTTCAAACTCGGGGGCAGTGCTTGGCATCATAACCTGTTTGTAAGGAGAGCAGAGCTCCACCTGCCTGTGCCTGGAGAGGTTTGGTAAGGCAGGAGGCCCTGCCTGGGTTCTCCAGCACTGGAACAGTGCCTGACTTACATGCATTTCATAAAGTGGCACTCCTCGTAAAACTATTTTGTTTGAGTTTTTAATTAGGACAGAGCATCACACACACAGAGTCAATGCTTTCTCAAAAGCTGGCTGCTGTTTTTTCATTGAATCAGCATTAATTATGGGAAATGTATTGTCTTGCTTTAGCATTTACAGTCCAGTACACACCTGCTGTGGCCCCTTCCCGAAATTCTATACAAAGCCTTTGACTAAGAGCAAGGAGAACAACATGTAAAGGCTCAACAGCTGGAGATACTGAACTCAGACTACCTTAAGATGTCTACTGCCAAGTAGAGCAACACTTAGAAGGAAAAAAAAAAAACCACAAGAGGAAAGGAACTATGCACCTTACTCTGACTGAGAGAATATTTAAACACCTTAAAGAGAGACATTAGTTTGATATTTAGTCATCTTTGTTCACTAAATACCAACACAGACAATTAGCTAGATACTGGGTAATGGGTCATTAAACACTAACACTAAATATGAATGGATTTGCTAAGGATGAAGGTTCCCAGCAGGCAGTGACAGAAATTCCCTCTCTTCTTCAAAGGAAGGAGATGGGTGCAGTACAAATCACACTGTGGCACTGTTACAGGGAATTCCCCGGGTGAAAAAGGGGTTAAGGTTTCATACCAGGAACATTCCATCCTTGCTGGCACTCATCTATCCAGGTATGGCTACTGCACAGTGATTAGAAGCTTCAGAGAGGTGTCTTCAAGTGCAGAATTGGTAACTACAGCTCAACACACAGCAGGGCCAGCAGGAACAGCTTTTTCGACAGACATGGCTGAATGTGTCTCCATTCAAAAAAAGTCAGACGTTTTTGGCCCAAAACTGTTTTAGCCCCAGTATAAAAGCTGCCTTCCCTTTTAATTCCAATCATGAGATTCAATGAATAGCCCCAAAGTTTGTGTTTTATTAATGTATGCTAAGGAATAGAGAACACTGTGATAAATAAAAAAAAAAAAATTAAAACCAGCCAATCAAAAAACCAAAACAAGGAACAAATGAACAAATAAAAATGGCCCTTGCAAAACCCCAAACCCATCATTCACTGGCTAGAAAAGTTTCTTTTGAGGACTCTTAGCATGACATCTTTAACCTAAAATATCAGAAATATTGACATTTTAGAATAAAATATTTAGTAGACTGTGTATAAGGTACTAAACCAACCACACTCCATAATTGGTTACACACATTAATATTCCACATCCACAGGTGTTAAATACATCCACAATTTAAATGCTGTTTCCACAGACCAGAAAAAAATCAGCCATATAACAGAATCTCAGATACAGACTGATTAGAATTCACCTTACTCATTGAATTTATTTTCTTTAAAAAAGGACAATACAAGACATCTATTTTCAAATCAGTTAAAAAATGTGAGCAAGTTTCCTTAAGAAATAGAACAATCTTTATTTTTTTAAAGCACAGGTTAAACAGATTGACAGTTCCCTATGGAGCAATACATAGAGGAAAACTAGTGGTTTTATAACAACAGGAAGTCAGGTGAAATTGATGTTTTTTGAACCAGTTACCTGCACATCAGTCTAGGAGTATTTAAAACTCTGAGCCAATATACTTACAGGTTTTTGCAATGGTATTTCCAGTGTTGATTTTAGGAATCAATTTGCATGAATTTTCTCCATTATCATTTGGAAACTGTGTACAGTTCAAAAATTTGCAAGGTCAGAAGAATAGTGTGATGATTACTCCTTAACAGAAATGTGTGTTTAACTGGTGCCACTGAACATCACTCACAAAAAAAAGGAGCTAAAAAATCTATATGAACTTCTGCATTTGAGGATATATTAATATGAAAGTCATTAGATCCATTTTCCAAAATTAAAATGGTAAGTCTTGAAGCTTGTTTCATGATTAAACTTATAGCAGTTCCCCACTTTCATTAAAATGCATTTCAGTAACTGATGCAAAATTCAAGCTGTAGACTACAAGCTATAGTAAGCATTATCCACCCATACATGCTTCCTTGGCTAGTGTCAAGAGTAAACTGTCTTTACAAAAAAAAAAACCAAACCCAAACCATTACTGAAAGAAGTGTATTTTATGATTTGTATACAAACATGCCACAGACATCTCTACAACCCTAGAGAACACTAATAAAACACTAGAGTAGCTTTGATGCAGGCTAAACTCATTCTAAAGAGGGAGACAATGTTATGTTCATTAAATAACTAGTTTAGGCAGCTCATGTTATGACATATGCAAAAAAGCCACAATTATCTAAAAGTCTAAAAGACTTCTTTTTTTTTTCCATGCAGTAAGAACATGTATTACAGCACAAGGAGCCCAGAGGAAAGTTGTGCATCAAGGGTTAGTCTCTACAGAGCTGCACTTTAAGAACAGTCAAGTTGCACTGCACTTTTTTAACCTAGTTATTCTTTTCATACAGCAAGGAAAAACAGGTGTTGTGGGTCCATCTCAGACTTGTTTGGCTTTTGCATTCTTAACATTAATAAATGCTACACTGCAACCAATCCAACACAAAGTACATTAAACATTCAGAGTGCCAATGGCGGGCAGTTACAATGTGAACTTTGACTGGCAAAGAACCATTCAAGATGAAGATTTAAAAACAGCTCAAGCTGCAACAACAGATACTGGCTCATTAAATGAAAGCATCTTTAAACAATGGTCATTCAAAGCAACAAGACAGACCAGTTCTGTGCAGAGTATGGCATGAAGTTAAGTGCACTTTAAAGTTCTGGAATATTTAGAAAGGTTATTCCCTTTAAACTGATGCCAGCAAAAAAAAAGCTTGCATTAATTTAGCGAAGTCTGCCTTAGGTGAGTATTTAAAATGATTGCCAAGGTATAATAAAGAATTCAGTGCCTAACAGGTTTTTTTTGAAAGCACCTGGAAATGGCTCTGAAGTCTTCCCTTATATTCACCATTTGGCAAATTACTCATTTTATTTGTACAGCCATGGTATAGGAATGATTCCTGAAATTACACCAAGGCAGGAGTAAATTACTCAAATCCTGACAAAGGCAAGTAAGTTACTGCTGCCACTTCAAGAGATCACTTAATCACCAGCCTGAAGTTCAGTCCTATGGAAAACAAAGTTGCTATTGGGCATTAGACAATCCTTGTTAAATACTATACAAGTCAACAGAGTGACTAATGCTGCTAGTTTAACCCACAATTATGACAACTAAGGAACGCAGAGGAAAGAAGCAAGTACAAATTCTATGCTATTCTGGGAGATGCCCAATGCACATCAGTTCAGAACGTGTTCTTGTTTCAGGCTAGTATTTGTAAAAAGCAAAAATAAATCCTAAATGCTTTAAGATTTTTGCAAGATAAAATCCTTAGCCTAGCAATTCATCCAGTATGTGACATCTTCAAAGCAGCTATGAAACCCACATCATCTTCTTAGGGCAGGAAAACAAAGTGTAGTTCTGCTTCATCTGAGATAAACATTCTCCCTTTATTTCTCAGCTCCAATTAGCTGTGGCTAGTAATTACTCCTAAGTTTTGGGTCTTTTTTTGGACTTCAGAACTTGCACTTGCTTTGTTTAGAGTGAAATCATAACAGGAATCACACTTAGATTCACAAAGTTTGATATCCAGCATAGCTTTTTCTTCTGCCAATTATGTAAGCAACCACTATAATGGCAATCAAGACAGCAAGTGCAGCACCAACTACAATTGGGATTAGAATGCTGTCATCATCCAGCGAACACTCCTGGGCTGTAGGTGAGAAAAAGGTTGCAATAAGGAATAAATAAAGACAGAATACTTGCCAAATGTGGTATAAAAATCTGTTTTCCTTAATACAAAGGTGTTAAAAAATCAAGTATTATTTAAAATGAGAAAACTGCAGAGGTCTCATCAATACATTTAGCATATTTAATCATTATAATTAATTTAAGCATTGATAACCTATAGCAAGTTAAGGATTTATAAGTCTTCTGCTCACAAGATCTGTACTAGGCAAGGGAGCAGCCATTCTACCATGTTCAAGAACCACGCTTATCTATTTCATACTTAAGGCAAGTCTGGCTGGTGCTTTCACTCATTAAGGATAAAAAGTGACCTAGATTTGGTATCAAAAATATATCCAGAACAAATACATTTTACACAGATAAAATAACTATAATTGGAAGAAAGCTAGCTGCAACTTTAACTGCAGAGTGAAATGGGTCCCTAACTCTTTAGAAAGACTGTTTACCCTACACACATCTGGAGAGTTATCTTCTGTCTAAAATCATAACTTTTCAATCTATGTGTCAACAGATCAGTCTAGTCCAGTAAGATTGTGCTGCAAGTATTAGCATTATGCACAAAGACCAGCTTGCACTAAATATTAAGAGGTAATTTAAGACATTTCAGTTTTCTCCAGACAAGATCAAGATAATGCAGCAAACAAACATTTCAGAATCTCACTTCAGTTCTGGATATTCAAGACTGCTTCTGAAAGAAGCTCTGACAGTTCATTCTTTCCCAACACTCCTATTCCTCAGACTGAGAAGTAAAAAGAAACAGAACACCTAACAGTATTCCAAAAGTCCATTTCTGCAAAAGTTCTGTCCAATTTTCTTATATATCTGAGCTAAAAAAAGCTGTATGTCAAGAATGTTGTCAGGTAACTTTTAACCTATGCTGCACAATGCTTAAGTCCCCCTTTAGTGTCTCTAGTTCATTCAAGTTCAAGTGAAGAAGAACCAGAGACACTTAGCAGACATTTTTTAAGTGAGAACAAAGCTTTGCATGAACTTGAATGTCAGTCTCAGAACTTTTCTTCATTCCATGTATATCTAAATATATTTTTAAAAACTGGAACAAGAACTTCCAAGACAAAGTGCTTGTACCTAATGCTGGTGCTTTTTAGCAAGTAAAAATTTTGCAAGCATCACTAAGAACAAAAACGTAACTCTTACCTGTAGCAAACTTATTTGCCTCCACAAGAAATGGCTGAATCCATAGATTAAAAGTATGTACTTGAACATCCTCACTGATCTGAAGAGTTTGCTCCTTTCGGCACATGTAAGAGCTACCAAGGAAAGCATCCCATTTGCTGAAATTGCTGTTATCTGCACTTGAAATGACTAAACAAAGAAGGAAAAAGAAGAAAGGGAATTTGTGTGTTCACTTAAAATGCAAGGCAGTTGCTAATACAGTAAGAGTGAGTAGCTGAATCTAGAAGGGCCAACATCTCAACACTGACTAGTCTGAAAGAAGTAGTGCAAAGTGGGATTGATCTGCTTAACCAAAAATCAGACTGAAATTATTACAGTACTTTGCAGTAATCTCTCGTTCATCTGTATATGACATTAGGCTTTCCTTGTACCTCCACTCATCTCAGTGCTGCAGAGTTGCAAGTGCTTTAGCTTTAATGCTCTTTAATTGCTGTAGCTATGATAATCAATTAAAGAAAAAAAAAAGAGAAAACATATGTTTGTTGGGAAAAAAGTACACTTTAGTTTTTGAAGGACTGGCCTGTTTTTAGTGAGAGTTAAGCACAAGTGGCTGGAAGATACAGCAGCATCTTCAATCAAAGACAACAGCTAGTTTAGGGAAAAAGCTTCAAAGTTAGTACAACTGTATTTCATACCACAAAAAATTACATTGCTGAAAAGAGTTATAAAGAAGCCCTCTTAATTTACAGTGACTCCATTAGCAGAAGTTTCAGGAATCATAGAGTGGTCCCACACTGCTGTCTAAAGTAACTCTTACAGCCATTTCTGCTTATTACTTTTGTTCATACCAACTTCTAGACATAAAGTAGAAGCTAACAGTATTCATGATCAACACTGAAAAAAAAAGCCAGAAGTATTTGATGCCACCATTAAATAAAATATTACACTTGTTTAAGGCAGATATTGTTTCTTACCAGAACCATTCAGACGGTTGAGCAGTGTAACATTCACCTCCCTCAGATAAAATTTTTGTACACTTGCACTTGTATTTTTCTGTTCAAGAAGCAAGAACCAAGTGTCAGTGCGCAATTCTGCATTTGTAACTTTAACAACACATGCTTTACAAAAGCCAACACATTTACCAGTATTACATTTTCAACAACTTTAACCCAGTTCTCCGTTTGTCTTGAGGCACTCAGCTGGCCAGTTCCACTTCCCATATGGGAACAGCCTACCACCAGCAAGCAACAGGAGGATCTTACTACAAGTGATCACCATGAATGCTGTTAAACGAAAAATTTGTTTAAAATTAAATAAGTTACTTACAACAGCAAATGTGAAACCAATCAGTGTGCTATTTCCATCATTCAGTTTCAGAGTGGCTGTTGTGTTACCACAGGCACCATCTGCAACAGTTGTCTTTGGATTGATGTTGATCAGAAGAGGCTGAAAGACAGACAAAGCACATCAAAGACATTCAGCTGCCTTTGGAATACATTGTCTCAGTCAGGATCAGTCCTGGGTTAGAAGAGCTTGTCATAAATACAACAGCAGGAAGAGTTGATTTTGGCTGCTATGCAACTAAGGTTGAGTTAAATTTACATGTTGGCAGTACTGAAACAAGCAAATTGCTTGAGAAGTGTTACTATGTTCCCTAACACAACAGGCTACTCTCTGAGGGGAAAGGCAGTATCTGCAGAAACAACAGCCATAACAGCTGAGAAAGTTCCAGACTTTTAATCATGCTAGGTAAGTCTAAAATGATTCCAATAACAAATTCTCTTGACTCCATGTAAGATTTTTAAGACAGGTATTATGTGACAAAACAATTCTGATGTCACGGAGGTGCTATATATAATACTTAGAAGGAGTTCTGGACAGCCAGCAGTGTACAAAGCAAATACCCTGCATTCAGATTTCACACCAAATAACTACAGAAACTTCTACTCTTCAAAAGAATAAAGAACCACCTTGTCTTGAGAAACATTCAGTTGCAGCCCTACAGTTGCCAGGAAACAAGTTTTATTTCCACTTTTGAGAGAGTAGTTTCCCGTGTCTGGATTCTCCACAGGTTTGGGAGCAGTTGTTGGAGCAGGAGACAACGTAGTCCTAGGTGCAGTAGTTACATTGGCAATAGTAGGTGAAATGGTAGGTGCAGAAGTAGGTGTATCAGCAGGACATCTAGACTCTGAAAAGACATTTTAATCACCATTTCATTGCTGAAGTCTTATTACCCAGACAAAGTACAGCTGCC
Organism: Cinclus cinclus; assembly: GCF_963662255.1. NCBI lineage: Eukaryota > Metazoa > Chordata > Aves > Passeriformes > Cinclidae > Cinclus > Cinclus cinclus. Next base: position 10,537,144 of record NC_085060.1, read on the forward strand.
ATTTATTCTCAGAAATCAAGTAACACTCAGTTTTAAATCCACACTCAGTACCACTTGCCTCTAACACATGGAAGCAAAACACACAAAGACAGTTAAGTTGTTATAAAAGTGTGACATGTATTTGCTGTAGACCAAGTACGTGACTCTATATACAGCAGGATGATGTGCTTGTCTCTTTTCTGAGCTATGAGATGAGACAACAGGCTCTGGACTACTGATATGCAACAGCAGAGGCCACCACTGGAAGTGGAAAGCAATCAGCTAAAAACCCCTCAAACTCAAATTATTTACTCAGCAACAGTAGTTCTGAAGTGCATATTCTTAATACCCTAATTACTGGAGTACATACTTGAGAAGAATCCCACCTTGGCATGCAAACAATTGACATTACAGCACACTACTAAATCTGTTCTCCTAATCCATTTTTCCAGGAACAAGGAAAGAAATACTAGAGGATATTTACATGAATATTATTAAACACAGCACATCTTAGAATTGGTGGATTTGTTATTATGGGACTTTGCCCCCTGCACTAAGGGGCAATACAAAAAAGCTCTTTCACAAACTGAAATGCTCACCTTTTTTACTGACTGTGCCATTCTGAACAAAAGCCTGCACGGTAACATTCCAGAAAATCTGTGTTGCATTTTCTGCTTCAACTAAGTAGGAATTGTGACACACGAAGACAGTATTCAGTTGAACTGGAGGCAAAGGATCCCTCACAACAACGGTAACTGGTCCTGCAATTAAGCACAAATGTTTTAGCGCCTTAGGGACTACAAGAACTTAGAGGTAGTGTTATGTTTAATACAATTTCATAAGACGAAGATTAAGAGATAATTAAATTTAACAATCTTAAGCTTTCTTGAATGTTTTTGCTACGTGTCCTCATCTGAAGCACTAGGCAATGCAGGAGTAACCAAGCTTACAGAACTAGACAAGCCAACTGAAAGGTGAACCCTTTTAGTTATGATTTTAAAGAGAAAAAAATTCTATTATTAGTATGCATTAGTACACAGACAGCCTAACACTGTATTGCTTGGTAAGGTAGGAGGTCAAGCAGTGCACACCAAAAATTAATCTTCCATGCACCTGCTGTCTACCAGCACCTCATTGATCAAAGCTGTTTATCCTTCCCTTTCTCTTCCACTTACAGGAATTACACACTCAGTGAAGCCATTTGGCCTGCACTGTTACCCAGCGGGCAGGAACAAGGAACAGCAGTTGGCAGCACCTGGTACAGAACTCATTACATTCATTACTATCTCCTGTATCCCTCCTTCCTCAGAAAAAGCCAAGCCAGGTCAGGTACACGAGGTCTGACACTTCTGGCTGAGACTGCTTTGCAAGTCAGATTCTGCACCGAACGTTACCTTTTCTTTTAGCGTCAGGAAATACAGCTGTGTCATTGGTGTTGTAGGTCAGTGTGATGAAGTCTCCCTGATAAGTTTCATTGTTTTTTGTGATGTTAATGCTCCAAGAATGACCTTCTCCAAACTGCACTGCCACAAGGGCAGCTTGTGTGTCATTGCCACAGATGCTTCCATTGTGTGTCACATTTGACGACAAATTCAGAGTTGTGTTTTTCTAAAACAAAAGGGTAATTTTAATGCATTCACATGCAACTCTTCCCTATGACAACATTATAAACTTGCTGGAGTTAGCTAAAACCTTGCACAAGATAAGTGAGATTATTTTAGGTTATTCTGGAAAATAATGACAAAGGCTCCCTGATACCTGCCTGAGAAAGGAGCTGTATCAGATTCAAGTGCAAAAGTACAGCTCTAACTTGGCTGTAAATCACCATGTTGAACTGCAATTACATTTACTACTTGGGCTAAGTGATACTAACTGCTAACTGATACTGGTTAGACTTGGTGAGTTTTATGTACATTATTTAAGTGAGAGCAACAGGGTATGACTTGTATGACTGAGTTTGTACCACAGTTTGAATGACTGAGGACTGAGAACTTATTCTTTATTTTATAAGGATGATATAGAAATATTCTCCTCAACTGACTTAGTAAAAAAAAAAAAAGTAAGAAATCCAACACCCTAGCTAAAAGAGCTTAAACTTTTATTCAGGTCAAAATCCAGTTCTCAGCAAGAGTTACTCCCAAATACTTACATAATCACCATTGTTTGATTCATATTTTATCAAGAACCTCATCATCCAATCTGCGTACAGGCATGTAGCATTAGAAGCATCCTTTATATCTACTTCAACTGCATAGGACTGGAAAAAACCTGTAAGACATGATTATTAGCTATTAAGACGTTGTTTTGACTTCATTTTCTAGAACCACTTAAGAGGACAGCTCATCACAAAGCAGTAAATTATGTCAGGACCATATTCAATTTACCAGACACTGAAAGAATAGCTAGATTTCTAAAAATTACCAAAAATAGAAAGCACGCCATGAAACTGTCACAGCTGGCAAAAATTGAGAGAATGCTTTACAGTCTGTTTACCTGACATAAACTAATAATCTCAAAGTGTTGAGTGCCCAACACTGGCCACTTCTAAGATTTGGCTGGACAAGGTGTTGGGCCATCTTGTCTAGACCGTGGCTTTGCCAAGAAAGGCTGGACCGGCTGATCCTTGAGGCTCCTTCCTCAATTCTGATTCTGAAACAAGCACGAGCTTTCTGGTGACACACCGGGTAAACCAAAGGGCACGAACACAGCACTTGAACAGCGTGCTGCTTGTAGACCAGAGTCTATTATTTTGTGTGTTGTATCAGTGATTACGACTCCGGCTGACCCCTAAGAGATGGGATCGGCATGCCTTCATTGTGTTTCCACGATTTCCAGTTCGAAAGGCACGGGCGTTAAATTGCTTCTGCGTTCTAAGATAAGTTTTCCCAGCCGCTGTATTCCTGACCTGGTGAATCCCGGCACAGCCGCCGCCGTGCCCGAGGCCCCACGCCGAGAAGCGCTGTCAGAACGGCCCGGCCGGGCCGCTCGGGTCAGCCCGCGGTCCCGGCTGCCGGGCCACGGCCCCCGGCGGAAGCACCCGATGTTCCCGCGGCCTCCCCGCACGGGGCCTCGGCCTCGCCGCTGTCCCCTCCCTCCCGTGGGTGGCGGCGCGGGGTGGGGAGCGGCAGCGGCGGCGCCTCCGCCCCGGGGCCGCCCCCCGAAGGGCCGAGACGGCCCCGGGAACCCCCCGGGAGCCCCGGTGCCCGCGCGCCGCCTCACGTGCGTGACGGGCCGAGGGCGGGGAGCGGCACGAGCCTGCGGGGACACCCGACACCCGCTCCCCTCCCACGGGCCCCGCCGCTGCCCCGCTTACCAGAGACGCCGAGCAGCAGCAACGGCAGGAGGAGGCGGCGGCAGGAGGAGGAGGAGGAGGAGGAGGAGGAGGCGGCGGCGGCGGCGGCGGAGCGGCGCGGGCCCATGGCGGTGGTGGCGGCGGTGGCGGTGCTGCTGCTGCTGCCGCTGCCGGCGGCGGGGACACCGGGGCACGGCGAGCGGCCGGGGCGAGCGGGCGCGACAAAAACCTCGCCAGCGGTCATGTGAGGGGCGGGGCCCGCGCGCCGCCAGCCGCCGCTCAGCGCCGCCGCTCGATTCCGTGGATCGCGGACGGGCCGCTCCTCTCGCGCCGCCTCGGGCGGGCGGGTCTGCTCTGCTCCCGTTACCGTCCCCGTCCGGCCGCCGGACCGGGGCTGTGCCGCGGTGGTCTCTGCAGGGGCACGGTAGCGGCGGCTTGTTCTGGCCCTCGGCAGCGTTTGCGGTTTGCTCTGGGGCTGCTGTAGTCTGGGAAAGGGTAGATTACAAGAGATGCGCATCCAGAGAAGTTTAATATAGAGGCTTTCACTGAGAAAAAAAAAAATAGAGACTAAAGATAATGCCCATGTTTGCAATAAGTGCGAAGGGTTAGTGTGCCCTCAGTCCCCTCTCCTGGCGTGCTGTCGGTGTCCCGAGCCGGCTGTCGGTGCTTCCATCCCTGCCGGGGACGGTCCCGGGCTCTCCGGGGCTCGGTGCCTGCGCTGGCCGGGCAGAAACCCGCTCCAGGCACGGTCCCTGCGGCGGGGAGGGCATTGCCACCAGCGCCCGGAGCTTTCTGCGTGCTTTGCTGTGCTGAAAGGCAGCAAGTGGGGCAGAAAACGGTTGGAGAAGACGGGTTTGGTGCAAATGAGGGAGAGAAGAGCTTGCTGGAGTGAAAACTTGGTGGAATTGGGTTCGAAAGGTGCTACAAAATGTGATGGATGCTGGATGGCACCCTGGCACTATTGATTAGGGGGAAAAACCCCCCCAGACCCCACACACGAACAAAACAAGTCAAAAAGGCTGGCTTGGCAGAGAAAGAGGAAATGGAAGAAGACACTGAGTTTGGGGGACAGCAAGGCAGATGGCCTGAGGAGACAGGAGCTTTGTGCTCAGAAAGGAAGGGCCCTCTGGAACGGCATATTCCTGTTTCTGATCCTGTGGAAGAGCTGAGGATTTTGAATAATTGAGCTCTAAGAGACATCCCCCACCACGGGGGAAGAAAATGAAGTCTGAAGAAGACAATAAAACACATTGACCTGATAAATGAGACAGCTGGAATGTAGATGGTGTTGATACAAAAGCAGTTATGCAGCCTTGAAGAAGTGGAAATAATGCAATTTGTTATCAAAAGGCAGTTCATTTCTCTCAGTTGTGCGCTTGCAATCCTGTACTTTCCCATAATGTCACAAACCTAAGGTGGCATGTCAGTGCCACCACGGAAACCAGGGCATCAAACAAATGAGGGTCCCACACCCAAGGGATTTTGTGGTCAGACAAGTTCACTGCTTCTTTGCATTTTTTTGTGCTTAATAACTACACCTAGAGCACACTCACCATGCATGTTACATACCTGCACATGCACTTGTCTAAGCACAGCTGCATGCGACTCTCAAATTAATGTAATTTCAAAACACTTAGAGTAAATTTATATTCATCCTTTGGGCTTAATTGCAAAAAGAAAATATTTGAAGAAATAAACTTTATGTTTAATAATTGACTTGCTGTAGGCTGTAGGGAAATGTCAGGAACAGCAGCATGGATGAGACCATAAGTTTTGAAAGCAGCAAATCTTTCTCACCTCCACCACGAAGAATGGGGCATTTCAGAGGATAGGAAGAGTCCTGCTCTGGGGATTTTGTATCTCCTCAGGCTTCATTCCTTTAGTACAAAGTTATGTTTTTGAAAAGTGGTCTCACAAGGAGTTAAGAGCAATCAAACTAGGGGGATTTGACTATTAGGAGACAGACATTGAATTAAGCTTTAATTAATTGGAAGAGGAGAAAATGATTGGTCTCTTCAGGTAGTTCACCGAGTGGAATGGCACCTTTTGTGTCTGCTGGTATATTTACTTCAGGACTTTTGTATATGCATTGACATGTTCCAACACTCCCTTGTTGTTAGTGAATAATTCTGAATATTTGGATCTCTTGTTGGCACATAGGAAATGGGCTCTGAAACAAGTGGATGTTCTGCAGACATAACGGGAAGGCTGATTAACTTGTTTCCTTTATGCCAATTTAGTGAAGCTTGAAATGAAATCTAATGGCAGCACTCACAACAAGCAATTCCTTTTCTATTTAATAACACAAGAGAAATCGCAATTGGTGTGGAATTAAAAGAACGGTATCATTTATTTAATTTAGTAGAATGGAAAATATCTCACTTTGCACCAGAAATATCATCACTAATAACAAAAAGCAGGTAATTTCTCTGTTTGTATGTGGTTACTTCACCCTCCCTGTACTCCATCCCTGCCCTCCATCCCTGCCATATAACAGCCTGGTGTGATGTTATTTTACATGATCTTGCCATCCTGAGCTGTTGTCATTGTCACACAGTCACAGAGGGACTGATGCACCTGCAGATGCAGGAAGAGATGGGACAACCACAAAGGCTGTCCAAGGGGTTTCTGCAGAATCCTTGGGGAGACTAAAGGATCAAATTCCACCTCCAAGGAGTTGGCACAAATACCTCGTGTTCATGTACAGGAAGATGTTTGTCCAACAAAGCTCACATGCTCCAGCCATCTGGACATGATAAAAGGTTGTTAAAAGCAATGTACTCTTTCCTTTTCACAGAGATATTCTCCTCTTGCAGAAGCTTGCAGGAGGAAGCTTGACAAGATAGAAGCTTGATTTTGGCAGTGCTCTCCCTAAACAGAGACTTTCCCAGCAGTTTCCAAGGCTTATCTCCTCTTTGTAGCTCTGGGGGGTGTGAAATGAAGCTCTGTTCCTCTCATGTTTAACAAATCCTTCAGCTGTCCTTTAAAAAAGTTTAGTAGTTAGGGTCAGATGTTGTCTGATTCCTCTTTAATTCCATAAGTTATTATATTCAGTGCTTGTAGGATTTAACCTCTAACAAATATCCACTGCATGTTATTACTCACTGCATGAGTAATTTCTTTATTGATTGTGGCAGTCTTAACAATAAAATTTACGTGATAGTTGGACTTCAGTAACATAAGCTCAAACTCACATTCTCAGCTGTTTTCCTTTAATGAGAGAAGAGTGAATGATTGTTACCATAACACAGAGAAAATGCCTTACCCTCTTGCTTAGTAGAGAGAAATGATTTTGCAGTTAGCATGATTTTGGGAGACACTGATGGATGGGAAGCTGACCTGGGTTTTGTAAGATATGTTAGTAACAAATATTCCTTATGTTTATTACTGGCTGTGAGAAGGACTGTAAGGTTTCTGTACAGCATTACAGTCTTAGTGCATGTTATACTGCCTGACATCAGTTGTTTTAAGAAGGTATTGACATGTACTGAGAGCAAATATGCAAAATTTGTAATTACTTTTTGAAGCTTTAGTTCATTAAGGAATATAATTTAATGCATAATTTCATTTGCATCATATGCTTAATCCTTCATGAATCCTTTATCAGTTTCAGCTGTTTAGATACTATATCTGTAATCAAACTTTTCTTAGCTCTGAGACTTGCCAAAATTGATGGATGTGTGTGCTCAGAAGCAAAGTGTCCACTGTTTAATGGAGCACTGAGTAACTTAATGTTTCTGATTCCTGATGCAGAAGAGTAGAGGTTGTGATAAAAAGAAGAAAGAGATAATCAGTAGGACATGCAGTAATCCTGACTTTGTATCTTTTTGTATCTTTATTGATTATTTTATGTATCTCTAAAAAAGGGCAATTCCTGTCTTTTTTTAGCCAGGGAAAACATTATGGCAGAACTGATTATTCCTTCTCAGGAGTCAGAGAAATTATTTGGTTCCATTTCATGTGGAAGGAACGGACAGAGGAATATTATAATGCTGGCCAGAGAGGTCCCAGATTCACTCGGCAGAGGGGGATGAATCATAGGGACTTTCTTGGGACTGTGCCAGCATCTGAGAGTACAGCTGTTCAAGAGTTTTCCTTCTCACACAGCCCAATGTGTAGCCCGTGGGCTGAGGATTTGGGGTCCGCAATGGCCATGGGCACTCCAGCCCGGGGTGACACCTGCAGTGCCTCGGCTGAGCCGGGCGTGCCCGTGGCAGGGCAGGGATGCGCTGGCAGCTCCGGACCAGTGCTCCCGATCTCATCCCAGCGCCGGCCGCGAGCGCACGGCAGCGCAGCCGAGCTCTCGGGTTTTGGGGGAGGTGGAGGTAGGAAACCAAACCAATAAACGCTGCTGCGAGAAACTGCTGAGTCAAGACTGGGGAAATCACGTGAAAAGCCAAAAAAAGAAAGCTTGGTGGGGAGACGAAGAGATCGGAGGGCAGGCTGCGAAACTTCCTGTAAAACCTCTTGTAAAAGCGCTCGTGTCGCGACGCAGCTGGGAAAACATTCCCAGAGCAGGCTGGGAGCAGAGGCACAGGCGTTTCGTCACAGCCTGTTACACAAACACAGCTCGCACACAGCCTGGGGTCATCCTGTGCTGGAGCTCGGGGCTAAGAGCGAGGCAGGGGCTGGGCCATGGGCCAGACGGGCCGCAGGCAAGCTGGCTCCGAAAGGTGGCACTTCTCCACAGAAGCCAAACTCGCGAGCCCACTTTGCAGATGTCGTTTTGGAGGGCAGATTTGGCACTCCGATGGCAGCCAGGATTGGAGGAGGGTGCTGGGGCAGCTTTGCTGTCCTGCTGGTGCCCTTCGGTGCTGCGGGGCGCACGGTGTGGGGCTCCCCTGTTGCTCAGAAACATTTCCAGCTGCTGCTGGATGCGATGTGCGCTGGAGCACTCAGCAGCTGTGTTAACATGTAGCAGTAGATTAGGTTTATGCATTCTGTGAGTCAAACCAAGCTGCTTGTAGATGTAGCTCTGTTTAACGTTAAAAAAATAAAGAACTTGCTTGACTGACAACATATTCTTTGGGCTTGTTACAGCAAAGTAGAAGTGTGTCAATACTCTCTCCCTTTTGTGGTTTGATCGACATACCGAGCTAGCTTGCTGGAGATATATCTGTCAGCTTCAGAGCAGAAATGATTGTGTGAAAATGGTTCTGCACAGGAGGCACCTCCCACTTCCAGCTCTTACGAAAGATGTGCTGGCTTTTTGTGTAACATTTTCTGAGAGATTTTAGCAGGAAAATAAGTTACATCTAAAATACAAGATGTAAAATACAGGGCTGGGAGAGAAACTGGGTATTATACAGTTGTTTTCATAGCTGGATATTTTAACTGCAGGACTTCAGTGGTACAGGATCCCTTGTGACCTAGAATAACATTACATCCCTTTTACAGAGAACATAATGATATTTGTAGTTAGGCTGTAGTTTCCAGCTCTGACAGAGATCAGAAACCAGGTCTGGCAAACACCAGGCTAATGTGTGTTGTCTGCATTATCCTGAAACAGAGCTCTTTGGGGGAAAGATCTCTCTCCAGTTTGAGATTGTGTTTGCTTTGTGCTTTTGGAGCTGGGATTGGAAGCCACAACTGCTGCTGTAGGAATAAAAAGGGAGAAACTCAAGGGGATACACACACAGTGCCAGTTCTGCAAGTGACAGAAACACAGCCCTGTGGTTGCAGAACTAGTTCTGACCTACTCCCCAGCCACATCCTACAAACTTTATCTGTCCCATTACAAGGTTTCAGCTCAGCTCTGCAGAGGTTGTGTTTTGTAATTTTTGTTCCAGTCTCATGTTTGAAAGCTCCACCTTCTCCCCAGCACACACATGGTAGAACTTGGCATGTGCAGTGCCCTGTCCAGCCTTCACTGAAAATTAATAGAGCAGCTTTGCCTTGAGCCTCAAACTAGCACCAGCTGAAGGACTTCGTGGATGTAATTAAGGGCCTGCTTTTGACAAAGGTCTCTAGTTTTGGCCATGATAATGATTTTTTTTCAGTTGTACCTCAAGCTTCAGAGACTACACAAGGGTAAAACAGAACAGGCATTGTGATAATTTAATGGGAAGTTCAGTCCAGAAGGGGAAATAAAGCTATATATTAAGTGAACATGTTGCTAATAATCCAGCACTGATATTTCACGCTTAATTAAAACTACTTACTACTCCAAATAGTAACAAGCAATCTATTCCATATTATTTCAGATGCCATTTACTTGCATGCTAGCCCCTGTCTGCAAAGTCATAGTGACTAAGCTTTGTGAGGAAGAATAGGAGCCCTTGAGCTCTGCAAAGGCCTGGGCAGTGACCCTATGCATTCCTTAATTGCATAACACATCTAAATGTTAGATCTACTGGAAAGCAGTTACTGCAACTTCCTTGTTACTGCAAATATCATTAGATGGAAGAGAATCTGTAGACTTTTTTGAAAAGACAAGATTGTGTATCAAGTTATGATTACTCAGGTATTTTAACTCAGAAGTACTTAGTGATAACCGTTTTCCTCCAGCTCTAAAATACAGGTGTTGCAAGCAGACAAACAACTGATTGTTTTAGGGAGTAAGATAAAGAACTATGAACAGTTATAGAGAAAATTAGGTTACTTGTATTTTCCTGCCTGAATAGTCTCCTAAGGCTGCAAAAGCTGACCAAACTTTTGATCTAACAAATGAAACAATGCTGGTTACAAAAGAACTCTTGGAATTCAGCAGATACAAGCAGAAGGGACATGATAAGGATCAAGGAGACAATTCCAAGAGAAATAGCTACAGAAGAAGTGGCCAGCCCAGCAACAATGGAACCCAACAAGAAATGAAGAGTCCACTGACCAGAATCTAGTGTTTGACTTGGATTGGGTGATGAGTGTCAGTGGCATAAATGAGAGGTGTGAACTGGGGTAGAGGTCCCTCTCCAGAGGGACCAGTTCCACCTGTGACCAAAGAACTAGCAGGAGACTAATTGGAAATATTCTCTTGGACTTGGCATTCTTAGTGGGGTCCTAGGATCAGACAGTTACTGTGGCTGGACTGTAAACCTCTAGCAATTGATAAAAATTTAGTATTTGCCAGATGTGAACTACTTTTCCTCAGCTTAAGAGGTCTTTTTGCAGTGCTACAATGTCCTACTGATTTAGAAAATTCACTTTCAAAGTTATTTTTTTGTTTAATTTATATCCTAATGCTGTTTTTCTATAAGCAGCAGCAAGACAAGCTATGAGTCATTTGAAAGGTGACCTTGTACCAGGAAACAATTACTTAACCAGGAGAAAAACCTGCTCCTTTGTAGGTTAACCAACATCCATTGTTTCTCTTCCCAGTTAACTCCATGTATTACCAGATACCCTTTTACCCTTTGCACAAAGTTCAATGTCTCTCAACCACTCTAGTTTGAAGTGTTCATTGTTTAAATGCTACAGTATGTCCAAAGGCCCTGGCCTCTTTAAGGGGCAACAAAAAAGGCAAATCCAAAGCTACCATCTTAAATTTGACTTATCATCAGTTTTTCTCAATCTGGAGAAAGTACAGCAGCATATATTACACTTCACACAGGAAAAGGAATGAAAGAATTCACTGCTCTCTTTTTTTCTTTTTTTTTTTCTCAGAGTAGACAGATAATCTACCAGTCTCCAAACAGTCATCTGCTTCTGTAGGACCCTTTTTAAAATGGAAAATATAGGAAATATTCTTTTTAAGGAGAAAGTGTTGGTGGAAAAACCATCCCAAGCATTTAGATGCCTCCAAGCTTTAAGACAGGAAGGAAGCACCTGAGCAGGACTTGTGGCAGATGCTTCCCAGACCTGTCTCAGCCCAGCTGCCCTAGGACTGTTGTGTGGTTCCAGCAGTGCAGGGTCAGTCCCCCTGCAGCCTGTGCCAGCCTTCCCCAGAGCACCTCACAGGATCAGCACCTGCTCTGCTACCGATATCCCAGTTTTCAAAATTCAAAATGGAAATTCAAAACACTCCACCTCCCCCCTCCACCAAGTCCTCAGGACTCCTGAAGTGGGAAGGGCTAGGCTGGACACAGTCCTCCTGCTCAGATTTAACCCAGCTGTTCAGGGAGAAGAAGAAAAATCAAGAAATGGTCAATTGGCAATTCTTAGTAAGAGAAGCAAATTCCCTATACAGCTCTGTCCTTCATACTTCAATAATTATTCCACAGTCATTAAAATAATGATAAAGTGGGAGACAAGGAATATTCACACAACAGGAGAGGTGCCTCCTTCAGGAGCAGCAAGCCACCACCTCTGGCATTTTTGTGTATTTCTGCCACTTGTACACATTCTAATCCTGATTCAGAGTCTATTAGGATGCTTATTTCCTTCCCCTCCAAGAACCATAGAAAACTTAGCAAAAACCCCAAAATAATAAAAATTCAGGAATGGAAGCCACTTAGAAAACTCATGGGATTTTAATGACTGAATGGATAAGGAACTACTTATTGTATTTAAGTAGCAAACAAGTATTTTGCTATCAAAGCACAAGCTAAAGGATTTAAAGAAGCCATAAACAGTAGTAAGCCCAACATACAGAACTTGGAGTAAGAAGGCATTTTACACACAAGAGTTTATCAACACAAAACTGTTTAATATTTATTAAATGACACAAAATACCTAGATAACAGACTCACTCTCTGAAAGGACATGTATTTACATTATTTACCAACTTAAGAAAGACTCTCTGTACCCATATCAGACTTATGAAACATAAAAAAGGTTTTGCTGCTTTTTGCATCGAAGGATGCAATGGTGATACATGCCCTGTTTGCAAGTCTGCATAAACTATAAGATTTTTGATGCTGTGAAAAAGCACAGTTTCATAATCTGGTAGCTGAGGGAAGAGGCTTCTGAAAAGTAACAGGGTTAGTTCCCCCCCACTCCAGACACACTCTCAAGACTGTTATACAAAAAGTATATTACATTTTTGAATGCTGCTGTACTCTTACAATTTTAGTGTAACGTTTCAAATAAAATGTTCTTCCTACTATATGAGAGCACTAAAAAAAAAAAAGAAGTGGTATTTAAACATTTTTTTAGATGCACTTTTTTTTGTTTTAAAATAAAGCGTTAGGGCAAATGATATGTCTAGGGAAAAATGAAAGGCTGACAAAAAAAAAAAGCTGAAACAAAAATATGAAGAACAGCTAAAGCAACTTAATTTGCTAGGGTTTGTTTCTTTTTTTTTATTAACTATTTACTTTGGCACCTTCATGTAAACTATAGAACAAAACAACGTTTACAACACATTTGCAATTACAGCATTTAAACAAAATGGTCACTTTTGAAACCAGCCAAGACAAAAAAATAGTCCATTTATGGGTATAAAGATTAAAAAACCTAAAATATATATTTCTAAGAATAATCTGCAATTTCTTATGAACAAGGTGCTATAAACTGCATGCAAGAGTCAAGATTAAAAATGTGTGGCCAAAAAGACAAGCTGTGTTCTAGCCAGATGAGTTGTGGTCCAAGCCCATTTCAGTTTTTTCTTACAGAGATATATATGGCTCAATAAGCAGGCACATGATCCCAGCAAGAATTTGCGGAGTTGTACAACGACAAATCTTGGCTGCAGCTTTGTCATCAACCAGGAATGAGCAAACCTTAGCAGAAGAGATGAACAAGTTCTTGGGGAAAACCCATGAAGCTACAAGGAGAAGCCTTGCCTCCCCTTGCTCACTCCTCCCCGGTCTAGCCAGGGTTCTCAAAGTCGATTCTTTGGGTTGCTTTAACTGGATTGCGCTTAGGGTCTGCCTCAGACTGTGAATTCTCATGAGATTTGAAGACATTTTCTGCATGAAAGTTAGTGACATAGACAGGAAAAAAATGAAATAAACCTACAGTCCTTAGCAGTTCATTTGACTAAATGTGACACTTGTGTAGTGAGGGAGGATTTTACCACTACAGGTGTTCACACATGTAGTAGTGTTAGATTTATATGTTACAACAGACTGAATGGAACCAGCTCAATACATGAGCTCCTCTCTCCCAAAGAGTTAAGTCTTCCACTTCTTCTCCACTTCTCTTTAAAAGGAACCTTTTATTGGCTGAAGATACAAAACACATACAAGAAAAGGAACACTGAATGTGAAACACAGAAGTTTGGGTTTTTTTAATGGTGGGGGGCTTTCTTTCCTCCCCGTGGATCTCTACTGAACTAATACTTGACAACTTGCAGGAGGAGTCTTCAAGGTTCTTACCATGTAACTCTGATATCAATATTTGTCTCTCAGAGGCAGGGGTGGCCCTGGATGTCTACCAGTGGTTATGCTGCAATAGTGTTGAGGGGCAAGGCAGATTTTCTGCAGATTGCAAAGAGCTGTATGACTGTTAGTTGAGGGTGACTGCAAATAATATAGTAGGAAAAAAAACACCCACATTTGTTTCATCTGTCAGCTGATGACTGCATACAAAAGAGCCTGAGAGAAAACATGGCTGGAGAATATATGGAATTAAACAGTAGACAAAAAAAAGCACTAAGGAGGGGATGTGTCAGATAGAAAACACACACACACACACACACTCTCACATATGTGCACCCCTGAATGTGGGATCACAGTGATAGAAGTTATAGGTCATAGAGAGCTAAGTTACACTGCCATTAAACAAAAGTAACATCTTGCTTTCAGAGATCTGGTATTCCCCAGGACTATCAGTGCCTGAAAGAGGATGAGGTTTTTCATTGTGCTCTGCAACACACCTGATCATAGGACTAAAGCCTGGCTGGGTAAGGAAGAACTGGAGGAGTTCCTTTTCTGCTGACACCTTTTTTCCCATGTATTCCTGGCACATGCTGCTGTAAGCAATAAAAAATGTATTTTGTTGAAACAAAGCTCTACATTCAAGTGACTTACTCTCCCATGTCATATAAAGATGCAAAGAATGCTCTCTGGTCATCTAAGAAAATATATTTTAGATGCCTTGTAGCAATACTTAACTTACTATATGAGAGGTAGGCTTCTGGGTTCTAGGAGGCCTGCTAGGCTCTAGGGCTGAGTTCTTAAAGCTTTAAGTTAAAGCAATCCAAAGCAGGGCAGTCTTAGAAGAGCTGCCCTGTCTAAACCTTGAGGTTAGTTCAAGTTTAGAATGTTGCAAAGCAAAACAAGTATTAAAATCCATTTGCAATTTTTGTTCTTACAGCTTTACCACAATAACAGTGTGGCTTTTCTGTTAATTCATCTCTTTATTCTAGAGTATTGCTGCCAAGAGGTGAAGGCCTCCTACCCATGACTAGTGAAAACGGTCACTTCTTTCATTATGGCTGTTTTATGCTTAAAATTCCCAAAGGTGAACACCAAGTCTCACAGGCAAGCCATATAAATCTAATCTGAACTTGTTTTGTTGTAGCAGTTATTTAAGAATGGTGTTTGTATATACAGTATATATGCCCACACTGCAAACTTTATACATTGTTTTATATTGGCACCATTTTGTCTTAATTCCAACGAAGAATATTTTCCATTAGATTAGCAATAAGCATAGCTTGGCTTATTCCCCATTTTCCCCCCTCAAGAGAAAAAATCCAAGTGTGGGCATCAACCAAACCAATGGTATGTATAACTGAAATGCATTCTGTACAGTAAATTAAAAGTTTGCATGCAGTTTAAGCATTTTAAAGGCTATTTTCTTATATTAATGAACCTTCTGTTTCCATTTAAAGATGTGAAAGGTATCTGTCATATATCAAGGGACTCCTCATTAGACCCAAAGACAAATGGAATCAGAAAGACCAGGTACTTTCTTTCAGCTTTCTGCACATCTTACTAAATAACATGCAAAGAGTTCAACAGCATTCTTCTTAAAATGTAAATATTACTCTTTAAATGGGCATGTTAACCACTGAAAGAAGTCCACTCTACTATACTTTTCCATTACACTGCTTTCATTCAATCATCGGTAGTATAAAAAGTCAATTAATGGGATCAACAGGCTAGTTTATCCACTGGCAACTGTGTAGGACACCAAGTGTGCAGTAAAACAAAGGCCAACATATGTTTATGCAATATAGTTGTACTGGTTCGGGTTTTCTTTATCTCTTTCCATGTAGTCCCTGTCAATCAAGGATTCTATTCTCTTCTTAAGGTCAGCAGGCTGTAAAATAAAGCACATGTCAGCATTATTACTTTGCAGTCAATGCTTCTCGGCTCTTTATTTCCACTTGGGCCAAATATCTATATTGCTCAAGATGGCTGAGGAAACAGAAATCCCAGTTAAAAAAAAATCCTTTAAAGTGTTAGGGCTTCTAAAGTCTGCAATGTATAACTGATAGAAGAGGAAAGTTACAAAGTTAGCTCATCACCTGCAACTAAACAGATGTTTATAGAAAGGAAAGATAGTTGATGATGTTTGAACTGAACTCTAAAGAAGTGCAGTTTGTGCACCATGTACCAAAATGTTTCCATTTCTGACTTTTAGCCAGTAAAACATGGTAAATGTTTCACTTCCTCTTGAAGCAAATGAGTTTTGCAATAGTTTGGGTGCCCTTTGATTTTGTTGCGTGAGGAACTTTATAAAAATGCCTCATGATAACAAGCGAGGAAAATTATTTAAATAATCTGTTATAATTTTACAAAGCCCAACTGCAGTTTATGCAGTACTTACAGACCTGCAGGCATTCAACATGGCAATATGATGGAATGAAATAACAGGAGCTTTTATTTTACACTTCCATAGAGAGAAAACACCATATGTTTAAATTCCAACAATGCATCAAACTATCTGTTTGAAAACCATTTCCGTTTGTACACAATAAGCCAGTCATTTTATATTGCAACTGTGGGCTTCTTCAGTTTTGAGACTTCACCAATATTTGATTTTTATTTCTATATATATGTGTGTTAATATATTAACCAGTATAATCCATCCCCAGAAAAACCACTGTACTTCAAAAGTATCAACCAAGTTAAGATTGTAATGCAGAACTGGTTTTGAGATCTGAAGCATTTTCTCCTTTGCTCAAGAATGCTTTGCCAGAACACTGCAAACAGTGGAACAGCAGCAGCAGACAAAGAAAGCCAGCTGCTTCCTTGCTCCTAACCAACTCCAGGGCTGGAATCCTTTGGTAACATGTTTTAATAACAACTGTCACTTTGAAAATTCCTGAAATTGAGTATTTGTCCATTATAATGCTAAAAAGATGCACATTTTAGACAGAAGCACTGTTCAGCTGAGCAGGTCAGGGAAGATAAAAAACTAATAATGCTTTAGAAGTAGAAAAATCAGTACCACCTTGACTGGGAATTTCAGCTGGTTGTAGACCTCTGACACAAGCAGGTTATGACTCAGTGTCTTGCGCATTTTCATGATCCGCACAATGGCAGCATCAATCTGGTACTGCCGGTCCTGGAACACTCTCTCTGTAGTGCTTGCCTGTTCCTCCACCTGAAGGACCCATTTAGAAAAGTTCTAATGAGAACACCAGTATTGTCAAAACAATTCTTTCTGTTTCCAAGACAATTCTCAGTGTAAGACAGTGAAATGCCTGTTGTCAAGTATCTGACATAAAGCCTTTACAAATATGAAGACTGATTGTCTATTTAAAAAAAATTGTACAAAGAATTAAAACCTTTGCACAGATTTTACACTGCATGGCTGTCAGAGAAACAAGTCCACAGTGAATTTTCCATGTTCCCGAACGGTCAGTAAATCTCCATGGAATGATAAAGGACAAAAAGAGCATTTTAGAAGTGGAACTTCTCTTAAACTTACTTAGAGACATCCAGCATCACTGGTGTCTTAGTACAGAGGCAAACATTTAAATAACCGCTGTCATCCAAATTACATGTGTAACCCTGACAGAGATATCAGTATGTACATGACAACCAGGAGGAAAAAAATCTTGTAAAAGGGCAGACAACAAAGTTCTTAACCCAAGGATCTAAACCCCAGAGGATTAAAAAAAATATACCGTTTCTTTCATCTGAATTTGGTTGATTTTTATCCTGAAGAGCTTATGTCTGAAATCATCATTACATGTGAATTTATCACCATCTTCCACATCTTTGCCTTTGGGGCTTTTAGTCAGTACTCTGGCTTTGCCACAAGCCAGAGATTGGAGTGTCCTTCTCAGCTCTCCATCCTCTAAAGCAGAAACAAGTTGTTTAGGTCTTTTTAGTAAGAACACTTGGAAGTACTCGCTTGTTTTCAATACCAACCTATCCCAGTGGCTTGCTTTATCTCCTCTAAACTGAACTCCTCTCCTTCATTAAACATGAGCAGCACCAGTGTCTGGAACAAGGAGACCTGAAGTTCTTTCTTGCCCTGTCACAAGGGAAATAAAACAGACATCACCAGGCTGCTTTTTCTGGGAGGTGAAGGGAAAGGAATTAGTGGAACATGGGAAACAAGTCACTCTTGCATGTCAATTATTTCATTAATAGGGTATTATTTTATTCACTTGAGAATATGGAAGAATAGAAGATACTGGTCACTTGTGTTTACTATGAAATGCAGCAGAAGCTTAAGGCCATAAGGTTGGACTATTCCATCCAGTGACAAAACTCACCCAAGATATGCATCAGATGACTCCAGACAAGTCTCAAAGCACTGAGTGCTTAAAATTACAATTTGGAAGACCTTTAAGTCAAAATCTAACACAAACATTAGTTATAAGGAACCATAGAATCTTAGAAACAATCAAGTTTGATAATACTTGTCTTAATGATAACTTTTTCTGAAAATGGAAGTGGCAAGCATTCCTATTTAATGAGAAAATTTTGTGCCCGTGAAGGAATGCTGAAGGGGAATAGCTGGAAACCCTTATAAGACAGTTGTGTTCTTGTACAATCCAGATTTTTTTTCTTTATTTCAGTAGTGAAAAGCTTAGTGAAGATGCTTAATGTGATCAGATGAAGTAAGGCCATCAAAGAAACATGGCCCCTTTTTTGTTTTTCCCACTCGAAAAATGAGGGCCATTCTTAATTTGCAGCTAAAGCCACTGGATATTTTTCCCAACAGGCTTTTATTTCCCTACCAATACAGAAATTGGGTGCATGTTCTTAGACATTAACACATCTCAGAAACTACCAACTCTGAAAACTTAGCAGGAGGTTAAAAGTAATTGTAAAAACAGTGCTAAGTTTTCCATCACAGTACAAGAAATCTTCCCCATATATCCCTAAGGTACAACCCAGACTTGAAATCAACAAAACAAGAGGAGTAATAGAAACAATACACTCACCTCTTTAAATTCTGCTTTTAGTACACAGTGTCCTAGTGTTGACTGCCATTGAAGTTTCCTACCACTGTGTTTTCCTAAATAAAAGGTCTTGAAAATCTCCTGTAGTTTTACCATCTAAAGAAAGAAAAATCCCAAACACTAAGACACAATTTCTACTTTAAAAGCATCCTTCCCTCCTCCACAATCAATTAAGCCTTAAATCAAGGTTTAGAATGATAAAGGAAATTGCAAGAAAACAAATTTCATTTTAAAAAGTTAGTTCTGCAATTCCTTCTCTATGCATATTGAAAACCAAATGTTAGTGGATCTCAAGATGCATTTCTGACAGACAAATACTTGTATAACCCATGATGGTCATTACCTCTGGGGGGAGGTGGACCTCCATAGGCACATAGGTTGGCCAATAACCCATAGTCAGAATATTCACTGTTAGTTCAATGTTGCCAGGGACATTCTGATTTTGCATATACTGTAAAGAGAAACAAAATAAATCAAAATAGAGCTATGTTTATTATACATATTTCAGGTAGAACTGAAAAGTTAGAACAGGCATTGAAAGAGCAGAGAAGACAAGTGACTACATGATGTGTTTGTTATATTGCAAGTTACATACAAGAAAATTAGGATAAGAACAAGCACTTTTTTGAAGCTCAAAAGGCACTTCCATACAGGAAGAAAACAGCAAAAGTAGTGTTTTAGCAGGCTGAGGTGAAGACCTATCTAATTAAGTGTGAATGGAGCAAAGAATGTTAAAAATTGTTTGCAATCTAACATTACAAAATCACCAGAACTAAATGTGCAAAAACTTCCAAGCCAGGCATCAGAATACAGTAGTGTAAAAAATGTCTTGGAGCTGGTGTTAAAATGTTTTTTTAAGTTTACAATTCTCCTATTGCTGTGGGTGCTGTTGTGTTTGTTTGTGGAGAAGCTTGTCTCAGGCTTTTTTTTGCTGTGTTTCTCAGGAAAAACATTTAATAAATTCAGTAAAACTTTCAAAAGCACAGACAGGACAGACAGCAGGCTTTCCCTCAGTACCTGTTTGAATTGTATCATTATATCTTTTGAAAGCTCCATATCTTTAAACATTCCTTCAAGTTTGCTGGTGAAAGCAGCTCCACATTCTATAAAAGAGAAAATGTAAATATTAGAAATCAATCTGTTTATTTTCAACACCTCAGAATAGTTATTCTAAGTGCCAGAATGTACTTTTAAGCAGGATGACCTTTCCCAGCTGTTTTTCTTTACATAAAGACCTGGAATCTAATTAAGGTACAGAATAAGTTTACAAACAAGAAAGAGGAAGAAGCTTTAATGTGGTAGCTATTTTGCAACCCAGTTGTTTTTCCACATGGACCTGACTTCATCCTTTGACTATGGTGGCAACCAGTCATTCAGGTGACAATTCCAATCCCTATCAGCTGCCTTACAAACTGTCTCCTGATAATAAAACAAGATCAACCTCTAAAAATCTTAATACCCAAAGGCTCCATCCAATGAAACAATGAAAACCAGACTAGAGAACACCTGTCTGTTCTCTAGGCAGTGAATAACAATTGGAAGTTATCTTTAAGTTCTCTGATTTACTCATCAGGGAAACTCAGCTCTATCCCACAGGCCAAGATATACCGTGCACTTTAAGTTCCTGGGTTTTGGCTTTTCCTGTTATAATTACAAAACTAAAAGCAAATGAATCTCCTCAAAACCCACCAGACATTCAAGACCTGCACAGAGGCTTTTGCCCTCATGGAAAAGGGAAATACCAACAGCCCTTCTCTCAAGGCCTGTTATAACAACTATACTTTTAAAAGAAAGCTGATGGATAGAAATGATGGATGGATGGATATTTACTTACCATGTTTGAGCTTGGAAAGCATAGATTTTTCAGCATCTACTGATGCACTCTTCCCAACTAATAGTCTCTTTGCTAGATCTTTTTTATAAAAGGCCTCAAAGACATCTTTTCCTGTAAGATATGAGATTTGAAAGTGATCACAAAGCACTGCTGGTTTTAAACAAACATTACTTAAAGGAGACCAAATTCAAACTCAGAAAACCAAAAAGGGCCTTCATACGAAGATTTCCACAAGTTTTGTTACTTGCAATTTGACAGGCAAAGTAGTTAAAAAGCACTACACCAACAAAACACATCCATAGACAAACACCTGAAAATGTAACCAGACTGCAAAAATAATCTCGAAATACCTTTATATTACTGGTTAAATGCCTCTATCCTCACAAAAAAAGTTCCCCAATACTTACCATATATGAATCTAAATATGATCATAATTTTATCCAGCATTTTTTCAAGTTCTTCATCAGTAGCTTCTTTGTTGCCTGCACGAAGCTTTGAATCTACATATTTAGCTAAAAGAGTGTTGAAGAATAGAGTTTAGCACATGCTTAATATCACAGTGAAACAAAGAAATCTCTAAATGTAATATTATGAATTCTTGAAAACAGAAAGGATCCTGAAATCACTATCAGCCTCATAACAGCTATCTTGATACATCTTCATAGAGTTTACAAAGTTATAAAAACATTATAGCCTAGTATCTTTTTTCAGATAAGCAATGACTGCATCTTAGTTTTATTATCATATACAATGTTAAAAACATTTTGCCTATGAAAAAAGTCTTGGTTTATGTTCTGATCTCAAAGTAAGGTCACTGCTGTTGCAGACTGACATGGCTGTAATAGAAGCAAAAAGATCAGAAGAAAATATGTAAATCAGTTATTTAAATGTGTTGAATATACTGCTGAATTTCTCCAGTTGATCATTATTTTGTTTTAATTTCCAGTTTCAATCAAACTAGATTATTTGCTTTAATTTCAAATGGGCTGGTAAGCACATTACAGTTAGGGAATTAATGCAAAAAAAGGAGGGCACAAAGTATCACTCCACAAGCCAAACAGCACAACCAATTGCAAAGCAGGTACTATTCACCATGTGGAGAAATGATTCAAAAGTGCCGAGTACCAGGCATGTAATGCACAAATCTGTAAATAAGGCTCTTTGCAAACCACAGACTGTCTCCACACCATGAGAGGTTCAGTGCATCCTCAGCTCTCTTCCCTTTCACATAGTAAACCCATAACAGATCTGGGCACACATTCTGGTGGCACAGTTACGTAAACATCTGAAAAGATCTAATTATTAGCAGTATTCTCGTGTCTGGACACCAGTCAGTTGCTGGAATACCCAAATTCTGATATTCTGCACTTTTCTATAGCCTAGCCAGTGATGTGATGAACAATTTGCTTTTAATGTTTGATGCTACCCTCCCAAACAATTCCATTTCATCAGGAGGCACAGCAGATCCCCAATCTGATGTACACTGAGCATTTATTAACACATAATTCCAGCATATCCCATCTGTAAGTGCATCAGCAACTCGGCACCCAAATTCTCACATGAAAGAAATTGAAGAAAATTACCTATGAGTTCAGCTGGCTTATTTGGTCTTTTGTTAATGAATGTCTCAAAGGCTTCTTTCATGGCATTTACAAACTTCTCATTCTTGAGAAAGCAAACATCAATAATATGGTCAACTTTGTCTTTAAAATCAAGAAGTTCTTGGACCATGGTTTTGTCTTTTTCAGGATTAATTACTATGGTACTACCAAATGCCTGCAAAAATAAAATATATCTTTCAATTAGCCTGAATAATTAATTTAAATGACAAGACTTCTAAAATCTCAAGTTATCTTTGTAATGTACTGTTTCTGGTACTCATATTAGCTCCAGTAACAACAAAAGTACTACTTTATTATGTATTACTGTATTATGAAGTATTTACTATATAATCACCCCTAGGCCTTGCATATTGATTCAAAACCAACTAATGAAAAAGTGAATGGATTCAGAACTTCTGTAAAAAGAAATAAAGTTTTGCATGACAAATTAACATACCCTTTTCAATCATCTATATCCTCAGGTTTTACACTGGTAATGCTCCCACTAAATTCAGTTTTGTTTAACAGTACTCCATTGCCATTCCAAAACCTTCCTTCACATCAACCATATTTACTGTGACATTTTCACTGAGAAATAAAATGAATCAGCCTAACTGATATTCAGGTGCTTTTTGAACTTCAACTGGTTGGCAACTTAAACTGCCACTCATTCTCACAGGAAATGTTATTAGGAAGAAGACAAACATTCTGCCATCATGAAAATAACCACTGAAGAAATTCAGTTGTCCCACAAGCTAACTATAAGCAAGATTATAAAATCCAAATTTATTTGAAGTTAAATAATTCAACTGAAAATTCAATATTTTCTTCAACAGTTACTGTACCTTTCCTGGGATATTTCAAAAACTGTCTATTAAATACATGTTTATAAGCAAATATATTCAAATTTTAGAAAAATGCAATAGTTTACAGAGGTAACTCACGTATGTGTGTATAAACCTCACTGATACAACAGTGATATCTGTTCCAGAGTTCCAGAACAGTACCTTTATGTATTCAATCCAGTGCTGCAAGAGAACCTGTACTCCACCTCTCACACGACTGAACAACTGATACAGAAGAGAGAGGTCTTGAATTCGGTTTTCATCAAGAAGGTGATTTAGACCTGCAAATGTGAGAATTTCAATAGAAATTAAAACCAGAGTAACCTAAAGAAAGGACAGCTTATTACTATAGTGAGGCTTCTTCAAAACTAGTATTTTTTATCAAGCCATTAGTGGTGGTGGTTTTTGTTTTTTATTTTAAAATACCTAATACGAGTACAAAATATCTGACTGAACTGGTTGAAACCTTAAAAATCTTATTATTGAACATGATTTTATTGCACTTAGGCTACATGTACTTTACATAACAACCTTATCACAACACCTTTGCTTACTTCTGCTTAACTTTTCCCTAAAGATTTGAAAAGTTTACACTGTACTGATCCATAGAAAGGTTCCTTGGCAAGACAGCTGAGTCTCAACTCCATCTGTGAAATAAATTTTACAGATGCTTGAAGGCAAGCAGCTTCAATAAGTATCTTCACCATTCACTTTTTAACTTTCTGGAGAAGGCCTGATGCTCTACAGCAAAGTTCTAAGAAAGCAGATTGGTAAAGATCAAAACTCTCCTTAATGAAGACTTTGTTACAGAGGTGCAGGAAGATGCTCACATACCTGTTTCATTCAGAATCTGGCTACTAAGGACTTGATTCCTTTATTATTCAACTCCTGCTGCACCTGTTTCTATTTCCAAATTACCTCTGAGATCAACAGAGGGTCACTTGACTCCAGAGAGACTATTGTAGAACTGTGGCAATGTACTCCATAGCTCACATTATACTACATTTTTAAAACAAGTTGCTTTTTGTCAGGAGCAACTACTCAGTATCTCCCATTTCTATTACAGCCATAATTCAAATTAATAATTCAATTTCTTTACCTCCAAGTCTTTGAAATGCCACTTAACACACTGAACTTGAGTCTCCTGTTCTAGTTTTCCTTTTGTTTTGCTGTGTATCAGGAGACAGCACAGTGTCCCCTTATCTCCAACAAGGAGAATGGTCAGTGCTATTTTGGGAACTGAGGAGCAAAGGGAGTTAACAAATGACGTAGCTTGTCCCCCCAGCACCCAAATCCATCACTTTCTTTCAGCACAGGAAGTGAAAGCCCAGAAGCAGTAATTAGAAACATTTATATAAAGAAGAAAGATTACCTTTCTGAAGAATGGCTGTTAAATGTTCACCTAGAAGTTGCTTTTCTACAGTAGCAATTAGTGGCTTCCTATAGAAGAAATGTTTAGAATTACTTTCCTTTTTTCCATTACTGACAGTTTTAAATCCTTCTTTTGAGATTATGTTAATTACATTATCATTGGGAGTGCTCTAATTATCTGCAGCCAAAGACCTAAAATTATTGTACACATATTTATCTTCTTTCTCTCCAGTAAGCAATCTTTTTTCTGTTTGCTGACTGATGATTTTAATTCACACAATAAGCCTGCTGTACATGACCTGTAGGCAGATGGACAATGATTCCATCAGTGAAGAAGTTGGGGAGAATTAATCAAATAATATGCCTAATCCCATATTGTGGGAGGACATTAATGTCCTGGGAGACAAACCAAGGAGAAATAAAAACAAATTTCAAGTCAAGAGGTATTAAAACAAAACAGGGAATTGGCCACTAATACTGGCGTGGAAGAAGGAAGCCACTAAACAAGTTAAATGCTTTTAACAGCTGAAAGAGGAAGGAAATCAAAACGTATGACAGTAGCAATAAGACATCTCCCTCAGAAAGCTCTTGACGTCAGTGACCTACATCTTCTCTCAGACACAACAGCTATAGCTTTATATTACAGGACCTCCACCTGACTGTGTTGGAGGAAATTCTGCCTCTAAGCTAAGTAGAAAAGACTGAAGAAGGATATTATTCAATAATTTCCCAGACTCTATATACAAATATTTTTTGCAAATATTCGGAGGCTTTAGCTTTAGAATTTTCTATGCTGAGTCTTATTTTTTGCAGGTAGGACAACAGTTGATTAATTACATTTCAGCAGGAAAGAGACATCTGGGCTGGGAGTGGCAGCCTATTTTTTACTTCAAGCAACTATTTAACAACATTTATGCCAAAATAACAGTGACTTAGAAGAAAAGACTATTAGCTGTTTGAGCCAAGACAGTGCTTTTCACTGTAAACATGGAACCGTGGGAAGTGAAAAGCATTTGAAGGTCAGTCAATAACAGAAATAAACTGCAGCTACTTAAATGGCCCTCAACAGAAGAGGAACCAAACAGCTCATACCACCAGGCACAGAGAGATCACACTTACTGTGTGCTCTGATCTAAATAAGTGATTATTCTGTCTGCTTCTTCTTCCAAGCGCTTGTTGACATGGTGAAGATATTCTGGAACCTGAAAATGCCAGAGTAGTTTTGTATGTTAAAAAAACAAACAACAAGAAGGGAAAAAGAGTGACAGTACTGGTCTGACAGAAGTAGCAGCTCTAGTTTTAATCTGAAATCATCAGCACTGTGACTGAAGGCAACTGCACGTGCATTTCCTTTTTCAGAATACTATAAAATAAAGGTCACATTACTGCCTTGTACGCTGCCTAAGGCAGTGGAATATTTCTACTCCCTGACACGTGCTTTGAAATTAAGCACAACAAACACTGTGAAACATCCAAAATACCTCTCGTTCCTGCATAAGCCTCTGTCCCTCTGCTGCATACAGGCGATTAGTCTCTTCCAAGAATCTATGTTCGAAAGAGTCTTGATAAATCTGGGGAAACAACATGACAGCAATCCAGGGTAAAGCTCACTGAGCACTAAGTAAGAATTTGAGCTATTTAGTAGTTTAAAGGTGAAAGAAGTTTACTCACCTGCAAGTCAGAAAGCATGCTCAGAAGGCTTCGCAGTAAGCTCCTGTCGATAGCCTCACCATTTCTTTCCCTCTCGATCAGCAGAAGAATGCCATCAATCGTTTTGTTCTGAACCTTCTGATCACTGATTATATGAGTTCTGAACAGTTCTAGCCCCATATCCCTAAAAAGAAAGCAAAGACTGCTCAACAGATGGTTTAAGAATAAATCCCAGATATCTCTTATTAAAACACGATCTAGATCTAATAAAGAGGCCAATACCAGCATTCTTGCAATTCCTCATTCCTCTGCCTCCAAATCACTCAAGATGAACAAATACATAAACACTAAAATAAACTATGACACCGTACCAACATGAAGCTACACATTTTAAACACAAACGTAGGTATTTTTTCCTAAATAACCATGTAGCTTTTGCAACATTATTTTTCAGTTGGTTGACAGGATGTTGGAACATCAACCTCCATGAAAAAAGAAAAATATCACCCTGGGTTCCAATTCCATTTTGGTGTTGGACAACATTCCTTTTTTGTCCATCACTTACTAACCTCTAATTTTTAGGCATGGCTTAGAAGAACTCAGCGACGTGACAGACAAGGATCTCTGCAATGACCATTCCAGTAAAAACCTTACACGAATTTGAAACTATAGGTATGGCCACTCTTAGGATAAGTTAGGCCCTCCACCAATCTCTTGCAAAGTAATTCAGTTACCAAAGAACAGTAGGGCATACACTAATTATTCATAATACAAGGAACAGAAGTTGAAGTCCAAAAAGCATATCTTGCTTTTATTTTTAAGTAACTTTTTATTTTTAAGTAACTCTTTCCTTCAAAGTACTTATACAACTTGAAATACTGTGCCTGCTAAGGCACTTACTGGGCACCCCAAACCCTTGCATTTCAGTTGTTGACCAGACCCCTTCCTTTAACTGTGCCAATTGGAGGGTGATATCTACTTCACTAAAATTTGGGATCACAGCTATTCTAGAATAATCCTACAATCTACGGCAAATAAATCCAAAGTCTTCCTTTGCAACAACTCGTGCATTCACCATGTAATTTACAGGTCACAATAAGGTTTACATTAACAAAATCCACCTGAAAATCAGCAAGATACAAGCAACAGTTGAAATAAACCCCCAAAAAATTTCCTGCACCCCCAAAAAATTTACTTCTTTGTGCCCTTACCAAATAGATGGCAGCATTGAATTCTGAAGTACGTAAGTTCGATCCAAGAACAGAAAGATACTTCTAATCATAATCTGTCACGAGAAGGAATAAAGCAGCCACAGTCATTTAGCTCTTAAAACTGAAGAGCAACACCAATTATGCTCAACAACAACAATAACAACAAGAAATCCCACCAATCAGTTTCAGGCAGTGCTTTCTTAGACACTGCTGATTTATTTAACATCTTCTTCCAATCCCCGCAAGGTGATCAATGTGACAATTCACATAGTACTGTATAACAGAACAGCTCCTTTAAAAATAAAGGAGCAAGGTTTGCATGAAAGTGACAAGGAGGAATTAGGGGTGTGTGTGTATGTCCAAGATTAGACCCATATGCCAAGAAACACACTACAGGCAAGCATTTTCACAGCTTGATTTCTAACAAACTAAATACAGCTATGTTTCACAAAAAAAACTTACATAAATTTAAGACATTTCAGAAGTTTGAAAAGGAACAAAGTTAAGCAAAACAGGCTGACAAAGGAACTGGTTTTCCTTAAAAACATAAGCTTACCATTTGTCTGCAGTGATCTTGCCAACATTTATCTATTTTCTTCAGAAAAAGGACACTATCCAATGAATCCGTGAAGAAATCATTAAGAAAATAATGATTAATAGATGGTGTAAGCAACGAAATGAATCAGCTTTATTATTTTTAAAGAGACTTAAAGAGAGCACAGCAAACTCACCTACTACCAGAAAGAACCAGTTAATTTCTTGCAACACATTTATTTTCATTTTTAATGGGGGTCTTCATGTTAATAATGAGAAATCAAAATTATTTTAATAAATTTTTAAAAAGTATCTAAACAGTCTTGAATATTTTGTTTGATCCCCCATTCCTGGGGAATAGAACAAACATACATATCCCCATACCTCAAAAACCCAATACATGGAAATGCTCACCAGTACACTAATTTTTGACTCATTTTAAGAGTTAACCTTAAGAAATAAATTCTGTCCTGCAAATTTATGTTTTATTCAGCTCACTGCATAGGTCTGATACTAATTAACATCCACTTAATAGGATGTCAACCTGATACAACTCCAAATTTCTGAAAAGAAAACATCAGAATCAGACATTGTACCAGACCACCATTACTTTTCAAAAAACCCCTAACAGCTACTTAAAAGACTTTTCACTTTATCTAAGCTTGTCAAGTTCAATATAAAAAAGCCTGACATGATACAGCCAACAAAGGTGTTTTAAGCCTTGCTGCAAATCTAGCACAAGCTTCTCTAAGATGTCAAAGTGCTTCACAAATACCAGAGAAACTTTCTCAAAATCTTTTCAATGGTTACAGACATAAAGGAACAAGCAGTGTTCTCCTAGGTGCCACAAAGAAATAAAAGCAAAACCAATTACACAAAACCTAGGAATTCAGATTACCATGGCCTAATGTCATGAATTAGTCAAAGAAATCCATCACTATATACATGCAGGTAAAACAATTTTGGCTTGTCAACAGCTAAGAAAAGGATATTCTCTGAACTGGTGAATTTGTGCTTTAATGTGGTCTTCACAGATCTGCCTCAATTGTTTGTACAAATTTGCAGAGATTTTGTAGGAGCAGAGATTTTCAACAGCCTGAAGAAAAAGAGAAACAGAAACAAACAAAAAAAAACTTGTTATATTCTTCCATGTGATTTCACAAGAAAGGAGGATATCCCCCCACAGACAAGAATTCTGCTTCTCACAGCTTTTAACACAGTTAACTGCTGCATACAAAACACCAGAGACAGACACAGCCCTGCAATGGCAACAGGAGATAAAGGTAGGCCATGCCCTGAACAGCTCACAGACTATCAATTTAGCTGGAGTGTCAATCTCTCACATGGAACTGAAGGATTGGCATCTCAAAAACCAAGGATGTACTTTAGTATCTTCCAGCAGCTGGCTGGGCTTCATACGTCAAAGCAGTCACTTACAGTATTAATTTTATTAACTGCTGTGCTCTGCAAGTCACACTGACATTAGTGGAAAAGCACTGCCAGATTAATTTCCTTTTGCAGTCCTTTCCTTGATTAAACTTCCCTCATCCCCAAAAGTACATATGTTATCTATCTTATCTATCCATCCACCAACTCTGTGCCTGAATAAGTTTAATTATAATCCTGAATATTAGTAGCATGACTACATTTACAGTGACAATCCCAGATTTCTAGATCTCATCAAGTATTAGAAGAATTATCACTGTACTCACAGTAAAAAGTGAAAAGAAGTTTAATGGGGCCATGTCTTAGAGACTGATCAAGCAAACAATCATTCTTAAGTCCATTAGTGTATCTCAAGACTTTTAAAATTCATACCCATTGTCAGAACTTGAAAGCAACTAAACAACTCAAACTCTGCAGGCCAGCGAAAGACACAGTAAGGGATTATTCAGTAAAACATCTGTAGAAGCTAGAGGAGAAGCATATTTGATTTTCAATTAAAG
Organism: Cinclus cinclus; assembly: GCF_963662255.1. NCBI lineage: Eukaryota > Metazoa > Chordata > Aves > Passeriformes > Cinclidae > Cinclus > Cinclus cinclus. The sequence goes on from NC_085060.1 coordinate 10,566,597, forward strand.
CTTTGTGCTATAATTTACTTAGTGACAAAGACTGTGTTGCTAGTACGACCAACTCCTTGAGGAAAAAAAAAAAAAAAAAAACAAAAAAACGGACTGGAAGGTAAAGTTTGTTGCCCAGCACCTGCAGGCAACCATGGAAGGACTGTGTAGCTCAGAAATGCACAGAGCAGATCTATGCCATTACACTGATATTCCCTCATAGTATTTCCCAACAGTCCAAATGGAAGCAGACAGTGAGCAGTCACCACTAAAAGCAGCAAATAATCAAAATAGCTAAACAAGAATTCTTTGGTTCACCCTAGGATACCAACAGGAATCATTCTGAGTGCAAGTACACTATAGCTAATACTGGCTCTAGCACACAGAGGAGTTAAAAAAAACCCCAGCCAAACACAAACCAAACCCCCACGAAAACCAAAACCCCACAATAAAACCATCCTACACAACAATAACCTCAAAACCCCCTTAACCTGCATGAGTTTAGTGTCAGAAGTAAACAGGTATAGCAAGAGAGTGAAAGTGCCAATTAACCAAAACAGGTCTGAATGAAGACTGTAAGGAAAGCCAAAATTATCACCCAAGTATACATATCTTAGTATTTGGAAATAGCAACAGGTTTCACTTGCAGCCTCAACACTTAAGAAACATCAAACAAATAGAATAAAGTGATGGGAAAATGTGTTCTACAGTTCTCTGCTCGGAGAAGGTTATGGGCACTGCTCAACTCTATTCTGCTATTGTACAACCAGGTTCAGGCAGCAAACCAGGATATAACCTGATACCTGAAGCAGTAGAACAAGGGGATGGAAAACACAGAGCTTGAAGAGCCTGATTAGAACTTCAGCAAGTCCAGTCTTCCTAGGTTTCTTAATTTCTTCCACTTGGAGAAGCCAACTGAGAGCTGGGAAGGTGAATGTTTTGGATGGAACTTGCCTGTAACCTGCAGAACCACCATTACTCTGGCTTCAACCCACTAACTCAGGACACCATCAGCCTCTTCCCTGGACTTCTGGTCACCTCATCCCAACAGTGTTACAACTGCTGCCTATCAAACAAGTACTCTTTAACCATGCTGCTCTAAATCCTTAAAAGAATTAGCCTCTGCATGGACAAATGCACAAAATTAACTTTTACTGAAATACAAATGTATTAATATACACCTACCTTTATAGAGTGTTCATATAAAGCTGAGCTTTTACATTTGTCTAGCAGAAATTCCAAGATGTTAAACATGACTTCTATTATTGAGTGTTTGAACATAAAATACAAAATTTCTGCATCTTTGCTTATGACATGCACAGAAATGCTTGCATTTTTAAGAAATTAAGCCCCTAGTGCAATATTATGCTTTGCTTAATTATTAGTGTTAGATAATGCTGATTGTTCATAAAATGTATCAACATTGATACATGTAAAAACTTTAGTTCATAAAATTATCTTGTTCTGTATTAGTGAAAATACATTTCTGATCAGGGAATCTGCATCCTAATGATGGTCAGAAAATCTGAAGAAGAGCCCTATTTCCTTTGTGTAACATATGAAATTTGATATGGTTTCCTGTTCGGTCTTTTGGTTTTGTTTTTTCTTCCCTTTTAACTGCAGCACCTACACCCGGGTATGTATGGTAAGGAAAAAGAAATGAACACAACTCTGATGAGAGAAAATCAGAACTTTCCTGAAGTACTTAACTCTGATTGATTAAAAAAAAAAAAAAAAAAAAAAAAAAAAAAAAGAGATATGTATCAGGTACCAAAGATCTAGATCTCTACTTGCAGGTACTAATGTAAGGATAAGTATTCTATGAAAGAAGCATTCAATTCTGAAGCACTTCAGCCTACTTAAGGATGGAAATAATTTTGTTTCCTGAGGAGGAACAATGCAAATATGAAGCTTGGGTCCCCCACAGAAATAAAGTTTCAAAATATTTGCCCAGTGGGATTTTTCCAGCATAGACAAGAGTTAAACCAAACACAAGAAGTTTAACTCCATTAAAAAAAGCATTACATTCTTTTGAGGTGTGCAGCAGAACTTTGGCACACTCTTTCGTAATTCCCCTCTATGTTGGATAATGGTGTCTGCCAAAGCATATTTGGGATCAGATCCTTTTACCAAGCAGCTGTTCAGAAATGACATTAGTTTAGTTAGCATCTAAAAACACTAGTGATTCCTATTACTATTTTTAAATCAAGACACTTATTTTTAGATTTATATTTTAAAAATCATACTTGATTGCACTCTATTTCACTGAGAAGTATATAAGTAATAACAGTGTTGAATCACCGACACTTAAAAGAAAAATCTTATTTTTTGTTTTCTGATCACAAGCGACATAAAACTAAGCTTGTGGTAAGACTGAGCAGAAATTTTAGCAACACTGTCAAACAGTAGCAAGTATTTCAATAGAACTCTGTTTTTTTAACAATTTTGGACTGCCTTCAAGCACTTAATTAACAGTTATTTGCACTATCATTCACTCTAGAGTAAGTAATTTACAATACCACCCAGTACAGTCAGTTGCAATTTGCTATCACTTCACCAAATTTTGCAAAAATAACAATACTATCTATTATTCTGACAAACTATTAAAAAAGCAGTACTTTTAGTTAATTAATTGAACATTACAAAAGACTATGGTGATCTTAAGAATGCCGTGGAGTGAGGAAGAGCAATTAATTCTTCCTTAAATCTGTCCCCAAGCCTTGTACAAACAGGATTTTTTTCCCCCCATATACAAATGCAGCTTTTGTTGAAAAGGGGAGGGCAGAGGAAGAAAAGACACTAAAAAGAGATAGTGAGAAGGCTATATACACACACAGAAGAACAAATTAAAAAACTAACCAGGTAATAAAGGCTTTAAAAGTAGAGTAAAAGTTCAAGTGCTTCTTAATACCCAGCTAAAGCAGCACCGTTGCTATGCTGCTAAAACCACAAGTGACGTTAGCAGGGAAAAGGTAAGCAGGGGGAAATCTCCCCAACACATGCAGCTGAAAAAGCAGAAGTGGAGTTACAAAGACAAGCTTTAGGAAATACATTTCAATCTGATCACTTCCTAAAGTACTTAAGAAAACACAATCAGAGCTGTTGCTGGCAAAAAAGTTTGATTCTCAGCTGTTCAAATAGAAAGAATGCTGCAACGCTCAAAAATTACAATCAAACCAAAATAACACAATTCAGGAAGGAAAAACGGTGTTCCATTTACCTACTAGAAGTCAATAGAAAGTTTCAGTTTTTAAGTGATTTGTGATACTTGATAGTGAACAGATCTTTCTTCAGAAAATAAACAATATTTTAGTAGAAATCATCTTATTCCGAAACACCAATATTTGACGATTTTGCATTTCTCCTTTAGCAGATAAATACCACAACCCCCTAAACAAGAAAGGGAATATAGCTCCTCATCTTAGTTAACTGTCATCAGCTGCCACAATGGAAACCATACCTTGGGTTTTGTTGTGGCAAGTTAAAAAAATACGGGTTTGATGCTAGGTCTTGTGAAACTTTTAATTTTAAAATGAAGAAACTATTTGGTGGTAAGTTTTTCAATGATGAAAGCAGCTATCAAGCAAAATGCCATGTTCTTACCACGATATCAAGTGTTTTAAGCAAAGAAATCTGAGAACAAAACAAAAAAGCCCTAAGCCATTACTTTTACTTAATGCACTTACCTGATAGAGCTCTTCTAAATTGTACTTAATTGAAGTACTGTTCTGGATAGCTTCTACAGCTTCTTTCAGTTTTTGCCAGGTTTCGTCTGTGTAGTTTTCAGGCAATTTGGGTTTATCTTTAAAAGAAATTATATAAAGTTTGAGAACTTGTTTAGATAAAGCAAAACTTCTTACAGAAATGAAAATGATGTAGCTTTGAGAGAAAAGAGGTATGGGCTGATGGTCCAGCTTTTACACTTACATGATAAGCAAACATTTGTGTAAAAACAGTATCTTACCCGCATTTGAAAGAATAATATTGAAGAAATTCAGCTTTGCTTTTCATATACACACTACAACACTTGTAGCCCAAACAGTACCTGTGGTTTACAAAAATCACAATCCTGTGTCTGAGCAGCTCAAGAAGGGCTAAAACCTCCAAGAATTATCGATGCCTTCCTTACACTCTCATTATCAGGACAGCAGAACCAAAACAAAGGAACATAAAAGGAGAAAATGATGCATTAAAAGATACACAGTGGTGTGTACCTTAGTTTTCAATTTACTGCTCATTAATTCTACTCTGTACTACCAGTTGGAAATAACTCCTCAAGAAACACTCATGGAAACACTGTAATTATTGTACAGGCTTTATGGTCTCAAGGAAAACCTTCCAATTTTAAAGGAATCCATTTATGCCTCTCTTGGGTTTGGCCAGTGGATATTTTGTAAGAGTTAAGCCTCTTTTATTGTTCAAACAGCTCCAGATCTGATGCTCTTCATTATTTTTTCTGGCTCATTTTTACAGATGCCCCTGCTCTGCAGCATCTTCAGCAAGACTAAATCATTTACAACATGCTGACATATTCCCTGAGTCACATCACCAGAATATAAGAACTATTTTAAAATTTTATATTCTTGTAACTACCTAAAGTGACCATTTTTGTTCGAATAAGAACATTCCCAAATTGAGAAGACAGAAGATGACACGTGCACATTCATGCTACCAACAGGTGGAACTGGCCCAGAGTTTATACTCTACTAAAATTGACTTTTACACGCCCAAAAGTAAAAAAAAAATCTAAAGCCTTATCATCTCCTTAGAAATAACTAAGAGAAAGAAGTAATTATTTTGCTCTTCCAAGCATTTCCCTACAATATGGGCAACATCCCAACATTAGCTGCATCATCCAGATCTAGAGACAACTAACTGTGGACTTGCCTATTTTCACTAACAACTCCTGAGTATGCTGCTCAGCAGTCAACAACAAGGTTATGGATTCTAGGAAGCTATTTAAGTTGTAAAGGATGTTATTGCTATCACACTAAGATACAGACAAAAATCTTGAGATTATTATTCAGTTTCTGAGAGTAAATAAAAAGCAAGCCTGTCAGAATACTGAGACATCCTTTTTAAGCAAGTGGGTCAATTACCAGTTCATAAGCAGTGATGATCACAGCACCATGCAATCCATGACATTTAACAGATATTTTAAACGTGAGAAGTTAACTTCCCTTAAAGATAACAGTGCACAAGCAACTGAAGAGCAGCCTATAATGCATCATAGGTTTGTATTTTAAAATAATCACTCAAATGATGATGCTGTGATGGGCAGAGAACATTTTTGAGAATTGGAACCTTAAAGCAAAGAGTTACAGTGTGATCATAAATTCCTGCAAAACAATACACTGGATCAAATAATCCTAATCCTTAACTAATGCAGTATCTCTACACAACATTTGTGTAGATTGTGTATTTAGCAATTAATTTTAATTTGGGTAATATCTTCTACCCCTCCACTAACTCAAACACATGAGGAGAAAAAAACAACCCAAGAAAGCAAGGTAGTGGACTATTTTGGAAGACGGCAAGAGGCAGAAAATAAAAAAGCCCGTGATATCCTCATCTTTATAGGGAAAAATGGCAGGATTTTAGCTCAGCTTTCCTATCTGTCTATGTCTATTTTTCTTCACTAGAAAATGACGGAGCATGACATCAGACAAGTTTAATTTCTCTACTTCACCTTGGTCTGTAGTAACATTATTCAAAAATCTCAAACACATGTTTGGAGAAAATTTATAAAATAATGGAAACCTGTAAAGTAAGAGTTAGCTAAGACAGAGAAAATATACTACAATTAAAAATTACAGTGAGGATATTACAAGGAAAAAAATTCAGCAAAAATCTGAACTACATACTTTAAAGGCAAGTGGGGAAACCAGAAAGGAAATCCACCATAATAGCCTGATAATCACCTTAGTTTCAACATTTAAAACTAAGCACAGGCAGATTATCCTATAAACAGACAACACGGATAGAGGCAAGACATGCAGATTCAAGGCAAATTAATAAAAAACAAACCACATTCTATGCAAAGACGTATTATAAACTGGACTAAAATACACACTGAGCTCTGAATCAGGGGTACTACAAAAGAGGTATCAAATGTTAAAAGTTTAAACAAATGTGATTTACACACTTAAGATAGTAAAACCTTACACCTAACATACAAATTGAGGCCTTCTCAAGAGACAGAGTGAAGAGAGTTTAAAAAATAATTCCAAGCAGCAAAGCGTAGCTCAGGATGTGTACATGACCAGGCAAGCACACATCAGAAATCACTATTCCCCTTTACATAAGTATAGAAATGTTCACCACAGAAAAACAATTCTTGCAAAACCTGGAGCTGTTTGAAAGGAAACAGTTTTCAGCCTGAAAACAAAACACTAAGTTGAGTGTCAGCTCCCCACAGGTTGTGACAAATTATGGCCTGTTACCTTTAAAGTTCTTGATCACTAATTTCTTGGCAGAGCCAGGTTTACTGTTGGCGAAACTGGAAACAGTAGAGGAGGCAGCTTTGGTCAGGCCATTTGCATGGTGCCCCACAGCCACTGATGAAATTAAAAGGCTTTTATTTTTAAGCTGTTGCTGGTGCTGCTGATGCGAAGAGGCAGCAGGAGAGGAGGAGGAAGAAGACTCTTCAGCCATCTTCACATCGAGTCCAATAAAATCCACGGAGTCCTCAAAGCGCAGCTTCTTCTGGAGGTGATGGTTGGAGGAAGCAACCCCTGAGGAGGAGCACGAGGAAGTGGTGATAACAGAGGAAGATGATGAGGAGGTGTTTTTGGAAGGAGAGGAGGCGCAGGAAGAAATGGAATCAAATTCTTCTTTTTCGGAATTACTGTTGCTGCTGTTATTTAACTTTCTCTTCTTGCAGGAGGAGCTGCTGCTAGTGTTACCATCAGTAGCAGGTCTGACCTCCTGGGCTGCAGCTGGGGGGTTGGGGGAAGAGAAACCTGTGGGAAACATGAACACACAGAAGTGAACAGGCTGAGGGGCATCAAATCCTTGTGGTGTGACAAAGAGAGGGGGAGAGTTTTAGGGTCAGTCTCTGTTTCCTGTCTCTCGGGGGGAGGCCTTTCAACTCCTCCTTCTCATCAGTGGAGTTCTTCCGTATTCCTTCTCCTTCACGTTCTTCTTTACCGAAGGAATCAATTAATCTCCTCTTCCCCTTTTCTTTATTACTTTGGTTCTTCTCGTAGTTTGTCTCTGCCTTTCTGCTGTTACTCTTTTCCCAGCGGAGCGTTTCCGTTCCAGCCTCTCGCCGCCCACCAGTTTCTTTCAATTCTCTCCAGCAGCAGAATTCCCCACGGCTGCCCGCTCCCCCGGCTTCTCCTTGCGCTCCCCTCCTGCTCCGGCCGCCTCGTCTCCGCCGAGCAGCAGCGGGGAGAGCCGAGAGCGGCTCCCTCTCGCCTCGGCTCCAGCCCCTCGTCCCACACGCCTCCCGCTCTGCCCCGCGGCCGCTCCGCTCGGGCCCCGCTCCCCCCTCTCCGCCTGCGCCCGCGCTCCCTGAGGGGGGACGGCCCGGCCGGGTTGTTATTGTCACTGCACGGCAGAGGGAGCGCAAAGATGGCGGCGCATCCGCCCGCCGTGCATGACGGGGCGCGGCGCACGGAAGCGCGGCCGGGAAGCGGTGGGACCGCCCCGGGATCCTCCCCGGGACCCGCCCCCGGCCCCGCCGGAACTGATCGTGGCTCGGAGCCCCCCGCGCCGGCGTGGGGCGGCCCCTTGGCACGGGAGCGCGGGGCTGGGGAGTTCCGTACCGGGGTCCGTCCCCGCCTCAGGCTCCGGCCGCGGTCCCTCCGGTGCACGGTTCGGGGGAGCTCGGCCCCCCCGGAGCCTGCGGCCTAGGCTGAGGCCTGTTGGTTCGGAAGTTATTTTTCTTGCACTTATTTATAAATAATCATTTAGCGTCAGCTTTTTAATATTATTTCGATACCTATAGACTTGCGCTGTGGTTTTGTTTTATTTGTTTTGTCATTTTTGGAAGCAAGAACAGAAGTTGCAGGCCTCTAGAGTCTCTTTTTTGATGTTGGTGGATCTGTTACCAAAGTGGCTGTAAACTCCCTTTGTTAGGAACGTTGTTAGAATTCAAACACTTTGAGAAATGGCTGTGGAAAAAATTAATAAACCAAGTGATGAAGTTTTGTTCCAGGAGATTCTCCATGGACTTCAGCCAAGAGCACACACCTGCCTGCCTGACAGCAGAGCTCCTCAGGGGAAGTTAAGTGGCACTTGTATCTTGGGTATTGGCGGACTTGCCAGTACTAACAGACCTGACAATACTAACTTGTATTGGCAGACGCTGGTACATAGAGATAGGAATGTAATGTTACTGAGGTTCTGGAGAATATTTTATGACTGAGTCACTGTCGGACAACTCGCAAATGCCATGCCTGTGATGTGTAGAAAAGTACTTTTTCCAGTTAAAACAAATACAAAAAACAAACCAGCAAAAGAAAGCTTCAGTCTCATTTTGACTGGCTTTGGAACAGGTTGTATGGTTCCCAAGGCTACTAAATTATTCCAAGTCAGATGTAACAGAAATAAACACGTTTGCTAAGTAGAGAAAACTTACTTGAGTATGCTGTAGTTTTCCTCTGTTCCCCAGTGACTGTCATGTTCACTTAAGCAAATTAGATAAGAGGTGTAGAGATGTAAGAGATGCCAAATTTCAATACATTCTTGGTTCATTGAAAGGATTTGATTTATGAAAAAAGACATGAGTAACAGTCCCTTTTCCTGAAGTTGCTGTCTGTGCACTCATTCAGGGGTGGGTCAGTCAATGACTGTCACATCAGTTAGAATATTCAGCTTTTGGATATGCGAGAGCAGGTGGAGGCAAGGTAGAGTGCTGGGGATCCAGGAGGAAGCCCCGTGTGATGGATTTTCCCCCTTTTCCTACTGAAACTTAAGGGGGGTGAAATCCTAAGTCCTTTCTATTTAGCATGTGATCCTGAGGGGTAGTGTCAGGGCAGTTGCCAGATATTCCCCTTGCTTTGTCAGTCTTGTCCAGCTACTATGCTTTTAAAATTCTGTTACTTAGAAGTAACCCTGCAACCAGAACAAATGTCTCCATCTTTTTGGTGTTGAGGCTGAACAGTAACACTGAGAGCTGTGTTTATGAAGTCCAGCCTAGGTCCTTAGAGCCTACTTCAAAAATCCTATGTACAAGCACGTTTAGATTGGCTGAGCAGTTACCTGGCCCTGAAGTCTGCAGCTACCGCAGCAAAAAGTCTTTGGAAGAGAAGATGGAGAAGTTGAAACCAGACTCAAGGTTAGCTCAGCCCTGAAGGAAAACAATGGTCCAGCTGCTTTAAGGTAGTAGTACAGAGGTAAGATCTCCCTTTTGACATAGGCAGTTTTTTTAAAATCTGGGCCTAATCTTGCTGTTTTAGGCAGGCATGAAACCAGTGGCTCAGGTGATTCAAGAAGGGTAGATGTTTACCTTGTGTTTCTATCGTTTGAGGTAGAGTATGATTTTTTCATTACAGTTTTAAAAATGTGGTTGTTTGCATGGCGAATTATTGATGAAAGTTCAGATGGCTTCTGCTCGGCTAGTTTAAAGATGTCGGTGTTTTTTTCCCGTTAAGCGTATTTTGTGTTTAAACGATGTCAGTGGCTATTAGCACTCTGCTCTTCTTATTTCATCTAAAAGCGGTATATTACCTGGGAAAACAGCGCCGTGCCTGCAAGTACCAAGCACCCGGTCGCTGTGAGAGCCCAACAACGCCGCCGTTGTGCGGGGGGCAGCGGGCGGAGAGGATGCCGAAGATGCCGGCACAGGCACCGCCTCGGCGCACGCCGCGCTCCGGCTGGCCCCGCCCGTTCCGCGGTGATGGAGCGGCGCTTCCGGCGGGCGCGGAGGGAGGGACGGCCCGGCCGGAGCCGCGTGTGAGCAGCGCCGAGCCCGTGGGTGCCCGCCCGCCGGCCCCGGCCTCCCCGCCCGGCGCCCCCCGCCCGCAGGATGTTCAAGAAGTGAGAGTGGCCGGGCTGGGGGCGTGGGAGGCGCGGGGGAAGGGAAAGGAAGGGAAGGGAAGGGAAGGGAAGGGAAGGGAAGGGAAGGGAAGGGAAGGGAAGGGAAGGGAAGGGGCCGGGCGGGCCCGGCGTCCCCTCAGCCCCGGCTCGGCTCGGCTCGGCGCTGCGCTGGCGGGAGCGGCCCCGCGGCCTCCTCGGGCAGCACCGCCCGCAGCCCTCGGCTTTGCCTTGGGCACTCGCTCATTAAATGGAGCTGAGTCATTAACTTGTCCCAACTTCGGGTGGTAGAAAGCGCCGTTCGTACTTCTGTGGTGGACGTGAAGGATTCGTATCCCAACAGGGCTGTGGGTGTTTGTGTTACCAGCAAAGTAGTCTTGAAGTTGACTAAAATAGCACTGTGTGCCAAGGTTTATCTGTGAGACTAAACACTTGTTTTGTGGCCGTACAAAAAGTTCAGGGATGAAGACAGGCTACTAAGGGGGGACCCCCTGCCTTCCCCCAGCCCAGCGTTCCCAGGGGACAGATTTAAGCCTCATGAAATCTTGTATTTGATAGTTGGATTGTCAGTCTGCTATTAGACTTCTACAGTGAATTTATAAACATTTCTGAAGACAGCTGCTGAAAAATGTGTATTTTGTGCCACAAATTGTGCATTTCCAAAATACTTTCAATTGACAGATTTGATGAAAAGGAGAATGTATCAAACTGTATCCAGCTGAAGACTTCAGTTATTAAAGGTATCAAGAATCAACTGATAGACCAGTTTCCTGTTATTGAACCATGGCTAAACCAAATCATGCCAAAGAAAGATCCAGTCAAAATAGTGAGATGGTAAGTATCTTATCTCTTAAACTTTGCTTTCAAGGTGCTAAGATTGCTTCCTTTGTATGTTTACTTTGTACAGTAGACAAACCTAGCACTTTTGATAGGCATCCATTGTCTCTTAACAGCTAGTAGTCCATGTTATGGCCACATTAGAACATTGGCATGTGCTCATTGTGCTTTAAAGGCATGTGGTAGTAGGATGCTTGAGGAACTTAAAAATACTGCCTAGTAGTTAATGTGCAGTGTGCTCAGGGTCTCTCTAAGGATCAGCCTGTTGTTGAAGGGAAGCATTCAGCTTTATGGACATGGAAGCTCAAAATTGTTTGGATTTCTGTCAGTAACATTTTGTACTATTTTTGGGCTTCCATATATTATCTTGATTGTTTTCCCTTTTTTGCTGAGTTCTTTTCATTCACTCTTTGTATTGCATTCAAAAAGCAATGCTAACGAAATGCAGTTTGTTTTTTGGTCAGTAGGTTTCTTTTTTCTCAAAGGGGGAAGAAATGAACAGGAGACCACTGCTGAAGAACAAGTCATACAAAGAGATTATATTTTTATATAATAATAATATATAATAATTTGACCATTTTTATTCTCAGGTTCTATGATTGACCAGATTCCATAAAGTAAAATACTGTACTTAAACTATAGACGGGTTAAGTAGCTCTTGGAATTTTTTTTTTTTAACCTTGCAGTCATGAACATATAGAAATCCTCACTGTTAATGGAGAGTTGCTGTTCTTCAGGCAAAGAGAAGGGATTTTTTACCCGACGCTAAGGTTGCTTCACAAATGTAAGTTTCCTGAGGCTGGTCATGCTGGGAAGAGAAGGGTGACAGTGGATTCCACAGGACATCCATAGAACCAAATTAAAAAGAATTTCCATTCCATATATTCAATGCCTATGCATATTCCAGAATAGATCTTAAAGATAAAATATACTTTCTTTACTGGAGTTTATTAATTTTCCATTTTGCATGTCTGTGTTAATTGCTTCCATGTTATATGTTAAGCAATCTGAACTTTGGTAAGTAAGAATTAAATTGTGCAAAGCTCTGTAAAAAAGTATTTAGAGGCTCCCCTAGGGCAGAGATATACATTTGCTATTATTGGTCCCTATCTTTTTTCTTTCAAGTCTTGTTGTTTTACAAATACTTGTAAGTTCTTACTAGAAAAATATTCTGTCTTTCTGAGTTTAATGATGTATTGTATATCTGTCTCCTGTAGGAACTTAGGCTGCGTGCTTTTTACTTATCACAATTTATTCTTGCAGTTTTTTTTCTTGCTGTTCTGCTTGATTGTGTCAGCTGTTTGGGATCCCAAAATCTTATTCAGTCAGATCTCAGTGTAGGAAATACTTCAGAAGGGTGCCTTCACTTGAAGGATGGCTTGGAGAGCTGACAGCTCTCATGAATTTTGTGCATGTTTGCCTTTTTTGTTCTGTTAACGTTAAACTGTTTTTCTTTCATGTTGGAGTAATTTGTAAGAGTACATGGGGTTTACAGGATTTAAGACCCCTTGGTTTTAAGATCTCTTGGGATAGGCACTTGGGTGGTTGTTTTCCCTAGGGGAAAATGGTTGCTCAGTCTATGGGTCTATGAGTGTGCAGGAGCCATAGCCTAAATGCTGGATTACCTTTGGTTCTCAGATAAAAGATGTGGTGTGGGCAGACAGTACCTGTGTCCTTTTGGGTCAGTATTTGTGTCCTTTTGGGATGGTACCACCCAGCTGCAGCTCTGGTAATTGTTTCTCAAACTTCCTACCCTTGCAGGACACTCTATATCTAATTGCCCCATTTAAACTGACTTGATAATGAGCTATTCATGTTGTCATGGTGCTGTATTAATTGCAATGCTGTATCTTTCCCCTCCTAGACCCATTTATTCTCCCGCATCAGCAGGTTGATAAAGGTGCCATTAAATTTGTCCTGAGTGGAGCTAATATAATGTGCCCTGGCCTGACGTCTCCTGGAGCAAAGCTTTACCCTGCTGCTGTTGACACTGTTGTTGTATCCTTCTTAACTATGGATTATTGCTCACTGTCAGATGAGTTAAATTTCTGTTCTTGTGTTTCAGTTGATCATTATCTGTATTACTTTGGATTTTAATAGAATTTAATAAAATAGCTAGTAATCAGAAAGGAGCTGCAGAGATTTAGATATTGCTTGGCAAGGTTAAAATCGTTCATATTTTTTTCATTCACTGTTTGTTCCAAACCACATAACTCTTCCTCCTGTACCATTGGGTGGGTGGCTGTTCCATTTATCTCATTGGTAAGAGGAGCTTCTTAGTGATTTTATGCAGAACTGTAAAAGTTGATGAAGTGCAGTGTAATGTGTCCCCTGCCTCCTTAGACAATCTCATATTCCCTTCAGAAGAATTCTCTCCCGTTCCTAGGGAATTAGGAAAGATATCTAGGATCAGCTTTACTACAGTCAGGACTTGCTCTATGTGCCTGATGAAGTTAGCATATGTAAAATGAGGAAAGTGTGCTAATTCACTCATTATATTACTGAGAAAAGAACCCTGAACAAATACAGCATTTTTAACACCAAGCTGTGCTGCTTTTATTGTTAGCTATATTGTTTCCTATAGAGGCTATAGGAAAAGATCAGCAGTTAACATCATGTGTTGCTAAGCTCGGTAAAGGACACATGTGATTTTTGTACTTGTGGTTTTTAAATTGATGTCTCAGTTCTTCTGTGCCTTGGAATCGAAAATGGCCCCACAAACATGTGCTGCTTTGTTCCAGAAAGGCAGAGACTGTTGTCTCTGTGTTAGGCACAAAGGAAGAAATGTAGCACTGGGAGATTTTTTTTCTGTAATTGCTGTTCCAAGTTCATAAATACATGCTTTGTTCTACACACTGATTCAGTTAAATTCAGTGCATTGTTTTGCTTATCTTTAAGAGCTGGAGCTCTAAAATTACTAAAAGGTTAAAAGTTCAACACTAGCTTTTGAAAGTGTTTTTGGAAATAATTTCTTCATATTGCTTTTAGTTTTCTGAAATAGTTTAAAAAGAAATCTGTTTTCCTTAGCAGTATTTTGTAGGCAATAATGGCAGAAGGAAAACAACATGCATTATGTGTGGGAGTAATGAAGATGTCAGCTGAGGACATGTAAGTGTTTTAAAATGAAATGTAACCTGTCCCATGTTATTGTTCTTATGTTTGTCTGGAGTATAAGCACCACTGTCAAGGTTACTGCAATGCTGTTGCAGCATGTGTTGTTCAAGCAGAGAGTTTGTAAGATTTCATTTTGTTGACTGGTATTCAGGGAAAGAAGAGGAGGCAGGGAATGTCTTCTGTCCTTATTGGCAATCAAAATAGTTCTTTTCATGTGAATATGGATTTTAAGACAAAACATTAGTAGTACTACTGAATATTAGTATTTCTAGTACTCTGATCATACTTTCTCAAAGACCTTGTTAAACAAAAGCATACTTTTATCAAGTACTTACTACCTGGACTAGGCAAGAGATATAATTTGTATTTAGAGGATTGAAAACAAAAAAGAGATTTGTGTCTGCAGGAACAGCAGAGACTCAAGTCCTGCTGGAGCTTGGTTGCCTGTCTAGGTTTTTTTTTTTCTCTGTGGCTTGCTCTTTTCCTTTATGAGTGTACCCACATGCAGTGTTCCTGCTTGATGTGCTAACTTAGCTGAGCCTCTTGTGAAATTTAGAGATCTGCTCAGGGATAAACTGAAAACTATTTGAGATGGAGAAGAGATACAGAAAATGGAAATGGATGTTAGTTGTTCTTGGCTTTCAGATAGTGCTAAATTATAAATAGCTAAATCAGTTTGTCATTTTAAGTTCTATTAACATCTTGCAGGATGTGAGGTGCACCCAGCCGGTTGGGGCTGCGTTGGTTTCCAGACCCGTCTGTCACCTGTGGCAGTGAGGAAACTTTTTTGGTGAAAATAAGTTGCTCTTTTTAATGTGGTTAATTCTCAGCAGAAGCCTGTCCTAAGCCGCAATAATAACATGAGGCAGAGAGGTGGGAATGTCTTAGAGGACAGGGATAAAGTGGGACTGCTGAAACCTGGACTTGGATCTGTTCTAGCTGTTGACAAATTACATTCTTCAGGATTCTTTGTGGTGCTTCAAAAGACTCTGAGAGTAAGAGGAAAGAAAAGCTACATGTGTCCCAGTCCTAAGAGTGCAGTGACACAGTGAGACATTGCAAACCAAGGTCCTTTGTATACCCAACTTCAAATCCACTAGCCTTGCAGCTGAATGTCCTGTTCCTGTGAGAAGAAACATGAACTGGAAAGTGAAATTATAGTCCTCTCTGCAGCCTGTTAGCTGCTGTTTTGTGTGACATTGTTTTACATTTTTCTGATTTAGGTAGTAGGATTTCAAACTCTTGGTGTGATTACTACATATAATGTGTTAATATTGTGTTAGCAGCATTTTCCTTCCTGATTACTTTTGGACAGGTTGTGTAAGTAATAGAACACTTGGTGTAAATAGAGTAAATTATATTCACCAGGGGCATGAAACTTGTTCTCACTCCCAGAAAGAGATTTGTCTTGTTTATTGTGGAAAAACTATTTTTTTTTTAAACTGGAAAAATAAACACATTCAATGCAGACACAAACCAGTGATTTTTCAAAGATGTCATGACTCAGAACATAGTCAATACTATAGAGGATAGCATGTCTGTAACAAGCTGCAAGACTTGGCACATAAATTTAGCATTTTTAATTCTTTATTAAGTGGGTAGATGACCTGCAACTAGAAGTGAGGCAGCTCACCTGTATTTGATTGTGTCAGTGGCACACTTGGAACCAGAATTTGTTAGATTCCACATTCTGGTCATCTTGTGCCACATCCTGTGCAGGGAGGGGAAGGCTCATAACTGCTGTGATACTTTGATAGAGAAATGGTAAAATTAAGAGGAGTAGCAGAAGTGCTGTCTGAAGAACTGTGTCCCACAAAGAAATAGTAAAAATACTGTGGAAAGCTGCTGAAAAAAGTGGAAGGCAAATATTGTCCTCTTATCAGTCATCAATGTGGGCACATGTAATAACAAATACTGTTTCTTGTCCACCTCCTAGGGAAGTTAATGGCTTTATGGCTGATGGCTTTCCCCTTCCAGCTGACAAATGTTGCACTTTCTACTTGAAATAGTATGTTTTGTAGTGCTGTTTTATTTAAGCTAGCTAATACTGTATGTTTTTCCTCCTACAGTGAGAAAGTCAACAAAGGGATTGGTATTGAAAATATCCACTATTTAAATGATGGCCTTTGGCATATGAAGACATACAAGTGAAACAACAGGAACTGTTACTCCAAAGGAATGCACTTAGATTAAATGTGGACTGCTTTGTAATTCCTTGTTTTTAATGTGACTGAATGTACAAATTATTTTGTTCTGTGGCTATGCTAAATAAATCAAATGCAAAAGTACTGTTAGGCTACAATAGTTTTGTAGATTTTTTTATTACTGTTAATTTGTTTTGTCTTAAACCTGAATCTTCCATGACTGAAGATATTTGATCAAAGATTCTGCATGGAGTAGACTATTTCAAATGGAAAGGAGGAAAAAGCCAAGAAATGTTTACATTTTTGTGATCTAAGAGTAATATAAAGTGTGTATGAAATATAAATATGGTTTATAAAACCTCTGAAGCATTTCAGATCTTCTTCTGATTGACATCTTGTTAGTCTACCTAGTTTCTTGAATGTGGAGAAGTCAGGTTTTTTGACATTTTTTAACTTATTAAGAGCATTAACTTCATTTTACATAAGGATTTTTTCTTTTTAATATGCATTTATCTGTATAGGATTTACGAACTCAGACTGATATGTGGATTAGAAATTCTTTTATGGTGGCTCGTATCTGAAGACTGTATGTATGTTCACATTTCTACCTGCCAACACTTTGATACTGGTCTCCTTCTAGTGGAGTTTGTAGTAATGCTGGGCACACTCCCAGTGAAGTGTGCACCACCCTGGTGCCTGATGCTCTCTACTCCCTGTGTGCTGCCTTATTTTAGGAGCAGAAACAAAATCACTGTTAAATAAAGGCATGACAGCAAAACATGTTTTTCAGTGTAGCCAGGAGCAACTTTTTCAGGTGGAACTTGAAGAGCTCTCAGCTTGTGCACACTGCCACATGTCTCCTTACAGCTACAGAATGGGTTCAGGAGCACTGTGTGTCTGTCTGGATAACCCAATCCTTTGTTCAGCATACCCAAAGCTATGTCTATGGAAAAATGGAATACTGTAATAAATTAAGGAAACTTTTAAGGTCTACCACTCAAAACTGTCTCTGGAAGCATTTATTAATATTTCAAGTGTTTATTCTAACACATGCATTTTACAACAGCAGAATGCAACTTCATGTGCTAGCGCATTGTCTTAGTGCTGTTCTGCAGGCTTGATTTCCCCTGGGACCTTTACAGATGATAGTAGCCAAGGTGTTCTCCATTTGATTCTAAAGCAAAGTTAAAACATGGCAGGACTGTATTGCCTAATAAATGCTGCTTTTAAAATTCGGTAAAATAATTTACAAGACTGTACTTCTGAAAATGATGGTACGGCTAAAGCTATCAATGTAGGAAGACAAAATTTAAGGAGTGTTGCAGAAAAAGTTCTGATCACACCTCAGACTTTCAGAATGCTGGCGAACATTTCTGTGCGTCTTTGATTTCACTGTTAATGTACTGATTTCTGGTAAGTACTTATGCTTAAGGATTTTTTTTTTGGTGTAAAATGACCTAATCTTACCTTTTTTGGTTTGCTTTTTACTCTTCCATCTTGTCTCTTCCCATTGTCCCACAGCACCTCAAATCTGTGATAAATGAGATTTTTTCTTGTTGGAATTTTTTACTCTTTCCTACAACTGCTGTTGCTGCAGGGGGTCAGAATTGTTTTTAATAATCAGAAACACTGAAATGGCTTTATCTGTTTTTTTCAGTTTTTGTAGCTATATTATTCTGAAAGGGGATACAAGTCAAATCAGGTTTAATTTACATACCAGTTTAGCAAAACATCAAAGGTACAAGTTTTACCTAGGTTTTGGGCAGTAATTGTGTCTGTTTATGTTGCTGTCAGCTGAGCTCTGACAGGATGACAGTGCATCTTGTCTCACCTTTCAAAAAGCAGCTGAGCTGTGGGAACTTGTTTGGGGGTCTGAGCAGTTGTCTTACCTTTCTTGTCAAAACCTGATGCTTAAAAATCATTATGTGGATAGTCTCGTCAGCTCTGAAGCAGCTGCTTCACCTTCCCATCTGCCCACTTGCAGCTCAGGGTAGGGTGTTAACTGGTGGGTTAAAGGTGAGGTAACACAGTTTGCTCCCGTATTTTATGAATATCATAGTACCAACAAAACCTGTGATAGTTCTAGATGTAACAGATGGATCCAGTACCTTCCTGAAGTCTTGAAACACCCATGTCAGGTCAGTGAATTCTAAACAGAATACGTACTGAAGTGCTGTTTGCATATGCTGTGAGTGGAGTGTGACACACAAACTTGTGTAAAACTGAGTGCACTCCAATGTGAAAAAAAAAGGAAAAAGAAAAAAGTAATTAAAAATCACAAACCAAACACCAAATTGTACTGACAATTAACCAAATTGTAGTGACAACTTCTTCCCTGTAAACACTACTAGCAGCTACTAACAGGAGTAAAAATAATACTGAACCTTTATTCTAACATGCTTATAGAGTGAAATTTTAAATGAGCAATTAATCTTGTGCTAACAGACTCCCTTGACCATGTTAATACCTATTCAAATACAGTTTATCTTTTTCTTTTGTCTGCTTAGAAACAATAGTCCAAAGGGCACTTGATACTACTCTGCTGCAAGATTTCTTGTCACCTTGCTTCCTGCTGTTAGAAGGCTGCACATAAGCTGGCAGGTGCTGTATAAGATAATGTGTAGTTCAGTGTAAAAGAAATGCCTTAAACTTACAGTCTTTGAGACTGAATCTGTAGTCAGTTTTATTGATACATCTTAGAAAGATATAAAGACATTCCAGAAATACCTGGATGAACTGAAATAATCAAAGTCTTGCAAAAATATATTTGTAGGAGTAGACTAAAGTTCATTTGAGTGTTCATTAATAAATATTTACATGTACAAACCCCCCCCTATAAACTTAATCTTCTTTTATATTAAACATGAACATCTTTTTATCATTTCATTCCAGCACTGCCAAAAGGCAGAAGCATTTCTTTATAAAAGATTTAGAAAAAAATTCTTCCACTTTTAAAATTAAGAGCTTTACCAACCCTCAGTGTGCAAATAAACCTGTACACCAGTACCAGAATGTGTCAGTACAACTGTGTGCTGTGAGAAGAGCCGACTCTACGGTTCCAGGCCTTCCCTGAGGACTCATCAGTCATTGTCCGAGCCTGGTGGGGGCAGGAAGACCAGGGCATCACTGTACGAGTGGCCGTAGGGCCTGAGCCTGTACACCCCGTACATCATCACGTGCATGTGGTTGGGGGCCAGCCCGCTGAAGGTGATGGCCATGTCGGAGCAGCAGCCGTCCACCACCTGCTGTGGGTGAGTGGACATGGCCTCCTTAATGAGGGCCCCCACGGATTTAGTGTTAAAGACATCCTTCCCTTCTGCATCTTCGGCGTTTTCGGCAAACACGCCGGTATACTTCAGGCAGATTGCCAGCTGTTTGTCCTCTGCAGGTTTCCAAATCATACCTCCGTGCTCTGGACACTTGTCAGGGTCTCCAAGAACATGGGAGAGTCGTCTTAGTGATTCAATACTTAAGACGATTCCTCCCTCACCATCTACATACTCAAGGTCACCAGATTTCACAGTGTGGCCTATGTAAAAAGGCTGTGAGGGGTCTTTATTCAGTAAGAAATACTTGAGATTTTCAATTATAGCAAATGTTGTTGGATATGCAAGGAAGAACCAGCTGAATTCATCCTTATAGCGTTCATACGTTATCTTGTATGCTTTCCGCATCATCACCCACATATCATTTGTGTTGACGGCAACAGAATCAAACACTTTGACATTTTCCGAGCTGTAGAATTCTGCCTTGTCGCAGTGCTTGCTCCAAGTCTCCCTTGCTGCAGCCCAGTGCCCCAGATCTTTTGGTTTGACAAGGATGATACAGTAAACATGGATGCTTTTACTAAGCTCCACACGTTCACCTTCTGAAAGGTTTGAGACATCTTCCTTGTTGGGAGCCTGGATGTGGTGATGCTCGTGGTGATGTGCTTTGGTCCCATGGCCCACCTTAATGTGTCCGAGGAGCGTAACCAACATGCAGAAGGCTCCTCCAAGCACCATACCCTTGATGAAGGAGCTGCTTTCAGAAATCATTTTTCCTAGAAAAGAGACGCACTGTGAGAACTTAAAGGAATAAATGCACTAGCGCGGGTTCCTTATGGTTCTAAATCAGTCCTCATTTTCTAACCCCATCTGCAGTTCCCTTATCTCCCGCACCAGGACAAGGCTGGTTAAAGCGGTAGCGATATCCAGGTTCCCGTCGCGGCTCTCGGTAAAGCTACGACACGAACCCTATGCCCCGGCCCCGCCGCCTGCTCGCCCGCAGCACCGAGAGGCCGCGGGACGGGCTCGGGCGCTGACGCGGCCACATCGCGGCCCGCGCGCCGCAGCGTTTCCCGGGGAGCCCTCCCGGAGCCCGGCCCCGCCTGCCCCGCTCCGCGGCGCTCGGTGCCGGAGCCACCGCGGCTCCCCGACCCCCGGCCCCGGCAGCGCCGCCGCTCCCGCCGCTCACCACAGCCGCGGTCCCGGCGATCCCGCAGCTCCCGCAGCTCCCGCCGCTCACCACAGCCGCGGTCCCGGCGATCCCGCAGCTCCCGCAGCTCCCGCCGCTCACCACAGCCGCGCGCACCGCCTCTTCCTGCGCCGCCGGAAGCGCCGCGCGGCAGCCCCGGGCTCTGCGCGCTCGGTGGGGCGGGGAGCGCCGCCTGGCGGTGCGCGCGCGGCCCCGGCGCCCTCACGGCCCCGCCCGCCCCGCGCGCTCCCCTCCCGCGCGCTCCCCTCAGCGTCCCCGGTGCTGCCGCGCCGCTCTCGAGCCGGTCACAGAGCTCTGCGGCCATGCCCGCGGGTCCTGCCGTGCCAGCGCGGTTGTTAAAGAACCTTCCCAGTGTGAGCGTTTACAAGACCCTTGGCAGTCACTGCTCGGACAGAAAGAAGCCTCTTCACGGCCGCTCCAGTGACACGACGTGTCCCCCGCTTGGCTCCCCACACACTCCACCCACACAGTCAGACCAGCTTTCCTCACCGGTTCGACCCCAGGTTTCCCACAGCTGAGCCTCAGATGTCCCATAAAGGGATTTATTCCCGGCACAGCAACACATAAACAGCTCGAGTAAGTGCGTCCGAGGAGGATCCCAGTTAAGCAACGCCTGGGTTTAATCCCGTCACAGTGGGTCCTCCCTGCCCCTGTCTCTGTGTCCATCCACCTCACTGGCACCCGTCTTCGTCTCCTTTGTTACCCAAAAAGATCGGGAGTTCCTGGCTCCTGCTATGTCTCTGTTTCCATTCACCTGGCTGGCATCACTCATCTTTATGCCCTTTGTTATCCCAAAGGTTGGCAGTTCAGAACTCTCCTCGGGCTCCTACCCAGAGCTCAATCCGCATCTCAACCCATATCTTGCAAGAAAAGTTCAACTTTTTAGCACAAACTCTGCTTTTAAATGAGAAGATACATGAATTGGGACAAAATAGTAAAGGAAAGGCAGAACTGTATCCAGGATCAAATCACATATAGCCAAGTATATCTAGGATCAAATATGTATCAAGAATGTAAGTATCTCATATATATCCAGGGTCAAATCCTGGGGATACTGCCATAAATTTCCTAACCAATACAATAAACTATGCTTAAAGCATGGTACATTTCACTCGTTTGTCCACCTCCCGAGCAGAGAGCACAACACACACAAAGTTAGTTAATATTTAGAATAAACAAAAAAACTTATTTACAACTAATATTACTTTTTCTTTCCTTCAGTGATAATTTTTCTTGTCTCCAGATTGTCACAATCTCTTTCTACACATCAACTCTAACTTGGAGTTGACACCTGACTTGAACAAGCATCACAGAACAACAGTTTGCTCCCTTTTCCCACCTGCCTCTTGGGAAAAAAAAAAAGAAAAAAAAAAAGGAGGTTTTGCATGTTCTGTCTCTTTGCTAGCTGATCAAACTGTACCCTTAGGCCAACACAGTAATTAGGATAAAGTCCTATATAGGTTTTCCATATATTGTAAGGTATATCCTGGTTGGAGGAATTTAGCAGGTTTTATTTTAGTCAATTTACAACTGAAGTGTTCTGGATTTTATGGCATTGGAGTGTCTCAGATGCCTCAGTTATTTGTTAATTTTTTTTTTTAGGCTTCTGGCTGTACTATAGAATTCAAGGCTTAGCAATGTTATATTTAGCAAAAAGACCTGTATGACGATTGATTGCTTAGCTCTTCTGGGCCCGGGGAACAATTGGTTGAGGTTCAGGTAAAAATGTTACAAAATAATTCCTTTGGTTGGGTCAGTGCATGTCCAAAATGGCTCTGTTCAGTGGAACTAAATGCCAGTGATAGGAGAGTACTGTCAGCTTGTATGGGTAGCTCTGTTGCTGCACTAGGGGAACATCACTCATCCTGTATTTTCCCACTTGACTGCTTTAAAGGAATTTGGA
The DNA here is from genome assembly GCF_963662255.1 of Cinclus cinclus. NCBI lineage: Eukaryota > Metazoa > Chordata > Aves > Passeriformes > Cinclidae > Cinclus > Cinclus cinclus. Next base: position 10,589,031 of record NC_085060.1, read on the forward strand.
CAGTCACGTTTTTATCACATACCAGAGACTGGAGATGAGTTCAAAGCTTTTTTTTTTTTTTTTTTTAGTATCTCCTGTTTGCAGAATCAATTGTGGCTTTCAGGGCTTCAGCAGTTGCTTGATCATGTACTTTAGAGAGATTTCAACGAGTTGCGACTCACTGCTTCAGCAGATGCTTCGACAAATTGTTTTCCTGCTTAACTTCAGTGAGGTGCTTTCCAGGTCTCTGACAGAATGACTAATGTAGCTACAGATCTTGACTGTTGCTTTAATGTCTTTTAAACACTGCTTTTATCCAGCAGTAGATCAGTGAAGAGGAAGTCTAAGCAGCATGGAAATCATGCTATAAACCCAGAGAGACACTCTGGCTTTTGAAATGGTTGCTTGGTCTTAAAAAGACTAAAATGGTATCATAATGCATTAGGTCTCACAACAACAATTGTTAATTATATTGGAGCTCATTTAAACACACATGTACTCCTGTTAACTGTCCATCTCAAATTTCTTAAGAACTTCAGGGGACAAGTATTTGAAGTCACTCTGTCATTGACTGGGAACCAACAAAATCTTGTTACCGAGAAAGGGCCAGCCCTAAGATGGAAGTTAAGTGAGGAAAGTCAAGGGAAATGCTCAGTCACATCGTAGGAATGAACCAGGAGAACTGGCTCCTCTAAGATCACTGCAAATGGCACTGCATCAGTTTTGTATTAAAACATGCACTCCTGTATTCATAGAGAGTATTGCTGGATTTCAGCTTTGAGTACTGACTTGCTGTCCATGGAGATATTCATTAGCTACAACTTCATCCCTTACTTCCTACTGATCCTTCATAGTGTCTCTACCACCCTCTGGAACAATAGCAGCCTTTGGAACCTACAGACCTGTGTCAGGATCTACACTGCTGACAGATAAGCTCCATGGTTCATTGCTTATCTCCACAGACAGAACTGTTTATTTGTTATTTTCTATTTGTCTTTCTTCACTGGCTGTAGCTGATTTGCCTCCTAGTTCTCTTTCTTGCCTCCAAGGAAAGACATCAAACATGTTCTCGCTGTGTGGTGCAAAATATCCTTGAGAGATTGGCTATTATCAAAATATATTTGATAGGAACTTTGTTCCAATTAATGTGAAATGTTTCAGCTGACACATGAATTGTCATCTTTTACAGGCACTGCTTGTTAATGATCACAAATGAGTGTCCAAACCCATCTGTCTTCCCGTTATGTATGTGTGCAGCAGGGAGGCTGAGCTGGAGCCTGCAGTTGCACTCAGAACAGGTAACTGAAGCCAGGGGAGAGCTATTGCAGGTGTTTCTGAGCAGTTAAAGCACCACCTGAGCTACATGTTATATAGAAAGAACCCCTAATTAGGAAATACTGTTGGAATTAAGAGAAATGCAAAGGTGAAGTTGAACTGGGACAGCTGACCTTGTTGTCACATCATCCATATATTTATAATGCTGAAGCTACTGGAAAATGCACAAATTCTACCCAGTCCATTTGACTGCATCAGAAGAGGGGTGCTGTTATAATGAAAAGGGAGATCTTAGACAAGTCCCTGCATTTGCTCAGGTCTCTGGCAGTAGGCAGTAGCTTTATTGAGGCAGCCAGCACCCCAAACTCCACTCTCACTTGCAAGTCCTTAATAATGACCAATCAGGCCTATTGCAACATGAATTACTTATTGAATAGACATAAGGAAAACAGACATAAGACTTTAACAAGCTTACTTACAACACAGGATAAACAAAAGAATTACTAGTAGATAAAAATACAGTGCATTATAATAAAGATATCTATGTTACAGCTAGTGAAGAAATAGAGTAGATTAGGAGCCAGTATCACCAATGAATGATGGTGGTGTGCAAAGAGTCTCCTAATTTCTCTCAGTCCCAGGGAAGTATCTCAATGTGAACGTCTCAGTGTTGAGAACTATCTACACACTCAGAGTGTATAGGAGATTTCTGATTTCATTAAAATCATAGTGGTCTTTTAGAGTTGTAAAAAGTGCTTTTCTGTCAGTCACTTATTTTCTGGTTTATCCTTTCCCACCATTTAAGGAAGGATGTTTATTGCTGGCAAAGGGAGTTTTCAGCTGAGATAATTAATCCTAAGACAAACCATTCTGGCCTAGCTTAGCCATGGGGGAAGTAGAGATAAGATTTTGCTGTATCAGGAGGTGAAAGATCCTGTCACAGGGATCAAGTATGGTTATGGTCTGAAGGCTGTAAACTCACCTTGAGTAACTGAACACCCAACCAACAGAGATGGTGGACCAACAGAGATGGTGCAGGAAAAGGGCTTTTAAGAGGAGGCCAATTATGTTCTGCTATGGTACAGTTCCTTCCAATTGTTTCATGCAGCCCATAAAGTGTATAATTGAACAAATGTATCTGCTGAGGTCTTCAGTCCTATTGTTGAAAACTGTTTGGGAATCCCTGCTTTGAAGTCATAAAATAGTGAGGTAGAGATTCTAGTTTGCAGGAAAATAAAGCCATATTTCTTCATTCAGTTCACAGGCACCTGCTTGGCTCAGCATTTGTTTTGGAGGCAGATGAATTCCTGAGCCAAACTTCAGCTATCTCTTCTGAAAATTTTACCCTGCATTCTCTTCTTCACTTTAGTTTTAATTCAAGAATCTGGAATCTGAAAAGACACAAACTCTTTATAGGCCTTGTGCATCTGGAGTCACATACAACACCAAAACCTTGTCATTAGTGTAGGCACTGGACAAGGGAAGAAAGTTTTAAAGCCATCAAGTGTTGTATTTTTAATACTTACTTCAAAACTCAGATTGAAGTATTTACCTTTGAAAAAGTGTTCTCTCCCATTGTTGGACAAAATGTGGAAATTACATTGAAAGTTACCTCCTATAGGAGGTAATGCATAATATGATGTTTTAGCCTTGAAATCTGTTAAATTGATGAACTGTGTTAAACAATAGTTTTAAATAGCTTTTCTCTCCTCTTTCTTTCTTGAGCACTGTCAAGGAAGGGCTTGGCATTAAAATGGCTATTATTTAGATGATGTCTTCAAGCACAGGAAGGTATGTGAGAAGGAAAAGATATGACTCCAAAAGAGCTTTGGACTGTTGTATAATTTCTTAAGTTTTTCATGTGTGTTGCTGAATACAAAACCCATCTTATTCTCTGAGTATGCTAAATCAATCAAGTGAATGCTAATGTCCTGCTGGCTCCAGCAATTCAGCTGGAATTGAACTATCAGAGACAATGCCTAGAGCTGAGCTGACATCATTGTGAATGGCTCCAATGCACAAATACAACAGAAAGAGAATATAAACTAGACATTTCAATGTAAACTCTCTTAGAAGCACAGGAAAAAAAAAATTAATCATCATTGATCAAATAGACAAAAAAAAAAAGAGGGAAAGATAAGGAAATCTTATTTTCAAGAACCCAAAGGAAAAAAAAAAGTTAAGATGAAAATAGCATTCTACTAGAAAAAATGGGTTCTTAATAGGCCTTTGAAATAAAATGCATGGAACAGTGATGAAGTGATTTTGCAGCATCTTTAAGGAGCTTAGTTTTTTTGATCTGGGATTATTTGAAAAAGGGCCTCTGTAGAAAATTATGGTCCCAAATTATGATTTTATGGGCTCAGATTGCATAGGTTGGAAGCACCATTGTGAGCAGCAGTGACATAGACTGAGAAGCCAGAAGGGGAACTTTGCTCTTCTGGAGCTGCCTTGATGACATTTATGGACATTTATGGAACCTGAGCACAGGACTAGGCTTGTGTTTTGGTTAGCATGGATTCTGTTCTAGTGTCTGAGAAAAATCTATTTTAGACATTGCCTTGGTTTGGCTACCTGCAACCTGGAGAGACACAAAAGCTTCTGGCATGGTATCTTTTGTAAAAGGGCTTACGGTGAGTAAGTTACTAGATGGAAATACCTGTGAATTTATGTTGGCATTAACCCACTAAGGGAAGAGAAGAAAGAGGAAGGATGGAAATAGAGCATATGTCAGGCCTGAATATCAGTAGCATCCATAAGATGTTTCCTTGTATACCAAATTCTGACATCTCTTCATTTTGCTAAGGAAATGGAGGCTTTGAAGTACCAGATTCTCCAAGAAGACATTTGCTTACTTATAGCAATGTTGAAATAAGAGACTTCTGAGCTGTATGTGTAGAGGCAGAAATGTCTGCTAGATACATGTTTGCAACAAACTGGAATTACTAATGATGTTAGAGCAGAACTCAGAGCCCTGTACTGCAGCTGTAGATCTGTGATGGAGAGGAGATGAACCATGGACATGAAATGCCTGGTCCTGTGGAATGGGAAGAACTGTTTCATCTTTCCCTGCCAGCTGAGAACCTGTGAAAGAGAGACTGGTTCCGTGTGGGAGGAGATGCTGTCACTCCGGTGCTGTGATCAGGTGTAGAAGCTGTTTAGTTTCTGGGGAAGCAGTGATGTAAGCAGTGCCAATGGCAGGCACGTGGGAGCAGGGAGCGGCATAGACTGCGGGCAAGAGAGGAGTGGGCAAGGTCTGAGTTTGCTGCGTCTGAGATCTGCAATGTGTTAGATTTCAGCCTATTTATCATTAAAAGAGGTGTTGATAGTGATGTGTTGCCTCACAAGGGCTCGGCCTGGCCAGTCCAAGCCTGCTGCCTGGTTTATTTCCGTTTGGTTTGGAAAGAGTGGGCTGTATTTAGATTTGCAGCTTGCACAGCTGCTGTGCTGCAGCTTTCTGCAAAAGCTGTACTGTTGACAACTAAACGACATCAGTCCTGTGCTCTGCCTTTTACTGGCCTTTATCGAATCCTTTAACAAATATATAAAAATACAAAGGTGCCACTGCTCCTTAGCTCAATGGTGGTATCTACAGTGTGACAGAGGGACAATTGTATGGGAGGGGGCACCAGGAGAAAGGTCCCTGGAGATCCCTGAGCCTACAATACTCACTACTACTCCTGCAAAGGATGGCAATGATGGGACGTGAATTCTGGTTTGTTCGCACCAGCAGCACCTCCCAGAAGTCTTGTGAAGGAAGTGAGGAAGTCATTGCCACTGCTGGATGGGGCTGCAGGTGCAAATATGTCACACTTCCTAATTCCTGGCAAAAGGAGGTCCCAAGGCAGTAAATAGAGGGTTTTTCTGAGAGGCAAGGCAGAACTGCTATGTGCTGCATAGTCTCCTCTCTTCTCCCCTAATTTCTATAGATCTTACATATACTTTATACTCTTTATGTGGGGCTTTTGTTTTTAATATATGCAATATCTAACATACTTATAATTTGGTGAGTACGCTCATGGTTTAAGATGCTGATATGCTGGTACGTGGGTAATTGTGCTCTAGTTCCTGCCCATATATAAACATCTATCTTAAGGTAAATAAAGCAGTAGCTGATGCTTCACCTCTGGGTTTAAATTTCCTACCCCATTAATCTGAGGAATCTTTCTTGAGGAAAAAATTATGCATGCTTGGATCACTTATATCATACAAGAGGAGGTGAAACTCCTATGACAGAATAGAAAACTCTCTTTAGGAATGTGAATTGTCAGTGATGTACAGTATCTATTCACAAGATGAAAAATTGAATTAAAAGTAATAATTATGTGCTGTTTTTGCTGCTTAAGTAGGTTAATGCCATTATGACTGTGCTACTTAATGGAAAAGCTTAGAATCAGACTAGCATGGGAATACTAAAAATTTTAATGGATTTCTGCTCAAGTAATTTTTTCTATTATGAAACAAACCCACAAAATATATAGAACTAAGTCTTTGGATTCAATTATTAATTCTCTCTTCTAATTTGAAGAGCAAAATTATCACTTAACAGCAGTTCTCTGAAATAGAATGTTAATGATTCTAGTCATCTCATAGTTGAACGTATGTTTTCCTGATCAGTACAAAGTTAGAAGATTATCAGTGCTAAATCAGTTTTAATTATTAATCTCAACCAGGTAAAAAATATAGAATCAACAGCATGTCTTGAACATCTGTCAAAGAAGCTGTCAGAAATGTTCCTGTGGGTTGTCATGTGTTACCTGGCTTCTCTGCATGAGGAAAAGGCTTTGGAACATGGTATTGGAATGAGACTGTAGATATAATGCATAGGAAGAAAAATATGCTATGTACCTGGAGGGATTCTTTTGGCCTGATCCCAGCATTTTATAGTTCTAAAACAAACTTGATGGGCTTCATCATAATGTGATCCTGTCTCCCCAAGAAAATTTGCAGTAGTTTAGGCAAAATGCTTATTTTATCTTGGAAGGAAGAAAAGGAAGCAAGTAGAAGACTGAACAGTTGCGCACCATCCTTTTATGGGTTACAGGTTACATCCTTTTACAGGTGCTAAAGCAAATGGATTGTGGTATTGTGGTGGTTTCTTTTCTAGGATTTTTCTGGATGGATGTCCATCAGGAATGACACCATGATCAACATGAATATATCTCTTAATACCATTCTCCCTCCTCAGCCTGAAGTGAAAGGGAACTGAGAGTGTAAGATCAAGCCCTTAATTTGTTACTTACACTTGATTTAAAGCTTTATTGTCCAAGGTCAAGCTGAAAGGGTAACAGAATAATTCAGGGCTGTGAACAACTCATCGTGTTAGACAGAAAGCAATTGGGTCCCAGGCGCAGCATGTTAGAACTTTGCCACTTCCTTTCTCTTTCAGTTCTCTTCTGCCTTCTCAGTCCTGTAAACAGTCTCTTCATCCCTTTCTGTGGGTAACTGAGCTTCCTTCCTGAAACATTCCCAAATTCAAACTGCATTTGGCAATCATTCTGTATTTATGCTTGATACAAAATTTTCAAAGGAGCTTCACAGACACTAATCAGGGTAAAAATGAAAATTTAAATCTGTCTTATTATAAAGTTTCCTTTGGAAACCATTTAATTTCTTACAAGCACGCTTTGGCAGATGATGTAGCCCTTATAGTAATAAATCACAGGAACATGAGACACTTCACTGCAGCTGTGACATGGCTAGTTAGGATCCTATTCAAGAAAAAGGCTTAGGCAATGTATTTTCTTTCCCATACTTTGCTGTACCATTTCTCCCCCATACAGTTCAAGTGAAAAGACTCTCAGAATGCTCTTATAATTGTCTCCTTAGAGTTATAATCTGCAAATGCTTTTTACTAAAGGATAAAAATACCCAAATCTTAATGGAGCCTTTTAAAATGGCACATCAGTAACCCTCCAACCTCCTTCATGGTTTTGTAAATCTCTTTAATAAGGGTGAGAAGCAGCTTACAGAGGTCTCTCTGATTAAAGGTTTGACCTGGAATTACTTTGAATTTGTATTATGGAGTCAGCAGGTTTACTGTGGTAAGTCTTAACAGAGAATATTTTGAAGTGCTTTGCAGGTAGAGCTGTAAAGACAGTAAGTATTCTATAAAACTTGATAAAACCACAGCAGAACCAGTTAAGCATCAGGGCTTAAGGGCACTGTGTTGGAAAGCCATATCCACAGAACACAGGGAGCAGGACGCCTTACTAGTTTAAAACCTGGTTTAGAAAGTCTTCTGAGCAGGATTATATGGCACTATTTCAAGAAAAGGAGGCTGGATGCAGTCATCAATGGCCAGGGTTTCTGCAATATTATAATCACTAAAAGAATAACAGTACTAAGAAATTACTCAAATCATGAAGAAATATAGCCAGGACAGTGAGTTTCATGGAAATGAATATGCTCAGTGCTTTATCTCTGTGCACAACTTGGCTCAAAGGAAGCAATCAAGGACACAAAAGCCTTTTTTTAACCCCACTAATTTTCAGTTTTATATCTGCAAGCTTCTTAGAAGGTGTTGTTCTCCTGAAGGTCACCTAACTCTCTGCTGACAAATTTATTTATTTTTTTTTGTCTGTGATGGTCCTGTAATTCTGCTGAATGGAAATGCTCCTCTAGAGGATGGGTGGCCTCTAAGGCTTGGGTAAAACTCAGTATGGGACACCTGTATTGTGCAATATTTAATGGTTGATTTCGGGTGTATTTAGGAGCAGAGCCATCCAACATCTACAGTACTGTCAGTCTCAGAAAGGTGAGATTTTAATTGGCAATGTCCCCTTTCCTTAATTTTTTGCTTTTGTGGTTGGACTTTTCTGCATGAATATACAGACAGCATTCCTGTAACTGCCAGCCATGGACAGGAAATTGCAGCTTTCAGGAATCAGCTTGCAATATGGATGGTGTTTGCTTTGGAGAGTCTGTTTGCTAGGTCTGTATGTCAAATATCAGCACAAAGAAATCACCATCTCGCTAACAGTGATGATATTTTTCATCCTTTTACATAGGGTGTCAGAACCTTCCCTCCTTGCTGCACCCAGATCCTGCTGCTCTGCTTTTTGCAAGGTGTTAGGATGTGCCCTTGGAGACCTGCCTTCTACTGGAGGCAGGTGTGTGAAGCAGCCCGAGGGAACCTGGTTCTCCTGGTTTCTCTCACCTACCCAAGGTCCAGGACATGCCACCCAGAGCAGCTCTTCCTCAACACACAGGGTTGCTCCACACTGGCAGTTTTCTGGGCAGAGAGGTAAGCACTGCTGATGGGGAATGGGAAGAGATGAGATGAGATGAGATGAGATGAGATGAGATGAGATGAGATGAGATGAGATGAGATGAGATGAGATGAGATGAGAAGAGAGGAATGTGTTTTTTCTGTCCCAGCTGCTTGAACAGAAAGGTTGTTCAAAGGGGACCCAGATCTGGAGAATGGAATCAGGGAGAACCCTCAGATGGAGTGGGCAGAACACAGATGGTGGAAAACAGAACATAAAAATGGCACAGCAGAAAGCTCTTTTAACTTTAAAGAAAAGTGAAAAGTTTGCAGCTCATGAAGGAAAGCCTTTCCAGGGGCTGTGGGTAGGGCTTTTTGCCAGTTTTCAGGCAATGTTAAAACCCCAGACCTCTGCTGTCTGATTTTTTTTTTTTTTTTGCAATGGCAGCATTAAAGACATTGTAAGTACATTATTAGGCTGTTGTGTATGACACATGCACATCCTATCTTGGAACTTGGCAGAATGTAGACAGAATTTTCTACAAGATGAGCAATGATTTTATTCCAGTTTATCAGAAACCCCTAGCATTCTCTTAGAATAAACCCCATTTCTACAGACTAAGGGGAAACTGAATGCTGATCTGTTTAGTCTGAGTAGCTGGTAGCAAGGCTGAAATACTGTTGAGGAAGGTATTGCTGCTGCAGAGTTGCTTGAACAAGAAAAGTATCTAAGGTGATCCCAGAAGTCACTGGTGTTGACAGTACAGCTCAGGTGAGTACATGCAACACATCTGATGGGACAGGGTAGAGGGTAGACAAAAAGCACTGGCACTGCTGCATAGAGAGAGCAGTGCCAGGTGCACTGTAGACTTCCTGAATGCTTTAGAGTTTTGGGATAGTGAAGTTTTCTTACTGTTATTTTTGAAGAAAAATTGTAAATATAAATTCCTTAAAGAGCAGTAGTAGAGTATCTACCTCCATATGTGGCCAAATAGGATGGTTCAACAGTGAGCGGAACAAATGAAAGCATTTGACTCATTTTGCTCTTCTGGGATGCATTTCCTTTATGACTCCCCAGCAATGTACACACATACTCCTGGAGAGAGAGAAGTAATCATTCCTATCTGTGACAGCCTAGGCTTTTTTTGGAAGATACTGCAGTATTTAAGTTTACTCAAATGCTGGATAGCAGGAACCAGGACAAAACCTCAGTTCTCTGTTCAGTCCTTATATAATTGGTGGGCTGGAATGATAGTAATAAAATGAAAGGGCTCCAGGTCATTGTTGCCTTTTGTGTCAGTAGAAAACACTGTCCTTCATCCTGGGTTTGATCCAGCACCAATTAATATACAAAAACACCCACCGTATTTTCTATTATATTAGTTTCAAAACAGTAGCAGATTATGAGGCAAGTCCAGCTGTCTTTCAGGTGAAGGGGATTAACCAACCCTTCCCTGTTTTAGACATGTAATCCTTTAGTCCTCTGACCACTTGTGTTGCAAACATCCACCTCTTTCAGCTTGTGTACTTCTGGGGGGAACACAAGCCCCTGTCTTTGGATACTGTGTTGAAAACCTAAGCAGTCTCTGTATGTGCACCTTCATGCACAGAAAGCTGGAACAGGAAAAATAAAAATGCTACTTTCTGTTCTTTTTAACTCTTACATCTGATTTTCATACTATGCCATTTTCTTATCTATTCTACTGGGTGCTTAGGAGCCTTTGTTGCTTCCAACATTCAGATAGAATGAAACTATTGCTTAAATGAATAGCTTCTATCCAAACTAATATTGCACCCAAAATTTCTAAGATTACTGTTTCTTTTGAATACTTAGACCTTTAGTGCACAGGAAAGGATGATTTTTCTTTTCTTTTAATAGCCAAGGTTTCAAATATATATATATATGCTGCAGTCATCTAAGATATCACATTTAGGCATCTCCTCTTGCTCCCTTATCAAGGACCTCAGAATGTTTTGTGAAGTTATTATCAATCCAGATGTAATGAAAAAGAGACATAAGAAATGTCAAAATGTCCCTGGCAGATCTGAGGATAGAGCTGCCCTCTGGCTTCCTATGGCACCAGGCAAGCCTCTTAATTTTCCATTGCTGATGGTACAGAAACCTCTATTGCTCAGGAACTCATCTCTGTCCAGCACCCAGAAGGCAGTGGGGAATTCAGCAGGAACTAGCTGGAGTAGCAAGTGTTGGAAGAGTTGGAAAAGGCTGAAATGAAAATTAAGACTGAAGACAAGAGATCACAATTGATGGAGATTTGAAGGGAAGTGGTTGAGAGTGCCTCCTGCAAATGCAGAATTACACATACAGCCTTTAATCACCATCCTCAAGCCTTTCTGATGTTTTCCTGCTACATTCAAGGAAATAGTAACCCTGGCTCAGCTGACAAATAGTAGTTCATTAGGAAATGGTAATTTGATTGCTTTTCATTATCTGTCTCTGTTCTTGGCATCCAAGAAAGTAAATATTCTAAATTTGTCAGGGAAATAATGTGGCAGCAGTGTTTTTAGTGTAGAGGTTTGAGTGTTACATGAAGTGAAAGAGGAATAGAGGAAAGTTGATAGCTCAGCAAGGCATTGAATTGGTACCACTTCAGAAAGCTTGACGGATGAGACAGGCTTGAGAAAAATAGGTGAATCAAAGCTGTAGTTAGAAAACCAACTCAGTCCCAATATACCAGTTTCTTCTGTGCTTTAGTAACCATACCTCTTTTGATTAACTTGCCTGGCCTTGTCTCAGGAGATGAGGTCTGTAACAATGATAGAGAACTCCCTTTTGAACTTATGTAAGCTCACTCTGCAAAAGGATTAAAATTGGATTTCAGTGGAGTAGCTTTGATGTCTAGCATCAGGCAGAGCATTGCTAGCAGGATAGATGTCTTGCCTGGTGTCTGCCTCTTGAGTAATGTGCTACATAGGTGCTTCCCATTTTTAGGGCAGGGCTGCTCAGACTGCCACTTGGAGGCCTGTTGTGGCTTAGACTCTCCCTCTGTGAGCTGTCCTCACAAGTGGGCTGTGCTGGTACCAGCCTGCCCCTGGCTCTCTGCCTTTGCGGTGTCACCCTGCCACATCTGCTGTGGGAGGACAGTTCTGTGTATTTGTGGTACCATTCTATGTGCTGGCAGGCATCCAGAGGATTTGCACCTGTCTGCACTTCTTCAGCTCTACAGCAAACCCAGCACATTTTTCTCAGCTGAAGAAACTGCTGTTCTGTACCTGCAGAACAAAGCACATTTGCTTAGGAGGTGTCAGGGCTGCGTGTACACATGGCCAGCCCAGCATGGTGGGAGATGTCGCTGGGCTCTCTGACCCTTACCAGGCTGAAACTGGGGAACTGACCCAGCTAACCAAAGACAGGGTACTTGTGTCCATACTGCATGGTGGGACTGTCTTGCAAAGAGCCTTTGAATGCTGAGCTCTATTCCTTCCATACACATTGCTCCAGAATGTTGTGCTCAGACTGGGTTGATGAGTACTCAGAGTCAAGACTGGGGGAATGTCCTCAGCAGTGCAGCAGTATGGAAAGCAGAAAAGGCCTTGACTCTGTGCAAACCCTGCTTGGCAATAACAAAAGCCTCTCTATATTATCAGCTCTGTGTTCAGCAAATCTAAAATGCAGCCTCATACCAGCCACTGTGAAGAAATGAACTCTACCCTAGGCAAAACCAGCACATCTTCCTTCAGGATTAACTTTGTGGAGGCAAGTTTCTACTGGATCTTCTTTTAGATAGACTTAGAAACGGAACAACATGAAACTTTTCTGGGTAATTGTCACTAAAGTTAAGTTGCTTTCCATCTGCCACGGGGTCAGTGGACTGTTGTCTTGATTGCATTTGTTTTTAAGCAAATATCTTCATAAGGCAGAAAGTAAATAACAGCCAGTCAGCTTCACCTCAGCCAAAAGAGTGCTGCCCTTTCCTATGCCTGCACTCAGTGCCATTTCTGTTGTGAGCCACTCCCAAGGGCTGGATTAGCATCCTGTTACAAGCTTTTATAACATAGAGGGAAAGCAGCCATCAGAGGAGCTGGCTGTGTATTTGGAGAGAAAGAACTGTCTGAAAGCTTCATTCTTGGTTAAGGTTAGTCTACTACCTGTCATATTTTAACTCCAGTTGCCTTTCAAGCAGACATCTAAACTCTTGCCAGTAAGAGATATTGTAAGCTGTTTTGTTCTGCTTGAGATCTGCAGTTGAAAGACCGGTGATAAAATCCCATACATTAAATTACAGTGGAAAACTTGCAGCATGATACAGAATGAACTGCAATGTTGTATGTAATAAGGCTCTTGGCACAGTATTAGTCTTGGTCTGTGAGGAGGATTCCCACAAAGTAAATTTTAAAAATTGCACAACATTTCCTTATTCAAGGCATTTATTCTATCTCTGTCAGCTCTGCAGTGTCTTCTACAAGATTTCAAACCAGATCTATACATGGCACAGCTGAACAAAAGCAACTTGGGTGAGACCTTTTGTTAATGAACAAACTGGCTATACAAGACTGCTTTAAAGTCTTTGCTTTAGAGCTTGACTGCACAATAGATAAAAGATTTGGGAGTAACAGGGGAATCAATGTTTTCCCACTTTTCTGCTTTTTTCTGTATAATCAGTGGAGATGAAAGTGTATGCTGGGTCCACCTCAGCATGGAAAGGCACGAATAGGTGAGTGCTCACTCCTAGTTAGTGCCTCTGTGCCTTCTGAAGGAGATGACAGTACAGCTGTACTGCAGGAAGGGATGAACTCCTCCTGCTCTGAAGGACTGGTGCTACTCCTCCCATTTCCTAGTTGTGCAATTAGAAAGATCTAGTATTTGCCTACAGTTCCTGTGCCTGGCTTCTTCTGCATCTTAAAATAGAAAAATAGAAAATAGAAAGGACAAGGGCTGACTTTCTCGTTGGCATTTCTCTTAACTCGAGAGGCTGAGTTGCAAGTTGCATGGATAGAGGGGCTGTGAATGACAAAGGATAACTATGCTGGTGGGGCTGTACAGAAGTTTGGTAGGCAGCTCCTACAGCAATTAACCCAGGGCTCTGCTGGCTCCCACTGGTCCAGTTTGCTCTGGGTGGGTTGTGGAAATTATCTCCACTCACAATACACAATGGAGCACAGTAGCCTATTTCAAGAACAAAGTGAAATTTTTGTAAGTACAGCTAATGGACTGAATGTTGGATGTAGAGCCCACACAGGTCACTCAGTGAAGCTGAAATAGCATCATGAGCCTTAAACCCTGATAGCTTCCTGGTTCAATAGTGTCCCTAGAAATAAAAATCTGTCTTTCTAAGTTCTAGTGAATGCCAGGCTGCAAGCTGACTGTACTCTTTGACAATGAGATGAGGTATTAGGCAGTGAAAAGCATGGGTAGGAAAGCTCTCTTGGCCCTTGCTGCCTTTCTTCTTGCTGGATCAAACAAGTGACCCTGAGGCTTGAGAATACTGTAAAATAGCAGGAGTACATGGGTCAAGCCTAACTATTCTAGATGGAGTAGGGACTAACATGTTTGACTCAATTTTTCTCTTTTACTATTTTACTTCTTCCTGGGTTATTTTGTTTCTACTTTAGTTATATTCACATCTGTTTCTCAACAGAGATGTTTGTTTTTATACCTGGGAGCTGAGACTTTTTGTAGCAGATGAGTTATAAAGTACTTAGTTAGAAGGATGGAGAACAGCTTGAAATGAAACCTAGACCTTCCAGTGAGAGTGACATTGTACTTCTGAGCTGTACAGGCTGTATTGATTAATTCATGCTGCCTTGAAATGCTATTGTGCTACTTACCTTAAGTCTAGCAAATGGTGTTTTTATAATGAAGTGGAAAGGGTTTGAAATAATGAAGCACAAAAATGATCACTCTGCTGGAGCAGTAGAAAACTCTTCTTAAATACAAAGTGGCCAGCACAATGGCAGAATAGCACATCACAGAGACTGCTCTGCTTTTTTCCATCTGAGATAAAAGGCAATGTCTAAAATGAAAATGACAACAAAATAAATATACTTAAAGCACTCTAGACTCCTTGGTCAATGTGATGAGTAAACTTAGACAAGGAGTGGTATATCAGAAAACCATATGGATTATGCTCTATTTGAAGAGGAGTGACAAGGGAGTTCTTCCTTATTCCCCCAAACCCACCAAAACCAAGCCCCCAAACAGTCAGGCTATTTCTTGACTATTTTGAAAGCAGACAGTCTGTCATGCATCTAGCTCAGCTGGTTTTTGAGAGAAAGGAAACCAAATTTCTTAATATTAGTGGAATAGTGCTATGGGTATCCATCCATCTTGTGGCATATTCATTGTAGGAAGAAACTGGAGGCAGAGAGGAGAACGAGAAAGGAGACTTGTCAATATTCTCATCTGTATAAAATAACTTTGAAAATATTTATTTGAACAGAGGGGATCACACCCTTTGAGTAAAGGGGGTGAAGCAAGGGTGTGTAGGTATGAAGATTTCATTGTCTTTGAAATAGTACTTTCTAGCAGCAGAAATTGTCATCTCCTAGTCAGAATTCTTAATTGCTTTTATGTAAAACAGTCAAAACCTCCAAAATCAAACCCCACTTTCATGGTTCTCAACTTTTATATATCATTCTCTATTTCATACCCACAAATTAATTCTACAAGCTCCAAGTGACTTCAGCTGGCAAACCACCAAAAAGTAGTTAATGATATTTGCCCCTTACAAATGGGAGGGTCTTAAGATCAGTCAATTTTGAATTGTAATCATCAGAGATGTTGCCTTCTTACATTCCATTTGAAGACAAGGGTAGCTGGAGAATCATCTCCTAAGAGAGGATTCAACTGTGTTAGGCTTGGTATGGTGCTGTGCTTACACAAGTAACCCAGCTGAGAGCAGGAAGAGGAGACTTTGTCTCTATCTGCACCTACATTTCCCAGAAAGCCCTAAATTACTTGCTAGGAATAGAAGCCAGGTCTGTGCTGTTGTAATGATGTTTCTCTGTATTTTTTGAGATGAACACGTTTAAACTTACCTAGTAGCCATAAAAATCAGTAAAAATTACTTTTTTGAAATAAAAATGTCAGCCCCACTTTTGATTATTTAAACGGAAATAGTCACCATGTGCTGCGTTAGTGATGAAGCCTGTGCAGCAGAGAGTTTTAGGAGATTCTCTGTATTCTCAGGCCAGCACTGATTGCTACTCTGGAGCACAGTGATCTAAAATAATAGTTTCACTTTATTAAATTGTAAGTTTCTCCCATACAAACTATAGCCTAGAGAGAAGGTTTTTTTAGTACAGTCTTAAGAAGTCAACAGTCCATTGCTTACTTGTATATATCCTTGACTGTGGAGACAAACGGTACCGTAACTACTCTGAGTCCCATCCTTGCTCAAGGAGGCAAAGTATCTGTCTAATTAAAAAAAAAAAAAAAATAATGATTATTTGACTAAATTTTTCTGTGTAACCTGAATTCGAGAACTGTGGATTTGTGTCCCAATGTAATATGGATGCAATTTCAAAAATCAATGCATAAAACAGAGCTTAGAAGATAATTATATTTAACAGGAGACAGAAAATCAAAACAGATTCCAAACAAATTAGAAATCAAGACTGCAGCAGCTTAAGCTGAGTTTGTCTTATAGGGGAAGCTTATTAATGTAAATAAGGAGACGTTTTTTGGCCAGAATTTCCCATCAGTACTATTTGCCAATATAACATCTCTGTTCTGTGACTTAGTACAGTGGTACATGTAGCAGATCTACAATGGTAAAATGGCAAGAAGTTAATTAAAGCTTCTCAACATGCTGGAACTTAAAATATATTGGAAGGTGCTAATACAAATGCTGAGCACTTGATTTGTACCCATATCACTCAACAGAAGCAATATAACTTTTAGTCTAGAGAAATATTCTGTATTTTCCAGATCTAATAAAGTATATTGGATTCTTAATTTGTATTAGAAAATGATCCAAGTACTTTGCATTTGTTTAACCAAATGGAATCTTAACCATTGCTAAAATGAAAGTGTTTTACATGTCTTACATGTTGCACAGAGAAAGATCTACCAAACATGTCACTTTTGAAAAAAAAAAAATCATCTATGGTTACAATACAATTGAGTTTGGAAGCAAAGAAGCAACAGAAGGACTGTTTATCTATTTCTCAACATCAACATAGCTGAACATGAGAGTTAGAATGGTGACTTGTGATGCTGAAGCATGGAAAGATAAACCTGTTCTAATTAAAAAAAAAGAAAAAACACAAGATGAAGAAGAAAAAGAAATTAATTCAACATATGGCAGCATATTATGAAGTTGTTTGGGTGTCTACACCATGGTGAGAGTAGGAATATCTTCAATGTTACAGATTGAGAGTGGATTATATTTTACCCTGACTTTTAAATTGATTCCAACACAGATTCAGGTGTTTCCCCAGTGCTTTCCTTCAGGCAACCTGTGTTGTAATGGCAAATGTTTTATGTACTTCCCTGTTTCTATGCCCAGTTCTGCTGCTTGCCTTCCTGATCCCATACCATTCCTTGGTGCAAGTATTGATTACTCAGGTGCCTGTGTTTTTTATTTTTAATGACAGATTTTTTTTCTGTCTGAAACAGGTGAAGGAGCTTGCTCAAGGTCAGATGGTTGTTTACAGCTATCAAACAGTCCATTAAATGTCTGCTCTGGGTACATAAGATCTGTGGGTCCATTTGGATGGACATATTAGAATGTATTTAGTGCATTTAAGCACCATAGTGCCTCTTCTCCCATGAGTTACTGCAGCATTTTCTCTGTTTTGTTTAATTAATTTTGAAAAAGAAAATGTTTAATGAGCCCCACTTGTGATTTTCCAACTGTTTGTCTGGCTGAAAACTGTCATTTCCAAAAGGATGTATTAATAGTGTTGTTATCTCTTGATCATGTCAATGTTAATGCATGTATGTGCTGTTTCTGCCTCATTTCCACATAATTACAAGGCTGCATTTGGCAAATGAGGGTATTTTGCTTTCTTGATTAAGAAGGTTCTAACAAATTTTTGTATGCTTGTAAAACATAGCTTATGAAAAGAGCTAGTTTAGAAGAGAAGCCCAGCAGTAGAGATTCTTAACATTTCCCTAATACTTTTCTCTGCTGGGCAGAAAGTGGTTTGTGAATGCTAATGAAATCAGTTTTGCATTACCCCAGTGAAGCAGCTGTGCATTATTCCTATGAGAGGGTGGAGGCACAGCATGATTAAGTTACTTGTCTTGATTCATATGGCTGCTGGGATTGCAGCATTTGCTCAGGTGTTGGCTTTCAGCACTGGGTCCAAGGACCAATCTGGGACACAGTACAGGTTGGGTAAAGTTTTTAATCTTTCTTCTGGAAGCTACTATTTTGTGTCCTTAAAATTATGTTTTTGTCTAAATTCAAATGTCTCTGCTCTTTATGGCTTGTAAGTTAATATCCAGATCATGATATGCATGTGATAAATGCCTGATTCTTGATGTATGTATTAGAGAGGATTGGACTGAAGGTATTTCTCCCATGGTGGGCTGCTTCAAAACATTGTCATGAAGACTTGGATGGTGCCTAGGAAATGTTTCTCCTTCAGTCAAATGAGGCAAGAAAAGAGCAGGGTGAGCTTCTTAATGTGCTAGAAGAGACTATACTTATCACATCTCCCGCATCAGAGGGAATGGATATGGGTTATATGTGAATTCCCTTTCTTTCCATGCTGATCCTTGCCTGGGTCACAGAGGGAAGAGCTGTCTCTTGCAGCTGATCTGTGGTGCCCCATCATTCAGTCATCTGGTGGAGGCTATCATTTAATGATATTTTTTTCTGATGGGTCTCCCCTTAGAGCTCTGGCTTTGTCAGGATTGCATGTTTCAGACTGGCTTCTTCTACTGTAGCATTTGAAAGGAGCAGTCTCACTGTATTCTCTCTTGTATACTGCTGATTATGTCTTAGTAAGTTTGTTTGAGTAGCTGTTGTAGTTTTCCTTGGGTATTATTATAATAATATTTGTCTGTATGGTCTTCAGAATTTTCAAAGTTCTCTGAGGAACTGCAAAGTTGAAAAGAGTTGGCTACAGAGGGCCTAAGCTCTTCCTTGATGTAATTAATATGTCCTGGGTTCTATTGGACAGATCCATGTTCAGCTCAGGAAAGCTGCTGAGATCATCCACCCACTCTCTTGGAGTCAGTGGTGCTGCAGGTGCTTTAGCAGTGCTGAGTCCCTGACAGCTTCAGAGTCGATACTCCTTTCTATGCGACCCTGCAGAGAATGGCATAAATTAGGGCCTGTGCAAGGAGGCCATAAACAGTTTAATTTAGTGGATGGTAAGTACTGCTGATTTCCCTGATCCTTCCAGATTCTAATTCTCTAAGCACCTGTGTCAATGAAATTATGCTTAACCCTCAGTTTACTGGCAGTGTTGCTGTACCTGGTAACAAAGAGATACTTGTGATCTCAGGTGTTTTGGAGTGGACAGCAGCAATCAGGTGAATGAGAGGCTTGATTGTAATGCAAAATGCTCTGTTATGTGCTAAGCCTGATGTGAGAAATAAAAGCATGCTTAAAAGAAGAAGGATGCCAGCAAGCAGCAACAGGAGCGTGTCCAATGTGCAATTGGAACGTGTCCAATGCTGGATGGCCTACTGTGGGAGAAGGAGACACCAGAGATTGTCTCTTTCATCTGAAACTGCTGTTCCCCATATGACAGCAGGGTCCCTGAAGCTAAAATCTGAAACAGATAATTTCTGATGCTTTGGGAAGGATTTCTGGTTACCCAGAAAAGGGGAAAGTGAGCAACTTTTGTCAGAGTTAACAAATGAGCTGTCAGAGACTGTGGAACAGCAGCTGATGGGGTTGTCTGGGAGTGGTGCAGCCTGTGTTGACCCAGCTTGTGGGTGAGTGTTTAGAGTGCTGAACCACATCCCCTTTAGAGCGGGGACCAGAGGGCTCCCATCCCAGCCAGTATCTGCTGAGAGAAGTCAGAGAGAGTACAATGTTTTCACTTTGGGATTTGGGCACATTGGGCTAGGAAGAAACTGGCAACCTTAAGCTATATATAGAATAGAAATAAATTGAGGGAGTGATGAAGGAAGGAAAGAAGGAATGTAATCTAAGTTTGTTTCCTCTTCTGGTGTACTGTGCTCCTCTCTGGTCAGCAATTGTCTAAGTACTCAACACAGAGTAGACCTGCCTCAGTTTATAAGAGAGCAAGCAATGCTTTTTCTTCTTTGCCCAAAGCAGCCTGTTGCTAAAGCATCACACTTGAAAGAGTGTGCTTGACTTTCCTCTGGCAAAGAGGAGTCTGAACCCATGACTTTCTGTGTACTTGATCACAGGGTTGGTGGAGCTTCTTTATAGCAGAGCATAAAGTTCCCAGTGACTCTGTAATTGCTCTTTTCTGGCCAGGTTAACAGCTTTTTGTGTGTTAGTAGAAAACACTGCAGGTTGCAATAACAGCTGGGGAAAAGTGTTCCGAGAACAACCAAGAACGGTTTGTGCTTCAGAAAAGACTTTGTTGAAGAAGTTAGTGAGACCTTATGACTAATGTACAGAGGTCCATGTCTGCACCTGAAAAAGAAAGCACTTTGGAGAAATGGGCTTTCTGTGCTCTTAGCCATTCCCACTGGAGTCCTGTTGTGCTCTTGGAAATTCCCCTTACTTACCACAGGAGCCAGACTTGTAATGATTGAGAACCCTGAACATCACAGATAACACCACCACTGCCACCCAGATTCCTCCTGCTGTGGTTTTTAGTTATTCTGCTTCTGGACTCTATAATGAGTGGTGGCCCTGGTCCTGCTGTGCATTACAACAACAATTGGGTTATGCTTCAGCTGAAGCCTCACCAAGGGCTCTGTGTTCAGTGAACGGACTCTTGTGATTCCCCTTGTGTAGGACACCAAGGTTTGTGTGGTGTGTAGGAATCCTGGGAGTGTTGTTCAGGTACCACAAGGCAAAACAACACCAGAAGGAGGCAAACCACAAAATTCTGTGGTGATGTTTTGTGACTGCAGCTTTAATTTCTTTTGAATTGGTGCATTTATTGTTGTGCTGAAAGAGCACAGCATTGCAATTAATTGGGCCTTATTTTTCTGGTAACTGCTTAAACCTTAATATCCTGCAAAGCATGGTATTTTTCTGTCAAAAGGGAAGGTTTATGGTCTGTATTTCCATAGAACCTCATCCTTAAGGAGAAACAGTCCATTACACAGAATAAATTTCCTGAATGTTTATCAACATTATTTCCTTAATAGAATCATTAGTACCACAATATAAAGAAAAGTGCCAACTAACCAGAAAAATGCTCTGTGGGTCTCATGGTGCAGTTTAATGCTGTTGTGTACTTATAAGCAAGGAAATCCATCTAAATTTATTTTTAAAACTGGTATCATGTTAATAAGCTGAAGGTTTCCTTAAAGCAAGGCTTTAGGACAGTCAGACCCTACTGAACTTGTAATTGCTATTTGCTGGCAAGGTCAACAACTTTCAAATCTCAGTAGAATACGGAATGGTTGCAAACTATGCTATCCAAATACAACTGCAAATATATCACCCTCTACCTCTGTTCCACCTGCACATCACAAATAGCTACAAGAGGAAAACATCTACTGCTGAGCAAGAAGATTCCTAAATGATAGACATCAATAATTTAATAAATTGTAATTTATTATGTCATTACTCATTGCACTATGGGTAAAATGAATGTTTTTGTGATTTGCTCTTTTTTCACAGTATCACTATAAGTAGAGGTTCTATTTTTAAAATTTTTTAAAATTCCTGCAGATTCAGTGCATCTACAGGTGGCAATATATCACAGCAGTATGAGCTAGTATAGGCAAAGAATGGCAGGCTGAGAATTGCTGTGCTCACAAAACCCATAGGCAGGCAATCTCTAGAGCACTCAGGACCCAGAGAGGAGTGGGGAATATGTACTTTTGGTTAGATAAGTAGTTACTTACACTGGCCATCAGGAGTTTTATTGTGCATTATTTTTCTTTTCAATTTATAAAGTAGCTGACCTAAGGTTTGTACCTCATTCTGAGGAGAATCTGTGTAGTTTGCATAACTTGCCCTGGAAGAGGCTGCTGAATGCAGTGTGCCATTGTAACAATTGCTATCAAGGAGAGGCAAGGTGGTTT
Source organism: Cinclus cinclus (assembly GCF_963662255.1). Lineage (NCBI taxonomy): Eukaryota > Metazoa > Chordata > Aves > Passeriformes > Cinclidae > Cinclus > Cinclus cinclus. The sequence goes on from NC_085060.1 coordinate 10,610,594, forward strand.
GAGGATGTCTGTACCCACTAGACAGTCTGTTCACTGCAGCTTAGTGTTGAGTAAAATCTAATTTACTTTGTGTCAGAAGCCAGATACTTCAACCAAAAGGAACCCTGAAGATAGGTTGTTGCCCTGGATGTACAGGCTTCCATAACCCACTGTAGTAATATTGCTTATACAGTATACAAAAGCACAGGACCTATCCAGTTGAGTTTTAGATGTCACCAAGGATAAAGCTTCCCTGCCCACTTTGTCCCCTATTCTGGTGTTTGCTTACCTGCATGGTGGGAAAAAACCCCAAAGACCCAAATATGCACATATCAAAATTTCAAGCACTGGTCTTAATTTGGTGTTGTCTGCACACTTGTGGAGAGTGTTGTCTAGTTAATTAAAAACAAAACAAAGTTTAAATAGGATTGACTCTAATATCTGTCTCAGGAATGTTACTAGTGGCACCAGCTGGATGTGGTGCTGTTAATCACAAGGTTGGGGCTTTTCAATTAAGCCAGTTTGATGTGTTTATAGGAATAGGGCAGTAGGTGATGACTTACATGTTTCACCCTGCTGCGTGTAGCATGCCTGGATCTATTTCCTGCTCTTATTGACTGACATCCACTGAGCCCTCCCCTCTGGAAAACAAAGCAGGTGAGCCATGTTAGCAGTATATGTCACCTTGTGAGCTGTACAGTCTTAACTGACATTGAAATATATCTTGGTTTGAAGGTCCCTTCCCCCCCCCCCCACCCTTCCTTTGCAGAGCATCTATGAAAACAGGCCATTCTGTGCATTGTATGGCTTGTAATTTGGAAGCAACAGATTATCAGCAACTCCAGCTTTTATGGGTTTGGGAGCAAGGAGTCACTAAGCTGGTGCTTTGTGTGTGTAGAGGACCAGTGGGTCAGGATGAGGGTTGGACAGGTGTGAGGAAAGTAACACGCCCAGAATATCAGCAGGGACACCCACCATAGCTCTCTTTGTTCGGATTCATTGCTTTGACTCTCTCCTGCCTATGTTCAATTACTGGGGATAGCCTGAGGGACAGGGTTGATTTCAGAGCAAGGTCTGGGAATGGTTTGCTTTAGCAGTAATGTAGTTTAGTACAAACAGATAGAGGTTACTTGGCTCCTGTTAATTGCTTTGGATACCAGGTGCTCTACCCCAATGCTGGGTAAACAAGTGAGATGTCAGGGAGCAGTGAGGTCATACTGCTCTGCAAGGGCAGGTGAGCTGGGGAGCCAAGGGTGATGCTGAGCCTGGTAGAGCAATGACCTCCCAAGCCAAGGGTGTGAGACCTCTCCTGTATCTTTATCTCCTGAGATCTGGCTGCTGGGATCACTGTGCCAGGTCAGAGTAGCCTTGAGTAGCCAAACCCTGCCGGGGAGAGGTTGCAGAACATTTTGATGTTTGCATTACTGCAGGAGGTGTGAATCTCTCTGACATCTGAAACTTTGTAGGTGCTACTGAAGATTAACTGTAAGACTTGTTATTTTATCATGTGGAGTGTTTTCTTATGGTTGATAAGAGGAATTAGGATTTGAAATTTAGTGTGTTTTATCTAGCGACAATCATCTGTGAGACTGGCTGTGCAAAACAGATGATAGGCTGTTAATGAAGATTTCTCTGATATGTCTAAGACCCGAGTTATGTTGACAGCAGACAGAAATCAAAGGAAAATTTTGTGTGTTTCAGCTACAGAGTTGACAGAAGGTGAATTTGAGAGCAATAAACCCATCTTGAGCATGATTTCTAGACTATATTATGGGAACCTTATTTCCAGATTAATATAATGCAAAAGAAAGGGGGTAGCCTTTACACATCAAGAGATCAAGTCCATAGCCTGGTCTCTCAATCTGAGCACAGGACCATCTGTTTCTTGCCAAGTGTTGGCAAGTGTCAGCTTTTATTGCTTTCCATCTTCCTTGCTGCTCAGGGAAAATTGCTTGCTAATGAACAAGAAAAATCTCCCAACATGTACTAAACATAGAGACTTTTCTTTAAAACTTTCCAGCTTTACTAGGAGGTGTCTAATCTTCAGATATTACCAAATGATGGTATGTCTCATAAATAGCTGTCATGTCTACTGTGATCTGATTTTCTCTGCTCAGGAAAATGGCAGCATATTTGGAAAACAGATGGCCTTAGTCATGGTTCTGCTATTCTGCTGGCCAAATGACGAGGCATCTCTTACTTTTATTGCTTTTGTGCTATTTTTCTTGCTGTAATGTTTTTATGCTTGTTAAAATAATATGGTTTTGTTGCATTGTAAGTGGTTGTGTGGTCATACTTTCAATTCAAACTGGCTTCTGTTTGTTCTATGCAGTTACTATTCAGAAATTTAATGATACTTGTTTGTTTTTCCAGATGCTTCAGTAGAAATGTTATGTGAAATGAAGTCTAATGTTAATCTTTGTGGAAACACACTTGTAAATGCCATTCTTGCTCAAAACACTGCTGCCTAATGTCGCTCACTGCTTATGATTTACAGTTAACTTTCCATCTATCCGACAATGCTTCTGTCCAAACCAATTTGATTCAAGCAGTTTGTGAAGCATTGCACTGGATGTTTGATGAAAGTCAAGATACTGCATCTCCTTCTTCCCTTCAGCTATTGTTGATTTTGTTTTTTGTAATTTGATCACAAAAACCACTCAGTCTTCCTCGTCCAAATTTGTTTTATTGGCTGCTGTGCCATTGCAGGCAACAGTGAGCATGGGAACTTCTTCCTGGATTGAAGCCAGAAAGTTTCTATGACATTTGCCAGGGTTGCTGTCATTTCTGCCTACACAAACAGACATTACTCTCTAGGTGGTGGAAGTGGAAAAGACCACAGATGACAGTGACTAAAACACAAGATACAGCAACTTTGAAAAACATAGTCAAAGGAGTTTGTACTTCCTGGTTGGAATAAGTCAGAATTATAACAAACATTGACAAATATAAATTCTCTAGTGCTCCTGCTCCTGACCAGCACAGTAACCTACTGCAGTCAGCTCTGTACAGCATCAACTGACTCTGCCACTGTCTGTGTAGCTCTGTATCTTCCCAATGAGCCTGCCAGCCTCCTTTCAGAGGAACCTGTGGCTCTGAAAGTGCCCCTTAGACCTGCTGTAAGTTCTTCATATCTGCATGCTTCAGAGTTAGAGTGAGGGAATCAGACAAAATGGGTTTATAGTTAGAATCCAAGTGCTCAGTTAGGAAAAGTCTTCATGTACGGGAATACTGCAAGAGGAAAACTTTCCAAGGTTATCTGCAGCTCCTGAACTGAGCAAGGGTTAGAGGAGAATGGGGTTGAGCCCAGCAGCCTTCTGCAGTGCAGCTGGAGTGTGCAGGGTACAGTTAGTGTCCAGCTGGCACTGTGTTCCAGTGTGATCTCTGCTTTCTTGGCAGAAATCCTGTGCTGACCAGGCTTCCCTTGACACCTCTTGCATTTGGAAATCCGTGTGAGAGCAGTTGCTGTTGCAGCTGTTCAATGTGCAGCCTTGCAGGAGGAACTCCTTGCATGTGTCTGAAAGGTTTCCTGCTGGGGCACAGAGCAAGCTGCTTTTAGTGGTGTCATGTTCTGATGTTGTGGGGAATCACAGCATTGCTGAGGTGGTGTGCTAAAAGAGTATATAGGTTGTTTTTTTTTTTCCCCAGTGTCTCTTGAAAGACAAGAATTCCTGCCTGTGTTTTGAGTTTGTGCTGCACAATATTTGCAGCTGGCAATTTGCACAGGACCTATATCACATGCAGAATTTGTGACTGTGGTTGGGACTGTACATGAAATTGTTATCTCTTTGAGGGTCAGGATCACTGCAACTGTGTTGAGAGCATCTTATTTCTCTCTTCTCCCCCCCCCCCCCCCCTTCCCCCCACATACCTTCACTGGCTAAAACAACCCAATATGCAGATTTTTCTGGAAAACTTGAGCAGAAGATTGGAAAAAATATTCAGATTAATAACATTTCAAATAAATGAAATGGGTAATGTTCCCCTGAGCAAATAGGATTTATAGTAATGTCAATATGTGTGTGTGGGGGGGGGAAATACCAAGTGTAATGAAAGAAATATTGGTGGTTTTTTCAAGCAATCACTGTGTGAAATATTGTCTTTGGGACAGAAAATTTACCTTGATGCTAAAGTAATGCATTGGGCCTCTTCCTGTCAGCATTATATCAAAGCTTCAGTCATTTTTCATTCCCTCAGGCATTATTTTCCAGCTATTGTCCTCCATTCATAACATATATTTATAGCTGGAGATTTTTCATAATATATAAAAATGAGGAAGCTGCCACAAAATGGCTTTTGGTTTCCTCTGAGGCGTACAAAATAGATGTTAAAAGCAAGTGATTTAAACCAGCAATTTTATTAAGAATGTATTATTGCCATTTGTAGTTTTCACAGTTATTCTCCAGAACTATCTCAGGCTTCCAAGAATGAAGCATTAAGCTTTGACTCTACAGCTTTGTTTTTAGTTTATTTTAAACTTTGAGACAACAAATCTGCTGGACCAAGTTTTTGCCAAATAAATGTGTGCCAGACTTACGGCAGCAGAGCTTCTGATTCAGTCTGTCTCTCTCATTTCAGTGGGAGACAGTCAGGACAGGGAAATGAAGGACTAGCTGTTTTCAGGTACCTAGTTATGCACCATATACCTAGTTACATACCCATGCGGGTTTATGAGTGTCTAAGGAGATTGTGTTTTCTTGCCATGGGCTTTGGAAGGGAGCAACCTGCTGAAAGTTGCAATAATTACCAATTATCACTTGGGAAAATCATCTATGGGCCAGATATGTTTTTCCAAATCACACAGAAGCTGGAATGGAGCAGGAATTTCCATCCAGATTTCTCTATTCTAGCTGGTGACTTCCTCCATTTGGAGGTGTCTTGCTTTAGGGCAAATTTGGGAGGAAACCTCTCAATGGGGTCCCTCTAGGAAACAGATTCAAGTGCCTCCTCCCCCAACTGGTTTGGGAAAAGATTTCTTTGGGAGACAAGTGTAAAAAAATCCTGTTTATTTAACAGGCAAAGCACTCCCTAGCACAAAAATGAACAATACTAAACAGCAAAACCTCTCTCCCCTCTGAAGAGATGGGAAATTCAGCAGAGTCCTTTCTGTGGGTTGCAGCCTGGCTCACTCAGGCTGTTCTCAGTCCCTCCAGAGCTGGGAAATACCACAGCCCAGGCCAGGCTGGTGGGACACTGCTGTGAGCTCCTGGTGCTCCTCTGGGTTTTCAGTCCCCAGAGGAGGTTCGAAAAATTCCAAATAAAAAAACCAAAAACAAAAAAGCACATTCCAGGGAACTTTGCCTCAGCTAGCTAGAAAAAAACAACCAAAAGCAAAGGAGAGCTCTCTCCTACTGTCCACTGCAGACAACTCAGTCTGTGTGAAGGATGCAGGGGAGCAAGTGCAGTCTCTGATAACAAACTCTGCACCTCTTCTCCCTACCTTCATTCCTGAAACCAGCTTTAAAGCTGCAGAACTCAATATTCAACACCAACAGAACAGATGACTGGGGATAGAAGCATCATAAAGTCACCCAGGACAGGAGGCCAGGCTGTGCCAACTCTGGCTTGCTGATTTGGGGTAATAATTGGCATATTGATCAAGGTCTCTTTTAGCCTTTTATTTGCTTCCAAATGATTAGCATGTGCCAGGCTGTATTTCACTGGTCACTCTGTTAAAATGGTAAACTGATGGTGTTTAATGAAGACTGATTGCATAGGCCAAGTAATGCTGTTGGTAAGCATGATAGATAATTCAATATGAAGATCACAAATACCTGAAAGAAGGAGAAATCCACCCACTGTTATTGGTGAGAGGAGTGACCATTACTTGAACTGGTAAACTCCTGAAGTGACAGGACAAGTACTGGCTCTTAGGACAATACGTTCCCATTTGTGTTGTAGGATACCTGGCAAATGCAATATGTGAATAATAATTTAAAAAATTTAAAGATGTCAGTGTTTTCTATGTGCTTATTCTAGTCCATGTGCCCATATGAATTACTTGATGCAGACACCTTGTGAGCCAGAGATGAAACAGGCCTTTGTGGTTGAGGAAGGGTTTCCTTTGTGCAAGACATAGCATTGTGTCCTGCTTTTGCTGGATGCATGTGGGATTGGGGTGAAAGTGCAGCTGCCATGCACACCTCTCCTTTGCACAACAGCCTGAAGAGAGCTGGGAGAGAGTTTCTTCTTTGAAGGTTCTAGGACGTACTTTTTTTCCCCCCCTCCCCTCTAATATTTGGCTCGGTGTTGGCTTAGGTAGTTCATATGTATTCTTGCTCTTCAGTTGTTCGTGGAGGAAGGAAAAGTAAGTGTAGAAAAGATTTTGACACTTCAGTATAAGCTATTGAATAAGTTGACATTTATGTCAGAAATAGTGGGAGAAATTCAGTTCGAGTTAGAAGTAATGTTTGTTCTGCACACCCTGCCTTCTGAGCCTATTTACTGAGAGAAAACATTTCTTTATATCTCAAGAAAGATCTTCATGCTACATTATGTCATCAAGAAATTATATAATAAATTGCTATTTTGTCATTAAAACTGTTACACATATTTTAGGAAACCTGCACCTTCATAAATAAAGCAAAATAGCAGCATTAAAGCAGACAGGATATACTTCAGGGTAGTGACTAGATCACTGCTTTTTCATCTCCTGTTTTTATTACTCTTTGCTTCTTCTGATAGCTTCTTCAGGGGAGATTTTAAAAATGGATTGCTTGTGATGTTCTTCATTGTCAGATATAAATAAAGGAAAGCTGCTGCATGTTATTTTGTTGGGAGCTTCTTGCAGAGCTTTGTAATCAGGGCAATTAGAACTTTGCCTACAGTTTGTCTTTTGGGTTTGCTGTGCATACCAATTTAATCAGTCAAGAACTGAACATAAGTGCCTGGCCTCTTTATACATCTGGAGCCTTGCTCAGAGAGTAATGGCTTCTAAGCTGACTCCCCTGGAGCCTACATTATTTGTGATAACAGTTTTTCTTATCCCTTTAAGATTATTTTGAGGGCGTTTTGCTTTTTTTGCATTTTTCTGCATTTCTTACCTCAGTGTATGGATGAGAGTCTGTGGTGAATGATGTAAAAAGCCCAGAGCTATTGCTGTTACTGGAAGGACATGAGAAGAAAGAGGCAGTAGAAGCTGCCTGGAAGAGAATAGCCCATCTCAAGAAGCTACAATGCTTCCAGAACTTCCTGGAAATGCAGTATTACAGTAGAGTCATAATGCTGGGATAGGTGCTTGTCGTTGGATGGGGGGGAATGAGCCTTGGTGTGTTCAGAGAGTAGTTTAATCTCTGCTTTTCTCTATCCAACCTGTTGACAGTGCTAATTTTGTGAGTGTTCTAACAATCCTCTAGGTCTTGGCATAATGCTGCACTCTAGAGCTTCCTTGGTGTGTACAGTATTGGTTCTCCTTTGGAAACATTTCCTTTGCAGTTCTAAGATTATTAATAATCTTAAATTTCTATTTAGAATTTGAGCGTTAATAAAGTCATTTGTACATTATGAGCTGTAGCCATAGCACTTGGCAAAAAACCCCAAAATCCTGTGTCCCAGGATTAACCTCTTGTTCTCATAGTCGATAGAAACTAAAAATTGATGCTGCTTCAAATATATTTTTTTACTTTATGTAGCAGACATGGTGAAAATAGTAATAAAGGGTGTTATTGCCAAATGTGCCTGATTTGGTCTCTGAAATACACATAAGAACCAGTAGATGAGTTTTCATTTTGCCATTGGTTTACTGAAACTGTTTAATTGAGAAAGAGAAGCAATATATGAGTATATATTACAGAATAAATGTTTTTATGGCACTGTTAAAAATAATACATTTTTAAAATACTATGCTACGTTACTATTCCAATGTCAGCAAAAATTTGGAGATTTTTTCAACTCTTGCTGAGGTGAACTCTAGCAGATGTGGCTGTGAACTCTAGCAGAACTGGGGGGGCTGTGCTGGGCAGCTTTCCAGGGAGAATGGGAGGGACTTGGACATCCTTAGAGCTCCAGTAATCTCAGTGTTCGTATCTTCAGGAATTTCAGAAAATCAGCAATAGATACATTTTGTTGAAAACAATAAGAAATATCCTATAGCATGCAGCAAATTTGTATTTTTTTTGTCATGGATGTTGAGTTCTTTATTTAATAAATGCTATTAAAATAACAGTGGGATGTTAAGTATACAGTTGTGTCTTAATAGAAGTGTTATCCATTAGCTGGCAGATCATAATGTTGTGTTACAATGATGGCTGGAATGGTTTTTGTCACATCTGTTGCAGATTTGGCTGCACTGTTGTGGCTGATGTTGCCTTCTGGGATGATATCCTGACTGCTGATTTGACCCTTATGCTGGAATTACATGCTCCTAAAATTAGGTGTGGGTAGAGAATGTTTCTCAGGCAGGTATCTTGAGCAAGACCCTACCTGGTAACCCTTCTTAGACTTGTTTTCTGGATCAAATTTAATGTGTTTTCCCTAAAGCATTCCCAATGATAAAAGCCTTCCGAAGTGCTGTGTCTGATCATGTAACACCCAAGAGGGTGCTAAAGGAAGCAATACGGAGAGGCTGATACAGAGGCTACAGCAATAATTGACAAATTATAGGAGATGGAAATATCTAGGTGAGATAATGCCAACTGCAGTGTGTGTAGCAAAGGTGGGTACCTCCAAGTGTGTCCTGTCTGCGTGTCAGCAGTCTGTGCTTTAGAAGTATCCCAGCAAGTAGCTTGTTTGGCATATGCTGAGATGCTGAAAATACAAGTCTTCCCATCAAATGGAAGTGTTAGCATTAATTTTTGTCGGTAATGTTGTGCCTCCTTAGTATGATCTGTGAAAGGCTACTTGTGTTTCTTGCTCCTTTGGCTACTTTTCGAGATGATAGGGGAGGTGTCTGTGGAGGGACACAGTACTGCACAGGTAAAAAACCTGGGGATAGGAGGAAGCATTGTTAAAGTCAAGAAATTAAGAAACAATAAACAGAGCTAGAAAACAATTGAGAGGGAAGACTTAGCTGTGATGTAAGACATGAAGGTCAAAGGCATGGACTTTGGCCAAGCTACAAATGCCACCCCCAATCAATTACTCCTTCTCCCAAATCCTGATCTAATGGTCAAGTGAGTGGTGATGCCTGAAGAGCATCCTGGAGCAAGTTAGGAAATCTTGTTTCTCTAATTAGTAAGGCCTCTGATATGATGTAATAAGGTAACATCAAGAATAGTTCTTCATCCAGCATTATTTTCTGACTTTTAGAGATATTTAAAACAACTTTGTCCACTACCAGAATTTACCAGGAGTGAACTTCTTGAGATGCTTCTGTGATCCTTCCGGTGATGTGGTGGAGTGACAAAGCAAGGAATGGTGAGCTGACAGTGGAGTGAAAATATGGCATGGGATGAAGAGAGCCTGGGAATAGCTGTTGCCCTGGACTTCTTAGAGCTTTATTTTTCCTTGATATTTTAAAAAAATTGAAAAGTTGTTCTGTAGCAGTTAGGACAAAAAACACGTATCTGGGAAGAGTATGTGTGGATCCAGGCGTTTGGTCTTACCTGAGGAAAGTTCAAGGTCAAGCTATTGTTAGTTATCTAATTTAAAAATGCAATCTGGCAGTGAATGATTTTCTTTTTCCAGTATGAAATATTATTAAACTTGTACCTCTTATCTGGATCTGTTGGCAGTATGGGGTTCTGCTACTATATAAATTATCAAATTGACTATTTTTCCTTTTAATTGCAATTACTGCTCTAATCAATAGTATGATTAACACCCCCCCCCCCCCCCCCCCCCAACATTTGGAGCAGTAGAAACTGCAAGGTGTTTCCTCCTCTTGGTAGTGCCAGCACACAATGAACATCAGTTGAAATGATGGAAGTTCAAGCACTGAGAAACCAAACCATGGGCCTGGCTCAAAGTTTTGTGTTTTTCCTGCCTCCTGCGTGTGTTGTTGTGCATGTCTGTCCTTCCACTGTTACTACAAACAGTAACGCTGGCAGGGCTGATGTCACAGCATGACTTTACCCTGTGTAGAGTTTCACACCAGGTGGTTATGAATGGGAGGTGCCAGCTGACTGTGAGTACAGGGTGATGGCTTTGTTGGATCCTGCTCCAGATCCTACTCTTTTTCCCAAGACACGACTGTAGATGTCAGTGTTTAACTAGCACAGTGCTACTGACTGGCCTGCTGAGAGAGTTTCAGTCAACATTTCATTCTGGCTTTTTACTGCAAGGGGAGAAATGTGCTTTCCAAGCTGGGACTTGGTGCCTGAAAAGAGATGTCTTGCATGGAAACTGTCTATGAAACAGTGCTTGATTTGATAGCCAGTTTCCCCTCATTCTTAACAAAATTCCCTCTGTGACCTTGTATCTTCCCACAAAAAAAACCCTCCAAATTCAATTACAGGATTGTAAACACCTGCTATAGATTTGAAACTCTGTGTTTCAGGTTCTTTTTGACTTGTGGCCATACTGTATTGCCAAATTGTATTCACGAGAAACATAGAATAGTTCTGCATGCTTTTAGTATTTCCTGAGTTTGTAAATAGTATTTTGACCAAGGAGTTTTTGGACAATAGGATTTATTGAACTGTACAAGGACTTGTACAGTTCAATATATGTTTCTTAATGCGATAACTGAAGCTCAGAGAAGGCTCCTGTTAATACCAGAAGGCTGTAACTATAGAAAATGATTTTTGAACAATATATGAATCTTTAATTGTACAATCTCGTTAAGCACTGACTTTTTTAAAAGTCTGATTTGACAGGCACTGAGTATTCTAATTAGATTCTCCTTTGCCAAACCCAAAATATGTTTTGAAAGTGAAGGTGGGTTGAAATCATCAAGTTTTGGGGCATATGATCAGTTGTGGAGATGAATTCTTGTGTTATGTGAAGGCTACTGGTTAAAATATATGTAACAAGTACATACTCTTTCCAAAATAGATATGCTGCGTGTATTACAATGTAAAACACAGTTAATTGATAGTTCTGGGTCTGATTTTTTTCAAGAGAGCAGGCATTGCATTTTATACTGGGCTTCCAGGGAACTGCATCCATCCAATAAAATCTTTCAGTTAATGGAGTAAGGTGTAAATAGGACTTGAATGCAACAGGCTCTGACTGCCCACTGCCAGAAGTAAAACCTTGCAGAGTGTTTGTTGCTGCATACTCACTTCAGTGTTTTTTTTGTTTTTTTTTTCAGAATTCTAGTTAAAATTTAAACAGGTCAGTAATATTGTCAGTTGTAACTGAAAAAGATGATGAATTCCAATAAAAAGAATTATAGGGAGGATTTCTTGTGAAAGAAATGTATTGGTAATATTCCCCATAAGAAACTCTGAAAATGCTATAGATGAGACAGGTAGGGAAGTCCTTTAACTTGCATTAAACTTGTATTTAACTTGTATCTTGGTATTTCTATGCCTGGTGTGGAGGAAACGTAGAAAAAACAAATTCATCTGGTGCAATTTTTATGACAAGGTTCCTAGTTGGGGAAGATTTGTCCAAATTCAACCAGACTGCTCTCAAGCACTGCAAAATCCCAGCTGGGACAGACTTTACCATCTATGTCCTAATATCTCTGACTGTTGGAGAATGGGGAATGTTAGCTGGGTGTTTCTTTCCCTGAGATCTTCACTTTGCTCTCTGGAGATTTGTGCCTTGGGTATGGAAATGGTTACTGTGGGCTTTGCATTTGTGGGGACAGGAGTGCAGAAAATGGGAATGGAGTGTCTGCAGGAGACTGAGTGCTTCCAGTGGAGAAAATAAATGCTACTTAGCAAGGATCTGAATTGATTTCTTCTGGAATATTGTGTACATATCTCATGACCCGTATCCAAGGAAAATAAACTGGTGCAAAAAAGACTTGCTAGTGTGATAAGGAAAACAGAGGGCTTACTTTATGAGCGGAGACTAGAAGAGGTTGGCTTGTTTGCTAAGCATAGTATTGCAAAGGCCAAGAGGGGGATGTGTTTGCCTGTAAATATATCTAGGAGATAAATATCAAGCAGGGCTCCAACAGGAGACCAGCTAAAGCTTTGTTGGTAAGGGCTGTTGCCTTTGCAGGGGTATAAAACTCTATTGTTTTGCTGGCTGTGAAAGCAAAAGCCCTGGTGTTGCTGTCCAAGGGCAGTGGTGGCACATGAACCACAGTGTTGCAGGTGGTGATCAGGCAGCAAAGGACTGACAAGTAAAGGGGTCTCTGATGTTTGAGGGGAGGGGGGCAGGCCAGCCCTTTGACCAGACTGGTTATGATGCACAAGGACCTTTCTGTCTTTGACAAATGGAATACACTCATAGGGTCTTGTCTTGCTGTCTAAACATGGGCAGCTCAAGGATTTCTAAAGCAGATGCAGGTCTTTCAGAAAGGACCATGGGACGCCCCCTGTGCAGAGGCTGTTCTCTTTCCATGCCATTAATTGCCAATAATTTAAGTGGTGCAGCTTTGCTCTGTGAGCGTATCTGCACACAGAGACCGAACACTGCCTGGGCCAAAATTCTGTCACCAGGAACCACTTTCAATTGCAAGCTGACTTAGAGGTCCTTACAGAGCAACTCCCAGGGAAACTGCTTCACAACAAGGAGAAAAATAAAGAGAAAAGCCCTCTCTCTGGGAAGACTTTCTGGGTTATATCCAAGCTCTGGACCACTGTAGATCCTGTTCCCTGTAGGAAGGATGTATCCAATTTTCCATGTTGAATTGAAATTCAATTTTAGCCTGAGCATCATGTGTACTCCAGTACCTTATGGAATGATCTTTTTCCTTTGCAAAAACACTGCTAACTGTATTGCTGGAGGAGATATCTTGATCCTAAAACACTAATTGCATCCTGTTTGCATTGAAGAATTTGTTCTGCATTTGTGAATCATCTGTGAGAGCTGGTTGTGATTCAGTGCCTCCTACAATCACACCTGGTCAGGCCTTCATTTGCACAATCTCCATGGCTGTGTTCAGCTGAAACAGGATTTCATCTGTTGGGCTGAATCTGTTGATTCTTAGGGCTGCTGTAACTCGGAAGAAATTTGTTAGGAGAATTAAAACCTGTGCATCCCAGGAAAACTTGGAGGCTCAGGAATCCATTACTTCTGTACTTTTGCCTCTTGCAAGAATTGGTGTCCGTAGGGCAGGTATGCTGCATATTTTGAAGTGATTGCTGCAGGGGAGCAAATGTTCTCTCTACATTAGCATTTTAGCTTTAAGAATGAAGTTTTGAATTTTGTATCAAAAATGTCCTTGGTTAGAGTACCTTTGTTTGCATCATGGGACTGTCTTGGAGCATATATTCTAGTCTACTTTTCTTTTGTATTCTGCAGTTCACTTTCATCCGATCTAGGATTCCATTTAATATGCTCTGATGACCAATGAGCCTTTTTGTCAGTGGGACCAACAAGATTTGAGCTTACGTGGAATCTCTCAGAAATGTGTATAATGCAATTATTTAGTCTTTAGCACCATCTATTTACTCTGTAGATCTGTTCCCACTGTGCTTTTCTATTTGTCAGAGTAAGCATATTACCTGAGGCATATGCCACCTTCAGAGCTGGTTGCAAAGAACTGCTCTTAGGCAGGAATTTTTTCAGTGTCAAGAAGATAACCCTATGGAATATATGAAGATTCTTAGTACACGGTATATTGTTTTAAATATGTCAGCTTTGTGGCCTCTCTGTGGAAGTCTGGTTGCACAGAACTTATTCAAAGTTTCTTCAAAAAGGCTTTTCGGTATTCAGAGTGAGTATTCAGCACACCTAGAAACACAGGTCAGGAATTGTGTAGGTTAGCAGTAGCATACCTGGCAAAACACAACACTTCATCTTACAGGGTGTCCCCCAAGTGGAAACTGTAATATCTAACCTTTCATTACTATGAACATCCTCATGACTGTGGGTGATTTCTGCTCCCTGCTTCTGTTTCTGTTCCTGCATTTTCTGCTTTCAGTGTCAGCAGACAGTGCTTTTCTGGGGAGAATGATGTGTTTTGTGGGCTCTAGTAGCAGAGGATTACTCATGGTTTGCACCTCTGGATGCTTCTGAAATGGAAGTGAAAATAAAGCTTTCACAGGACAGGGTTATTATCTTTCTCATATCCAGTTAGTTCTTTTGCAATACATTCAAGACAGCCCTCTGGAGCAACTGTCTGGAAATCTAGACGAGTCAAAAAACACTAAGGGGATAACCAGTGTACAGGACATAGAGGGGAATAAGACATTTTTTAAATAATTAAGTCAAGGAAAACCAGTGGTCTTTTCAGCTTATTTGTTGTGAAGGACAGATGGAATTACTTTTTAAGTTTCACATGCTTTCAGGAAGCTATATACACACTTAAAATCAGGGCAGAATTTGGCCCTCTGTTACACAGCAAAAGGTGATGATGGGTCTACAAGAGAGTTGTGTGATGTTAATTCCTAGGAAGTAGTTTTTAGTTTGGGGGCTTTTCAGGGCTTCATAGCTCTCCTGCTGTATTCCTTGGTAGTGGTGGGCTTGCCTTGTGGGGCCATTGGAATGCTTAATGGTTGTCAGGTTCTCCTTCACAAAAGATCCACGGACAAAAGGAAGTCTGAGTCTTCAGAATGGCTTCAACCTTTACACTTTGTATTGGGAGAACACTGAATGAAAATCTGTGACTGACACTAGACTGACAGGTAGTTATTTTCAGTTACAAGCATTTTGACTTTTCCAATCATCTGCTAGAGTATAACCAGTCCCAAAGGCAGGCAGAAGAGCCTCTGGACTCGTTGTCCTCTTTTCCTTTTGTGTTCAGGTACTGTCTGTCGCAACAAGTACACTCAAATATCTTGGCACATTTTGTGCCAGTGCTTTGCTGCTTCTGTAGTGAAGGGCTTCATCCTGAGCAGTGACAGTAAGACTGACAGGCAGGCTGTCTGTTCAAACCATTCTTTTCTAGGCACATCTGCCCTTTGGGTAGCTCAATAGATGCCTGCTTTCAGGTAGTTTATCTGCAGTAAAGAAATTGTTTGGGTTATCCTGCTAGTGGGGGGAAGAACTTGCTTCTGGAATTATTCTCTCTGAATCCCAAAGACAGTTTGTCCTTATCAAGTGATAGAGACAGGCTTGAAATAGAGCTGTAACCTGACTTATGTTGCTGGGTCAACTCCCTGGTAAGCAGGACAGTATGATGCAAATCAGTGTTGACTTGACCTTACATAACATTTTTGTCTTGGCTAAGCCTGGACAAGTACTCTTGAAATACTCACATACAATTTCACCACCTTTCTAAAAAACTGGAACAATAACTTTAAAAGTTAAGCTAATGGAAAACTTCAGAGATATGATGCGGATTTTCATTAAAAGAATTGTTTATTTCAGAAATAATGTGTTGGTTTTACCCTGTAGACAAACTTAGCAATTTCTTGTGGCTTGCTCCTAGGTACTTTAGGCTTTTTTCTTTCTGTGTTGGATGTATATTTGATATAATATTATTAGACTTGCTTGAAGTAATCCTTAGGGATAGTTATTCTTTCCATTAGATCAATAACACTTTCCTACTAAAATGCTTTTTTTGAAGGATAGTCATCCCAAATGTGGTAAGCCCATTATAAAACCCTGTAACTGTTAATTAAAACAGATTGAGGTTTGCACCTTCTGTTATATAGTCATATTTGGAATGATATAAAATGAGAAGTTCTGTACAGGAAAGATTTTTGCTCAGATATTGTAAGTGTTGTCTCACCATCCACTTATTTCCAAAGAGTGATAATATTACCTGTTTTTCTCTGAAGTTGTAGCTGGCAATAGATATGGTATGTGTCAGAATGCATTAATATTCTAATGACTGTTGTCATGACTGAGAAAAAATGCTGATATAATCAGTGTGCAGGATAATGTGCATGCAGACCTGTCCAGTTTAGGCATGACTGAACTGTTAATCAACATGGTGTGCAAGAGCAGGAGTTATGAACTCACCAGGTTACCAGCACAGTAATTCTCTCTAGAAATTCTCTGCTTTATTTGCCAGACATAAAGAATATTTTTTTGCAGTAGAGCATGAGGAATGGTTTGTTGGAGGCTTGGCCTTGAGAGAGGCAGCCTAGAGTGCCAGTCTCCAGCATAAGTACTGTGAGTAACTGGAGGTCTGGAGGCTGAACCAAGTGTAGAATTGTTTCACACTGTCTTGAGATATGAGAGCTTTGTTTCACCCCAAAGCAAAAATCCTAGTCAACTATCCTTCTAATGGATAGTCCCTTCACTTTTCAGCTCTTTTGAGAGCTTTTTTGAGAGTTTAAATGTTTTGATGTATTTATTTTTTGCCAGTAAGTGGGGTTTGAATCTAGGAGTTTACTGTGAAGCTACAGAGAAGATATAATATTTTTATCATGTAACTTTCATATTCATCCTTAGTCCTTGGAAACCATCCCCAGACCTCAGAAGGTCACATGTGGCATAGGCAATTGAGAGCAGCTTTGTTGGTGCTAAACACCTCTGTCCTTAGCAGGTGCTAAAGTAAAAGCCTAATTTGTGGAGATTATGTATTTAGATATCAAAGGAATAAATTTTTAGTTTCAGCTGCTTGTATATTTTTGATGGTGAGCCCTTTCTTTTCAACCCTGCCTGTGTTGAGGGGTGGAAGGAGTTTGCAGTGTGGTGTTTACTGAGTGTCTGACTGTTCAGCCAGTCCTCCTCCTCCTGCTACAGCTTGTATGTGAGACCTGCATGCAGCTCTCTCAGTTTGAGCTACATTCTGAGCCTTCTCCAAGGCAGTTATTTTACCACTGAGCAAAAAATAAAGATGCTGCTTACTGGACATGCAGTTTGCCCAAAGTAATGTTTTACAGAACAATGTTATTGTTATGTTTTTAAGTGGTAAGAGCAGGGTGTATGTGACTGGTGCCCTGACTTTGCTAGCTGAATTTTGGGAAGGAAAATGAGGCAAAATGTAGTCACTTCTTCAGATAAAACCACTTGAATCAACAGTTCCATGTCACAGATATTGCTAGGCACCGTCCACCTGTCTTGAACAGTATTTTGGTTTGCAAATGACAGCTATTACTGGGTTTTGAGAAACATGGGCACTCGGAAGCTGTGGGGAACTGTGGTGCCTGTGAGCTGGGGTTCATTCTTTGCCTCTTGGTCTACCTGAAAGTTCAGTGCATGCTTTTTCTTCTGGCACCCCGGGGCTGTGCATACTTATTTTAGAGCAGAAATACAAATTGCCATGAGCTACATTTTCATCATCCAGTATACCTCCCTAAACTTTTGGGACAAACTCCTCTCTGCTGCAAACCTTGCATGCTGAGAAGCTTCTGTGGGAATGACTCATTGTGGGCATAATAAAAAGGTTAAAAAAAAGAGTAAATATTGTGAACTGTGGCTTCAGCCTCTTGACTTCTGACTTCAGGAAGAAAGGCTGCCTCATGACTTGTTCCAGTGTGGGGTTCCTGTGCCCCGTGGACCTGTATTGAATTTCTTCACAGTGCCCAATGCATTTATCTGCTTAGCGCTCTGCAAGGTGCAGTGCTGCTGCTCTCCCCAGGAGTGGGCCAGTGCTGCACAGAGGAACTCTTGTCTCTTCCAAGTGACACCACCAGTGACATAAGGATTTAAATCGGGGGCTCTCAGTGGGTCCCTGCTCAAACTGGGCATCTTCTCTTCCGCCTTGCTGTGCCTTCAAATCTGGCTTTTAACACACCACAGGCATTTAATTATTTCTTGGTCATTGCTGACTTCAGTAATTGTCTGGAAAATTCTGAAAGAAAAAAAGTTGTCTTTAAGCCTTTGTAAAAAAGTTCTTTGTTTAATCACTTATCCAAGCTTCTGGGACTTTGCTACCTCTTTGTTAGCCTGCTGGGGGAGAAGGCCAGTTGTGAGTTTGTGTTTGGGACTATTTCAGCTTACAGGCCCTTGAGAATATCCTGCTGTTGAGTGTTGGCATGGATAATGTTGCAAATGCATAGTTTTTTGCGTGAGAGTGCTATTTTTATGAAGAAAACATGGTGTTGGAAGTTTCTGGACTCTTCTTGATTTGATGATAATGATAATTTGATCAGAGTGCTAGTAAAACAGTTATATGTCTTTTAGTGTAGCCATATGTCCCTAAAACACATGTATATGCTTAGGGATGCTTTGGTCTATAATGGATACTAAATATTGTACTAGCTTAACATGATGTTTTCCTGACCAAGTAATCTCACTGTCTTTTAAACCTCCTGATTGCAACAGTGGGGAAATGTGTATGTATGTATACTTTTTTCCCCTTCTTTCTGAAAGAGTTTGGTGTGAGGCAGCTGTGATATTAAAAGTGGTAGGAAGTTTTTGACTGTGATTACAGTGCTGCTTTAATCTTGTTCTGGAGGTGAATTTAGACAAGCAAACTATTGCTTACAATATAGTCAAGTTTCACTTAATGTGGTGGGATTTTGACCTCTCTGATTTCTGTGGATCCCTGATTTGCTTTATTGAGATTGATTCTGAGGCTCAAAAGGAGAATGGCTACTGAGACTTCACTGGTTAGAGGGAATGTCTGAGTCCCTGCAGTAGCATTAATTGCTGCCTGGAGCAACTCAATAAAGGAAAGAAAGAAGCTGGCATGTCACTGAAACATTCCTGTTCTAACAGATTTTGAGGAGCTAACAGAAGGAAAATATAGTGCTCTTTATGTAACATTGTTTTGTTTACTCCTAATTAGGAAAGATCATACTGAAATGACAGTTTTTAATATTTACTTTTCATTTTGCTTTTCTTGAATTGTTTTAGATTTCTGTTGTGCCTTTTAGGGATTTTTATATCTGAGCACTTGTGTCAAAGGAGAAAAATGTATTATTGTTGTATGCTGTTGTTTTTATATCAGGGAGATGTGAAATATTTCAGGCAGTGCATTGCAAACTACTGGAATGGCACTCTGTGTTCAGAAGTGGTGATTTGTGCTATTTGTTCTTAGAGGAATTTAATCCTTAATTTCTCTTTTCTTCAGCAGTAGTTGAGTATTTGTTTTTAAAGTTGGAAGAGGGGTGTATTTTTTACCAAACAATCCTGGACATCCAAGTGTGTGTTCTTGGTGTTTAGCAAAGCAGGGATAAGATTTTAGAATGAACTTGAAAGTGTAAAGCTGTGTCAAGATTTATTTTAACTGTGGAGTAGTTCAACATGGAATTTGAAGACTTTTCTACTGGAAGAGTTCCCTTATTCTCATTACTGTTCCTACCTAGGTTTGAACATACTGAACCATATCCTCAAGCTGAACCATATCTTCATGCTGAATGACTTGCAATGCTGATATTTGTTCTGATCTGCTCAAGGAAGAGTGATAACACCTATATTTTTAGGTTTTGCCTCTACTGATGTATCTGCTTTAATAATGCAGGATTTTCACTATTTTAGTGCCTTTAATACATTCTCTGTCACTGTTATAGCTCAAGATGAACTTTAAAACCAGTTTTGTTATAAAGGGAATAATAGAGGGTAGAGATGATTTGCTTGTGCAAGAATGTTGCTTTTGTATGTTATTATACTAGGATATTTGCACTTGAATGAATGCAGGGATGTAAGGAGGGTGTTTTGTTCCTGCACAGTTGATTTGTATGTGCAAAAGCAAGTGTACACTTGTGTTCAATTCCCTTTCTGTAATCTGTAACATGCCTCTGGGGCTTCTATGGTTTTGAAAAATGTGTGTGTTCGTTGTTTGTTTGTCTCCCCCCACCTCCTGAGTTATACAAAAGTTTGGATGGTGGTTTCAAATGCCTTTTTAAATTTTTTATTTGAGATCTCCTTGGTGGCTTTGGTGATCTTGCACAAAAGGGAAGGAAATGCCAACCAAGCTTTTCATTTAAGTGAAATTATTTGGAAGAGCGTTTCTTTTAACAAATTGTGTAAATGAAGGAGGCTCAAATGAAAAGACAGTGTCTAGAAGCAGAACAATCAGCCTGACTACAGAAGAGGGGAAGTAACTAAAATATTTATTTGTACTAGGTTGGAGTATAACGTATGTTAGGCAGGCTTGACTTTTTTGAAGCAAGAACTTTACTATGACATGCTCTGCTACACGCAGCAACAAACACTCCCTAAAGCAGAACATCAGACAGAACATTCCGTGAGCACAGGGTGGTGGATGCAGGATCGTGTTTATTTAAAAAGAAGTTGGCATTTCTCAAAAACCATGGCAAATATGCCGTTATTTTTGTTTTCTACACAACCTGTGAGGTATCAAACATGTTCTAATGAGATTCAGAAATACCAAGCTTATAAATATTGATAGGGAAACGTTGTTCACATCCATGGAGAGAGATTGCGTTTTGCAATTATACAGCTTCACTCATGTGAACTCTATTGCAATTTGTTCTTCTGTCTCCTTCACAGGAGAAACTGTTCACAGTTACAGTTCAATCTCTGTTCTCAATCAACTCTCTTTTGCCACCTGCATTTCCTAGTTGATGAGATATTTAAAATTGCCTGGTGTTCAGAGGATGCCAAACAGGGAGATTTCAAAGACTTGTGTACAAAGCTTATGAGGAGACAGCAGGTGCTTTTCTACTAGAAGAATGTAAAAAATCATCAGTTTGTCATTTTGAGGAAAATTATGTATTTTTAACCAAACCTGCTAAAATACTGATATGTTAAAATTTACTTTTTCACAAGGTTTTTTATTTTTACATTTATTTCAGGGTTTTATGGATAAATTCTGTGGAATATTCTCTAGGACAGGTCACAGCACATCCCAGATAAGACATGTTATTGTGAAAAACTGTGCTGCAACCCAGTACTGTGTTATAGTTCTTATATCAGTTGCAGTGAAACCATACAAGATTTTGTCTGTCTTTGGTTCATCACAGTAAAATCCATGAGAAACTTCCAGGCCTTATTTAACTTCAGACTTATGACTAAAATAAAACAAGCTCCCAAATCTCATAAAATCCAAAGGAAGCAACACAGTACTTAGTTTTCTTTGTTAAATGTCCTTCTGCTGATATTTTATCAGGTGGACTTAATTGTGAAGTCTGTGAATATTAAAACTGACCTCCTTTCATTATGGAGATGTCTCTCCTTAAGTCTGACTGGTGCACTGATTTGCAAGTGACATGTGAGTTCACAGATTGATTTTCATTCTTTCAGCCTTCACTTAGATATATTGGTTTAGATGCACTAGAGAGAATCTGCTGTGAAAGATGGATGACAGGTACACAGCCTCTTGTAAACTAAACCCTGTATGTAATCTTATGCTGCTTGTCTACTATCTTTGAAGCAGAAGACAAAGCTTTTGAATCTGATTTGAAATAAAAGATATATCAAGCAAGTGCTTCCTGGGAAAAATGACTCATCTCTGCTGCTTACATATAACCCTAGTCAGAGAAACTGAGCTTTGCAGTACCTGTTTTGAAACACAAGCAGTAAGACTGCAATACAAAGTGGATTGTAATAGACCTCACATCCAAAGGATGTTTGTCAGGGCATGGAGGGCTGTTGAAGCTGGCTGGCTGTAGTGCTCTCCCTGGGTTTTGTCTTGCAGAGCTACTGGGCACAAAGGTCTGTGTGCTCCAGCTTCAGACCCCTGAGCACTGTTCAGGATCCTGCTGCTCTTTGCTCTTGCCTGACTTGCTCTTTTTCCTCTTTGCTGCATGGAAACCCTATTGCTCTTCAACTGCGGGGCCCCTTTCAAGGGCCCTTGCTGTGAGAGAATAGGTGAAAACCATCACGGGGACTGGCTACCATGTGAAGATAAAATAGAAGGATAAGAATCCAGCGGCACTTCATTTCCTGTGCCAGCCACAGGCTGCTTGCCTGCTATCCCACAGCTGCCTTTATTTTTGAATCTGCTGACTATAATTTTCTATGATTCTGACTTTGTTCTTTAAGTAGAAAACAAGAGCAGGTCACACAGTGAATAGATCAAAGCTGCTTTAATAGTACACTTTTTGTCAGATGTACATACCCATAGCAGAGCTGTATTCAAACTGAATGCTGTTAAGCTTTTATTGGTACCCAGTGAGAGCATGTAAATACATAAGATATTGAGGTAAAATTACATCTTGAAGTTCTTGCCCTCAGAATTATGCAGGCATTGCATTGATTTTCAGTATATATTGCAGTTCCTTCATGCAGAACCATAATGTATTTACTTACTATCTTGTAGAAGGGCTTATGAAATTACTTGCTTCTGGGAGCATGAACCTGTGTCAGAAATGAGGCAAAAATCAAACACAAGCAAAACCCTAGATATCTCCAAGTGCCTGAAGCTATACTGTCCTAGGCTGTGATTTGGCAAAAGAAGCAGGGGCATCCCAGTTAAGCACTTGTACTTGAGTCTCTGCAGAAATCCATACCAAGCTGCAGAAGGGGATGGCTTTTTAGGTGCAACTTTTCTGTAGATGAGACCATTGAGACTGACACACTCTTCTGTCAATCTGCCTGGAGACTTTTCTCTTGACAAAGTGAGCAGCTTCATGTGATGGCCAGGGGTGAATATCACAGTCAAGCTGCAGAGAGAAAATATTTGTGGAAGGAATAAGACAGAGGAAGATGAGCCTCACTTCTCTGACTTAGCAGAGCATGTCTGCTGGGTCACTGAAATATGAGGTGAAGTTAAAACAATATGAACTTAGAAATTGTTTTTATGATGTGCAAACTGTTCTGATAAGTGTACTTCGAGGGAGAAACCTGCTGTGGATGGGAGCTCCTCTGGGCTTTGTGCCAACAAAATAATCATATGGCTGTGGGGGGTACCATGCTGTCCCTGCACTAACAAATTCTAACTAGTGGGTGAACAAATGTTTACTGGCAAAAATTTAGAGAAGTTGGACTCAGCAATGCATGAATATGATTGTACATGTTTTGGCCTTCTTGGACCTCGGCTGCATCAAGTGGAAGTTCCATGGATATTATCCTGGACTTTAGCATACCTGTTTGGGATGAACATTCCCCTAGAATACTGCTGTGCAGGGAGCCCAGGATATTGGAACAGCCATGTGGCAAGAGGCTTTGTCCACATGTGCTTTATTAAACTGACACAGTAAGTGTTAAAAAAGAGGTACTTTATCTTTTGTGTATAATGAAATTATTTTTCTGTGCAATTAAATACAGATACAAATACAACATTCTTCTTTCTTTTTGTCCTTTGTGTTGGCAGTTACAGTCATTCATGTCTCTGTTCCTTTTTTATCCTTTTATCTCCAATACATTTGATTTTTACTGATGATCTAGATGGTCTCTTCAAGACCGTGTCCCCTGCTTTAAACTATCCTTTGTGACAGTGGGTGTTCTTCATGCACATGACTTCAGTATCCAGACTTTTAAGAAGCCTTCACTGAATTCACCAAATGAAAATGCTGTGAAGTATAATTAGTTTAAATGCAGAGTAAACTTAAACCCTCTTGAATTATATGTGTGTAAAACGTTGATGTTTTGATGGAGAAAATACCCTGATGATCAGTCATGGATGTACAACTCATTAGTTTTTCAGTGCTGTGGTTTGTGGTAGTATAGATAATTTCAAATGTGAAGCTCTGCCCAGTGCAAAGTGGCAGTGATGTGAAGCTGTCTGTACTTTCTAAGTCACTTAATATGAGGAGAAATCTCCCAACCACAGGCTGTGATAAGACTGTAGGCTTTAGATGTTCCCCTAATGCACTGCAGCATGTATGGAAAGTTAAATGCTTTAGAATGTGTGAAATGTTAGTAGAATATCTGCAGAGAGTGTTCTCTGCTGATATTAAGGGGAAGTGACTAGGGCAGAATACGTATTAAAATGCATTCTGTGCCTCATCAGCTAAGGCTGCAGATTTCTCATTGAAATGTGGTGTTTGGTGTGCCTCAAGGACATGTGCAGATGTGTTTCCTTCGTTCTTACCTGGGAAGGTTTTTCACAAGCTGATGCATTAACTACCTTGCATTTACTCAAGGATAATTCATATATAGATAAATGGGAATTTGAACTACCCTGGGCAGTCCTTTTATTATAGTTCAAAATTAGAAGGACGACATTTTTCATAATTAGTGAAAAAAGCAGGAGCAGCTTAATGACTTCTTGTTATTAAAGGACAAGTGAATATTCCTGGCAGATATGTGAATATGAAAATGAATTATGCTTTTGGACTGTTGGTAATAAGGTGGTGAATATTTCTAGTTAATGTAGGAGATATTTCCCTAGAATTGTGTACTTACTTGCAATGTAGTGCTGTATTCTAGGACAACAAAAAATAATACTGTATATCACTGTTTCCTTTCTATATTTTTTTAGCCAGTTGAAATTAATAAATTCATAAATTCTGACTGATTCTAGTGAAATACAAGTGCAATAGGGAGATCATCTGTATATCTTTGTTACCATTATTAAAATTGCAGCTCATGAAGACAAACACTGAGTAATGGAAAATCAATGTAACAGTAACTCCTACTAAAATTGGGCAGCAAAGTTGTTTGACAGTAGGAAAGAGGGGGAAAAAAAGAGGAAAAAATATTAGTTTGTGTTTAGAATGATTCCCTAAGAAGCTGCATCCCTAGAGAGGTCTTTCCTACCTTTTTCCTGGGGAGGTAAAGCTGTTGTTTGGAATTTCAAGACTGAATTTCTACTGTTCGGATTAAACAGAAAAAAAAAAAAAAAACCAAAAAAAAACCCAAACAAGCAAACAAAAAAAACAAAAAAAAAAGAAACAAAAAAAGATATTTCCTAATTACTGAGTAGACCACACTTCCAGACTGTTTCCTGATAGAGCTTCCTGGCATCAGGTCAGAGCTGGGTCCAAGATCAATTTAAATACTCTTGAATACCTAGGTCAAATTCAGAGTAATGGAGGTACAGTGTGCTGGGAGAGAGCTCAGCTCCTGCCACCCGTGGTGCTGGATCTGTGAGGTGAGGGAGGGTGTGCACAGGTGCACAATGGTTTTCCTGATCTGTGCCGTGCTGGAAAGCTGTCAGAAGTTTCTTTTGCCATTGCAGAGTTCATCAATGATTCTTGCAAAGTCCTGTTTTATCCTCTATACATCTGTCTGCTATTTCATGTTGCCCAGGCTGTGTCTCCTCCATGGGTTTTCATCTAGAATATTGCTCAGCCAAAAGTCCATTCTTCACCATGCACTTCAAAATTGTGGTGTGTGGCTTGAGTGGGACAATGCATGTTTTGCAGATGGATGATTTAGAGAGGATAATCTCGCTGACAAGCGCAGGATGTTTCACTTGCTAACACAGCATCTATTAGTTATCTGTGCTCTTTGTCTACTCTGAAAAGTCCCCTGTGGTGATTTTTGGTTGCATCTCTTGAGTGTGTTTGACTTGCTGCTCTTCCCTTAGGAGCATTCCTGCTATGAGAATAAGCCATTCATAAGCCATCAGATGGGTGAGTCCCTTAAGGATGTTCCTGGCATAACACAAAAGCATTTATGATCTCCTGCTGCCTTGGGATCAGTTTCATAATTGTGAAATTTGGTTTTATCCAAGTGAAGCTGTTGAAAAGCAGGGTGGGATTTTTTTGATATTTATTTTGAATGTCATCACTAGGGCCATCACTAAGCATAATAGATGACTTATCAATTCACTACACACCACAGGCCAAAATATATGCTATAAGTACATTTTAACTTCTTTAACATTGTCTGTCAAGCAACAGTTTTGCAAATAGATCATACAGTTGAGAAGAAAATGTTACTATCATATTGGCAGCTGGGGCAAATTCTGCAGTGCTTGGAAGGAGTGGGTGGCACTGAAAAATATATATTTGTCATGTTGAAGAAGTGAGACTAATCTGCTGGATACTTTATGGTAGCTAATTTTTACTCCCACTTTTTGATTATTCATATTGAGGCTTTGATGATACATATGTTCTTACGGTGTTTAACCAGTTACTTGGTGTTTCTTAAATCACTTAAAGCAGATAATAACAAATGGGTCTTCATCACTTTGTGCTTAGGTAGAGAGAGGAAAGGTAGAAGGTAAAGACAGCTTCATATTGCTGCTGTTTGATTTGCATAGTGACTGGGACACTGTCTAGGAGTGGCCTGGACACATTTCACCCTGGCAAGCTCCTATGTGTGAAGGGAGAGGAGGAAAGCTGCTCTGTGTGTGTGGCTCTGCAGTGGGGCTCTCAGAGTGCCCATCTGTGGCACAGCCCTTGCTGTGGCTCCTGGCATGCAGGCTTCCCACAGCATTCCCACTAGCCTGTGTTTCACTGCAGTGCTCTTTGCAAAAGTATTCCCCTGTGTGTATCACTGCCTTACATCAGCAACTACCCCTTGCTTTGGGTTACCCTTTAACATGAAAGTTTTCTGTTGCTTTTTCCTCTGGAAGGAGCAAACAATTTTCCTATTGTAAAAATCATGCCCTCTGTCTCTACAGAGCTGTGTCCCATGCAGGTGGGAGCTGACAATCCCTGCTGCCTCCTGGCATGTGATATAAATAGATTCTGAAAAGGTGAGGCAGGTTCAGCAACTGGAGATAAGGACAGCACAGGGAACTCAACCAAGATGTAATGATGATATCTTGTGGCTGAGAATTTCTTTCTGAAGCAGATATTGGCTGTGAAATTGTGGGAATTCACAAGTATTGCACAACAACTCTTATAGGAGAGATTTTCTAGAGATCTGTGGACAGATTTGACTTTGCTTTTTACAACATGTTTAGATAAAAAATGTTTGAAATTGGAAAATGATTATTCCCTTTGTGAGAATTTTCTCCCTGAATGCTGTTCATGAACTGTTATATTAATTTAACTGGAAAGAGAAGCAAATCATTATTTTGGGCAGATTTGGAGGTTTAATGCTGTTTTCTGGTGCTTGCCCTATGCAAACTCGAATTAGCAAGTAGGTTTATATTAATATGTGACAATTCTGTCTCAATTCTGTGGCACTGAATATGGTGTCTGTGAACAGAGTGAAAGGATAAAATAGAAGGGTGCACCTGGTCACTGCAGAAGATGAGCAATATAAGAAAATACGTTTGTGCTGCCTTTCATTTCAGGCTCAATGTGGGACATAGATACTTCCACACATATCCTATTTTTCATTTAGCACAGTGGTCTGAATGTGGCCAAAAGAGGATGTGTATGGAAAGAATACATGGAACAAAGTAAATCCACCCCAGTTTTCTGTCTATTAGGAGCTAATTGTTGAATTAGCAATTCAACAATTAAAGACTTTTTGACCCTATGGGAATGCAGAAATTCCTTAATATATTTCAAGGAATCTGACAGATTAAATCATGCTTTAGTTCTCTGTAAAATCTTCCAGCTAGAAAATGGGCTAAGAAAATGCTATTAGAAATTGCAACCTTCTTGGTCAGAGCTAGGGGAAGCAAACTAGTGTTTTGGTAGGTGGGGATGACAGATAAACAATAGCTGAGATATTCAAGAAATTAAAAAACTTAAAAACATCTGTTAAGACGCTGCATGGCTCAGAGACTGGTAATAAGTAATGCACCTTTTGCCTGTTCAGATTTAGTGAGGAGCTGCAAGAATGCTGTTTTTTCCATTTATGACTGTCATAGAGCTGATAATGCTACTGGATTCAATGTCATGTATCATTGCAATGAGTATTCATTTGTTTTGTGTATGAATGAATTTTCTACTTTGTTAGAATGATGGACTATACTCAGTACAGATGGGACTGTTGTTGGCTATGGTCTCCTCTCATTAGCTCAGTGAGGAAATTCCCATTGATTTCAGTGGAAACATGCTTTTGCCAGTGCTGGAGTGCCTCTGAATGCTGATTTTGGCCTGTGGCCACTTGCAGGGCAAAGGTAGGGTTTTGTGCCAAGGCAGCAGTGTGTTAAGTATTTGTGCTGTTTGTTTGTGGATGAAATGTGGGTGCAAAAATACAAACCTTCAATCCTTGTTAATGTCATTTTTCCACCCATGACACTGGAATTTGGCACATTTCCATCCTCCACAAATACTACTTCCAAGTAGATGGCATTGTACAATCTGGGATGTTAGTTGTGTGCAAAGTGTTAATGACAACAAGTTCTGTTTTTCTAATACAATCTGGGATGTTAGTTGTGTGCAAAGTGTTAATGACAACAAGTTCTGTTTTTCTAATTCATTAGAGAAAACCGCAATGCTTTGTAACATAAAATAATGCTGTCTGGAAACTCTCTATTCTGTCTTGGAAAGAGCACTGTCTAAAAAGTGTGGAGAAACTGAATTGTTTGGGAATTTGCTAATGACAGCAGTGTGTGATCTTTACCCATCATTTGCTCTGTGTAGCTACTCTGTACTAAATCTGTACAGCTAAACCAGGCAAGATCTCTATAGAAGCTCCCCAAAGCCCAGGAATATTGTGATGTATAGTTCTTAGTTTAAGGTCTTGATTTTGTTGTTTAATTGGTTAGGAATTGAAACTTCTGTACATTGTAATCCAGAGTTTCTACAGTCTAGAAGTGTAGATTTGGGTTCTCTTTCCTGTTAGCACTGTGAAGGTAGAGTAATTGAATATTTTGCTTCATGTTTTTTTGTCACAGTTGGATGTGGTTAGACACCCTCATCTGGCTGGAATTTCAGGTGCTTGGAGAGTTGAGATGGAAGCTGTTTAATTGGCTTTTGCTACAAAACCCAAGCCCTTTCTTCCTGACATCCACTGAGATTCCATTTCATAAAAGTCTTTACTCGATGATGGATGGTGTGTTTGAGGTCTCACAGTTGAGACCAAGGCTGTAGAATTTCTTCCCTAATTTAAATCTTCTTTAGATCTTGTCAGTCTGATGAGTATGTGTTTGAGATTTTGCTCTGTCAAATTGTCTTGTACTGGTAAGGGTCTGAAAGAAATCAGCACAGAGAAGCACAGAAAAGTGTGATATCTTTTTACTTTCTCCTCTTCCCATTCTGCTTTAGTAAGACATGGCTATGTGATCCAACACTATCTGGGTTTATCTAGACAGTTATCTAGAAGAATGTGAGTTCTTTTTCTTATAGTTCATCCTACTTTTAGCCAAGGAATTTTTCTTTTTATTTGAGGTAGTGGTGTCAGATGAACCTAAACGTGATGAGTATTCTTGAAGGAACAGCTGTCTCATTTAGGTGGTGGCTGACTGATTCTTTACATGCTTATAGAAGTTTGTCAGTGCTGGTTCTGCTCTTGATTTTGTTTGTGAGCGTTTGGTTCATCTGCTCTTTAAGTGGGCAAGTGATCCCACGTGATAGTCACCAAATTCTCACAACTTGGAGCTGATTCTAAGTTGAATGAAGAACTGTATTTTCTTCACCAATGATAAAATAATTGGTTTCCTGTGTGAGATCAGCTATCTTTGTAGAGCTCATTTTGGGTTTCCCAGTTTCTACAGCAATACATTCGATTAAGGGGTATTCTTTATAAATTAAGTTATTCTGTAAATTGCTTTTGGAGGGAGAATATACATGGTGGACTGTAGAACATACTGAATTGGTAAAGAACCAAGAACTCATATCTCTCTTTTCCAGCATTTTGCATTCCAGATAGCTCAGCATGGGCAGAATAGATGAATCCTAGAGCTTATGACTCAAGACCATCATTTAAGCCCATAGAAGCACTTTTCAAAAATGCACTGAAAAATAAAGCTGTTCAGCTGGTCTTTTCTAGCAGTAGAAAATGAGGCTTCCAGTGATACAGTACTAGGTATTGTGTAGTGAGTTAGTAAGAATTTTAAGAATCCATTTATTCAAGGCAAGAGTCAGACATTCCTGTCCTGAGCAGCGTCCTGTTTTGTTGAATCCAGGTACTGCTGACAGCAGGAGATTTCATGACCAGTGGTTATGCTAACAGTAAAGATTTTTGTTTCAATGTTTCCTTCTTAGGGAAGGTGCTATACATGTATGTTGCTAATTTTAACAGTAATGTTTTATTACTTATCTGTTCAGTGGTGATATGTCTTTGTGTTTACCCGAGCTGGAGCCTTTTACAAGCTTCAAGCTAACTGTCATCCGTGAAACTCTTCTATCCAGACTGATTGTCTCTGCCAGTTATGGTGCTTCAGTGAATCATTCTGCTGAGGAGGCTGCTCTGCACCTCTGCATCCTCTCAAATTGCCTTCCGAGCCTTGCCACTGAAATGCTATTGGTTATGCTTCATTATCTCATTCAATAGAAATTCAGTCTCCTGAAGACTGCAATTAAGTTTCCTCTTTGTCTGAAAGGCACAGAATTTAACTGCAGTCTTGTTGGTTTTCCCCGAAGCAGGGGAAGGAGAATGCAGAAAAACACCAAACCAGAGACAACATACTTTGACAGACTTTTTTTCTTTTTTCATTTGTAAACTTGCTTTTCCACTGTGTAACATTGATCTGAGGTTTGTGGTTCTTAAAGCTGGGCAGTAGTAACTGGAGGCATTTATTATTGCCTGAATGGTGTATGGTTTATTGATAGTTAAAGGAATTTTTGTTCTAGTATCTAAAATAATTTTCCTGTGTTAAGATGAGCTAAATGTTTCTAGTCTTAATTTCTTATGCTTAAACTCTTGGTGAGACAAGGGCTGTAAGAAGTAGTAGAGGAAGAAATGGCTTCATGATAGGAATATTTGGACAGTCCTTTTTCCTTTAGATTGTGGAAGACTGAACAAGAGATGCTCAAGTTCTGTGGAAAATCAGTGCTGCTGTTGTGCAAAAGTAAAAAAATCCAGGTCTGTAAGTTTTAGTTCCTCCTGGTCCCAACAACTGTCCCTCCTAGTTTTCCCTTTTCATGTCTGCCTCATTCTGTCTGCTCTCCTCAGGCCTGCTGAGTTATTCCATGCCCCTGTTGTGAGCTCAGTGGATTTTTCAAAATGATAACTTTATTTTTTTCCTGCTCTTCATAGTCCTGCCAGACTACCCTGCAGCAAAATGCATTTCAGGTATGAGCTCTCACCAGCCCTCTAGGAATAAGTCACTGCTTCATTTCTCATTTGCAAAAGCGATAGCTTCCTCTATCTCATGGGATACAGAAATAGAAAATTCATTTGTATGGGATTTTGGGACTCTGTTGACACAAAGCTGCTTAGGTTTTTAGGAGAGCTGTAGATGTTATCATCAAAGGCATTTCTTTTCCTTGTTTCTTTTTTTTTTTTTCATTGGTAGGGTAGTCCTGTAAAAATAATTAATTAATCTACTGCTTTGGCAGAGAAAAATAAGGCTTGTTGTTCAGAGAAGAAAACAGTAAGAGGAACAGCCCCCCTTGCCTAGGAACTGCAGCTATCAGTTTCTTTTGGATGAGGATGGATAGTAGCTTGTACTTTGTAGTTATAATGAGAATAAACATTTTTCCTGGGCTTTTTTTTTTAAGTTCAGACAATTCTATCAAGATGTAGTGTGATGTGTTGGCTTCACCTCTCCTTAAACAACCTCTCCAAACTTCACCAAACAACATAGTAGTGTTTCTGCCTGTTTTCTGTGATTTGGGAGAGAAGGTGAAGCTTCAGGAAGCTATAATGCGCTTCCCTCCACATTCCTGCCACCTTCACATGGGCTCAGCTCTAATCTTACATCTCATCCTAGGGTGGGGTAGTCCTGGTTATTCACACAAAGTGGGGTACAAGGGACGGGAGTGCAGCCTTGTGGAAAGAGATCTGGGAGTCCTGGTCAATGGCCCATTGAACATGAGTCAGCAGTGCCCTGGCAGCCAGGAGGGACATCCCTGTCCTCGGGGTATCGGGCACAGCATGGCCAGCCAGGGAAGAGAGGGATTCTCCCACTCTGCTCTGCACTGGAACAGCCTCACCTTGAGTCCTGGGCATAGTTTTGGGTTCACCAAAATAAGAAGGCATCATACCATTAGTGTGTTCAGGGGAAGGGCAACCAAGATGGTGAAGGGCCTCAGGGGCAAGACTTCTCAGGAGTGTCTGAGATCACTTAGCTTGTTCAGCCTGGAGAAGAGAAGGGTGAGGGGCAGCTACATTGTAGTCTACAAATTTCTTGAGGAGGACAGAGGAGAGCAAGATGCTGATCTTCTCTCTGGTGAGAAGAAATGGAATGAAGCTGCATTAGGGCAGTCCAGATTAGGTGGTAGGAAAAAGCTCTTTTATGAGAAGAAGTTTGGTCACTAGAGTAGGTTGCCCAGGGAAGAGGTCATAGCACCAAGCCTGTGAGAGTTCAAGAAGCATTCTGATGGCACCTCTAGACATATGGTTTGGTTTTGGGTAAATCCAGTGAGGAGCAGGAATAGGCTTTGATTGTCCTTATGGGTCAATTGTAGCTTGAGATAATCTATAAATCTAAGATTTCCTTGCTGAAGATCAGGTTTGGCTGAATAGCATTTGGCTTATTTGTCCCTAAAATATTTAGATCATGGTATTTATTACTCTGTGTGACAACAGTGATATCATCTGGCAGATTTTATCACTGCTGAGTGATCCCCTTTAGACTTGGGTTTTCTTAGCCTTTTGTAGACACCAAAAGTTGTTATATACCTTTAGGTTCCTGGGGGAAAAAAGTCTTAGCTCTAACAATCCCTTGTCTCTTTGTGGCCAGAGTTCACTCTGAGAAGCATCATCTCCCTGAAGAGGGAATGTGGCAGTTCTGAATTTCTAAGTTCGGACATCTTCCAGAGTGAAACAGAAATGCATGTCAGCATTAAGTGCTGCCTCTTGCTTTTCTTAATTTCTGTGCTCTAGAGGTTCTCTCACTGTTCCCTGTTTCTGTTTTCCTAGAGGAACTCAGAAAGTCCTTCCACCAAACCTCAGAGCCCCACGTGTACAGCAAGACCCAGTCATCTACTGCTGTAAGTGAATGTCTTGGAACCTTTCTGCTGTCTCTCCTTATTACCTGACCCTTTCACTGATGACAACCTGACTGTGGAGGAAATTTCTGAAGAACTCAACTCCTTCATTTCACTTGACTTGAAAGGGAGTTAGATGTCTGTTTAATGCAAGTCCGTGTGCTGATGACCTGTTCACTGCTACCCAGAAATCTGGGTTGGAGCAGGGCATTAAGCAAGTCTGGATTGGTGTCTTCACAGTGGATCACCCTCCCTTCTGAACAGAGCCTGTTCAGTCATGCAGGCTGTCTCTGGCCCTTGAGGAGCTATTTTCTAAACTGACTTTTCTTGTTTGTGCAGAGATATTTTCTGACTGTCTGGTAATAAAGTTTTTGCTACTGCTTGCTCTCTGTTCTGGTTAACTTGCTGATGCATCAGGCTGATGGAAGGGGGTTGGAAAGCTCTTTTGTCTTATTCTATTATGCTGTACTGTAGAACAGACTGTTTCACATATGGATAGCAGAGTGTAGACAGGTAGTCTTGTATGCAAAGCTCAACCTTCCAACTTCCACATTGTGGAGAGCCACATTAAAGGGAGTTCACTTTTAAGATATGAGTTATAACTTGGGACATTTTCTCATAGCATTTTCCGTGCTCTGCTGTGAGACTCCTCTGGATTTTTCTGTTGTTGACAGCATGCCCCTGGCACTCATCACCTGCCTGCTTTCATTAACATGTCTATTCTTTTTCTAGAGTGCTAGTAAAGATTGCAAAATTACAGCCTGCTTTTGGCAGATTTCTTGCCGTACACCTAGTGTGCTTTTCCTCAACAGATTTGGGCTTTATCTTTTGATTCTATCCTTTTTCTAATAATGTTGGAGGCAACTGTCAGTAATCTTATGTTCCCAGCTGTTCTTGGTTTTGAGAGTAAAATTTGAGAGACATTGTACAGAACCCAAATATATTCCAGCTGCTCCTATAATAATAAACAAGTACTTTTGTGACTAGCAGAACTAATGAAAACTTGTTTCTGTGGCTTGGTGTCTCATGGATGATTGGCTTTTTAACTAAATTATTCTAAAGCTAGAGTAGTGAGATAGACATTTATAAGACATCAGAAAATTCACAGAAAGTGGGAAGGAGTTGAAGAGAGCATTTTGGCCATGGGAAGAACTTGAAGTGAATTTTTAACTAGGAGTGAGCTTTGGAGGATTCATAGTAGTGTAAAAATGTGAATAAAAGTTAGAATTTTGCATGTCTCATAACTGCAAAGTTTTTGAGAGGTGCTTTTGCAGCAATTAGGACACTCAAAGCAAGATTTTCCCATAAAGGTTTCTTAATAAAGGATGAGCTCATACTGATATCATAGCTTTATTTTCCATAGCACCTTTTATTTTAACATATTTTTTTCCTCTAGTGAATTGTTTATCTTTCATGAAAGTTGAGGGATATAGTAAATTTGAAGCCTTCTGTCCAAATGGAATGCCATCAAAAAGTAGGTTTGTATGTGATCATGCCAGAAACACACATATACACAAAGACTGTGCTTTCACACGGAGCTCCAAACCAGACTGGTGTCTTTTAGACACCTGTCTCTTTTAGAGAAAAGTTATGTGGTTTTTTCAAGCAGGTATTTCTTGGGGAATGAATGTGTTGTGGCATGAAAGATGAGTGTCTGCCTGGATACCCAACTCGTTTCAGGCCTTGTTCCTGTTTTTCCCCATGGCTGCTCTGCTCATTTATCCAAACTCCTGCTTCAGTGTCCTTATTCTTTGCACAGTCCTGTCATTTCAACACTTCAATATACAGTGTGACCTTTCAGAGTTAAGGATGCACTTGTGAGCTGAAAGGTAGTTGGAAAGGCAGTGGACATACACCTAAAAGAAGTGGAACTTTGCTCTGTGGACTGATGCTGTAAAACTTGCTGTATTACGTTATGAGGAAGATCTTTGATTTGCTGAAATATTGGGACATTAACTGAACACTGTTTATCCTCAGCATCTAAAGTGAAGGTCAAAACTAGTGGTGTGTGGGGTTTTTAAAATTTTCTTTTATTTTTGCTCTCCTTCTCTCTTTCCTTCTCTCTTTCCTTCTCTCTTTCCTTCTCTCTTTCCTTCTCTCTTTCCTTCTCTCTTTCCTTCTCTCTTTCCTTCTCTCTTTCCTTCTCTCTTTCCTTCTCTCTTTCCTTCTCTCTTTCCTTCTCTCTTTCCTTCTCTCTTTCCTTCTCTCTTTCCTTCTCTCTTTCCTTCTCTCTTTCCTTCTCTCTTTCCTTCTCTCTTTCCTTCTCTCTTTCCTTCTCTCTTTCCTTCTCTCTTTCCTTCTCTCTTTCCTTCTCTCTTTCCTTCTCTCTTTCCTTCTCTCTTTCCTTCTCTCTTTCCTTCTCTCTTTCCTTCTCTCTTTCCTTCTCTCTTTCCTTCTCTCTTTCCTTCTCTCTTTCCTTCTCTCTTTCCTTCTCTCTTTCCTTCTCTCTTTCCTTCTCTCTTTCCTTCTCTCTTTCCTTCTCTCTTTCCTTTTCCACTAACCCTTGGTATATTTGCCTAAGACTTTACACTTCATGCTTATTTCCCATATAACTTTTCCTTAGCTTCTCGGTGTTACCTGCCAGCAGTTACTTATATGAAGAATTTGATATTTGGACTGCTATGGATGATAAAAAGCATATTGATTTTGGTGAGAATGCAGGTAAGAAAGAAAAAAAATCTGAAAATACTGGTGTAAGACATTTCAAAGTCTCAGCTGCCCTAGAGAGTGAAATGCTCTGAAATTCCAGGGAGATGTAAAGTGTAGTACAAAATGTGTGAGGATGTCTTCCTTAAGAGCAGGCAAGCCAGGGACCAGTTTTGCTGGCACTGTTTTTATTCCCTCCAGCAATTTGTGTTTTGAAGTTTTTTTCTGTTCATCATATTAAAAGCATTAATATTGGCTCTTTGTCTTACCTGAGGTATGAAGTGTTGTATAAACATCTTGGATGGTGTGTTCAATATCTTCTGAAAGAATTCCGGGCTCCCTGGCAGACACGTTTGGAGAGTCTATCACTATATTTATTTAAGGTAAAGAATTTGTTTTATGCAGTGACCAGTGAAAACACTTTCTCCCCACCCCATTATCCCTTTTTGAATTATTATCTCTTTGTGCTTACAACTGTACTTTTTGCACAGTTAAAGACAGATATGATCTGTTTCCCATATTGTATCAAGCCACAGTTTGAGGGAGACAGTAGATAGGGAGCCTGTCTCTGAGACATTTGTAACAGGGTTCTGGCTGTTTTTTTGAGGTTGTAACTCGTAAAGTTCATAGCTGTATTGGAAAGTGACAGATAGGCATGACTTGTGATTTCTGTAGCTTCAAGTTTAACCTGAAAGTACATGGAGCTGGTCTTCCCTAAATTCTGGGAACTCTGAAGACATTTGGTCATCAAAATGCTGTGTTATGCACTCACCTCCAGAATTTAGTACGTAAAAGTCCTTGCCCTGCTTCTGTCTTTTCCTCCACTGCTTTGCCACCCTTCTGTCCATCTGATAGTTGCTTGTAGTGGGTCCACACCTGCCATGTTGTCGCTGATCTTCCCAACTCTAACTTCCACAGAGATTTCTTCAGAAGTTCAGGATATAATTACTGTTTTTAAGAGTTGCACCCTCAGCCTCTTTTAGGGGAAGTTGTTGCTGTTATGTGTGGTAAAGAACATTCTTTATCTCTTGAGATGCTTTGAAGAGAACCTTTCCTGCTTGTCATTAATATCTGCTTTCTCTTCTTACTACTTTTCTGCCAAAAAAAGGTGATTCTTATCTTCCTGAATTCTGTAGGCAAAAGATTGCTTGAAGATTTTGTTGAAGACAAAACAGTACCTTGCTTTTTTAGCAAATTCCTGATGTCCGTTCAGTCTTCAGAAACACCTGGCCAATTTCATCTCCTTCCTCACATGTTAGCTATATCCCCACAATGTCAGAGTACTGTGGATACCTATGTAACCCTCAACGAAGTTGCTTAACGAAGGTAGAATGAGGGAATTCAGCTAGTTGTGATGGATGGTAGGCCAACCTTTGTCAACAATGAAGGCATCAACTTAAGGCCTTGGGAAGCAGGTTGCTAAAAAGAGACATCTGGTTGGGTTAGGGCAAATAAATGGGATTATGGTTACAGTTATGTTAATCAAGTAGTCCCTTATATGGTAATGTTGAGTTATGATTGGTTGGCAACTTGTTCCATATATGGTGATGATTTTAGTTCTCATTGTCCATTGGTTCCCTACCCCTCAGATAAGATTATATAAAGTTCTGCTTACCCCATTGTCGGGGTCTGTCGAGGTTGCCCCATACTGTGATCAGTTTATGTGCATTTGTTGTTTTGCTCCTTTTATTAAAGTTCTTCTCCGGGCTTACTCGATCGTACCCATCCCGATTATTTCATTTGCCACTCCTGGCTGGCCTGGTCCTGAGTTGTGGAGCTGAACTGCAACAGTAGAAAATTAATGCTGGCAAACTAGTAGGTGACAGGAGAGGGACTATACTAATTTTACTTTTCCCCTTTTTTCTTGTCCACTGACTTCTGCTGCTTCTTGTGGGCAACCACAGCAAGGAAGACATAACGGAATTGTTTTCCTTTTAATGTCCTGAGGCTTACTGAACTGAGCACAGCACTGGGTGGCTGCTTGTCACTCTAAAAGTGGGGACCTGACCCGACCCCCAGTGTCTGCATGAACATGTGCACCCTTGCGTTCAATGCATTCCTTCCACACACAGCTCTTGAGATCAGCTTGGTTTTAATGTTTAAGAATAATCTCAAGTGAGACTTGGTAAACCACATGGTGCTCTGCTCTCCTGGGCCATATTGCCACTTCTTAGGAGCTTACACAGATTTTCAGAGGTCTTTTTTGTCCTTTAGAAAATCACAATTTTTAACTAAAGCAAACACTAGGTAATATTTTTTATAAACTGTCTCAGATGGTTGATTTGTTCAGTCTTTATTAGGAAAAATAGTGTTGTAAAGGGTGCTTAGTCACCCTTTATAGTGCTGAGTCATGAATGATGAAGTTTTTGGCAAGCTGAGAGGGGTAGGCAGAGTTGATACTGAGAAACTGTTTTCATGGAACAGAACAGACATGTTAATTTTTGATTTATTTGTAACACAAGAAAGAAATAAATCCGTGTTTGTCAAAGGGAAAGAACAGAATCAATAGGGAAAGACACTTGCTTTTCAAGCCTAGTGAAAAAGTATTAAAAAAATGGATTTAAAAATAAAATTAAAAGCTATAAAAATGTCTTGGCAGTGTAATTTTAATCTTAAAATTGGCAAAGCATACAGATGGATTGTAATATGTTTTGCAATAATGGAGAATTGATTGATGACTTGGATTTTGAGTGAATTTTTGATGTAAAGCATAGAGAATGGAGTAAATACATTTAAGAGTAACAGCTCATTACTATCCTTTCTTCTTTGTGTTTTACCTCTATGGGATGTTTTTCTCCAAGGTAGAAAGACAGGTCAGTGTTACAGGTCAGTGTTAGGCAAAGAGAAGTTCAGAAGAATTAAAGCCTAGGGAAAGGCAGAGAAGTAGGTTTTTTTGAGGTTTGGAAGAAATCCAGCGTAGCAGAAGAAAAGAAGATGAAGTAAAGGAGTCTCTTCCAGAGATATACACTGTATAAAGAAGTATCCTGGGTGGCAAATTTATCAATTTAATTTTCACATGTTAGAACGTGGTCTGGAGTCAGGTTTTTCCACATTCTTCAGAGCCCTAAGAAGTCTCTTTTCATTCTTGGAACCATCTCCCTTGAAGGAGAACAAGTGAAAAAAGTATTCTCTTAGAAGCTTTGCACCTTTTTCCAAATTGTTATCACAAGGGCTCTGCCTTACAGAACAGTATGTCTGGACATGCTGTTCTTTATTATCCCTGTGCCTGCTGTTCTGGATTAGTTTCCTTTCTCCAGCTTTTTTCCCTGCTCAAGGGCAGGATTATTACTTAAGAACCCCATTGCTATTACTCTATTGATACACTTTCTTTTGAAAACTGTATTTCTTCTAAAATTTCTGAGAATTAAATTGATTTATCCCTGTGTTCTTGATAATGCAATAGTAGCATCTGATTATGGAAAACAGACCACATCCATCCCCTCAACATGGGTCTGAGAATGCAGCATGAAACCTTTCATAGGTTGTCTTGCAGCATTTCCAGCTGCTTTCAGCTTCCCCAGGCACAGTGAAAATGCTCTTGTGAGCTACACGGATGCTCCACCAATGTTTCCTGCTGAAAAGTGAGAAGCAATGAACAATATTCTGTCTGTCTGCAGGCAAAAGGCTTTAATGGTTGGCCACACTCCTCAAAGGCCTGGTTGGAGCAGATGGATGTGATAGCCCTTCCTGCTTCAGCCTGAATGGATGAGGTGATTTCACCCCACATGTGGTGGTGGAAATGCTGGCAAGTTGCTGTTTCAGGCTTGGGGATGTGTATGTGGCAAGGCTAATTCAATTAGACTGAGAGGACTGATGGGCAGCAGCCTGGGGGCTGAGTTCTGCCTCATGGGTAAAGCTAAGGATGAGGAAGCTCAGTGGTGAGCATGGCCCTGGGATGATGTGCAGGGAGAGCCCCTCTGGAACATGGGGCTTGTGGCAGAGTCTGAACTCGATTCCACAGCTAGGAGGGAGCTGGTTATTCTTGTTTACAGTCTTGATGTGAAGGGGACTTTGTTGGCTCTTTGTTATTTGTAAATGCATCCCATAATCCACTTTTGCTGTGGAAAGGAGGAAGCTTATAAGAGCCTGAGTGTTTTCCTAAATATATAGCTTTTTGTATCTTGAAAATGATTTTACGGTGTAGGGCTCTCAATCTCATTTCAAACCCATGATGGAAATCTCTGTGTTGTGAGTAATGGGGGGAGGTTCAGAGGAAGGGCATTGCATGGGAGACATTTCTTTAGTGGAACTGTGGATAAGAAGAGCAAGGGGAATGGTTTCTATTCCACAGAGAGACTACAAATAGAATATAAAATGTCTTCCTGATGTATAAGACCAACAGTGCACCCTCTGGAGAGGAATGCAAGTCTTTTTACATTCTTTGTGTTCTATCAGGTTCTTGGGACAGGAGATTCAGATCTTGGGTGAGCTCAAAAACGACTGCTTGTGTGTCTGGTGCTGTCTAAATAATGCTTACCTGTACAAGCCACTGAGAAATTAGCTTGTTTCTGTTCTAGCACTGAGAGCTGCTCAACATATCTGATTCAAAAATATAAAATTCTAATGAATGCTCCTGTAAGTAGTACTGTAGTCTGGTCTGCCCCTGTGAGCATCCCAGTGGCCCTGGGGAAAAATGGAGCATCCTGCTTTTTTCCCATATATTCTGGCTTCCACACATTCATGGATAATTGCCAAACAGGGAACTAGTGAGTCCAGAAGATCAATAAAAAGCATGTGGTAGAAGAGCATTTTTATACAGTTATAATTTTAAGAGTCAGAGACACACAGACACTAAAACAGCTTTTAATAATTTGACTCAATTTCTAAAGAATCCTCAAATCGTGAATAAGCCTTTACTCAGGACCAAAGTTGTTCAGAAGGATTTGTCATCCTTTAATTATTCTTGGTAATGAGTCCCCGTTTTGGAGGAAAACTGAATTTAATGGTCTTGGTATTGAATGACCTTGATGTGGTTAAGACACTTGTCTGTATATGTGTGGGAAATGCAAATAATGGCAATTCACAGCCTGCGAGTCTGGCTCACAGCCTGTGAGCCTCAGTAATGCACTGGATGTTACTTTAAATTTGCTTGCTTTGCAGGTCAGATTGAAGGATGCCTGAGACAAGCAATAATTTTTTTTCCTGCCTTGGGAGGTTGAGCCTGCTGATTAATGCACCTCTCATTTTATTTCAAATGCTTGAATTCACTCTCCCTTTGAATTTTCTTTGTGGTGCTAGAGGCTTCCAACACTTTTTTTTTTTTTTCCTAATGCCGCATGAGGACTATGACTCATCAGGGTCTCATAATTAAATCCAAACATGCAATTTGTTTTAACTACAGTAGCTTTGAATGTGCTGCATGAAATTTCTGTAACGTGTTGCTCTGGAAAGCAAAATTGCCCTTGAAATAATGAGGGCAATTGTTTTAATGGTTCATGCTCTACTTCATTGGTCCAATGCTACAATAAACTGTAGGTATGATTGCATGCATTGATATTTTTGATATATACATACATACATAGATACATACATATTGGTATGTTTTCTTCTACCTTAAATTTATTTCTGTGTGTGTGCTCTTTCTCTTAAGATCCCAACTGTATTTTATTCTTAGCTTTTTCTCCTTATTGCTTCTCTGTTTTCAGTCCTAAACTAGCTCTTAAACTCCTTATGTGAATTACTTTTTCAAACTTAATGGAAGCCCGAGCCAAAAACATGCAACAGTGGTGAACTGGAACAGGCTTGAATTCAGAGAAGACTTTATTGCATCCTGGGGACAGTCTAATTTGTGAGGAGAGAAATCAAGCTGCTGCTTTACTGGGAGAGCAGCCTGTGAGCACAGTACAGGGGCACTGGGAATCAGGTTTCTATATCTAGTCCTGCTATTACTTTGCTGGATGGTCCACGAGTTGCTTTATTCTTCTGGATCTGTTTCTCCACCTCTAAACAGGGGATTATGCAAACTGCCATTTGAAGTTTGGTGATCTCCTGATGGAAATCTTTCATCTGGAAAACCTACTATGATTGTCCAAGTGCTGTTAATTAGGCATTACAGTGAAAGTGGTACTAAGGAAAATGTGAATGACATCTTAAAACTGAACAAATGATAGCAATGTGTGACAAAGATAGAAGGGTGTGAAATAGGAGGGAAATGGCTGGAACTATCCAGATCATATCTATGTTCTTCTGTTTAGATGGAGGATTGCCAGTTATGGCACATCCCTGGTTATTACAGAGCTAATGAGCCTTAGCTAATTGGTCCCAGCTAAGGCCCTGTGTTTTGCTTAGCTTGAAACTGGCTTTGCACTTGTACTTGACTGCA
Source organism: Cinclus cinclus (assembly GCF_963662255.1). Taxonomy (NCBI): domain Eukaryota; kingdom Metazoa; phylum Chordata; class Aves; order Passeriformes; family Cinclidae; genus Cinclus; species Cinclus cinclus. Next base: position 10,652,117 of record NC_085060.1, read on the forward strand.
CTACAAGATCACATCAAGCAGCTGGGAGACGTTGTTGAAAGTGCTGCTTGAGATACCACTGAGGTGAGAGATGAACATGAACCCATCTGTGTCTCACTTTTCTTGTTTACAAAATAGATATTAGGTCCACTTGTAAAAACACCCTGTGCCTCATCTTGTTGGTCTATAGGAAAAAGTTTTCTGTGTGTTTTGGTGAAGTTCAGTTCAGACCCAGAAAACCTGGAGCTATGCCCAGGTGCTGATGATTCCAAATGGTGCAGTGCTGAAGAAGAATGGCTTCTGATCAATGGGTTCTGTGGTTACACATTATTGCTTCTTGATCTCTCTTATAGTAAACTTATGGGACAGTATTATTAACACTTATGATGAGTGAAATGGGACTGGGGCAAGGACCAAGGTGAGGGATTCACAGGGTTGATTCCTTGCTCTGTTGTGTGGTGAGGCCTTGCATGTGTCTTTTCTGTTTGCAGTGCCTTCAGGTTTGAAACTGGGTTAGGGTTTATACCAAAGTCAGCAGAGCACTTAAGCGTCCCCTTGGTGCACTGAGAAATTTATGTGATCATTACACCTTCATGGTAGGTGCGTTTGCTCTGTTTAACCTGGGATCTGTGTTCTGGCCATGGTGAGAATCTCCTCTAAACCATGGGTGGTGCTTTCTTTCAGTGTGTATGAGTGTGCAGGTACATGTGTGTGGAATCCTGTGATAGGCCATATCTCAGGTATGTACCTTTGAGTACTTGAGTACCTTTGGTACCTGAGCCTTAGCCATAATTGACAACATTTCCACCTACACTGTCACATGTGTTGCCCCGGAAGCTAGTGGGCAATTTAGTGTTAAATTTTGCCTGTTAAGATGACTCAAATCCTGCTTCTTTAAACAGAAGCTATTTTTCTGCCCCAGTGAAGCATGGCTGACATAGTTTTCAGCTGCTGTCACATAGAGATGCTTTACTGCAGTACAGATGAAGCTGGGGAGCAGTGATAAAATTTGGGTTTAAAAAAGTAAAATTATGGCCAAGTTTTATGTTTTTTAAAATTTGGTTTCAGGAACACATTATCTTTGCTGCTCTGTGTACTTGCATGCTTCTGGGCTGCAGGTGAGTGCTGATCAAACTTCTACTGTTACACATTTGAGCAGGACTTTTGTTGATAGGCAGCAGAAGAATATACAGACCTGAAGAACATAACATTGCATTTCACCAGCTGGGAATTGGTACCCTGTGTTGTGCATTCATTCTTCCTGCTCCTTCTTGATGGAGAATAAAAGGGGGAAGAGAAAAGAGAAATTCATGGAATAATCAGCTAAACTAGAGTGTATGTTAGGGACTGCACATGGCTGTGTGTCTGTTCTCATGGCATCACTTATTAATGTGCAATGTTACATGCTCAGGCCACTGCCTTTGAACTTGTGCAATGGAGCAACGATAATAAAATATTTTTAGATAGTGCTATTTCAGTGCATATTTGTCTCTGCTGAAGCATGTTTTGCTCACATTCTAAATACTAAAAAGTTAAAATGAATCCTTTTGTGTCCATAAATTATGGTGCTTAAAGATTAAAATTTTGGTCCCTGCATATCCATACCCTTACATTTATGAACTCGTAAAACACTCACTGTTTCTTTGTGATTTGTATTTCTTTTTTTTTCCAGATGCAATGCATAAATGTAGTACACTGTTCCCAAATGACATCAGCTCTCTGGAAACCTATAAAATCTTTCTTGTGTTTAACTGACTTTACACTATTGCTGTATAAAATCAGAATTTTATGAAGATGAATAGGAAACTTGCAGTTTACATAAGGCCTGCTTTGGAGCTGCTGTGCAAGCTGTTTACAATTCCAGTCTGCTCTTTCCCCCCTTGGATTATTGTGATGGTTCATTTACACTGACAATAGTACCTGCCACTGATAAAGAGGTGAGAGTCTGGATTTGAGGGGAAACATTTGAATATCAGCAGTATTGTATTTATAGAAATTGTCCCTTGGGGGCAGAGCATTGCTGCAGATGAGCAAAACCCAGTTTACTTCTTGTAATCCATTACTACTGCTAATTTGTTGTTCTCTTTAGTCACCTTTTGCTGGCCATGTGAGAAATTATTTCTTTTGCTGGCATATAGAGCCCTCTGAACTCCGAAATGTCAAACAGAACAGTAGAAATGGAAAGGGAGGGGGAGGAGGATTCACCCTAACCTTGCTTTTGAAGTCAGCAGCTCAGCCTTGGCATCCAAAGGGCAGCTATGGGAGGTAATGCCTCCTGCCCATCTCAGTTAAGGAAAAATAATCTGTTAAAGTGAAACCCTGACAAGATGTTCAGGGTTTCTCTAAGCTCATTAGACAGCAAGGCAGCAGGATCCTCGATGAAGCTGATCATAGTGGAAGGCTCAGTCGCAGGTCAGGCAGCTCAGTCTGCACAGAAGTAGAACAGTAAAGCTGGAGGAAGGGATCATGTACCATTGCAGAGCCTGGCCACAGTAACTACTGCAGGGAAGGGAATTCTGAATGCAGAAGATGGGAATAAAAACACAAGTTATTTAAAAATTTAGGAAACCTGTATTGGATGTATTGTTGGATGGTCTGTACAATGAATTAGGACCATCTTTAAAGCAGACGACATCCCTCAAAATGGAACTCCTGTTCATCAACACTCTCCTCAAAAATCCCACTTGCATGGGAACTGCAAGGCTGCATTCCTACTGGTCTGGCACTTTGGAGACATAAGATAAAAGGTAACTGTCTCCATGTGGGTGATCATTCTCTTATGCACCCTGTCCACACACACATTCTTTGGATAAAACTGACTGCTCTCTGTCTAGCCCAGTTGATGCAGGCAGCTTTGAAGGACAGTCATCCTGATGCTTCTTTTCTGGTCTCTTTCCTTTTCGCCTCCCTTCCAGCAACTTGCTCCTTAGAGCAGAGGAGTGTAGCCTTTTATGTTCTCCACTGAATGCCAACAGCTGAAGTCTATGGAAGGGAGGCTACATGCTGAGGGCAAGCTGAAAAACAGGTTATGTGGTGTGTGGCTGGAAGGAACTGTCTTGTGTATGTCAGAGCCCTGCTGTGCTTAAGGGTGTTAGTTTCAGATGGTTAGTAGTGTAGGTAGTCCAGGTTGTCTGGGTTAGTAGTAAGAGTACCACTGGCTGTGTCTGATGTGCAATAGAAGATGTGAGTAGAGCACAAAATGACCACTAAAACTATAGGAGAACCAGTGCGTGGTTCCATGGAACCCCCCTTTTTTTTTAACAAAAAAAAAAAAAAAAAGAAATGGCTGGAAACAACCACTTCTAGTGATTAATTTGCTCTGTCCATTCAGAGTTTGCTAGTAAGAGTTATACTGACCTTCAGTTGTGCCTGAGATCTACATTTGCCTTGGCTGGAATGGTGTGAAAACCCAAATTTTTGGGACAGTATCTGTAAAGTTTCTATTTCAAGAATCCTGACATATTTCAAAGCATTTTGCAGGGGTGAGCTCAAGCTGTGCATGGCTTTATTACCTGGTGCATTCTGTATGCCTGGAAACAGCAGCACTTCCCTTTGGAAAGAGGCTCCAAAGCTTTGTGCGAGTGAGCCAGGGACAGATGGGAATAGAAGCAAGATGATCTCTATCACTTCTGGTATGTTTGAAACCATGGATTATATAATTACTTGGGACCATCTGATTGAACATCTTCTGTTGGTCCATCTGGTCTCTCCCTACCTCATGATGGACTTAGTGACACAGTTTTTTGGATCAGCCCGTGCAGTAATCTCCTCATGCTCTGATCATTTACAAAGTTTCTCTTTTGGTTTTATTTTTTGTTAATTTGACACAATATTCAGTGGGCCTTCTTTTGCCCTAGTCTATAATTTCAATTTCCCCTGCTTGAGTTTGTGATGGGCTGATGACTGAGCTGGTCATTACAGATTTTTTTCCTTGTATTTAGTGGTACTGTACCTGTGACAGGACTACTATTTTGTAGCTACACAGTAATTATAAAGTAAGAATTTATGAGAACAAATTTTGATCTTTAGTAGTTTCTTTTGCTCTTAACCAAATGTTTTGCCATACAGAATTTAGTGATGTTTCTGCAGTTTTCTACATTTCTTCTCTGTGTGTGAATTCATCTTTAAGTTCTTAAGCCTGAAAAATGTCCCTGACTCATTTCCTCTATATCTTGCTCTGCTGTAGGTGGGAGGTTTATGGTTAGGATGTGAAGTTTTCCAGATCAAGCAGTGGGAGGCTTCTGCAGGTGAAAAACTCTGCTTGGTACATGGACTGCCTTTCATGCTTAGTTTATTGGAAAAGTGAAAACTGTTCAGGAAGGGAGTTTCTTCTGCTATATTGCAGTGGTACAGGACTTCAAAATCTCTGGTGACAGTTGTTGCAGGGGAGGACAATTGTATAGGTTAGGCAACAAAAGCAAATATTATTTCAGGCCTTGTTCCTAATTCTTTAGGATAAAATTAGGGTTTATATTGTTATGAGAACATTGTGAACAGAAGTAAATAAAACAAAGTTGCAGAAACTTGAAGCTAAGGCTGCTTATTACTGAACTCATTGAAGTATACATAGCACAGAGTTTATAAATACAGGATACAATTTTGTTTCACAAATAATAGCCTTCTACTTTCAGATGTCTCTTTGTTCTAGGTGCTAAGCCAAATCTGTTAAAGTCATTTATATCTTCAGTGTGTAGAGCTTGCTATCAATTAAACTGAACAAAGCAAGCATTTCCTGCCTTTGGTGAGGATAAAGCAAGTGTCTTGTGTTATCTGCCAGATTAGCTTTATAGCTAATCTGCCTTCTCCCCTGGATTGTACCTTGTAAACTGCTGAAATGACTCAACAGAAAAGAGTGAGCATGCAGTGAGATGTCTTGGTCCAGCTGTTCTAACTCTGGTGATAGTCAGCAGCACTGAGTTGAATTACTGGTGTGCTCTGCTCAGAGCCTGGCTGTGAGAGTGGAGCTGCATCACAGTGCAGGGACACAGGCTGTCACTATTGGCTGCTGCTTGCAGGGCTCTGTAAATGAGTTTTGCATTCCCTGTCCCTTAATCTCATAGGACTGATCTGGACTGTGTTAGAGATAGAAGGAGATGTCCTGTACCACCTCAGATAGACAATCCTGCATCTGAGCAAATGAAACAGAGCAGGAGATTCTTTACTTCTGGCTGTCCATGACAAGGCAAAGTGATGTTTTTCAACTCTGATTTGCTCCTGAATAAGAGTACCAGAAGGTCCTGTTGGTAATAGCCATTAGGTATGAATCTTATGAATCCCTCAGGTCTGAACCAGGCAGTCACGGTCACTGGTGAAGCCACAAAACCCTGGAGTATTACTAAATGCCTAGGCCAGGATCAGAAACCTTAAGAGACCTGAGGGAGGTGTTACTCAATTTTACCCTGTTCTAGCTTCCCTGTGACCTCTGCTTATGATGCCTCTTAGGACACAGGAAGGTGGAATATTTAATCTGACCACATTTTGGCTGTTCTCGTGTTTTTTTCATTTCAAGTGTAACTCTGGAAGTCTGAAGCCATGTCTGCTTTGCAAAGCTGTGCATCCAGTGTTCCTTCTTGGTGCTACGTGTGCAGGCCAACAGAATTCAAAACAAATGGGGGCTTGTTGGCTGTTTGGGGTCTGTGCTGCCAAGGATCAGCTGCAGCCCTGAACCACTCCTTCACAAGAGGCTTCTCTTCCAGTTGGCTTCCTGACCTGAACAGCTTCACCACACCCTCCTTGCTGTTTATCACTACATGGATGGGTAGGAGTGGCAACTGTCTGGATGGGACTTTCTCCTGGTTTTGGCTTTTCCAGAAGTGTGGGTAGGACTTTCTCCTGGACACCAACTGTTTGGGGTTAACTGGGCTCCCCTTCCTCTGCCAGTCTCAGTGGGTCTAGACAACAAACACTCTTGAAGAAAATAAGATCATGTGTGATGGACCACACTGGTTCAGCAAGTTCTAGGTTCTGACTGCCTGTAATGGAGATGAGCTGTCCTCATTACCATAAAATATAGCTTAGGTTTTTCAAATAAAAAGAATTGGGTGTATTTTAGTGGGTGGGGGTTGTTTGGTGATGGCTTTTTTGTTTGTTTGTTTGTTTGTTTTTAAATGAGAAAGGCAACAGGCACAAAGGCCTCTCTCCTTTCCCTCAGGGATTTGCTCTTTTTCTGTCAAGCCTCCCCCATCCCCCAAAGCTTATTGACTGTTATTTTCTCTGAGAGGAAAAGGTGCTTGTTCAAATAATCCTGTCTCTCTGGTGTGTTGCAGGTATCAAGGCTGCTGTCACAGGCTATTCTCCTTTGCAGTTTCAGTTGCCTGAAAAAGTGGCATGTGTTTCTTTGTAGTATTTTATCCCTTCCACCTGCCCTGCCTGAGGGGCTGTTCCTTGTATCCCTGTGCTGTTTTTGCATAAGGTATTGCATCAGGCAGCAAAAGTGATAAGGTGCTGCATTTAAGCAGCTGGATGTTGTGTTGTGTATTTTTTAAGCAGATTTGAATGAGCCGTGTGCTTTTTTTCTCATTTTCAGTGTGAGTCTGTCCATTCTGAGTGTTATGACCATCATGTATTTCTAGCAGAGGCTGTTCAGTTGGTAACCAGGTTTTTCAGAGGGATATTTTACTTGTTAATGTATTGGAGATTTTATTTTTTGTCATTGCCATACACCACTGGGCTTTTTAAGTGGGGTATATTTTACCTATTTGACAAACTCAACCATGGTCATGATTGGTATTGAATGTTTTGCAAAATTTCTATGTTGACTTGGCATGGCCTGGTTTTTGGTAGCAGGGGATCATGGGGGTAACTTCAGTGAGAAGCTGCTGGAAGCTTCCACCATGTCTGACAGAGCCAATCTCTGGATAGACTGGATATAAAGAAGAAATTTTTATTATAAGCGTGCCACAGGTTGCAGGTGCCCCATTCCTGGAAACACTCAAGGTCAGGTTGAATGGGACTCTGAGCAACGTGATCTACTTGAAAATGTAGCTGCTGATTATAGAGGGTAGGACTAAATGATCTTTAACAGTCCCTACCAATCCAAACCATTCCATGATGCTTAGGCATAAGATTTATCTTCATACAGCAGGTTGGGATTTTTGGTTTGTTTATAAGCAAAGCCAGCCTAGAGGGTAAAATATGTATCTCTGAAATGGTTGCCAGTGCAGGTAGTATAAGTAATTTTAAGGCAGGCTTAGTTCTTGAATATGGCAAGAGCTAGAAATCAGTTGCTCTGAGCTGCAAGGTTACTGGCCTGTGTCAGGTCACGTTTACACACATTATTTCCTGTCTTGTGGTTCTATTGTGTTCACTTTCTAGACTGCAAAAGAAGTGTATTAAAACAGAGATGGACATAACCTTTTCTGCATCTCCATTTCACTTGGAAAAATTACAGCTGGGGACTTGGGCATGCAGCAGGAAAGCTCTTCTTGGTAATGGCACAGTGCTGCCTACAAGTGCAGGCTGGTTGAAAAGGAGCAAAGAGCTGCTGAAAATGTGGGTAGTGAAGCCATTAGGAGTGAGAGATATACTAGGGTGTTACACAAATTCCCAGCACCTGCATCTGTTAAGACTGATAGTTCCTACCACATAAAGACTTCATGTTACTGGGTTTGGTCATGGGCTGCACCATGTACATTCATGCTATTTCTCCAAAGTATTATTTCTCTTATTATAATTTATATCCGAGGACTTCTGTTCCAGCAGCAGGATTTGTAAGAGGGTAATTTACCTGAAATGAAGATTGCACGCATGAATATATACAGTATATCTGAAGCCCTCAGAATGTAAATCTCTGTCTGGGTCAAGAGATTTGAGGCGATGATTTTTTTCTCCGAGGCATAGAAGTGATTCAATCTCCCCAAGTGCAACAAGGACCACTTTGCCCCCAATGTGAATGTTGAATGTTGTGCTTCTTGTTGCAACAGGGTTGTACCATTTCTATCTATGATAGTCCTTCCTTGCTTGTTCAATGTATATGTAGGACAGACAACCCTGTTACCTGTGCCTGCATCCAGGCTGAACATGTACGGGGCTGGTGGCACTTGGTTAAGGGCAATACTCAGCCAAGACTTCTGTGTAAAAGAACCTGACCTGAACTGTACCTGTAGGGGATCTGGAAAATGGGCTGAAAAACGTTAGGCTTTATCTCCAGTGCTAAGAACTCTTTCCAAGTGTCACAATTTTAAAACAGAAAAGCAACCATCTGAGTTTCACTGTGTCCTTGAAAGTGAATAACTAAAGCAAAACTCCAGGATACAGTAATAAAACTATTTCAGGTACTGTAAAATAGTAGTATTGGTTCTATCTGTAGCTGACCCAGGTTTTCAGCAGAATAGCTTGCAAATTTGTATATTTTCATGGTATGTCATGCTGTGAATCTCAGGACTCTATTTCAGCAGTACCTTCAGAGAAAGCAGTATCTAAATTTTTTAAACTTTAACAGTAACTTTCAGAATTCTAATCGTTGTAAGATATCTATCTTAAAAATCTGGGGGATTTTGGGAACCCTCTGCTTTATTTTGTCCCTCTGTAAACTAGCTATCTCTTTGCATTTTGTGAAGGTGGTGAACTTGCTATCATTTTTTCCTCTAGACACATTTTTATTAGTTTTTTTTGGTGATACCTTTTTGATTAAGATTCTTGGTAAAAAGAAAGAAAGGCTGTGCTCCAGGACTCTTAAGGGTTTGGTCTCACCCTCTGCAGCTGCAGCTCTTCTTCACGTAAGTAAATTAAAACTTTGTGGAAAGGACACTGAATCTTGTAGTATGACATAAACTGGCTCCAAGTCATGGCTTATCTTTGAATCTTTTGTAAACATTTATTTATAAAAGTAACACTGCTCCAAAGGATTCCTGTCCCTGTCAGGCACTGATAACTGGATTATATTGCTTACTGGATTGTGCCAGGCCTACACTCAAATCCCTGGCTTGAACCAGTCACAGCAGAGACTTAGCTCAGACACTCCTGACACTCGGGAATCCCTTGTTTAAGTCTTGGCTTTATGCAGGTCACTAGTCTCTCCCTTTATTAGAACTAAGTGATTAACCTGGGACCTTACCATCTTCACTCTGGAAATTTCTTTGAACTCCCTCCTCTTCCTTTTCTTCACTTACTGTGTGGGATTGTCCTGATACTCAGTCTGTGGGACAGACTTCCCCAGGCTCCTCAGTCTCCAGAGAGGTCTGTAGCGAATGCAAGCACATGCACCCATTGTGCAGGCAATACCACAGGCCCTCCTTTTGGTGAGGACTCAAGTGCTGAGCAGAAGGTGATGATTGCTGGGCTAGAGCAAACCTTATTTATTGCTTTTGTTGGTGCCCAAACCAAGTATGATGTGTCCCTCTCTGTGCTGGAGCAGAAGATGGGCTGTGGGGCTCTGCTTCCCTCCCACCCCAGCAGATGAGGAGTGGTATTACCTCTGCACTTATACTGCTGACAGCAACAATTTCTGAGTTCTGTTTCAATAGGATTATAATAACATCTCATTAAAGTGGTGTTAATACTTCAAAAACATCTTCATTGGGAAATTAAATTAAAAGAAAGTTGTAAAAGTACAGTAAGCAGTTGTCCTTGTGGATGTCAGTGATGCTTGTAGCATGAAGAGGACTGGAGGGTCTCATCTGCACTGAAGACTTCCCTGCATTGTGGAAGCTGCTGCCTTTGTCTTTGCACCATTACAACCCATACATAAAGCTTTTTCTAAATATTTCTAGAGAACGTAGTGAAAATACAGTAAGAAAGTTGTGTTTGAGCAACGGTGGAAAGACAACTGCTCTGGGAAAAAGTGGGAAATCATCACTCCTAAGGTCTTATGATGCAGTCAGCATTTCAAATTACTCATTTTTCTAAGGGAAAAGTGAGAATAAAAGTGTCTATTTGTAAAAATGTTATTTCTCAGCTAGATTCTTCTTTTAACCCATGGGAGATAATTTTTCTGCCTTGAAAATAACTTGAAATAGTTCAGGTCTGCTGATCTCAGTGTTGTCTTTCACTTTCTGGGGAAATAGAATGTATTTCTGTTTTTATTAATTTCTTGAGGTGGGCAGCTTTTGTGTAAAAAGTGGGCTTGAATAAACAGTCATTTTTGAAGTTGTCTGTGGAATAATGTCATATCCTGTTTGAAAGAGAAGACAATGCTGTGGAAATGAAAAATGAGTTTGTGGAAAAAGTTATCTTTCCTCCAAGATACTACGGAAATAGTGTTCCACAGCAGGGTTTACTGCTTTATTGCTTTTCCCTAAGATATATAGACATGTGTTATCAGTTTAATACAGCTACTGGACTTACAGAGAAATAACATCACTTCCAAAGTTGCAGTTAATACTGAGTAGGTCTTAGGAAGTCAAAAGAATTTTGCATTAGCTCAGCTTTGGCCTTTGTTGTTGGTGTCTCTTTGCTTCTCAAGAGCTTTTGTATAATTATTTTAGTAATTCTAATTTTCTGTTCATAAAAGTATAACTAATACAGGTTATAGACTTTTAAATGAAATTTTCTTCCCAGCAAAATGCCAGGCTATTTAAATGCAAATGGCAAAGGGGAGAAGTACGAATTACCTCACTGGATATTTAAATGCATTGAGTGGATATTACCTAGGTACTTGTTTAGCCCAGGAGTCATGTTTTTTGGAAGACACAGATAAATTTTCATTCAGTGAAGAAATTTGAAATCTTAAAGATAAGCTTAAGAAGTCTGTGGAAGAAATAGTGCTTTGGAGATTTATAGAATTTAAAACTTGAGGCTGCTCTTTTCCCATTCCAGGATTACAATAAAAATTATTTCATTCAGCTTTCCTGAATGAAAAGGATAAAAGCTCAATCCCTTTTCCTTCCTTGTCCTTGATATTAGCATTGCCTCATTGTGTTTAATGAATATAATTTTCTTGGGTGTAATAATTTCTGAGAGGGAGAGTAATCTTTGGAAAGCCTAAGAAAAATCGAAGGAGACAAGATAATTACAAGGAGTTCCACTATCTGATGATATGGAGGTGCACACATTCTGTGCTTGAGGTGAAAAATCTAGGCATAATCAGGAGCTCATGCATAAACTCCCACACATCTGGACGAAGTCAGGATTGAGCCTACCGTTGCAAGTGACAGTGGTTATTTAGGGTGGAAAGATATTACTGCTGATATATATAGTGCTGGAAACCTCTCTGCTAAACGTCATAAGGCCATCCTCTACATTTTGATTTGAATGTAGTGAATTGCAAGTGCCAACCTGTAAAAGCACCGACAGTAAATTGCACATCTCATTTGTTAACTGTAAGGAAGAGTATTGCTGTTTCTGATATGCAAATTGATAAACATGAAGAGTCTTTTACATCTACCTTGAAATTATTGCTATGCTGTTGCATGGCTGATGCCTTTGAGGAGTACAAATGATTAGAACAGTAACATTTGTCTAGATTGCTCTGAATCTAGTAATGAGTCTCAGGGGTATTCAGCCACTTGGTTGAGTGCAAATTCTGAATCCTAGAAATATAAGTGAAACCAATCAAAATGCAACATCTGTCTACTTCCTAACTGTAATGTAAATAATATTCTTGTGCCAGCTCAAGGCAAATGCCTGAATGTGTTAGCAGTAAAAAATGAAATCATTGTTAGGTGTGCCTTGCAGGGCTTTCACAGTATGACTTACCACTCAGACTGAATAAGAGATGGGACAGCTATTAGTCCAAAATTGCTCATATGAAGTGAAACAGCAAAACCTAATTTTAAACCTTGACCTTTGAGGTGCTGCTGCAGGGCACATGTTCCCAGTGCCCTTTGGAGTCTGAAGGCTTGGTTATCTTGCCTGAGTTGTTATCCTGCCCTCTGGCTGTGCTGGGGCAAGGCTGATGAAGGGATGCAGGGCTGTGATGGATGCCATTATATAAAACTGCCTCAAAAATTGGTAACAGTTCTTATAATGACTTCAAGACACATAATAGATCACTCCTGCACTCCCCTGGCCTCAGGCTGACTGATGAAATTAAATTCAAGCCACTCTGCTCAAAACAGTATAACCCGTATAGGAAAACATAGAATTTAGTGTATGCTTAACAACAGCTGCTGGTTCTTACTGCCTGTAAGATTCTTGAGATGTTTCTCTACATCCTACTGAACAGTGGAAAATGAGTTTACAGGAGTCAGTATGGAAAAGTCCATTTGCTGATTGGTTAGATGATAATATCTCATCCTTGTACTTCCTTTTTATTGCATGCTTGAGGTGTCAGAATGAATTTTTGCACTACTCCAAGGAAAGCACAAGACTGCAGGAGTCCTCGTGTGCTGGACAGAAGTTCTGCATGTCTGTAGCTGAGCACAGGAGCTCCTGGTGGAGCTGCCTCAGTTTCAGACAGAATGTGCTTGCCTTCAGTTTGTCTTGGCTTGGAGACCCCAAGCCAGAATATTGTCAATGATTTTAAGAAAACTCTGCAGGAAAATTTATATTTTATTTTCTCTTAAGCAATTCAGCCCCATGCTGTACCTTTATCATGAAGATGTAAGTGATACCTGTCTTTTCCCAGATACTGTCTTCCATTCTAGACCTAGGGGTTTAAAAACCGTGTTGACCTAGAAAACAAGTTGCTCAAATGATTGGTGACAGTCTACTTTAAGGTCATCCTTTGCAATGTCCCTGGAGGAATGTCTGTTGGAAAGAGCAACACATTCCTCTGCTTTTTACTGGATTGTTGCTATTCTTCCTCCTAAAGGTGCAATTCATGTGTAGGTGTCTGTCAGTCACAAGTAGGTTGTATCAAGAACGTTACAAATCCTCCAAAAACCAAAATGACAGGAAACTCTCTGTGTTTCTTCATTAATGAGTTTCTTTCCAACAAGTACTTAATTTGCTCTTTGCTAATTTCTAATTTTTGTTCCATCTCAGTCTTAAAATGGCTTTGTAACCCATTTCTGATTCCACCCTTTTCCATATCTGGTGTGGAAGAGCATTTTGCTTTTCTTGAGAGGAACATGAACCCATGGGGATTACTAACAACTCAGTTCCCAGAAAAGATGTTTAAACACCTCTAGGTTCTTTGGAAGATGCAGTGGCAGTCATGGTAAAATGTGTTAATTAGCATTGTCATGTTGACACTGTGTCAACTCTTTGCTCAGCCAGGGATCCAAAATGCAGCATTAACTTGGCTGGAAGGGAAACAACATGTTTTGCCCCAGCTAGCAGAGCTTGCACGAAGCACCATGTGGTCAAAGTGTGTGGTGAATTTGGAATGTGCTTGAAGTCCAAGTTGTTATATAAATTCCCTTGGTACAAAAGGAAGGAAAACATTTTCATAAGTTTCATATGCTGATCTTTTCACTTTACACACAGAGGGGCCTTCAGTCTGTGCTTGGCTGTAAGAAGATGGATGGGTTAAAATTCTCCTGATTATTCCCATGTTTTATGTAGGAATGTAATAGTTGGATTAAATTCACTGTTAAATCTCAAAACCTAAAATTTCTGTCATGGTGACTTGTTCATGGCAGTTGAAAGGAAGCCTTTTTAATGCTGGCCACGGGTTTATGCACAGAATCACAAATGGAACGAGACTGCTGTGGAACACGTCTCAAACTGCTTTATTTTCCAAGCATCAGTCTCATTACATGGTTGGGACAATGGGAAGATGCCAGCAGCTCACGTCCTTGGCAGCAGCTGCAGAACGTGATGTTACAACACACTTTGAAAGCTTTTTGACCAATCACAAAAAGCAAAAGCATATTGACAGTAGTTTTATCCAACCACTAGAACTACACATACCTTCAGTTAAAACAATGCTTGCTTATTTTGAATACAATACCTACTTGTAAGTCTTAAAATACAATGCACAGAGCTCCATAATTAAGCTTAGAACTTCCTAATATCTTGCTAGATATACTTTTCTGCAGCTCAGGGAGTTATTCAAACCAAGTGTTAATACACAGACTACTGTTCTATTTGTCCTTGCTTTCTACATCTCATATATCTTTTCTGCTGACAAATCTGAAGACTGCCACTTAGTTCTAATTGCAGTTCTGCTGTTTCTGAGGCCTGCTTTTCACAGCTTTCCCAAAACCCTCTGATTTTAAGGATTCCCACACCTTTTGTCCATTGGGAACCAGGACTGAGGTGGCTCATTCCATGGTGCTGCTTCCCAAGCTTGGCTTGAACTTGTCTTTGCTTTTCTGAAGGTGTCCTTGGTCAGTTTGGTGGCATGAAAAGGTTTTGTTTTCACACTCAGCTAGAACACATGGTGTGTATGGGTGTGGTGGTTTGTAAACAATCAGCCAGCATGAAAGAAGGTGGGTGGGTGGCTTTTGTGGGAAGCTTCAGGGTAAGCAGTACAGAGGAGCTGCTGGATGGAGGAACAAATTCAATATGCTATTCAAGGTTATTCAAAAACCAGAGTTGCAGCTCTAGAAACTTGAATAGAATAATTTGCAAAGCACTTTGATGTCCTTCATCCTCTTGCAAAGTTAAACACTTTCCAACAGTGCCTTGCTTTTGCCATTTTCCAAGGAGTCTTGGGATTAATAACCAACTCATCTATAGATCATCAGGAGGTGTATTGATTAGACGGGCTGAAGGCTGGACACAGCTGTCACAATCCAAAGATGCAACACAAGTACTCAAGATCATTTTAGGTGAATTAAAATTACTTTTGTGGGGTAATGTTCATATGGCTTCAGGCTTATTTAACTGTCTAGCCAGTTTTTTAATATGGCAGTGAACACTGGCATCTATTCTATCGGTGATTGCCATTGTTAAGCAATTAATTTCTGATTTTGTGCAACTTCCTGTGATAATAAAGAACCTTGGGCTATGAAGAAATTCATCAACATGCTCTTTGTGCATCTTGTTTCTTTGCTATCTTAGGTCTACATTTTGTGTACTGTGCTACCTTGCAGCAGGAAAGAAATGACAAACCGCAGGATAGCCAGGGACCACGTGAGTTGTTGAATGTATTCTACTGCAGTCACAGGCAGCTACAGAGCAGATGTTGAATTCAGAGAATTTCACAGAAATGTCTGTTCTTGTTAAATGTCTCCTAAGCCACTGCAAGCAGATAATTAAATAGCTTCCATGTCTATTAAAATAATGAGGATGTTTAGTACAAAGACCAAAAAGTCTCACATGCTGTATGTCAAATGCTGCAGTAGGGGAGAACAGAGGAGAAAGACATCTCCAACTCCACTGCAACCTTACAGTCCCTGGGAGTCCGTGAGTTTCCTAAACAACCCAGATTGTTGCCTTCCTCAGTATCAAAGCTGTAAATATGTCAACTGCCTTTAGATAATGGAACTGAAAATTCTGTGAGGGAGATGAGCTATTTATGCAATGGTTTGAGAGGGTTTTAGAGCAGAGACTTCAGCTTAATATTTTGCAGCGTGTTTTATCATTTTAGCTCTAGTGAGGTCACTAACGTCAGAAGAGAGATGAGGTTGCTCATTTCCATGGAAAACAATTTGATGCATACACAGCTACCAAGAATTCCCTTTCCTCCCTCTGAAGTCTCTTATTAGTCCTCCCTGCTTCCCTCTTCCATAACTTCTCCTCCTCATGCTTCTCATGCTTTTCTTTCTTTCTCAGTTTCCAAATTGCTATATTCATCACTGTCGGCTTTCCCTCCTTTTGTAAACTCCTTCAACTTATCTTCTGCTTCAGATAAATGGTTTTAATTTAATATTTTTGATGCTTTCAGTTTTTTTCTGAGTGTTTCTTATGCATCATCTACAGGGTTTGTTACTTTTTTTTTTTTTAGCTATAAGCATTAGATTTGATTTTTATGTTGAGGGCCTTGAAGACTACTTTGCACTCTGATATTTCATGTGCCAAATTTCATGCACTCAGCAGTGCTTAAAATGAGAAATATCTTAAGGGGAAAAAAAAATCTACAGTGGATTTTACTTTTCATGCAGTAGAGGAATAAACTTTTAGTTGGGAAATTGCAGAGAAAAGCATGGGTGGAATATGGCTTCAAAGCATCATTTACCAGAAACAGACTGAGTTATTTCTGGGTTTGTTTTGACGTACTCAGACTGACTTTAATCAAATGCACAGATTTACATTCTCATAAGTCTGTTATTGCTAGACTTGCTTTCATGAAGATATTGGATATAGAAAAGATGGAAGGGATCCAGAAAAAGCCAAGTCTTACAGGAATATTGCATGTGGGAGCTTAGACCACCTCAGCTGTTACTCAGTGAGCCCAGTAGAAATCACCCACCAGTCCTTCTCTGTTCTGCTCCTATTCTGGGGCTTTTTCAAAATGGAAATCTGTGGAAACTGGATATAATGGAAAAAAAGAAATGCTGTGAACTTTATCAAAACTGGTTTCTGAGATGTTGGCAAATCTTTAGGAAGTATAGAGCTGTATTAGACCGAAGAACTGGACAAGTTTTGCACTTCTAAAACTACCCTTATAGTGTCCTTAGGTAAATTCAATCAAAGTTTTGATGTTAGAACATAAAATTTTTCAAACTCCCTGATGGTGCATCTGCTGTAGCAGCATGTGTACCTTTTTATTATCTGTATGGTCTGCTTTTCCTTACCTTTTATTTTTTAATTTTTTAAAGTAGGTTTACTTTTTTACACAAGATGCACATTGTCACTGCTTCAGAAGAAAGCCTGATAAGACTAATGTGGGTAAGGAACTCTTCTCACAAACTACAGGTGGAGTTTTTCGAGACAGAAGTCTGAGGGTTTTTATATTTGAGCATTAGAGGAAGAAACAAGTCTTAGTTTGGAAATGTATTGCATTGTTTTGCCCTTTCTCTGTTTTGGTCATGTTGCAGTCCTCTCTTTTCCCATCCCCTCAGATCTAAGCTTGTTGCAACCTTCTGGCTTGTTTGTGTTGTGACTTCCTGGCATGTGTTTGTGCTCCTGGGCTTCCTTCCTACAGAGCTGTTCCTTTGCTATCTCTGGGTTGGTCTTCTAGATTTCCTATTAAAACAGGAACTAAAGGTACATAACTGACAAATTGAGGGTCTAAATAAAGAGGTTCTGGAGAAATCTGGATGTGGTTTAAAATGCCAGGGAGAAGGGAGCTGAAATGCCATTAGAAAGAATGCTAGAAAGCATTGGGTAGAATATTTTAAAAAGTGAATGGCCTGTTGCAGGCAGATTGAAAGAATATTATGTTTTTAGTGAGTTTTCTTTCTTTTTTTTTATCTTAAAGCTAATATATAATAAATGTCATTGATGTAAATTTGAAAATATCACTGGCTTTGCAGCAAAAATGTTGGAGCATGGTGGTTAGTATTTTTATTTCTCCACTAAAAAAGTAATTTTTGGGCACAGTTTTTAATTGTTGCATTTTCTCAAAGGACCCATGCTGGAGCTCTAATTTACTGTCTTCATAACTGTGGAGAGTGCAGAATGTTTAGACTTTCACTTTTGCTACAATGGTCTTATTAAATATGGATGGGCTCTTGCTACATAAGGGAAAACTAAATCAGACCAAATTTGTTACACTTTACATAATTATGCATTGAGAACAATGTATAATTAATAAAGTCATTATAGATTCAGGCTAGGGGTTGCCATTACCTGTTAAATCTATTTTTTTTTATGCTCAATGTTTCCTGTGTTTGTTTTGGAAAAAAATACAACTCTACAAGTAGAGGTGTTGCCCTAATAAATTACAGTACTGGAATGATAAATTTCTTCTGGAGAAGCAAGAAATGGTTTTAAATCAAATGAACCTGGATGATCATCTTTACCCTATGTGTTTTGCATTTCCAAATTTTGCACCATTTCCACAAGGTTGTATAGTTAAATAATTTTGAATTAATACTTTTAATAGCTCAGTTTTTAATGTGCCCAGCAAAATGTACTTCTGGACTCCTTCCCAGTTAATAAAGCATGAAGAAAATGCCTAAAGACCAAGGAAGATGGGAAATTGTCAAAGGTTGTGAAACCTAACAGCAGCTCTTACATTTATACGTAAAGGAAGAAGACTACTTCTGTTGATTTTGGGTATTATTGGCGTTTCTATTCTCAATATTAATCTCTTGTCCCCTATTGATTTACTGTATTTTAGAGGCCAGAAACAAACACCTACATCTTGCCTAAGCAAACATGTTTAAAATATGCAAAGGGAAATAGTGGCATCACATCAGTTGTGCATCCCAGTTCTGCCCAGGTGATTTGTTCTCCTCAGCCAGAAGGCCTGTGAAAATCAGTGCTTAGGAGCAAAACAGTGCCTGTCTGGCATCAATTCCCTTTTTGCTTGACACCTTTTTTTTTTTTGAAAAAACCTTTTTTTTTGAAAAAAACAAGTATTCCTACTGTAAGAACCCAGAGTGTATTCTTTCATGCTCAGGTTTCTTCCCCATGTTTTTCTACATTCTGTTCCTATTCTCCAGCAGTTTCCATTGTCCTCTGTGCATTTTGACTGGGATTAGTGATAACCTGTTTAGGATTCCTGCTGTGGGGTCTGGGCAACAGCAATCTGGGAGCAGGTAACAGGTCTGGAGAATGGTGCCTGTCATCAGTGTTCACCGTACATTCTGGAAAGCAGAATCTAAATATGTTTATCTCTCCTTGCAGACAGGGAATAGTTGATTGAATGTAGCTTTTAATTACTAAGAATTTCAACATCTTAAACTAAGATATAAAACTGCTTAAATTAATTTATTTAAACATTGGAGGAATGACAGAACAGGTGTAATTTCTTCTGTTCAGGTGCTTCTTTGTTCTTGCTGGTCTGCATTTCCTACAGGCAGCTGTGAAGGTCTGATCAGTTGAAACACCATGGTCTGAGAGAAACTTGGGTCATATTTCTTTAGACTGCCAGACGATAATTGTATTTATCCTTCCTTGCACAAGACCATAGCAACAAGCTGTTTTTTTCTGTTTGGCAACCAATATGGGAATATGTTCTGCACAGTAACTGAATTTTGAAGCAGTCCTGAAAGGGTTAAGTTTTAGGGGGACTCCTGATACTCTTTGTAACTGAATTGCTTTAGCTGTAGCTTCCTGCTAGAAGTACTGCAGATTTATACTGACAACTGTAGGTGAACAATAAGAGAAACAATACCGACAGAAGCAGACTCTGAATGGCCAAGCATCTAGGCAAAAGTTTGGGGCATTTTTTCTTTTTTTTCTTCCTTTGAGTAGTTTTGCTGGTGGACAATTTGGCCTTTTAGTGCAGCTATGTTGGGGCAATTCCTTGATGAATTATTCCTTTGAACCATGATTTACAAGATCTGTTAACAGGCATATGGTTTTTCTTGCCAGATGAAATGTGTGACATTACTTTTGGAGGGGTAAATTAGATTTCAGTCATAAAGACATCTTGTCTGTCTTCACAGATTATCACAGAAAGATAAAACCAAAATTAATCACTTCTTTTTCTCCCCTAGAGAGTCCTGATTTCCATGCAACACTGCTGCTGTCCCAGCTCAGTTCACTCTGTGCTGTCAGGGCATGAGGGTAATGAATAAAATGGTCATTTTAAGTCTCTGCATCAAATGGGTTCAAAAGAAGTAAGTCAGACTAGACAGCAGAAATTATTTTTGGCAGCTACAAACAGGGAAATAAAATTCTGCTGAAAATCTGTTTAATCAACAGTGTTCACCAGCTCCTCTGCTAGTTTTGGCAGGAATAGTTCCGTTATGTAAACACACCTCCAAAATAATATAGTTAATATAGTCTGATAACTTGTGTCTGCCTGTTAAAAGCTGGTAAGTTCATGGTTCAAACAGGATTTCCTTTCTGCTAATGCAGGAGACAATGCAAGGTTAGAATAAGAGCACACACCAGTATTTTTCTCCCCCCTCCTTTTTTTAATTTTTTTTTTCATGAGATAAAACCTCAAGACTTGCCTATAGTTTAATTTCATTTCAGCTGCTGCACTTTCAGTAGTGGAGAAAGTGAATGAAATGTCAATGTCTTTGTGGGGTTGGATGGACAGTGTTGCCTCTTGCCTTAATAAATATAAAGGCATAAAGTAAGGCAAAAAGATGCAGGATTAATAGTATTTCTAAATATATTCTTCCCTTATAGAAGGTCATATATCATTCATTCTTGTCCCTCAGGAACCTACCCCAAATCAGATAAAATTTTAAGCATAAAAATTAGCTCTCTGAACAGCACTTAGAAGAAAATTATAAGGTAGGTAAAATTTCAGGGAATAACTGTAATAATTCTTATGTTTCTAATAGGTAAGTAGATAACAACTTTGTGTGTTTGTTAAAGCTTCTAAGCAGTCTTCAATGTTGTAATAGATTATCAAATTCTAAAACAATTATAGCTTTTACTGGATTGTGCTTGCAAGTCTTTGACCCATTATTTCAGGCTGTGAGACCTTCAACATTGACTTAAAGTGTACAGAAATAATATTTCACATATTTAAAAGTAGGTGTGGTGTGTTGGTTCCCAAATTATCGTTTGTTTATATTGGCATTTATTGCCATGAAATCTGTAATTGCTAAATCCAGTGTTAGAAACTCCAGGTGTAGTCTCCAATCTTTCCTAGCCCAGCTATTAGGGCCAGAGGCTACACAGAACTCAGTGATTTTATGCAGAAAGAAAATCTGACCCGATTGTTCAGGAACTAAAAAACTTTAATAGTAGAAAATAACAAACAGCAAACTGAGCAGTTTGTACTGAACGAACTGGGAAAGGTGGTACAGGGAAGCTTGATCCATGCACGAGGGCAAATGGATAAAAGCAGATGTTAGGGCATGTCAGGGGTGTTTATAAACTTGGAGGAGGGGAGGGGTTGGGGTGGAGTTTAGGGAGGGGGTCCAATAAAGAAGGGCAATTAGGAATATTAAAATTATTGCAGCAAAAAGGAACCAATGATAATAAGGGATGCAGAGAACTTTCTGGCGATGATGGACTTACTAGAACTGGAGGATGCTGGGGGTGATTTTTTACTCACTACTACTGCAAGGGTTTTCCCACATCCTTAAGCTGTGGTCATCTGCACTTACATTGGAGTCAATCCCAATATCCAGGTGTTTCATAGTATGTAAAATTCAAAAACAAATCTGAATGTGAAACAAATCTGAATGGGAATCATATTAAAATTATTTCAAGTGTTTTGGCTGAAATTTGAGGAAAAAACTGTTTCTCCTTTGATTTGCCTCCTTGCTGTATGCCTTTTACAGCTAATGTCTTTGAGACACTGAGTTTCCCTGAATTAGTGTTCCTGTTCTTTTTATAGTCCAGGGTGTTGTTGGATAGGTGCTGATCCAGGGATGTTATACTTGCTCTCTGCTCCCTCTCCCCAACACAGACTTCTTATGGATTTATCAGCAAGTGCAGCAAAGCTCTGGGTTACTTTATCTGGCAGCCAGAGCATGCTTTCATCCTGATGAAATACCCTTGCATCTGATAAAACTGTAGTGTGTGACTGAGTGGGTGGGAGCTGCAGCCCTGGCATTTAGGCTGCAGGATGGAGGGGGTTTCTCCCCTTTCTAGTCAGGCACCAGACCACAGGAACTCTGAGGGTCTTCAGGGACTGCTGTTCCAGAGCCAGTCAGCTCATCAGCTTGGGGGGAATGTCTCTACGCTATATTTCCTTTTTGTGACTGGCTTGGATTTTCCAGCCTCTCTGGTCTTCAGGGTCTGTGGTGACACCAGACCGATACTTTCTTCAGGCTGGCTGAGAGAGACACTTCAAGGCAGGTGCTGCAGGCACAGCAACTTCTTAGGTCTGATTTTTCAATTCAGAAACTAGAGCCCAAGTTCCCAAAAAAGATAAACTTGGGTTTGACTTTTCCTTTTGGACCAAGTACAGGCGCCAAGGTCTAACAGATCAATTTATAAAATATCACCGAATTCCTCAAGTGTTTCAACAGCCCTCTGCTCCTTGGCTGCCAGATGAGGAGGCTTGAGGAAAGCAGCCCCAATGCCTTCTTTGTCTCTCATAAGCCAGTGTGTACCCTAAAGAAAACCTTGTTTTAAATAATTTGCTGTTAGTAAATACCTTTTGTCTCCCCCCCTCTTTTCATTTCAATGAAATGTTGAAAATTTTGGAAAAACAGCCCTTTATAGATGAAGGTTTTTTGTGTCTCATAACTGATACAGAGAAATTGTACAGAAGAACCAAACAACAGGAAAATTAATTTTTTTTTCTTGCTTTTTCTTCACCCTGCAGACAATATTTAACAGGCAAAGCAGTTGGCCATGGATATACTGTTTCTCATCTTATCTTGCTAGCATTTTTTTTTTACTCTAAGCCTTTTAACCTTATGCTTACCTGGTGGCTTGGGAGGCAAACATATATTTTATTTTTTTTTCCCTCTCGGGCATGTGTTAGAAGTATGGCTATGAAATGAAAACACTCTTATAATACAGTGAATACTACTATAGTTATATTAGGCTGTACTAACCAGCACAAGATTTATAATCTTCTCCATGTTTTAGGTCACTTAATTTATAAAATGAGAACATCTTGTACAAATACCAAGATAAGCTGAAATTTGAGACCTAAGATCTGTTTCATCCCACGTTTAATTAGGCACATATAACAAATTACAAGTAGTGATTATGGAAGAAAGGAGGGGAAGGAGACGAAGGCCACATATTGAGAAGAAAGTTTTATGCAAGCTACTTAGGAGTAAATGAGCCCTTTCTTTAATTATCTGCACTAGTCTTTGAAATGAGGGTATCTGACTACAGCTGTTCTCCAAAACTAAATTAAAACCTAAAGAAAATCCAGTTATTGTCAGAAAGGATTTGCCAAGATTTCTTCATGGTGTAAAGGGGCAAAAAGTGAACTGAAATTTGGGTGGCAGAAATTCCCATGCTGGGCACCTCCCTCTGACCCTTGAGAAGAGAGATGGGGTTTTTAGGATGATGGTGAACAAATCTCTGAGGTCTCTGATCTGATAAGTCAGTTATTGAATTCAGTCTACTAAAACATAAAAGAGGTTGCTGGACTGAGAGAGCGTGTCTGGATTTTCTGGTGTTCGAGGGGTAAAAGCCTTTTTTGGGCTATTAACTGTCAGATAATATTTAATACAGCGAAGTACCCAAGGTAATAGGAAGGGAAGAAAAAGGCAGTGAGAGAAAAGATCAACTATCACTGCTTTTAATATAGTGTAGAATAGTATTGCTCTGAGGCAGAGTGGCTCTTCTGAAAGTTCGCTCTTGCTTGGAAATGTAGGGCTTTTCCAGTTCCTGGTGATAACGGGACTTTGGAAATACAGCACTCTCCCTTGAGGCAGAACTTAGCAGTATCTGCCTGTTATACTGATCAATGGGGTAGTGTGAGACATGTTTAATTCTTGCAGAAATTTATTGATGGTGGAGTCGGATGATAGGGATCTTGCAGGGAAAAGAGGCTTATAAGAAATGGCTATTATAAGAAATGGCTTATCAGAATGGCTATTTATCTTGTGCTGTGTTTGTAGACTTTTGTTAAAGGCTTAGCCTAACTCTTGGACTGAAGATTGTCAGTGATGTGGAATGTAAGTAAAATATTTTTGCCTTGATGTCCTGTGCTGGATGAGTATGGTTAATGCCATCAGATGCAGGGAAAAGGATATTAGAATACAGCAGGGGGAGAGGAGGAGAAAGATGAATGATCCTGAGATTTTAGAGGGTACTACCAGTGCTAGATGCTTAACACCAATTTAAAAATAAGAATAAAATATACAAACAAGTTGGAAACTCACTGTTGATGAAGCTGAAGTTTCATATATTCCTTAATGATTATATGTTATCATATAAAAAGGTTTTCTAGATAGTGGCAGATCATGGATAGAGTTATGGGGGAAAGGGGCCTGAGACACAACTGCAAGTTATAAAGGTCTTAGCAAGAAGGTTGCAGTACAATGGTTGCAGAAATCGTCTAAGGAACAAAAATCAGATGCTCTTCAGAAGAGGGAAGAGCTGTGGAAGTGACTGGGCAGGTATTGCTGAGGACTGTGAGATTGACAAACATGCATTTGTCCAAATTTACACTGGGAAAAAACTTGGTTGAGGATTGACTGAGAGCTTTGACAAGTTGGTGGACTTCAGTAGTGGACATGGCTTCCTAAAGAAGGATTAAATATCTTCATCCATGCACATAAAAATCTTTATTGTCAGTGTGATGCTCAACTGTTTCTTTCTGTGACACAGTATTCGATAATAAGCAGGATACAGCACCAGAACTCTGCAAGAGAAATGAACTGAGCAGAAATGCACTTTTTAAATGTATGGATGGGTCTCACGTTTATTTGTACCTCTTGCTGAATCAGGTATAATTTTCAAAGGCAAAGAGATGTCAGTGTATGAAAAATGATTTGGTTTTACTTCAAATGGAGATAAATTAATAGAAACCACCCCCGAGTGAACTGAAACCTTGAATGTAAGATAAAGAAGATCTAAAGGTTTTCATATTAATCAAACTGTGACACTTTGTTCCTGACTACTTGTTCTGCTGTCACTTGCCTGCACAGAAAGTCAGTTTAAGGCCATTCTAAACAGAATATGACTTCCTTTCCTAATCCTTGCTAGAATCAAAGGTGCCATCAATCTTCATCTGAGTTTAGATATTAATATAAACTCCTTTTTTTGTCCTCCCCTCTCTACCTTGATATACAATTTTTGTGTGGGGAGCACTTTTCAATATTTTAAGCCTTTAATTTACTGTTGCAAAATGCAAAAAACCAATAAATTTCCAGCTTATGTTTTTCTTCTAGACAACTGACAACTTATGAAGATGCTGCCTCTTAATATTCAGTCTAACAGTCAGTTCAGTGGTGATCTTTCTTGAATTAGTAAAGCTATCATTAAGCTCTCCAGGAAGACAGTCTGTGTGAGGATAGCAAGAACTATCATCCCTGCTTTTAGCTCAGCTGAACCCATCCCTAAAATTCTTTGAGATTGGTTTAGTTTTGCTGTTCTTTCTCTCTGTTTCTCTCCCCTCTCCCTCTCCCTCTCCCTCTCCCTCTCCCTCTCCCTCTCCCTTTCCCTCTCCCTTTCCCTCTCCCTGTGTAATAGATTAACCTGTTACTTTCTTTTTCCTTTTCTGACAGGAAGTCTAAGTGCTAAAATGCTTATTAACATAAGCCAAAGCTATGAATTCAAGTACACCCACATTCAAACTGGAATCTTGCCATCTGGGCCCACCTCTGCATGAAACCAATCACTGGTACTGCTTTCAGACTATTTGGATTGAAGAAGCACTGGGAGCATCAGGACATTTTGTTCTTTATTGTAACTTCAGATGCATTCTGGAGAGTTCTGTATAAGTTTTTACTTTACCCACCTCTAATTTGTACAGCCACTGCTCCGTTCATCTTTCATATAGATGTAACAGCATTAATATTGCTACATAGAGGTTTTAATTTGCTATAATGTGACCCAGCATGCATAAAATGGAGCTTCTCTCAGAATTAACTAAGTAGTTTACATTTGATTAAGTACATAATGATTGACTTGGCAAACTTGATGTTTTGCTTCTTCCCTGGCAACTCTGCTTCTGTTTAATTTGCTGATGGTTGGGGTTTTTTTTTTTTTGGTTGGTTGGTTTTGCTTTTATTTTTTTTTAAAGGACAGAATAAAGGAAAATTCTGAATGATTACTGAGAGTACTACCTTAAATGTAAAGAGAAATAAGGTGTGATAGAAATGTGCTGCTGCTTAAAGATGCTGTGCTGGCACTGGATGGAATATTTTAAGATTTGTTTTCATCTAACATGAGTTAGGTTGAAGGCTGGATTCAAGAGATAAAATTACATTGAGAGCTAGGTTATGCTGTTCCTATGAGCCTTGCATGCAAATCACGAGGTAGACTTCACTATATGAATGATAGCAAAGTTCTTGTAAATGCAAATTCTTTATAAGCAAAAGTTAGCCAATATTAGCATTTAACTGGATGATGGTGAGCAAGGTTTGCAGAAGATTAGCAGCAAACAATACAACTTCATTGTAGGAAGGAAACTAAATACTGTTGTGTTACTATCTTATGTGCTCACTGAGTTAATTTATAGGTCTCTTTTAATAATTATTCCTGTAATCACTCCAGAAAAAATTGTGATAACAAACAGGGTAGAGAACTTAAAGATTGTGATGCTCAGAACTGGATGAGCTGGTGGATAGCCTTGATCCAGGGTAGTAAGCAAAGTAGGTGTAATGGTGAATAAAATTGGCAGTGGCCATTCTCTAGCACTAAGATCAAGAGGCCCAGAGCAGCACCATTTTCTCTTCCCTCTCCCTTGCCCAGTAATGAGTCCTGGTCTATACTGTTTATTAAGAATATGTCCTGGCTGCACTCAGCTGAGGAAAGGGGGTGCTGAAATGCACCAGGGAAGATGTCAGCAGTCTTGATGATGCTTAAGCTTGGTTAATCACTGCTGTGAACTTGAAGGCATCTTGTTTCTCTGCATCTAAAGTGCCTTCAGTTAAATACTGTTGTCCCTGGTTTTGTCCCTCGTACACCTTAGGCATGGCCTGTGCCATGCCTGCTTATCTTGGGTGCAGTTATCTATAAGTGCAGTTTTCAGTTGAGCACTCAGTTGGTAGACTCTTCTGAAGCTGATTATTTTTATGGAGGTAATCAGTGATGCAATCACAGGTATTTCTAAAGGCACATAGTGCTGGAAGAACCTGCCTCCGTGTCTTTAACAACACTGGTGTGAGGATGGGGGACTGATATTGGGCCCTTTGAAGTGGCTGCTTTCTAGGCTGAATGAGCTCAGCTGTCTGAGCCTGTCCTGAGAGAACAACGTTCAAGAGTCAGGTCATCTGCAAATGGTTAACACCAAGTTTTCTACAAACCTTCAGATTTCAAGCAGTGAGATTTGTGAGGTTTTGTCATGCTCTGGACCAGTCAATGAGCAGGGTTCTGCCTCGAGTCTGCCCAACCCTTCAGCTTGTGTGGAGGATGCTGGTGGAGAAACAGCATCTTGAAAGATAATGAAAAAGATATGAGCATATTTGTCATATGCTGTTTGTAATTGGAAGCAAATATTCAGGCTTTCCAGCAAGACTTTTTAATGGTAAGACTAACAAGCAGAATGGTGTTGCAGGACATTTGGGACTCATTAGTGCTCTGAACTTGAAGATGTGTTACCTTTCCGGCTGATGCCTGGTTTCCTAGTAATCTATAAGAAAAAAAAACCAACCCTATGTTTTATAGTCAGAAAATATGGTATTGACAACAACAAAAGAATATCCAGTGTGGATGGTTACAAAATCCAGTAACAAAGACCCTCATCAAAATAATCCTGCTAGAAAAAAATCAGAACAGAGGACTTGACTGAATGTTTTTGCTCACAATTGCATAAAACCCCTGTGGTGAGATGGAGTTAAGGCTGACATGCCTGTAAGCATTTAAGAGCAAAAAATTCTCAGTGAGGGATATTAGTAATCCCCCATACAAGTACTACATATCAAAAAATAATTCTCTGTCAAAGGAAATCTTAACACTTCAATGTGTGGAAATACAATATTAAGGGATCCAAGTAACCTTAAATTAACAATGCTGCTCAGTAAGAAAAACAAAACATAATAGGTATTTATGGTATCAAATGAGATAAAAAAATGACCTTTTTATATTCCTTCTCCTCTGCTTTAATTAAGTACTTGATTTAAGGAAAGTTGCTCCATTCATGAGCAGTGAGTGAGCATGGCTCACTTTAAATCATGCGTAGATATGTTTGAGTTAGAGCTCAATGTGTTTTATCTGCTTGTTTGTACTGGTTTATTTAATTCGTACTTGGTAGTTTTGTGCATTAAGCCTCAGTGAGAAAAAAATGTTCATAATTTATTGTGTAATATCAAAATCAGAGGGATTAATGGGGAGACTAAGTGGATCAAGCAATTGGTGCAGCTACATGAAAACATTTCATACATGGTTTGATAGTATGCTAAATGCCAAAAAGTCTTCCAGTGCCTAATTCCTCATCTAGTAGGAAACTCAGCAGCCTTTAGTGGGCAGCCACAACTTGCCTGAGAGGAAAAGTAAGTCACCAGTAGCAAACCTACTGCAGCAGAGATGGTTGCAACCTTGTGAATTCCACCAGCTTGCAGGAGGGATAGATTTTTATCAACATTTCTTAATCAAAGGACTGGCTAATTTTTCTGAGGAGAAGTCCAAATGCATTTGGGACTGGTTTGTGCAATATTGCCATGGTGGATTTGCATTCTCAATACAAGAAAAAATAGCTTTTCTGTATGTTAATTTTGTGTGTTTAATTTTCCCTTCCCAGTCCATCACCCTGCTTTGTGTGCTTGTCCATGAGCATTAGAAAGTGCAGGTGCTTTCTGTCTGTATTTGCTAAGGTTCCTTGTGTCATAGAGTCCCTCAGATATGTCCTGGACTGAAAGGCATGGAAACTCCTTTCCAGTCTTCATAATTCTGTACTCAGGGATATCTTGCATGGTATTTAATTAATCTTGATGATGTGATAGGTTAGAAATCTCTGTTCTTCTTTTGGGATAGAAAAAGGCCAGCACATTCTAAATTTTTTTAAAAGTGAATTCAAGTGGAGTAATTAAGATCTATTTAAGTAATGGTTTTGTTTGCACAGTCTCAGGGCAATTAAGTACTATCTTCCCCAGCATGTGTTCTTTAATTTTCACACCCCAAAATATTCAGATTCCTGCTAAAATGGGGAGGAAGATAATGCACAGTTTCCTTAGTTTGTGTGGGTTTTGTATAGGCTACGAGAAATAGAAATACCAGCATGTTCATAATATTTTTTCAGGACGAGAAGTTGATTTATATCTAGAAAAAAATACTTATTTTCCCAGCAGAGAACTTTGCTGCTGCACAATTTTGTTCCCCACCAACTCAACCTGTGTTGAGTTTCAGTGTGGAGCTGCCTCAAGTTATTAAATCCCCTGAGGCCTGTGTTTAAACAAAAGTGGACAGAAATGGCAGTGAGCATTTCCCTGAACTGAGAAATAATTGACTAATTTGTGGCAGATGACAACCATAATTTTGTGAAGAATGAGAGTTTCTAGTATTTATTATGATATTATTCCTGTGATAAGCTCAGAAAGTCACTGCACTCCCTTATGTTTTGAGACTTGTAACAAACTGCTAACTCCTGCATCAGGCACTGAGAAAATGATAACATTGGCTTTGGTTTTAAAATTGTTTTCCAGTTTTGGACTGCATAATGGTTAACTCCTTTTTCTGAAACTACCAAAGCTGAAAAGATTCTTAAAACAAACTGGAACTTGATAATCTCTCAGGAACTTGAAAAAAAAATAACAGAGGTCACAAGTTAGCAGCATTTTATCGCATTGCAAGTATTTCATCATGCAGCACCAAAACAATTTGGTAAGGGAATAACATAAGATTATCTGAAATGCAGAGTGAGGTCTAAGTGAGTTAGACTACCTAGGCTCTAAAAATAATGAAAAAGAAACAACCTCCTGCAATTTACCTGTCAAAGGCAGCTTCAAGCTTCCCCATCCTTCAATTTATTGTAGCATACATCATTCAAAATTTCAATTACAGCATGTATGTTAAAGAAAACCCTCTGAAGATAAAACAACTAATTTAAATATTTTTCTGCATTTAATATATGAATAGTTTGTTGCATAAAAGCAATTAAAGATACTGTGTTAATATGTATTATGGAGAAAGAGATGAAAATTGATGCATTCCAGGAAGAAGAATTTTTTTTAAATTATAAATGCCAGGCTAATTTGTTTTACTCTGAGCCATTGCTATTGTGCTACTGGGCTGTTGTGCAGTCTTGTCAGCTGTTTGCCTGAATATAAATAACTGTAATTTTCACACTTGTCTCTTCCTACAGTTTGTAAAAGCAGTTGGTTACAACATCAAATTAAATTGATATCTGCTGAGCAGGTTTTAATACAAAAAGTTCTCAACAGTTTTGTTTTTTTTTCCCAATCTTTTATAAAAAATCCACAAATTGACTTAAGGCACCCAGGAGTCCTGTTTTCAAGCATGCTATAGTTCTTTATCGGGGAGCTTTAGTCGTGCTTTTTACTTAAGCTCACTTCTTCAATGCAAAGCTCCTCTGGCACTGTCGGGGTTGTGTGGGAGGCCAACCCTCCAGGTGCCCATGTAGGTGCATCGACAGCTGCAGAGGGAGGGCATGTGGTGTGGGAGCATTTCCCTCCAGAAATGATCTTTCACCCTGGATTCTGATTCCTGTCAAGGGTGATGCAGCTTTCCATAAACAAGCATGTTTCTTCACATATTCAAGGAGGGTGCTGTGGTTGTTGCTAATCCATTTTGTAAAACCTTGCTTTGAACCCCTTTTCTAGGGCTGAAGGGAGTGTAGAGCTAGAAGAAATATACTGGTGAGACCAAGGTGCTGTCTGGTGTAGCATCCCCCCTTGGCCTGTGCTTACAAGTGAATATTTACAACAGACAATGGCAGTGCAGGGAACGGGTGCCCTGTCCCTTGCCAGCCTCTAGCAGTGTGTGGTCTCTCTTAGCCCTTGGATTGGGGTGTGTTATATAGGTTTTGTAACTGAGCTAAGGCACTTGCAGGGGTGTGACTTCTGCAGCCTACTACACTTTTCTTATCCCTATGTAATTTTCAAAGTGATGATTTCTAATACTAGGGAAATATGCAAAGTTTTGGTTAGGCTTTCTTTAAAACTTTCTTGCACCTCCAAGGGAAGAAGAGTCTTGGGGAGTGCTTTGCTCCTTGGCTCTGTTTTCAGGGGCAGATGTGGCTTGTGTGTGTGTGGCAAAAGGCAGGACCCTGGCCTTGGCCAGTGTTGTCAAATGTTACATGGGCATAGGCACCTCTTAACTGCTCTCTTGGACTTCTCTTAGAAATGTTTTGTTTGGACTGTCGTAAAATTGTAAAGGTTGGGAAAGATCTCTAAGATGGTTGAGTCCAGCTGTTAACCCAGCAATGCCCCATTCACCACTAAACTATATCCCCAAGTGCCACACCCACACAGGCTTTAAATATCTCCAGGGATAGTGATTCTCCACTTCCCTGGGCCGCCTGTTCCAATGCCACTCCCCAAGGCTTGCTTCCCTACCTTGGGTACAGGAAGACTATTGGACCAGGTACAGTAATTATTTAACTGCTCATAGGTGGAGTTTACCAAGGTTTATGTGCACTCGTGTTTCAGGGACTTCTGGATTCATTAATCAGCTGACCAGAGCAGCAAGACATCTCCTCAAACAAGCTGTTTTTACAAGGTTCAAAATAATCTCTATTTTGGGAGCCACAGCTACTTTTTGTATTCATATGACTGGTGAGAGACAGGTGATTGGACTCCCAGGTAAAGGATTTTGGGCATGTAGCAAGGAAGAGCAGGTACTATTGTATCAAATGTTTGGAAATTTTCAGAGTAATGGATTGAATTTTTCAAAGGTGAAAGTACTATTATTTGGTGCACAAGTACAATGACAGAAAATCCTTTGACAACAGTTTATGTAATCTCTTTATTACTCTGAACCAGATACAATTTAGGAAAAAAATAAAATTGTGCCTGCTTTTGTCTCAATTATTCATGGAACTAAGTGGATTTACACACTTGAAAACCAGCAGCAATGTGACCCTTCTATTACTGATTGTAAAAATTGGAAAAACTATCTGACTAGATACCAGCAGTGTATGAATGTTATAAAAATCCTTGGGAAGGTGTGGCTTGCCTCTCCCAGCGAATTGACACGTCTGTCAGTGTCCTGTTGGGTAACCCAAGCTGCCCATGGAAACTGCAAGTGGGGAAAACAAAACCCCCCCAGAAAAGCAGCAGCCTTTGTTGCTCCCATAGCTGTTACATGCAGGACCCTGGAGCTCCGTGGAAGGGAGCAAGTCCCCCTGGTGCTAACAGGACATGTGCTGGCATTAGCTGAAAATGAGTGTTTTTCTCTGTACAAATAGGAACTTCCATTCAGACCCCTGAGCTGTTTCAGCCCTGTGCTCTCATGAGAGCTGCTGGAGTTGCAGGTATGAGTTAATCAGGCAGGAATTGGCTCATGGGAGAATAACAGATTTTCTTTCATATGGCTGGTCTTTAGTCACTTTAAAGGATTAAAGCAGGAGACTGTTGGCTGCTGCTGTTTTTTTTACCTTGGTGTTTGTAAGTTTTCTAACATCTGTAGGCTTTGGTTGGACCTGAAAATGTTGATTACGAGAGGAACTGAGCAGTCTGGTCTCCCTGCCACAGTGCTTTTGGTGACAGTGTCAAATCCTAAGGAAATAAGGGTGTTTACTTTAAAATGCAAACAGAAAGGGCGGGTATTTATATTCTTTTAAAACATTACTAATTTGTGCAGATTTTCTTCATCTGACATGAATGTCAAAAACATCGTTTGCTGTAATATGGAAAAATTGCTCTTGTTATTATCTACTTTGTTTATCCTTGTCCCACAAGTTACAGAAAAAATGTTTTGGTTGTTCTTTCTTCTGAAATCTCTGTTTCTGTTTATTTTCATGACTTACTACTGTTCCTTTGACATTATCGTGTTTTTTACTGTCTCATGCTGTCTTTTTGAGAAATTTTCCAGTTTTCTAATTACTCCTCAGATCTCGGTTTGATGCCTAAAATGGTTTTTGATGGTTTAGTGCAAGGTCATCCTTCAGAGGCTTACAAAGGCCATTTTGAAAAGTGTGCTCAAACAGCTTCTAGTAGTCCCAGAAAGAGGTGGGGAAAAACCAGACTGTTGTTTCTTGGATCTGTGTGGCTGCTGAGCTTTAAGGATATATTCTATTGGTCATAGATCCTGGCTTTTCCCAGCTCAGGATGGTGGAACAGAGGCTCTTAAAATGAATCACTGATTTACTGTCCTAGATATGCTTTGTCTTGAAGAACCCACTGGTTTTAATGAAGTTTCTTTCATACATGACTGTTTGTCCAATACTTTCTTTAAGACAGAAGTGTGGTGTGTTTGCCAGAAGAGAAAAAAACCCTATAGAAGTATGGGTTAGATCAGTGAAAATCAGAATGAAACAAAACCACCCCCAAACAGTAGTAAAAATAATAATAGTACACAAAACTCAGAAAATTAAATCCTATTCATCTCATGACACTGCCATTGTTGTTCCTGTAGAGCCTGTGCTGAAGTTCCTGAGTCCTTTCAAACCCTGCCCAGTTCTCTGGGCTCCTGGCATTTCTTCTGTAACATTTCTGAAAGTGTCCCTTCACTAGGGCTGGCTTGAGCTGTTTTTTTCTCTGCCTATGTTGTAAACTGATCCCTGTAGAGGTGAGCTGATGTAACTGTAAAGTAATAATGAGATATTCCTGTGCTCTTGCACAGAACTGTTCTTGGGTAGAGCTCGAAACACACCTTGAGGGAGATCAGGTGCAGTGGCTTAGCTTTGTACACATGATGCTGAAGTTTCTGGACTAGTTCAAGGTCACCTTGAGCCAGCAGCAGATGTAGGAGCAGAACCTGCACCTCCTATGTTCCTCTGGGGTCCATCTGTCACGTTGTACTGCTGCAGCTTCTGTTAAACACAAATTACAAGCAGTTCCATAACTCTTGATGTCTGGCTGGATTTTCAGTATCCTCTTGTGCTGCAAAGTCAAGGACTGGCACTGCTGAAAGAGACTAACAGGCATATTTATATAACTTTTTATTTTTTTAGTGGTCTGTGAAAGGTGGTACTGCTGTCTGTAAAGTAGAAATTAGTTTACTTGGAGGAATAGGATGAGATCCCCTCAAGAACATGAATCATATTAGTATCTCTGGTTAATTCTGTGTTAGCTGTGAGGCCCCAGAATAACTAATTCCAGTTTACAACTGGACCTGTGGCTCATGTAATGATGGTGATGCTCAGTCTTTGCTGCAAGTCAGTCTCAAGGCACAAAGCCCCATGTGAAAGGTGAAACACAGTGCAGTCCAGGGATGCTGCCCTGTACTGGTGTGGTGAATGGGCTTGTGGTGCAGGGAGCCTTTGGGCTCCAGCGGATGTGCCTTCATTCCCTTCTTCAGCCCCAACATGTCACTGTTCCAGCAGGGACAGGTGGGGCCCTGGGAACCTGATGATGGCTGCTGCAGCTCCTGCAGTGTGTGACTACCCACACTTGTGTGTGTCAGGGAAGGTGGAGACACGAAAGGGGAAGGCAGAGGCAGCAAGTTTTGCTGTCACCAAATCTCCCTTGCTGCAGTGAAGGGTGATTAAAGAGGTGGGTTAATCAGATATTACTGGGAAGTCACATCCTGCAAGGAATTCAGGAAGGTTCCAATGATCATAGATAATTGCATAGATAATTGCATATTGTTATAGCTTAACTTCATGCACTAAGGTACCTCTGAGGTGCTTTCCTGCATTGTAAAGCTTTACAAAGCTCCTGTTCTTGGTAAGTGTTTGCCTTGTGTCTCTGAGCTTTCCAGTCATGCCCATCCCGTGAGCTTGACTGCTGCTGTCCCTGAGCTGTGCACATCAGGTGTGCACTGTTCCTTGGTTCTGACAAATTTATTGTTTTTGTCCCAAAATTTATTTGTCCCAAATTTATTGTGACAAAAAATTAAATGTCTGTTCACTGTGGAAAGAATAAGCAGAGATAGTAGTATTTAGCAATATGCATTTGTAACCCATCTCTGAATTAACCATTCAGCAGTTATTGTTGTTAAGAATGGTTGCTTAGTTATATGATTTTCAGTGGCAGAGTATATAAAATTTCACAACCTATTCTTATTTAGTTGTAAGCTACATTTACTTCAAAGTTTCCTGGATATTGACTGAATTGCTTTTTACTAATACAATGACATCCCCTTATAAATCAAAATTTATGGCCTTTACTCATACTCTTTATATTTTTGTTCATCTGAACAGCCCACAACTACTGCTGGATAAGTATCTGAATGTTCTGCCTGTCAAATGTGCCCCATCACAAACTATTGTTTAACAAAGCAGGTGTTCCAATGTCTTTCAATTTTTAGTATAAATATATAACTCTAGGAACCCAATATTAGCCTTTGAATCTAGTTCAGGGTGGTGAAGCTGTGATTGTACACAATGGCTGATATGGGAATGTTGGGTACTTCTGTGAATATCTTGAGGTTTTGGTTTATTCTGTCTGTGATAAATGCCACAGTTAACACAGACTGTCCACAATATCAGTTCTATGTAAAACACAGGCTTGCTCCTTTCAGTGATGTTCTTGGTAGACTAGAGATCCAGGACTTGCATGTTGAGAGAAGTGCTTGTTCACTGACTTCATTAAAATTAAAGAAATAATGTCCTGGAAGCTTTTTGATTATCTTAGCTTTTGCTACAACTTGTTATGAGCACTGAATTTTGAGTTTAATTTAACTTGGCAGCATGTGTCTAACTTCGCCCTTTCCATAGCTGTCAAAAAACCCTTTATTTATTAGTGCCTACAGTGTAGCTCTATCTGCACTTTAGATTTAAAACATGATCTTTAGAAGTGGCAACCAATATAACACTGGGTGTCAGCAGCACATCCATCATGTCAGAGTGCTGTTTAGGAAGATAAAAATGATGAGATGTTGTTTTAGCAATATTTACATGTCTCTTCTCTCATACCTCACTTCTGTGAAATCCATTGCTGTTTAGGGTCTGTGTAGAGCTCTGCTTCCTGCAGGTTGGAAACAAGTGCTGTGTTCAAATGGCTTTGCAGTGTTGAACACATCAAGGACATTGCTCTTCTATAAAAGGAAGCTTTGGAGGTTTTATCTTGACAGGAGTCATGGGTTTTCTGGGTATTAAAAAGTGTGTAAGTATTTAAAAGTCAAATGAAAGTCCTTAAGCAGTATTAATTCCTTTTTCAAATCTGTTTTTACTTAAATCTTTGACTAGGATTTCATATTCCTCTGATGTATCTCATCAGTTTATTAAGGATATCTGTAAATCACTCTGCTCACCATGTAACATCTAAGCCCAGGGTAGGATTTTTTCCCTTTACTCTGAACATGAACTTTTTATTCAGAACAGCCATCTGATGAGTCATTCTTTCATTTTTCCAGTGGAAATAAATTGTCTTTTTCTGTCATATTTCCTTCTCCCAAGATCTGGAATAAAATGGATAATAATGTTCTTTTTCTGTCACAGATCTGTAATTCTGAAAGGAAAGTTCCCTTGGAGATGGATGAATTACCTGTAATGATTTTGTTTACCTGTCCTGTAATGTAGCAATAGCTGTATTTACTGGAGGTCTTTTAAAAACCTGATGGCTGTGCTTTTCTTCCCATCAAAGACCAAGCCCAGATACCATCAAAGTCAGTAGGAAACTACTGACTTTTTCAGGTTTGCATTAGAGCTGTGGGCACTGCAGAACACTTCAAGGCAGAGTTTATATCCAAACACCTTTCTTCAGAGCATCTTTAATGTGTTTCCTCTGTTAGCAGGGGAGCAGCATTATGGATAATCTTGGACAGGTCTATTTCTTTAGGTGGTGCTGCACTCCAGTGTCAGAGCACAGCTCATTCTCACAGAGGAGGCCTTTTCTGGAAGCAAGGAGGGCTGGTAATTATGCCATGCTCTCTCTCCAGACACTTGTTGCACTTCCAGCAAGCTGCACCTGAATACTAGGAAGGGTTAAATGGTTTCTGCTGCTTATGATTTCATTGCTCTGGCTTTTCTGTGACCAGAGCAGCCTGCATGGTGCTCTTGCAAGGCGTTGCAGGGACCTCCATCCATCTTCCCCTGCTTAGGTGTTTCCCTTACTGGCACCAGCCCCTAAATATAATTCCACCTCTCAGATAGTGCCTTACAGCTCTCAGATGAATCTGTGAAGCTTACAGAGTGCACTCTCTCACCCTTGGGCACTGAGGACAATTTCTGAGATGGTTACTGTAAACAGGTTCCTGTACCTTGGTTTGATGATCCAAGGTGGCCTTGGGGCACACTAACAAATATACAGATAATGCTTGCAAACCCCAAATTCTAGTGGAATAAAGGTTTTAAAAAGTGTTAAAATGACAAGGCAGGATATTAGAAGAGGAAGGCTTTACCTTTGCTCCCTCTGCATCTCGTTTTCTGGGGCTGGTTAACAGCTGTCTCTGGGCTGGTAATAGCTGGCATCTCTGGTGGCATTCTCCAGGGGAGGATGACCCTGGTAAAGGAGGTTACTGGGACAGCCCTGGCCACCTCTCCCTTTCCTCATCTCTTTATCCTCACTTTGTGACTGGGGCTGGGTGTAACCCAGATCTCCAATACTGTCTATCCTTGCTCCTCTGGTTTTTAGAAATTCCTGACTGAATCACAATGTAAACAAAAAGCATTGAAACATTCTTGGCTTCAGTTCTGTGGCTGTTCTGTGTGTTCTCCTGAATATTTAAAACAGAGCAATTTGGCTTTGCACATGGAATGCTAAGAGAAATATGGTGTAAATGTTGGTAAAATGTATAAAGTTTAGTTTGCTATGAGGCATGCTCTAAAAAACCTTGACAAACCAACCGGATATAAGACACTTGGCAAACCCTTTTGAGATAAGCATCACATTTAATGTCTGTGTGTGTGTTGTTAATAACCAGCTACCACAGAAGAGCAAATGCATAAGCAAGTTTGCTTACAAGGTTTTTTTACAACCTTGCTTACAAGGTTTTCCTTTGGAAACTCTGAGATCCACAGCTATACACAGAATAAATAATATGGGGAGAGGAAGAGGAGGTCTAACTTCAGTCAATATCCCTTAAGCAAATGAAAGCCATTTGTACCATCTGATGGCAGATGTCTTTTTTCAGACATGAGGATAAAGACTGACATAAATATCTCACCTTTTTTAAAAGGGAAGTTACAACTATCTTATCAGCAGTCATTTTTTCTTCTTTTTGTTAATAGCACTCGTACTACAGGGAAGGTAACTGGAAACTGTCAGTTCTCCTTTGTTCACTCTCCTGAAGTTTGAAATGGTTGAAACAGAAACTTCTTACTGTCACTGCAAAGAGACAAGGTTGGTAGGACATCAGGCTATCCCTCAGCAGCTAATGACTGAGTGCCAGGTAACATTAGGGCTAGGGACTGTTCCAGAATCACCTTTGTAGATGTCTAGTGTTTCTTGTTCTTTCTGTATTTCTTATTTTTGCCAAAATACAAGCTGTGTGGTCGGTAGCAGAACTACATGTATGCATATCTAATCTGATTCTTCTAGAGAAGCTGCCTGGTTACCAATGGAAACTGAAGTGAAATGCAGGTTGATAACATCTTAAGCATTTAGCTTAACTTAAAACTCTGGAATTAAGGTCACATATGCTTCTATGTCTTTCTTCAAGTATCCTAGCATCCTGATGACCTCTGGATATAAGAAAAGTCCTGCCAACTGTGACAAACCTAATGATCTGAATAGAAAAATATCTCAAAGCCCCCTCTTGTCTCTCTTTAAATGAGGAAGAACTCTATGTACTTGACAGAATATGAATGCTTAAATGTCCGTGTGTTAAGCTTGCTTAACCAGCCTATGTCTAAATCTGGATTAGCCCATGGAAACAATTCCACACAACAGCAATTTAAATGGCTTAGAAGTTTTACATGAGTTTTTGGATTTGTAAGAAAATTAAAGTTCATGTCGTTGGTGTTTTTTCAGCACTGCTAAGCATCCTTTATCTAAAACTTCTCTGAAATAGATTTTCTCTTCTGTAAATTTTTGCTCCTAGAGTATGTGCCTCTAAAGGATATATTTTGAGTATTTGTATTTTGAAAGAGTGTGTAAGAACATCTATTTTCTTTGTAAGATATGCTGTTTATTCAATTTTTTTTTTCAATCCAGATAAGTATGCCTGGAATACTTCTGATCATTCCCAGGTTCCAAGTGGTTCCTTTCGTTGCATGTTTCTACAATACAGAGATGGCTGCTTTAATTACCTTTCTAATAGCACAAGGTGATTTTTTTGTTGGTTGATATCAGTCAATCTGTCTGATAATAGCATTTTGTCATTAATTTTGTTATTTAAAGACAAATTATCTGATCTGTCTGTACATAACAGGGAAAACATTTTCCTTTGTTTTTGTTTGGTAGCTGGGATTCATCCAGTTAAATTTTGTGAAAACCTTCTAACTTGCCCTGTATTTTGCTGGACCTGGCTCTTGAGGCTATAGGAGTTGGCAGCAAAAACCATGGGATATGTGGGCAGGTGGATGAATTAAGGGAAAGCTTTAAGAATGAGCTTTTAAAGGTAAACTGCTTTCAAGGAGAATTTCATTAAAGCATTTATTTTCAACACCATGCCTGGAAACCCATTTGTTTTGATCTGTGGTACCTTATTTAGATTAACAATTACCCTAAACCCATAATAACCATTATAAAATTATGTAATCATTCTCATCCTAAGAGTTTGGGAGTAATTGGATTTTTCTGGACTACTTTTAGTAAAGTGCTCACCTACAAACAGCTGGGACCAGGGCTCTACACTGGGGCTCAGCTGATGTGGTGGAGCCCTGTTTCCCTGTAGCTGTGGGAGTGAGCTGGGGTTTGCAGATGGATTGACTGCTGCTGCTGCAGTCAATGATTTTATCTTTCCAGCTCTTCCTGCATTTGTAGTGCTGTAAAAGATCTGTACAGGAGTAAAAACCTGCAATCATGTTATAGCAAGGGGAGCCTGGGATTTTGAATGTTCAGTGTTTCTTCTTACTGCACAACAGGAAGGCTGGTAATATGCACCTCAAACACCAAGTACGAGTGCTACAAAGCCTTTTTTGAGGCAGATCCTAAATCTCTAAAGGGAAATCATGATCCAACTGCTGGTGCAACCTGATTATATCAGTGTGAATGGAACCGCCAAGATACAATTAAAAATATGTCTTGTATTCTTTCTCTTTCCAGCCAAGATACAATTGTTCATGTCACTATCACACTCTTTTATTTTTTTTTGCTGATAATTGACCTAATATACTACTTAGAAAACATGTACTTATTCTCTCAGGACTGATTTATGGCATGATAACATTTAATTTGTTACTTTGCTTCAGAAGTACGGTAACTTTAGATGTTGAATGTTTTCATAATATATTGAAATTTCTAATTATGACAAACATTTTGTATTTTAGACTAAAATATTTTAAATAAAACCAGCTTCTCTTAAGCATTGTTGGGGTGTGGGAGAATCCTTGAATTGGTAAATGCTGGTCATTAGTTCACCAATTTCCAGTCAGGATTTTCTCAGCTCCAGAGCATCAAATTGCCCTGCTCACAGGTTGGGGCATTTATGCACGCATAAATGATTAGACAGATGCCAAGTTTCCTGCTGTGCAGTGGAGCTGATGTTTAATGAGATCAGTTCTTTTTGTGAGGGTGCTCCAGGAGCAGCCATCATTGGACACACAGTAGAGCATCTGCTGAGGGATGTTGGCAGCCATGGGGATGGGGAGAATTTAAAATCAACCACCCAAAGGGATGGCTCAGGGAGTTTGAGACAGGACCTTCTTGGAGGTGCTCCTTGAAGGGCAAGAGGCAGCAGGTGTTTGGGGTAGAGTCCTGCAAGGACCATCCCAGTCTGAATTATTCTTTCAGCCTAGTTCTCCTTTCAGTAGTTATAAGGCTCTGCTGCTCCTGTCTGTTAGTTTTCATCCAGCTGATAGTGTCTGGGCCCTGTTACCCAGTCACTCGGAACTTCTGCAGATGCAAATTCCCTATTTTTCAGCCTTCCTGTTATAACTTGTGTATTCTGTCTGTGTGCTGCCAAGTACAACTGGAAGTATTGGTAATCCGTAAGGATTTATTAAAAGCTGTTCTCTCTGAGGCCTGGAAGAAATTTTCTCATGATTTACCAAGCTGAATGCATAATAAGCACTTGTATCACT
Source organism: Cinclus cinclus (assembly GCF_963662255.1). Lineage (NCBI taxonomy): Eukaryota > Metazoa > Chordata > Aves > Passeriformes > Cinclidae > Cinclus > Cinclus cinclus. Next base: position 10,692,651 of record NC_085060.1, read on the forward strand.
TACTGAATTCCTAGTGATATGTATTTCCCAATGGGCTGGTGGATATCGTTGCAAATCATCTTCCTTTATGAATGTCTATGTATCGACTGTCACTTCTAGTTTTGCTGCTTTTGTTTAAGAGCATTGCACAGGTTGCATTTGGCCCAAAGGAAAGATGCCTCAAAGTGTAATGGGGATTTCTTTAAAGAGGTTTGTTATTATTTGTAATGCATTGACCTGGTCATGAATCCGGCTTTATTGTGTAGTATAAAACCCACAGGGCAGAAAAAGTCTTAGTTTTAAACTAATTCCAACCAAAGCATAGGTTAAATGTTAACAGAGCTGACTATCAAAAGAACAAAGCATGTTAATAAAAAATAACTTCTGGGGATAGGAAGGAAAACAATTATTCCTTATTTAATTAAAGAAGCAAAGAAATCAGCTGTTCTGGAGTTGTGGCTATTTGTGAGCTGTTTCTCTCTTGTACAGAATGCAGATTTGACCTTTCGATAGAATACAGTACCTCATAGAAGAAATGTCTCATTAAAAGTGAAAGTGATAGATAGCATCTATTAATCAATGGTATGGAAATTCTTTGGGCTTCAGCCTTCGTGTTTTGATGTATCTCTTGGGAATCAGTATTGTTTCCAAGTAAATAAAACAAAATCAATAGGAGACGTGTTTCATTTTGGTTGCAAATCATTAGTTTTCAGTGTTTCTTAACCTTAAGCTGCAAATAAAATCTTTAGAAAATTGTCTTTAAAAAATAAACAACACTCCGGAGACCTCAACGTGTTAAGTCATTTGCCCTAGAGCACCTGGCAAACATCTTGGAGCTACTTCTGTGGTCACTCTTACTGGAAAAAGGCTGTGTGCTGATTCTGGATAGAGTTAGTTTTCTCCATAGTAGCTGGTATGGGGCTGAGGTTTGGATTTAGGCTGGAAACAGTATTGATAACTCAGGTTTTTTCTTTAGTACTGAGCAACACTTACCCCGAATGAATTCCTTTTTCTGCTTTGCTTGTCTGTTCATATTTTACTTCTTAAACTGTCTTTATCTCAACAAGCTTTCTTATGTTTACACTTCTTTTTCTCTTGCTGCTCCTGCTGGGAGGGGAGGGAGCGTCTGTGTGGTGCTGAGTTACCAGTTGGGGTTAAACCACAGGCTGCAAGGAGGATTCTGCTTGAAAATATCCATCAATGATTGTGGGGGGGCGGGGGGGGGGGTCGGTCTGTGTTAGGGATAAAACATTCTGAATTTTTTCCCCTCACTCCTTCCTGTGTGTCTTCCCATTCTTCTACTCTTCTTTGGAGTCTGCTATTGTAGAAAATGCTAATATAAATCACCAGGCTGCCAGCCCTGTTTCAGCCATTTTTCCTTTTCTCTGTCACTCCCTTCTTGTGTAAGTTTCTTCCCAAAATGTTGCATCATATCTGGTATCCTAAAAACCACTGGAGTTGCACAAGTGTTACTAGGGCTTTGCTTTTCCTTCTGCTGTGACTTGGAGGAGATACTGGGCTCTGGTGGTTTTCTTAGAAACAAACAAGTCCCACCTTTATTTGGGATGTAAAAAGCTCAAGGATAACAACAACAAAAAAATGCTGTCTTACATTATTCCTGAAGGCTTAGATTGGACAACAGCTAAAGCCTAAAGAAAACAAAGTAGTAACACAGGGTGTGGAGCAGAGCAGAACACAAACTTCTCTGCAGGAAGCTAAGAAGCCAGTGAGTCATTTTTCCTCAGGGACAGAAGCAAGAGTGATTTATCACAGTAAAATAAACCGGTGAATTTGGGGACACTGCCTGTACTGCAGTGCAGCATTACACAGTCTCTATCCTATGCTGTTTCATTGAGTTATTATGTTGTAAAGTTCACACAATCCCCTCAGCTGAGCACCTGACTGACATTACCCAGGTGCTCAGGAAAGAATGGGTCTATTGTGAAATTGTATCCTCATTAGATGTAACCTGCAGAACATTCACTCTACTTCCCATCACAAAAAGCCTAATCAGTGTCCTTGTTTTCTTCGATTGGATGATTCATCCAGAGATGAAAGTATTGTGGTTCCATCTTGGCTAATGTTTTTCACAATGTTGTAACCCCCATTTCTGAAGTTAGTTTTGCTTGAAAATATATACTGGGGCAAAAGATAATGAAAACTGGATGGCAGAACTTCTAGTACTTGGCTACAGAAGGTACAGGGTGCTTAAGACACATTAAGATGAAAGCGTAATGGAATTTTCTTTGGAAATGTTGAATATGCAGTTAACACAGAACCATTTAATACTAAGAAACAGAGACTTGGCAGCAGAAATGAAACTTCAACAAATCTGTTAAAAGCTATCAAGAGAAGAAGTAGCTGGTGGAAGAAAGAAGTAGGGCCACAGAAACTCAGATTGGAGTTGAGAGAATATGGCAAAAAAGTATTTGCAAATTTTCCTGTAAAGCCTGCTGATTTGATTTTCCTGCTATTGCCTACCATTTTAATAACTCACAAACCTCTGGTTCAGCTAATTTTTATTCACAAGAGCAAAACACAAGACAAAAGACGCATGGACACTTGTGTAGATTTCTGTGGTATTCCCACTAGAGGCGACTTAGTTCTTTTGAAAAGTATTTTTTTCTTTTAATTTGCACAAAAGGCTATCGGAGTTGCATGTGTAGTGAGGAAGTTCTTGAAAGGCACGACCTGTCTGTAGAGCATCTGCAAGTTAAAGGAAGAGTTCTGATACATGATGTCAATCCTGCAAAGACAGGAAAAAGTCATGAAGGGACAGGTATGAATAGCATGCTTATAGTAACATGGCTACCAGTATATGAGCAGAAGGTGGTCTGGGGATATTACTCCTTTCAGTTTAGTTAAAGGTTAATCCGAAGCCTGCAAGAATTGATTGGTTAACTGCAAACCTTGGGTTTGCATTATATAAACTTCTACTACTGTATGGTTTATAGTACAATAAATCCAGATTCTCTGAAGTTGCAGCCTTTTGAGAAATGCCACAGGTGTGTGGGTGCAGCATCACTTCACAGCAGCTTTGTTGCTTCAAAGTGTTTTGCTAGTTTAACTGAGAGTGATGGCTTTGTGCAAGTTCAAGTTTCATATCTTTCCACTCTCCCAGGTTTTAGCCAAATCAAATATTCTTTACCCTTTTATAGCAGGCAGTGCATAATAATGTATATTACAGTGATCTAATGGTTTCCTAAAAATGTGCTTGGAACAGTGTTGCTGTTCTGATCTTCAGCAGAAATGCCAGACTATCTTATTTTACATTTGTCCTTTCTCAGAGACACTGTGTGGTCTCTAACATCTGATTCAGTCCCTGTGAGACCCAGCTCAGAGGGTGCAGCTTTATTAGGTCATCTTTTTAATTTTTTGTTGCCAGTTTTAAAACTTCCCATGTGACAAGTCAGCTGCCTGCTTCCCCCTGAGGTACTGGAAGACTTTTGCCCCACAGCAAGGGAAGGAACACACCAGTCCTCAAGGAGCTGCCTGAAGGGAAGAAGGCTGTAAGTCCTTGTCCAGAATGGGATTTGAGCCTGTGATGTGTGGTGTCCCTATTTCACACTTTAATTCTTCTTTTGTGTTAAAGTAGTTGAAGAAAGGTCTAGAGCCCACATCTACTTTTAAGGCTTGGCTTTTTTTATTCTTCAGTTTTTCCTGCTGTAACTTTGTCAGCTGGGGCTATTGCTCTCACCACATTTTTCAATGGCATCTCTGTGCCTGTGCAGAGGAGTGATTACAACTCAAGGAAGTTCTCTTCCTTGGAAAACTCATGCCTCTCAAAGAACTACTTTATACCAATTGGTCAAATAGCTGCTGGCTGGGGTGGTTTGTCTCTTTTTTAGGTCTTGTGGCCCAACACTGAGTTAATAAAGAAGACCTTGGGGCCACTCCGGTCTCCTTCTGCTGTCAGCTCTGTGCTCAGCTTTCCAGTGTCTGTGGGGTGCTGAGGTTTATCATTGCCTTTGAGGCTTCATTAGGTGTGTGGAATCACTGGTTCAAATCAACACCAAGTGGCTTTTGCATAAAATGTTGGTACACCAAAGAAAATCACCAGGTGGATATACTTGAATGGGTATCAGAATGAGTATCATCATTTTCCAGGACTGGAACTGGAGCCTTTGCTGCACATAATTTCTCCTGATAAATGGTTTTCCTGCCATTCTCTCCTAGAGGGAGACAAGCCTCTCTTCCCTGGTCGCACATTCATCTTATCCAAATCTTGGTCCAAGTTTCCCTGTGTTTCTAAGCCCCATGCCTGAACACCCTGTTCCTCAACTTTTGCAAAAACAGAAGTTGTGACTATAGATATCAAAGTGCATATGCTAAACTCAGGATACATGTGCAGCCTCCAGTCATTGTTCTTCACTTGGTTTCTGCCAACTTTCATGTTCTCTCTTAATTCTTCCTGAAGATGTCAAGGGAAATGTTACATATATGGGAACCATTAAGTTGCACTTACTGAAACTGAATAAACAATTTCCTTAACCTGAAAAGATTTTTGTATTTTCTTGTCATGGTTTGACACTGGCCAAATGTCAGGCACCCATGAAAGCCATTTGCTCATCCTTCTCACTTTCAGCAGAGCAGAGGGAAGAAAAGTTAACAAAGGGCTCATCAGCTGAGATGAGGACTGGGAGAAAACACTCAAAGGGCAAAACAGGTTCAAATTTACATGTATAAAAGTAAATTTATTATTAACTGAGTCAGAGGAGGATAATGAAAAGTAAAATAAGCCTTTAAAACACCTTTTTTTCTTCTCAGCCCCTGTCCCAGTGGTGCCCCCTGCCCCGGCTGCGGTGGCACATTGCCACAGGCTGGGCCGGGACAGCCCCGGCAGCAGTGCCTTGCCACCCCTGGGAAAAGCTGCCTGTATCCTGGTTTGATTTTCTTCTTAAATATGTCATCAAGAGGCATTTCCAACCTCTCTAATTGGGCCAGCAATTAGAGCTGGCCAACTTCAGAGCCATCAGAGATTGGCTCTGTTGGACATGGTGGAAGCTTCCAGCAGCTTCTCACTGAAGTCATCCCTGTGACCCCCGCTACCAAAAACCGGGCTGTGCCAAATCAACTCAGTGCTTAACTATATCGAGTGGGTGTCTTCCCTGGCTGTGGGGAGCACTGTTGAATATGTACACACATGTGGGCAGATTTCAGTAGTCTTCATAACACATCATTCAGGATCTTAATTTATGAAAGTTGTAATTTGTGAGTAAAAAGACTTGCACAAATGTAGTAGAGAAAAATATTACTTTCTCCTTTCCCCTCAGACTGACACTATAATGAGTCACAGCAGTGGTTTCGTATTTGTTTGTTCTTACAAGTTCCTTTGCTAAGGCAATATTCTTATCGTCAAAATGTTTATTCCTGCTCTGGCTTCATGTTCCGTATGTAGATGTGGAGAAGAAGCTACCTTCAATCCACAGTGAGCACGTGCTGAAATTTGATTTTTGAATGACTCTGGAAGCTTGGAGATGGTAGTTTGTAAGTGATCTTTTCTAAAGGTCCATTCTAATCTACCCAGTGTGGATTAAAGGAACGTGTTATAGAAGGTTTATGATAATGTCCAAATGTCATCACTGTCGACTTCACTGTAGATTTCAAAAAAAGGGAAATTACATGAAAAACATTTATTTAATGTGCCTTCTTTGAGACCAAAGGTAGCAATTAACAAGGAAGTATTGCAAGTTAGGAGTCCTTTTAGCTGTCAATAACTGTCATGCAAGATACATTAGTTCCCTTACAGGCATTCTGCCACAGGAATTTTATGCCTCCCATAAATTTAAGCATGAATTATTGTGACTGAATCACACAAGGGCTCCTACTGAATAATATGTGTTACAGTTAAGATAATAATTTCTTTCATGAGCTGATGACAATAATGACAAGTAAATGGTATTCTTGTTGGTAGCAATGCAAATACATCTCAAATGGGTCTGGAGACAGAGAGCCTTTGATCTACTGTCCAGCTCTGTGTTGGCACTTCATTGCTATTTTGATCCTGAATTTGTTTCAGCTTGAAATTGGTTTGCTTGTAAAACATTTTAGAATATGCTAGTTTTACTATGCTTAATTGTGTTTTACTGATTGAGTGAATTTAATAGATGCTGTTATTAATTGCTGAAGTTGGAAATTAAATATGTCTACGTGTGAGTGCAAATGTCAGTTGATGAGACAGTCCTATCCTCCACCTTTATTTTTGCTTCTGTGAAAACTAATAAAGGCTTTGGTCAGAAACTGCTGGAAACAGGTTAATCAAATAAAAGGTAAAATCACCACAAACTCTTTTAAATTTGTTTGGGTTACTTTTGTATCATTTTAGATTTAAAAATGTCTTATTTTGCTTACTGCTGTAGTAAGAAATGGAAAATATATGGATTTTCATATGCCATAGACTTTTATTGTGAGGTGATAATGTCATTAATATCCATGGAACCTTTTTTTTTGCATTCTTCTGAATGCAAATATTAAATGTGTTGAACAAACAGATCATTCTAAAAGCATTTATTTGTCAAAGAAAGGAACAATGAGATAGATAAGTCTTAGCAAGAATAGTTTTGCATCTTGACTGAGCAGAAGTAACCCAGCTGGAGATGGGGTTACCCTAGCTGAACTGGTACCGATCTTTTGACATGGAAGCCACAAGGTTTACCTTGTATCATGCAGGGCTAGATTTGAGATTCTCAAAAGCCTCTTTTGGTTAAAAGTAGTGGGGAAGATAGCAAATTTCCAAGAGAGCGAGAGAGCAGAATGGCTCTATAGGTGTGGTTTGAGGTACGTGAGCTTTTCTTGGTGTGAACTTGGCCTTCAGTAGGACAGCCAACCCCACCAGCACTGGCGACTGCTTGGTGTCAGTGGTTATGGTATGTTCTCTGTAAGAATCTACGAAAGCTGGAGTTGTCTCAGGGTTCTGCTATTATTGGTTATGATGGATAGATCTATACAGCATTCTCCCAAATGTGATTTTGTTGCTGTGAGAGAGGAGAAAGGAACTTAGGTTGCAATTTGTGCAAGATTATTGATTTCAAATACAATATACATAGCCTTTGACAAACTTCTGAGTTTAGGATGACTTCCTCAGCCTGAAGTTTCATGTCAGCTTTAATCAGTCTTGGAACAATTTTAAAGCATTGTTTCTTAGGCTTTTCTTGAACCTAGGATGTAGAAGAAAAGAAGTTTTAAAAATTCCTCAAACAAAGCTTTTACAGTCAATTTTTTTTCTATTATGGACAACAAAAGTATAGAACTCAGTCTTAGATTAAATCTGTACCATCTTCCATGGTACTGGAGCTGCTTTCCTAGGCTGGATGTGTAGGTGCCTTAGGTGTCACCACAGCAGTGACAGTAGTGTAAACTCTTCTCTCAATTTTGCTTTAGCAGCAGCTCTGCCTGCACAGCATCTTCCTGCCAGGAGTGTTTCCCCAAGTGTTATAGAGATGACACCTCACTTGGGATGTGAGTAAATGATTTTGTCAAGGAGGAGGAGAGATGTTTGTCTTTTGGCAGGCAAGCCTTCTCTTGAGTTCTTCATGGAGACAGTGGGAAATGAAGAATACTGTAATTCCTGTTATAACTGAACAGACCTTCTGAACAGTGGTCACAATAGCTTCAGTTTTAATTTTCTCCACAGTCATATGTTTTGGGTAAATATGTTCTGGTAACATGTTGAAGCTATGACTTCAGTTGAAGGTGCAGTTACATGAAGAGGAGTGAACAAGTCTTTGCTCTCAAAGCTTTTTTCTTTTTTTTTTTTTTGGTTGTTTGTTTTAAAAGCTTTCATTTTTATAGGAAAGAGCAGGCAAGGATGGGAAGAGGAATTGAGATAAAGGGACTTGATTGAGAACATCAGGGAGCTCTGTCGTTATGGAAAGGCATCTGCCATTTGAATCCCAGACCAGTACCATGTCTGCTATTGAAATTGGCTGCAGAAAGAGCCATCTTTGTTAGCAAGGTTACTCGTGCATGTAATTTATTGCTTCCCTTCTCCTGGCCTTTCACAAGGTATTTAAGAAGCATCTAGAGCAAATATTTGAAAATGCTTAATTTTCCTCCTTGCTTCTCCTTTTTTACTGTTTTCTTCTTACTTCTGTGGGGCAAAGCTCCTATCAAAACATTTAGAGACTTCCCTGACTGACAGTCTTCATACTTTCCATGAGTGAATTGTTACATTTGGTGTTCCACACAGACATTGCAATGATTAATGGCATAAAAATAAGACGCTGCTACAGTTCCCAGTGAAGAAATACTTAAAAGAGGAGGAGGAGATGAACTGAGACAGGAAAACAGGCCAGCATCCCCCAAAATGCATAGAAATGTACAAAGGGCATCTCTTATGCCAATTTCCCTGTTGCGTGTCTGAGAGAAAGGTTATAAGTAGGTGTGTTGGGAGTGCACAGGTCTGTTTTCTATGAACACTGTTTTGGCCTCTTGCTGAGAGTGGGTGTTTATGCTGATCCCAGGGGGTGGTTCATGACAAAAGGATGGATGTTTTTGGTGCTATTGCTCAATTCCGAGTGCCCTTGGCAAGCAGGGAGATTAATGATTTGAATGCAACATGAATATATCAGGAGTGTATTTGTTCTTTGGAAAAGTTAAGAATCTCAAATGAGAAGGCTTTGGGTGTGGGTGTGTCAAGATAGTGCAGGATGCAAAGATGGGGGGATCAATGAGTCCACAAAATTAGAATCAGATGAAAGGGATCAGGAGGTGTTTGTCAGCTCAAACGCCTTGCCTTTGGCTCTGATCTAAGCTTGCTGTAGTATGCCTGTGCCCTGTCAGGTACCTTGTTGGTCCTGATCTTGTCTTACTGACCTGACATCTTGGCTTGCCCTGCTGACCTTCCTCTGGTGATCCCTGTGGCCATCACAGCCCCTCTCTGCTGCCCTTGCTTGGTGCATTGGAACTGTGCCTTGTTGAGGATCAAAGTCCTGGCATTGTGTGAATTCCAGCTCTGTGTCCTCTGTCAACTTGTAAGAGCTTCTGTTGGGTTCCATGGAGCTTGACTGAGAGAAAAATGCAAAAACATGAGCTTTGTGTCCAGTCTATATGGCCCTTGGACGTCTAGGGGTGCAAGATGAAATTTGCTGTCTTGTATCCTTTGGGCTCTCTTAGGAATTTTCTGCAGCAAAAGTTGGGAGACCTGATCATCCTGTCCTGTAACCTGGGTGTGAAGAGTGGAAAGGAGGTGGAGGAGTAGTGAACATCTGTCTTAATGCAACTGTACAAACCTGGTCTGGGTAATACATACCTGGGTTTGTGCGAGGATGTCCTTTTTAAGAAGTGACCTTAACAATGATAATGCTGCCATTTGCTAAAATCTGTTATTTCCCCTGCAAACCTTGAGTGCATAAATGCTGACAGTTTTGTTTGATCTTGCTAATGACCTACAGAAGATTTGTTGTGTCTGTCCTTGCACTTCTTAATCTTCAATTTATTGAAAGTCCTACAACTAATTACAGTCAAACAGCTGTTTTTATTTTGGAAACATGCATGTTAAACACATAAGCACTTAGAATTTTTAAATGGAGCCTTATGTACCACTTGTGTGCACGTGAATTTTACTCTCTGCCTGATGCCTGTAACTGAGCAAACGCATATCATATATTCTAAACCTTCCAAGAACAAATGTGAATTTTATCCCTGTACTTTGGAAACAGTCACAGAATCACAGAATGATTGGGAAATCCTGTCTTTGCTGGTTTTCTCTGATGTCCCCAGGAAAAAAGTTGGATTTTACAGTTACCTTGTGCATTTTTCACCACAGAGTCTCTATGTCTGCTGAGTGAAATTCCCTGTGTTGACAATGGCTGGTAGGTTTGGTCCCCATGAATGAATACTTGCCCATTGTGCCTGCAGTGGTACAGGAAGGAGTATAGTGGTATTTATGGTACCTGATCTGACACTATGCTGAGCTGGCCTGTGGCTTCTAGGACCTAGTGCGGCTTTTGAAAGCTCTCTTGGGTATCTCTGCACAGTGCTGTGTGCAGTCTGGTAGTGAAGAACTATTTACTGTGTCAGGAAATCGGGCAGTATCTACATCTATGGGAATTTCCATACCTAGGTGGCCACATGGAGAATATTTCCATTTTATCTCCATTCAGGTCAAAGGAAGGAAAATTTAACCATAGAACAATGTGCCTGTGAGTGCATAACATGCTCTGCCTTGAGCACTGATAAAGAAACTGGTTTCAGAAGACATAATGTGGGATAGACAGTGGAGTAGGGAACGGTGGGGAGAGCATGTGGGCCTTGTAGCACCACACATGAATTTTAGCTTTGATAGTTTGAAAGTAAGTCTTTTGAGTAAAGCTCAGTTTATACACTAAAGTGAGGCTTATGACTATGTTTAAATCACACTAATTAGGGTAGAGTCCGCAGCAAGACAATATTTCCCATTATTTATGAGCAAATATGGATTTTTTTATAGTATCTTAGTTGTTAAAAGACAAAATACTGTTGGAGGACTATTTGATATTTCTGCAGTATTTAAACTTGCATTCTCAGATAGAGCTGTATTTAATCATAACCAGAAAAGCAGTAATGCTTGTGAGTTTGAAAATCAAACAAAGACGTATCTGGAACTAAACATCAATTCTGTCACAAATCAAATACGTTGAAACAAAGGTCTTGTCACCAATTGTTTGTTTCTATGTAGATAATGCAAATAATTCCGTGTGGTCATGCAGTTTCTTTACAGGAGCTTTTTAAAATCAGAATTATTAGATGCAATACTGTGTGTTAATGGCAACTAGTTTCCTACTACCTCTAAGGGTTCATCATCTACCATTGACATTAATTTTTTTGTTTTGGCTCATTAACTTGGAAAATCACTAAACAATTGCTTTGTTACAAAATGCCATATTTGAAAAATGGGTATGATGGAAATGCCTGTCTGCTCATCATATTCATATCACTATTGAGAGCTCGTCTTCTACCTCAGAAAGATTCACTGTAAGAATTCTAGAGAGCAGGAGTTTTTGCAAATGACTTTCAAGGGAAAATAAAATTGGAGCATGTCTTCTTGTCACTCATACTTGGTTATCTCACAGTAGAGGGCAGAAGTGAATTCTTTCCAATTTGCAATTTTCAAGCTTCTAAATTGAAAAATCCCGATCTGCCCTTTTTAGCTTAAGAAGGATTGATGACAAAAGGTCACATTTTCAAAATCATTACCCCTTATTATATCACTGTTTTCAGGTTTTATATTGGCCCACTGCCATAGTATTTGAGCACCTTGTCATCATCAAGGTAGTTATACTCTCTAAACCCTTGTGAAAGAGGGAAGTCCTATTATCTTTTGTTTATAACTAGGAAACAAATTTGCAACAAGTCTCCTGGTCTTGTCTGCGATTGCATTATATATTGGTGACAAATCCATCAAGTTATGGAGCAGGTGGTTGGACTGCAGGTTGTGTCACTGTAGTGTCTTTTGCAACGTGGGACTCCACAGCTGTTCGTAAGGATGAGGGGTGGGTTTTGACTTCTCCTTCTGTTTGTACTATCTAATTTATTGCTGTAATTTTTTGACACACTGACATGCATTTAAATGTTTTATAAGCTTCCTGACTTAAGAGGCATTGACAAACAAGGAAACAGCAAAGAGCAGCAGTCATTGGGTGCTTGGCAACAAACATGAGCAGAAATTCTAGAGAGCAGCATGTAGAGAGTGTGGAAATATTTTTCTCTCTGTGGGTTGTGAATTTGGGCTGCATGGTGTTACCTAGACACCTGGTTTGCTCTGAAGACCAAAAATAAGCCTTTTGACTTGTGTAATTTTTAACTGCTAGGTGTAGCCATATATGTTTTTTAATGACTGCACTATCATAACCTACAATTAAAATCTTTCTGTGGCTTTCATTCCTAGACAGTGACCATCTCAGAAATAAACTCATTTGGGAATACAGTTCACACCAGGAAGGAAGAAGAATCTGACATATGAGTTAGCTAAGTGACGATGATAGGTGTTTTATATAATCAGAGAAGTATCTTAAAGGTATGAGCATCAAGCAGGAAATATTCAGGATGGGAGGAAGAGCAAAATTATGAAATGCGAGGTTATAACAATGTTCTCCCAAAGTAGATGTAGAAAAAAGAGCAACAAAATTTTGGTGGAAATATTTTAAAAATGGTACACATCCAACAAAGTGAATGATGATTTTGGCTCTTGCGGTTGCAGCTTATGAGAATCAGGGAGCTTAGGGTGGTACATGGGTGGTATTCTGGTAGAATAATTGAACAGCTTCAGATCAGGCACACACTGTCTGCTGAAAGATATAAAGCAGACAGCTTTACAAGATGGAGAAAATAACCTGGAAGAAAAGATGGTGGAGCAGAGGAATGAATAAGAAATGAGTAGGAGGAAATGTGTCTGTGCGGGATTTTGAGAGATGGTCTAGGTTGAGAAGTGTGTGTGCTAAAAAGGAAGGGGTAGGGAGATGTTGCAGCAGGAAAAAGGCAGCCCGTTGAGACACGTAAGGAAGTCACAACAGAGACAGTATTTCAGGGGAGCGAATTTCAGTGAAGATGTTTCCTTTCAATGGAAAAAAAATGGGGCTCTTTGGAGAAGCTTGAGCCCATCATCTGGGGACATCTGTAGCAAAGATCAGGAGAAAACAACAAAGATTTGCTTCCTTAGACAAAGAATGCACGATACTTGTGGCAATATCTAATACCAGGCTGTGCCTAAACTGACAGTTGAGAAATTCTATGCTTCACTTCTTTTTCATACCAACAAATTATTTAATGCATCTGTTTTGGGAAATAGAAACTTTCCTTTTAACTGCAGTCTGCAATTTTCTTTGGCTATTGAAACATACATTCCAAGTTAGGGACATTTCCCATTGGCATGAGCTGATATTGGGAGCTATGTGGATTTGCAGGAGCTGCTCTTTTTTTTGAAGTGTTTAAAGACTGCCCCTGTGCTTTAAAACCTCCTAAATTCATCTCTCTTTGGTGAGCTACCATGTATAGTGTTCCCACTGGAAGAAAGTATGTGACTGTGTAATTTGAAAGGCCATTTCTCTTCATCTTCACCTCAGTTTTATACCAGGTCTGAGTGGGAGCAGACTCAGGCTCAATAGCTCTTCAGTGTGTGATGGGAACCATGTAAAAAGATTAATAAATCATCTTCCTAGCTTAAAAAAAGCCCCAACAACCCCACAACCTGCTTGGATAATAAAACTTTCAAGAATGAAGTAATCATAGATCTGTTGCATTGTCTGAGGCTAAAAATGTGTCTGTCTTCCTGCTTAATATATTTTGCTCTTTTGCTTAACCTTCCACTTACGGTATTTCTCCACTGCAGAAACACAACCCAACACTTCTGCTGACTGGAAAGAGGGTCAGATCAACGCAGGACAGATTCCTGTTAATGAGATTTTGATTCTTTGACATTTTCAATCAATGTATACTTGAAACATTTGGAAGGAGTGTGAACTTACTGGTTCAGTTCTCAATTGTTTCTCACGTTGGCAGAGATATGTCTCGTGCGTTTTTTTTTTTTTTTTAATGAAGGTCATAAACTTGTGTTTCTCCATGTTAATATCTCCTTAATATAACACTCAGTACTTCAGTGAGAGCTTGCTTTTGTTTGTGTTATTACCTTTCTAGAAAGAACTACTAGACAACATTAATGTCTCTTAATTAGTAACTTTTCCTAATTTATTTCCTTGACAGTAACTGTTTAAAAAATGAACTATTCTTGCATGTATGTAATGTACATAATGCCAGCAGAATTCTTATTAAATGTTGCAAGTGCACAACCAGGGAAGATGGACACCAATTTGTGTTCATCATGTTTTGCCAACACCTTGTTTTTGGGGGATTACGTTTTCCTGTTACTCACCTAACTCCACCAAATCAGCAACTCAGAGGTGAAGCTTCTCATTTCTTGGGGAAATGAGGTAGCTGTTTTGATCTCAATATACTTCTTGTCCTGTCTGGGCTGTCAGGAACTTGTGGTAATAATGGTCTGTGTCTGCCCAGTTAAATGATGTCCAGGAGCACCCTGAAGTGTGGAGCTAGAACATGAGCATACACATCATTGTCAGGTTAGAAGTATTTGCTATTATCTTTCTTTTCACTACTGGTAGACACATTTTGTGACACCTCACTTCTTACAAAAAAGTAGGTGCCTGTTCGCAGGAAAGCTTCTTTGGATCCAGAGTGTGTGAAGTCATCTAGACTTACAGAACTGTGTAAGGTTAACACCTGCACAGAGGCTTAAGTCCCAGTCCTGGGAACTAGCTAAATAGTTAACACTGGAATACCTGCCTTGGACTGCCTGTGTTCCGCTTCAGATCTCATCCTGGCAATCTCCAGCTGTGGGAACTAGGATTGCTGCTGCTGCTCCTTCCCTGTTAAGCAGGTTGTTTTGAGTTATTTGTTATAGCTACCTTTTGTCAAGGCTTTGTCACATGTGCCTGGCACTGAAAGGCCTTGACTTGAAAGTTTTGTTTTAGAATAAAGTGTAGCTCAAGGCCTGATATGATAACTTTCAGTTTGTTTGAAAGAAATTTAATGGAGGCCAGTGCTTTCAGAAAGGACAAACTAGGGTTTGAAAATTTGGTCAGTGAGAACTCTTCCAACTAATAATCATTTAGATGTAAGGGGAGAGGTGTTTCCATTTTCCAGTGGATGCTTCCACTGTGGTCTGACATTGAATTTTCTTGACACTGGGGACCCTCTGCATAAAAGAGAAAAAGAACCAAATTCTAGAACTCAGCTGACCCTCCAGCTTGACACAGCTGGGTCAGGCAGACATAAAGCAACAGTCAGAATAGTCACATAAATTGTGATGAATCAGAACTTCCCTTTCTGGAGAGGAAAAATAAAACCTAAATCTACTGAAATTGAAACATAATAAAATAAAATGATTCTAATACAGGGTAATCATGTGCATTTGCCTTATAAATCGTGCTTTATAGGATCTTAAATGTACCTTCAATTTCTGTCCCTTTATTTTTTACAGTCTTGGAAAACTGATGTGTTGAATTTGACTTTGAGAGTAATGTAATGCAGCCAGCATAGCTCTGCTCCTAGATAGAACCATGTTTTTTATTCAAATGAAAATACTCAGTAAACTCCTTTTATGCTGGATTGGATATTCTTTAGTATAAATAAGTTCCCATTGCAATTAATAGCTAGCCAAAAGAGAACAATACTTTTTCAAGATCTTGGTGGAGGAAATGAGTCTCAGAGAATGCTGCGAATTGCTCTGGTAGTATCTTTTTAGAAATGTAATTCTGAGCTGCAAGTCTAGTCAATTATCAGCTTTTGTCTACTATGCTTTAATCCTTATAGCAATTCTTTCCTTTGCTAGTATGCATTCCCCCAAAAAGAAATGGAACAAGATGCCTAAATTGCTGACTGTCTTGTGTGCACTATTGATTGGGCTCATTGATGCTCTGTTATCTAAGACTAAATTGGCATCAATTTTTCCCCTGAAGCCTGAAGATTTTGTGTTCTATTTAATTGTTAGAGGAAGGTCAGCACAGACTGTACCCTCTGGCTTTTAATTTTAGATGGAAATGTCCTAAATGAATAGAAAACTGCATGTCAGCAAAATGTACTCCTGCTGAAAGCAATGTGTAGGTTTCTCATGTTTTGCGTTGTGATGACATAAGCTGTGACCTTGGCCTGTATCTTTTTGAAAGAAGAGTAATATTTGCTCCTTTCAGCCTAATAGCAGCACTGTTGGTAGGAACTGTGCTCTTGGGTGAGCAACAGCTCCTGCCCTGCTGCAATTTGTAACACTGGATGGAAAAGATTTTTTTTAAAATATATTGAAGTGCTGTTCTTTACTATTTCCCAGTATAAGGATCCTAACTTCTGTCTTCATACAGGCAAAATGGAGGTGGAAGAGACAAACATGATTAAGGCTTAACATGATAAATTAATACCTTTACTCATTTGGCTGGTCCTTGTGGCCGGTCTGGCAGATGGAGTGCTGAATTTGTGGGTAGGACCATTCCTGCAGCCTAAGGACTTTGATTTTTTCCTTTCTCTTGTTTCCCAACTATGACAGTCAGGAAACAGTGTTCCTCTGTGATATCTGTCATTTTCTAGAAAGGGGAGTCCTGACTGTTTCTCCCTGAATGCTCACTGAGGACTAGGAAATGGGAGGAAACATGGATAAAAACTCTAACTTGTAGCTGTAAGTAACTAGCAAGATGGAGCTGTCAGCATAGCCTGTGGTGGGCTCTCCTGAAAGAAGGGTATCTATCCGAGAGAGATCCACATCTCTGTGACAGGCAGGGAAGAATCCTGTGTTGGTGCAGGGTGAGAAAATATTTTTTTAGCATATACTTTTGAAATTATTTCGGGGCATTTGTATTCAATGCTGTAGTTGAATGCGTGGGGTTTATTCACCCTCTACCTGAGCTCACCAAAACCATATGGAAAAACCCTCTCAACACCTCAAGCCCATTTCCCTCAGGGCTTTGGCTCATATTTTCATTTTGAGACAGATCTGTGAGTAGAAGAATAACTGCCCATCTGTTAGGGAGGTAAGAGGTGAAATATGTCTGGTCCTCTGATTACCTTACCACCCCCACACCCCCCTCTGCTCACAAGTTCTGTACATCCTGAGAAGAAACTAATTCAGTTTCCTCTTGCAATGAGGGCAAGAAGAAAATGGAACAACTAAAAAACTTCTCATCATATTAAAGAATAGTTGGAGGATGAAAGAGACCTGAGGGTATCACTGTGACTTTGAATGATGTTGGGAAGTTTTACTGGTCTCTTTTTGCAGAAGTCTGTGTAAGCAGTTTTCAGTTGGTTGAATTTAGAGGTTTCCCTGATTTGATCAGAGATTTCACTTCAGTTTTTCCCAGTGGCTCAGGACCCTCAGGTAATTGCATTTGGGAGATTTTTCATGTCTTCAGTTTGACCATCTGCCTTTGCCAATAAAACATATGCAGCAGTTTGGATGTTGCAAGGGAACACACAGAACACACTGGGCAAAATGCTGGGAGCTCTTTCTGTCTTATTTTTCCCTAATCCTGCAGCCAAGGAGAGCCACGGAACAATGTAAGCCCAAAAGTGTGTGTGCGTGCTTTTGTACGTAGAATAACTGAAAGGTGAATTTCAGTCTTCAAGTATGAACCAGCTTTGAGAAATACAAGGCACCTATGCAGTGTTTGTGGGAGTTGGTATCAAACCTAGGTGTAAAATCTCTAAACAGGAAGATTAATGAAGACTTTACACCGACTGTTTTACCAGCAAGAAGATGTGGCAGAGTTTATGGTTTCTACAGTTTGGAATATCCAGGAAGAGTTTGGGATGTCTCACCCATGGGTTCCTTGAGATGGCTGTCATTGAGAAGGAAAAGCAAGCCTGGAAAGTGTGCAGTTGTCAGGTCTGGCCATGAGTGATGGTGGAGGAAAATCCACCACTCCAGCTCTGCATCCTGCTAAAAGGAGCCAGGTCCCTTTTCACCTTCCTTCATGTCCCTTTCTTGTTCTGGGCTTTCTGTCACAACATGTGCTTTTTGGCCTCACAGCAGGAGGAGATGCAGAAAGAAATAGAAGAACTGAGTTCCAGTTTTCATTCAAAGCTCCCCGATACCGTCCCAGTTTTTCTGGTAATGAGATGTAAGAACTGCTCTAAGTCCATCTGTCAAGCTGCATAAATGCTGTGCTGTGCACATAGCATATCTTCTTGGTGGCTTAAAAATTTGAGTCAGAGAGAGTACAAAGGCAATGTTTAATTATTAAGTGCCTTGATTGTTACTAGGTGGAAAAACTGATTTATGTTTGAAAAATTATTTTCTGAGAGTGCAACCAGGAAAGATCAGCTGAGTTAAAGTTTTTTTTAAATTTTCATTTTTATTTTTTTTTTTAAAATGGACTATGATTTGAGACAACACTGAGACCAAGTTGAATTCAACACTTAGCAAATTGAATTTCTGGCTTAAGTAATTTCACTTTGCTTTCTTCATGATACCTTCCTCATCTCCTCCCTACGTCAATGTCCCTTTTCTTCCTCAAGATCCCCCACCTCCCTGCCCTTGGCAAGGCAGGAGCTTGGTGCTGGGGCATGGTGGCCAGAGGGAAGCTGAGGGCCACAGGTCATGGGCATTGGTAGGGTCAGAACTGCCCTTCTTCAGTCCTGGCAGTTGGGGTCATTTAGGTGATACATCACAGAGGCAGGAACACTGTCTAGAAACCACATTTGGGTAGCCTTGCTCCATCTGATCTCCCCTTGTTTGGAGGAGAAGCTGGTCCTGTAATGTTTGGGCTTTGGATGCTGCAGAGGCTGGAAAATAGCACATGCTGAAGGGGAGGTCAGTGAAGGAAGCAGATAATGTGTTTGTGTAATAAATCCTGGTCCATTTGTCTTTCATTTTCCTGGCATAGCCATTTCCAGAGGGACTCATAACCATGAGAGGTACCTGCATGTGCCGCAGCCTTGCTGCAGAACTCCAAAGTTGTGAAAATCTGAAAGGTGGCAGTGAGGTTTTGCTGCAGAGCTGTGCTTAAGCAGTTACCATGGGTATTCCTTTGCAGGGATGGGGGTTTTCAGGAAACCTAGAGAAAAAAAATGTTTCAGTTCCTTAAGAAAAAGGGAGTAACCTTAAATGCTTAGGGAACAGAGATTTGTTGTTGTGCTTTTTTTTTTTTTAATTTTTTCAGATCTAGGCTTCCTTCATGCATAGCAAGAGTTACTTTTGGTTTATAATTTTGGAGGACACTTTTCTCTAGTGATTGCTAAGGTTTTGTTAATATTTTGTTGCGATGTGTTAGAGCAAATGGGGTTATTTTCTGTTGGGAAAGGAAATAAAAAGCAGCATTTTTCAAGTAACCCAGTTTACTGGGATAAGGGAGAACTGCTACCATGAGCAGGAACCTCTCTGAAGCTGCACACTAGGAGATTTGTGGCTTTATTCTTTCCTCTTGCAATTTCTTCTGTGCCAGACCTAGTTGCTTCTAGGAGCAATGTGCTCCTTCTCTTTCTGCACAACTTCAATGGGGATAGCCATTCTTACTTTCCTGCAAGATAAGATGAAGCTTGAATTCTGGGTCAGCTCCTGCTCACTCTATCACATCCAACCCACCTGCCAGGTCAGAGCTCCCTGCGCTGGATTTTTGTCTCACTCATTTGGCACATCCTGTACCAGATGCTTGAATTTATTGCTCTGCTGTGTTGATGGTTGACATAAGGAATGGCCCTTCTCTTCCCACTTTGTCTCTTTGAAAGCTGTGGTTAGGAGAGCTGGATTTTTCCCCCTTCCTTTTTCCCTTAAATGCTAAGAGCTCCATGTAGAATTACTAGTGTTCTTCATCTTGTAGGTTTAGGGAAGTGAGATTTTCTAGCACATGAGAAGATCAGACTTTCAGAGGGACTGCTGTGATGTGTTGTGTGAAACACTTTGATTTCTTTTGCAGAGCAGATTATGGGTCATATTGCCTGGAACTGTTCTCCTTCTACCCACCTGCTGTCTTGAGTTCATTTCCTTACAAAGAAAATATCTGGGAAAGAATTGACTCAGAAAATAGTTCACAGTGTTGCAATTCTCTAAGAGTTTATAAAGGTAGGAAGATATATTTAAGTAATATATCAGTTGTTTTTGGACACCTCAACCTTAATCTGTAGCTGTTTTCTCACTGGTATGGGAAGACCTGTCCTTATGCTTGTCTGAGCTCTCTGAAGAACCCTGGTCACAGATGCTAAGATGTACTGTAGTGATTTATTGCATAGAATGAAATGGGGGAGAGCAATAAAGGTTGTTTATGAATTGGCTCTCTAAGCACTGTTGGACTGTTGTATTTCTGCAGTGTAGTTTCCAGTACCTCATCTGCGTGTACAGCATTCAGTACTGAGGCTTACTTTGCAGTTTTTGTTTTTTGTTGGCCTGCTAAAGGAAACATTGGATCAGTGTTGTAGTAGACTATCTGCTTATGAAGCCACTGAGGAGAACTTTTAAACCATCTTTCTGCTCTGTATTGTAAATTGATATTACCCAAGGTAACTTATTTGTGTCAGGTAAAGTACCATCTAAACATGTTTGGACATGGGAAGTATTTATTTTTTGCACTCTGTTGTAAATCTGTTCCTTGACAACTTGGTAAAATACAAAATAGCAGAGACATGTTGTTAATGTTCATTGGCAACATTTTTGCATATTTGTTGTCACAACTGAATTAACTTGTGTGGAAAACAAAAAAGCCTTCAAGTGAATTTCAATTATTACTTGTCATAGAGTATATGTATTAAATAGCCTAATTGCATTTTCACTGAAATTTATACTACCCCCCCACCCATCCAGTGGGTTGATGGCAATGATAATTAACCTAGAGAAGAAAAAAGGCATGATATTATCTGCTTGACATCTGGGCAAAGAAAAAATATGAAAGACTGAATTCACCTAGTTGCAGCTTTTTAATTGCTGCTTCACAACACTATGTTATCAATGCAGATATTCTCTGGAAATGTTGAATAATCTATGCCTGTTTATCCTTTTATAAACACAAAAGCAACGAAAATTATTTATTTTAATAAATAAAGAAAAAATAAGATGATATAATACATCATTAAAAGAGGCTAGTAACTGCTATAGCCCGGTTATAAACCACTACTTTTCTTTTAAATTATAATTTTCTTTTTGTTCCTGAGACTTCATTACTTTGGCTGAAATGTTGCAGAAAGCTGTTCTGGTACTGAAACACAATTCTCCATGAAAGAAATTGCTGGGTGAATCGAGGTGGCCAGTTTTGTCCCCAGTGATCTCTGTTGTGTTCAGCCTCTGTGGCTGATTTCTGTCCCGTGTACTCAGGAGACAGGTGAGGACCAGATGCAGGTCAGGTAGTGGAGTCTGGGCACCCACTGGGTCTCAGAACCAGTTGTTTATGTGCAGAGTATTTGATTACTTTGTGCTGTTGTAGTAGCTGGGACAGGGTTTTGTTGCCAAGGACTTGGTTTTCCCAAGTGTGTGTTTAGCAACACAAAAGGTGGGTGCAGGCCATCCCTAGCCCAGCCAACCACTGAGTTACACTGTCCTGGAGCCTTGGGTGTGCATTGCTTGGGCATTTTGCTCATACACTGGCATAGCCCAGAAGTTGCAACTGAAGGTGCAAAAACTTGTAGGGTTTCTCAGACTGGTTCAAGGCTTCTCAGCAGAGCAGGGAAAACCATGTTTTCCTGCCTTAGCCTGAGGGTTGGAAGCAGAAGTGGGGCAGAGAAGAGTGAGGGCAGAGGTCTGAAAAACTGTGATGCTGACTTAGGCTCTCTGGGGTGCTGGAGGGAGCCAGGAGGCTGGGACTGCTCTCCAGCCCTTGGAGCAACCTGCACTTATCCACTGCATTTAGATGAGGAGCTGTCCTTAATAAGTAGGTCCGAACAATCTGTTCCCCTTTAAAGTTTCATCTCAGTTGCTACTCACTGTGGGGTGACTTTAACCTAGGCAGCTTCTGCAGTGATGCTCATCTTCTTCCCTGCGCTGTTTTTTAGCATCAGTTGTAGAACTGTGATTATCTGGGTGCTTTTTAATGTGTGAACCCATATATGTAGGGTTGTTGCCAGAGCAAGGAAAAAAGTGGTCTAAATGGTGATAGAAATGTTCCACTTTTCTCAGCTGGATTACCTGAAGATGTGAAAGAGATCCATGTTCCTTTTATATAAGAGATGTTCCCTCCCCATGGCTTGCATTCAAATCTTAAGTCATGTAACATCATTGTAAGTGAAAACTACTCTTTGCATACCTCCCCTTTCTGAGCCATTTCTTCTCCCATTCCATATGAATACTTCAGCCCAGTTAAGGATGTTTCAGATATTTTTCTCTTTCCAAATGGTGTTAGTAATGCACGTCAACAAGCAAAGTTTCCCAGTGTTGCTGCATGGGAAATTTACAGAGATTACTTTTAGGATCCTCTTGCTGCTCTCATGCTTTTGTATGAAAAAGCTCACAAAGGAGACTGGGTGTGAAATATCCATAGGCAGCCTGTGGAGCTGGGGCTCACAAATCTGCAGGGAAATGTTCTGCTATTCCCAGTTAACATAAGCAGTCTCACCGCAGATATAGATTAACACAAGGATTCAGATAACAATCACTTCCACTGTTTCTTGAAAAACAAGTTGCAAAGGACTCTTGTAGATGCTAACCTTACACTGTACTTGCCTGTAATGTGGTTTAAAAAAACCCAACAAACTGAAAGCAGAAACTGAAGTGGACAGACTAGCAGGATGAGCTATTAAAATTCAGCAGTACAACTAGCAGGAAAAGTAGCGTGAGCTGATTCCACAGACACTTGCTACAGCTTTTTGTTCTTGTCCTTCTTTGTGTTTTGCTTAATTAAAGAGCACAAATCTAACCCGAAAATGTCTGTATTAGTACTGAATACTTCTCTGTCCTAGGCTTATGTGCAGTACTCTTAAGATTCAGTTGTTTTTTTTTTTTTTTTTATTTTTTTTATTTTTTTTTTAGGTGGCTGTTCTAGCTAATAAATATAAGTAAGGCAGACAGGTAGTTGTGTGTTTGAGATTTCAAATGGGACTGGGCATGATTAGCATAGGCTGGTAGGGAAACAGTCAGGAAGGTTTAAACAACATGCTCAGATCACTTTTCAGGCTTTTTGTTGAGGCCCTGTTTATTGCTTCAAACAACAAAACCACCCTCAGAAAGCAGGACAAAATGAATTGCCTTTCTTCAGCCAATACGGCAGCCAGCTGCCTCACTTGCCTGCCTAGGGCTGATTTCAGGAGTCACCTTGCCCTGCTGAGCCTACATGCTAGTCCCTTATAAAGTAGAGGAGACCTGGTTCCACACCTGGATGTGTGGCAGAAGAGTTGCTGGGTTTTAAGATGCATACCATGAACATGCACAATTACATGTAAATAATCCTTAATTATCAAGCTCTGTGGTTGAGAAATATTCAGGAGTTACAAAGTTACTGTGTCTTCTTCCTTTGCCAAGGAAAGGCATTTCCAGCCATTTCATGAATGACATATCTACTCCTAATATTTTTTCCCTGAACCAGCTGGAGGAAGGAGTGCTTGAATCTGCTTCCTAGAGGGGACCCCATTCAGAGGTTTCCTCCCAAATTTGCCCTAAACTAGGACACTTAGGAAGTAAATTATGTCCCTGATGTAAGGACATTTTGGTATATTTCTGAATTTTCTTTTTCAGGCTAAAGTTGTTTCTGTTTTAAATCTACCATTTTCTATAGATGAATAATGTGAATTTGGTTAGTGAATATTATCATGACCATGTCCCTTTAACAAATATAACAGTGTGTAACTAGGCCTGCAATAATTAATTAGTTGGACTCTCTTAGTAATGAATTACCTGAGGATATTAATAGCCTGCTCAGGGGGAGGAGAACTGACATTGTTACTAAAAAAAATGTTTGTAGAAATGTTGCCAGTGTAAAGTGTGTTATCATAATTCTGTATTTCAAGAACAAATGTTAATGCAAGTTTTCTGGTGAAATAATTTCATTCTAGCTCTGCTGGTTCACAGAAAGAACATATTTATGCCAAGTAAATATCCCAAAGATTTCCATAATGAAGTTGTAAAAGTTAAAGGTGAAAACTGTATGCTTATTCCTGAAACGCCATTCCTTTCTCTTGCAGGATTGGTACTTCTAAAAATATATGCTGGTTATTTTTTTATGGCAAATGAGTTTTCCTTGTATTTTGCACAGAATGCGTTAAAATATGACACTGATTAAATCAGATGTTTTCATTTTATTGAGTGATGATTTCTTTAGTATATATTCAGCAATAATGTTAAGCATAACAAGCGAAGAAGTGGGAATTCTCCTTACTCTGGCTTAGATGGGTGTGGTGGGATGGGGGAGTGTGTCTTCCCCGTGGAAAATCTTATGGGCATGGAAATGCAGAAGGACCATGTCCAGTCTGTGTGTGTCCTGCTCCTGAACACTCATGGCAATAAGTTATGCATCTGACCAGTAAAATCTGCTGTTGATACCAGTATTTAGGGAAAATAATTATTAATTAACATACAACAGTCATATTTCCTAGGGTCAAAAGGAGATCTAGTGGTTTTCCTATTATTACTGCTACAGGTGTCTATTGTAGCTGCGATGATGAGGAAGATCTGAGCCTAACCCAAGGGGTTGTTTAATGAGTTACAGTGGCACAGGCTAGCAGAAAAGTGGAAGGGAGGGTACAGGAGACCTGAAGATAAGAGACAAACATTGGGGACGAAAAAATAACTGTGTCCTTTAATAAAGGCTAAGCTGTCAGAGAGGCTGGGGCAAGTGTGGTGGAGCCCTTCCTGGGGAGCTGTCCTGTGTGAGGGGTGAGCCCATGCCAGGGTCTCAGAGAGGCTGGAGCCAGGCAGCATCACTGGTCTGTGTGTGCTTTGTACCTTGGCCAAAGAAAACATGGGACACTGTTCTTGTGTGTTTCTTCCTCATTTGCTGTACAATCCCCAAAGTGTTTTTGTTTTTCTCTCTAAATGCAAACCCTGATTGTAATGCGTGAATGCTGCCTGCTCTCACTCTGTTGGCTTCCAAATACAGACAGCATCTCTGACTGTGACTTGCTGGGTCTTCACATGAGGTCATCCACTTACTGTAAAGGTTAAATGAAAATTTTCCTAGGTCATTCAAGGATTTACTTGTTGGTTTGAATGTGTTTGCCTGGACTTGATAAAAATAACAGCAATTAGTATGATCTTTCTGAGAAACAGGAGCAATTTTATAAAATTTTGGGAGGAGGTTAATGCTAATGCAAGTTATTTGTATGGCTTCACTTTGAAGAATTTCAATTTGCAGCATGAATAGTTCAATGTCTATTTAGGGTGCAATTCCAGAGGAAGTATAATTACAGTTAAGGTGTGTTACAGAACTGATGAAGCTTTAGTTTAGGAAAACACAGGAGATGTTTTGTGAAAACATTTTAGGGTTATGCGTTGTTAAATACAGAGGAGGTACAACTAAGTGAAAAACAACTTACTGCTCAGTTTGGCATGTCACCTTTGAAAGTATGAATGAATAAACAATGCTACTCCTGACTTTGTTAACTTTATTGTATAAAATATCCTCCTCTGTTAGAGGCAGTATGTATGTGTTTATATGGTGTTCTAAACATGCAAAATATAGTTACTGGCACCTAAAACAGAATTCAAGTCTGTCATGTTTGTGCTATTTTTGTTAATGAGAAGATTATTCAGTACCATCTCAAAGCATACATACATAAATCTACATACTGGCAGAATTTATTCATTGAAGTGGGTACAATTCATATTCATTTAATATGGGCAACATTTGAAGATACTATTTTTTCTTCCCTTTCTTTCCCATTTGTTTTCTCTTGCACAGTATGAACACTTCATAGAGATTGTGATCATCCCCTGTACACACCTGTTCAATGATGCTGCTCTTTGAATCCACCCCTTTACACTAACTCCTGCTTTTAGTAAAATACTGAGACGCAGTCAAAGCTGTCAGATTGCTCAGTGTCTGAAGCAAGCTGCTGATTACTGTTGCCACTGTTAGCTGAATTATGCTATTAAAGGTTTTTATGAAGTATTTGCATTGCTTGCTGATACAAATATCAAATCATGGGTATGCCACAGTGAAAGAGAAAATAATGCTCATTTTGTGACACATTTCTTCCAGGACAAGACAGCAGCAACAATCTGTGGAAAACATCTATATACAAAGCAGATTTCAGAGCATCTTTTGGTTTCTTAATTGCTAAATTGTTCAAACAGCAGCTGTCTCTGTTGCTTCCAGCTCGTCATACCACTCTCAACAATGAAGGCAGAGTTGATGATGTTAACCCATCAGCCAGAGTTTCATGAGCTCATATGTGATTTCAAGTCCTGTATATTCTGACTTCAGCCTCTTGTTGAATCGAGACCAATAAGAAAAATGAAGCAAGTAGGTTGCATAGCTATAGAGAAAACAGATCAGCCAAGTATCTGGGAAGTCATTAATGAGAAGCAACACCTCATGGCACTGTACATGTGCACCTGTTTAGTATCTGCTGAGTGTCAGATACTGCTATTTCTCAGAGGCCAGGTATTCCTCTGTGGAATCTGAGCCCAAGAGGTCTGAGATGGTCCAGGGTTATTGCAGAAAGATGACTGTGATGAGCCTACTATTCTGAAATGCTTTATAGCACTGGATAAAATCGAGTGCAAGGCAATGCATGGAGATATGTCAGCCTCTGCAGATAATTCTTGTGTTCTAACAGTTACTGAAATGGTCTTTGTAACAAGAAGGACCAAGAACACATGCAGGTTCAATCCTGTGTGAATGCTCAAGTAAAATCCTCATACTACTTGCTGAGCAAAGGCAGTCTTTAGAGATGGAAAGTGAGGGAGTGATTCCAGAGAAATCACACAAAGGAAAAAGGGCCTTGGTTAATTTACAAAGCAACAGCACACTCAAGCTCTCCATGCTTTCAGCTGTTGCTGAAAACATCATATAAATGAAAACAATGAATGGCCAGGGAGCTTGTGTGCTGCTGAGGCACATGTGCTTACTTCCTCACTCTCTTTCGTGGTGTTTTATTGTTTCTTGCATTCCTCTGTATCAGTTCTGCTACAAATACAAAGGGAAATATCTTACTGTTTAACAAGAGCCATTCACTACAAGCTGATAAATCTTTTGGCAGGCAGTCACTCTGCAAAGCCCAGAAAAGCACTGCTGCAGGTTCAACTATGGCAGCAGGGAATGCCACAGCAGCATGGGCCAAGGGTTCTGCATTTCTGTTTCATTGCTCCAAGGACTCAGCTGAGAATTTTCCTATGTTCGGTAAGTTTGATTCACCTGGGATAAACGAGTAAGGGACAATGCTTGGTGCCTCTCAGACATCCAATGTTGAGTGGCTTCTAGAGCACAGGTTTTGGCAAGAAAACTCTAATGTCTGAAGCTGCTGATTTTCCTGCCTTGATTGTTACTGCTCCTGGGCTGGTTTTGATGCAGAAGCCTCTTTGCCCCCTCTGCAATCTACTGCTTTTCCCCTTTCATTTCCTGGCTGATAGCTTCATGTGGGAAAAGACACCAGAGATGTGGTTGGATGGGCTTCCCAGCACACTCACCCAGAGTGTCCCTCCTTATTCATTGCTTAAGTATCCCCTGGATTTTGTGCTTTCTGGGGGAGGGCAGTGTCCACCAGCATGTCCAGTCTGCCTCTGGGCACTGGGACAGAGATGGTGGTGATTATTTTAGTAATGACAGAAGCAATTTGTTAGGTGACCTTTTGCTTAAGGCTGTAAATGTGTGATGCTATCTATGTCTGGGCACTGTCACTCTTGTCTGGAGTGAAAACTTGAAAATGTGTGAAGAGTAACCATGTAAAGTGGAGCTGGCACAAACCCATAATTCTGGGAGTGACTTGCTGTTGCCCCTTAGCACCTTCCTAGAAACCATCTCTGTGTTACAGTAATACACTTGGGAGAAAAATCTTCTGCCTTGTCTTCTGTGCTTTATTGTTTGTGAATATCATTCTGAAATATTGGTGCATTTGTATTATTTAATAGCCATTTAACAAGATCAGATAAAGTTTTTATATTTTGGCTTTTGCTTTCAATCTAACAGGCACGGTTTGGTGTGGTAAGGCTCTGGTAATCAGTTTTCAGTGTCATGTGACTGAAACTCCAGTGAGTGTGTGTGCTTTTGGCCAGCCATAATCTGAAGTTATAAACACTTGCAGCAGTTGCTTCTGTGTTGCTCACTTTAATTTGTGCCTGGTATAAATGTAGACCTGTCAAAGAACTCTATTGCCAGAAAGGACAAACAGACATCTAGAGTAGTTGAGTAGTTGATGATTTTTGCAAGCTTTTTGACATGATTTATGCTATGCTCTAATACTACCTTTTTTCATTCTCACTACTTTGTATTTTTTTTGCCTGATAAATATTTATAGTAGAGTAGAAAAAAAATTAAAACTCGCGGCAGGTTGTAACTTTAATGCTCTATTAAGACCTGAAAAAATGACAAAAAAAATAAGTATCAACTGATGTGGAAGCAAATATAATGAGAATGTGGAATAAAATAGTGGCATGATTCTCTTCAAGGATAGTCCTTACGTGATTTGTGTTTCCTTGTGAAATGTGTTATAGAGTGCTGAGCTCACTTGAGGAGGAATCTCTGTGTCCCACCCAGCCTGAACCAAAGGGTACAGAACTCATGTCCTGGATTCTGCTTTAGGGTCTGCACAAGTCATGACACTGGTGTTGTGTGTGTAGCTTTACCTCTATGCCTGTTTCCTCACCCATCTCACCTCCTGGGGATAATTAAAACTCAATGAAAAGTTCTTAGAAAAACATCCTATGGAAATTGCATATACTTGAATTGGCCAAATATTGAGTAATTTCACTCTAGTCAGTCTGTACCAGCACATCCCTTTCTGCCAGCTTCAATTAATTTGTTCCTGAAAATTTTGACAGCATTTGAATGTCTCTGCTGCTTTCTGTCTTTTCGTTTAGCACATGAGAGGGTGATGGACTAAAGACTCTTGTCATTGCCTTCTGATGTGGTTTGGCAACAGGTCTTTGAGGAGAAGAGTGTTGTTGCTCCTCCAAGCACCAGTATCATGTTTCATGCCATCTGGGAGGGGTATGTGACATGAACCTGAACTGGCTTCCAGCCTCAAATATTCTTTTATCAATTAGCAGAGCCAGTGATGGATTTGACACTGCCTTGGGAGTATGTTTTTGTGTCCTGCAGTATTATCTGAAGTGCATACTGATGATCTGCTCTATGCAGAAAGTTCAGGCATATGTAAGTCAAATTTACAGTAATATTTTTGTTGCCATTGTGTACACTGGCTTTTGTTTTCCCTAATAAGACTAGAATACAAACACTGATGCTTTAAGGAAGCACAGTTATGCACAGTATAAAACAAGGTAAACATTACAAGTAGAAGCTAACAAAGCAACTTCATTCAGGCAAGATTTCCCAAGGAGTGTCTTCAGTTCAGTGCCATCTAAGTGCTGGATGGTAACCAGCTGATATGGTGGGAAACTCTGATTTAGGTAATATGATCAGTTTTTCACAGTGTGACACACAGCATCTGTACTGCTAGATGGAGAAAGAGCTGACACTGGGACTGGCCAGGACATGCCAAGCATAATGGGGGCTCAATTTCCCTGCCACTAAGCCAGCAGCATTTGCCATTCTTGCTGCAGCTTCTGTCCTGAGCCTCAAGATGAATAATATATGGATGGTTTTATGGGAGGAGAGCCTGGAAAGTGCACAAAGCTAGATTGAGGGTTAACAAATGGGTCACATTCCTGTAAGTAGGCAGGAAGGATGAAAGGGCAAAGAGCAGTTGGCATGTTAAAATAAAAGGCTCAGGAGGTGCTGAGATGAAGGATGTACTTACTGAAGCTTAGGTAAAGGCAGGTGCCAGGACTGTTATGTCAGTATTTGCTGTGTGCAATTCTGGTTTATGTATCTCAGCTGCAATTGTTGTGGAAACTCCAGTACATAGAGAGGGGCTGTCCTGAAAACAATGCCATCAGTGCCCAGGATCACATCTTAGCATGGATATAGATCCTCAGTTTGGTATTGGTGTGCTTCTTTTTGTTCACACCTCTATTTTTTTCCTTTTTGTTTGCTGTCCTATAAACAGTACTCCACTGAGAGCAACAGTTTCGATCTTCATCATCCTCATCTTGAAGGAACATTCATTAGTCTTAGAGTCGTGTCTGGTTCTACTCCTTTACAGATCTTGGATATCTCCAGGAGCGCTGATAGAGACTGTGCTCTAGTATTTTGGACATCTTTGTTCTCTCTTTGTTTGGCCATCTCCTGTTCACCATATGCTGGGACAGATTTATAAAGGATTCTATCTGCATAATCACCAACCTGGTTTATGGCATCAGCTGTTCCAGTTGGCAGCACCAGGTGCTTTCCCCAGTCTTCCTGCTTTTTTTTTTTTGTTTTTGCTTTGATCACTGTCCACAAAACAAATGATCCTCCTATGGCCACCTAAATGGCTGCCACTTTCTTATCACCATATGGCTCGTCTCTCAGTGCCTCATCCACAGTTCTGGCACTGCTGAGCCCACAAGCCTTTCTGCCTTTTGCTCACAGACAGTGCTGTTTGCCCTGTCTGGGGCTATAGGTCGAGTAATTTCAGACAAGGCAAAGTGATTTCGGCATTGTATCCTTCCCCCACACATCTGTGAATTCCTCATTTTTACATAAATAATTTTATCAGTTAATGTCTCTTCTATGTAATGAAGTAGGCTGGGACATAGCCAGAAGTAGCTGGAAAAAGTAGTCTTA
Source organism: Cinclus cinclus (assembly GCF_963662255.1). Classification (NCBI taxonomy): domain Eukaryota; kingdom Metazoa; phylum Chordata; class Aves; order Passeriformes; family Cinclidae; genus Cinclus; species Cinclus cinclus. The sequence goes on from NC_085060.1 coordinate 10,722,842, forward strand.
CGACTTAAATTAACATCTTTTGTCTTTGACATCTTTGACAACCTGTTGGCTGTCCCTTACTAGAAAGAAGCTTTTTATTCATGTCAGAGTGCTGTCTCTATTAGGGTTTGCAACATTAGTCCCAGCTGAATTTGTTTCACAGACCTTGTTGTGTTTCAGAATTGGTTTTGTGTTTTTTCTTTGTTTAGAACAGCCATTTGGGACCCACTGTGTTGTTTATCATAGCGATAATACATGGTGATACATTTAAAAATGCTTTTTAATGTATTTTCTGGCAAATTGTCTGTTGCTGTGTGAGGTGTGAAATCATCTAAAGGGGGACAAGTGATTTGGCATTTGTGCAAGCTTGTTGATTCTAACTAACATTTGCATTAGATTAGAACAGTGAATGCTGTCTCCAGTGAAGAAATGTTTTGCATTTTCTCAATGGTATTTTAAAATGGAGTAGTGCTAGTTTGAATGAGTCAGATGAAATTACAGAAAATGTTTCCTTTAAAATAACATCTGAATAGAAGCAGCTGTCATATCACACAGAACCTGAAACAATGCTTAGCACAAAACTTGGTTGACATGTAATAACCCTGCTATTAGATTCTATAATGATTTAATTTCTTCCCTGGGATATCTTTTGTGCACTAGGAATAGTGTATTTGCATGTGAATGGAGAAAGCTAAATTATATTCCTAGGTTCGTGCAAAGGAGCTAATTTCTAACACTATGATAGAGGAACTCCTTAATTTTTATTTCTAGAGTCATTGTATCAGACTACAACTCTCATTGCTATCACTGTGTTTGTCAGCTGAAGTTCTGAGCTCATCTAAATATTGTATGAGGTTTAGTGAACAGTAAAAATAATCTTTCTAAGACCTGTCTCATTAGTGGTTTAATCAATACAATAGTTTCTCTTGTAGGAAGTTATTGGTAGTCAACTTAGTTTATGCTCATCTTTCTATTTATTTTTGGAACTATTCTCTGCAGCTCCATTATTTCTGGTTCATTTTAATTCAGTGAAAATGCCCTGAAAATTTTTTAAGATAGACATATTTAATTTTTTGGGGGGAAAAAGCAGGAAAAAACCCCAACCAGAAATATTATTCTCTGTTGGAATATTTTGATGCTATGACATAATATGAAATATAATATTTGGAGGGGCAATCAAAATGAAATCTTGAGTGTGTTAGAAATCAAAATGATCTAGAGGCACAGCAAACACAAGGCATTTTACTTATTGCAGTGAAGCTTCCCAAAGAAGAAAGATAAGGGTGACTTGGTAAACAACTAGCTTTTAGATAGCAGATAAAACTGTAGAATGAGAGCGTAGACTGATGGACAGAAAATGTTATATGTCTATTCTCTGAGTTATATTATCCATTTCACAAAGTGAAGCAGCAGACTGACTTTTCCACCTCTCCTATGGCTACGTAAAATGGCAGCCACTGTATTTAGTCAAATTATCATTTTAGATTAAACATTTCCAGGAAACTTAGCACAGAAATATAATCAACACACTGAAAGTCTTTCCTGAAAGGGGAGAAAAGGATAATGGTAAAAAATGAGTGAAATACTCAGAGCAACCTTTCTTTTATAATATTTAGGGCTGGCACAAAATGTAGATGAGGAGGATCATACTCTCCTGCTGCTCTTGCTGAAGGTCTCATTTTGCTTAAAAGGAGGCTACATCTGGGTCTTAAAAACTTGTTAACAGTGTGCTGCACTGAAGCAATTTGCCTCTAATATTTTAAGTGGAATTCTTTGCTTTTCCACAACCCTTCCCTAGTGTGGTGGGGATTTCCAAACTCAAAATTGAGGGTAAAACACAACCTAAAGGAAGAGGGTGGAGTGCTGCTGTGGCCAGCTCTTTACTGTGGGCTCGTTGTCACTAAACAAGCTCAGAAGAATCTGCTTTGAAATCTGTGTGGGTCTCTTAGCAATAAAGCAATAGGGCTTAGCTGAGGTTTATGAAGTGGTCAGGGTGAGTTGTGTGCTTTTAAACTTAGTGTGTGCATTAGAAACATCTGTTTGGGATTACAAGGATGAAAGGATGAAGGAGGTAAAAAAAAAAACCAAACAAGAAATAATGTGGGAGTGTATTAGAGACTGTCCCTTGGTTTTAACTTAGCCATTGTACCTGCACATTGTAGGGAGTATGATCACCAGGTGACCTGATAGAGTGCATTATTCAAGTAACAGTCAATACTGAAAAAATCCATTAATTAAAGATGGAGGGGAAACCTTCCACTCTAAAGACTGGAAACTATTTCACCTGCCCTCTAGGTGTTCTTTTATTTAAATAAATAAAACAAATAATGTAGGAATTGTATCAAGATCAGTAAAGGCTCTCTGACAATTTTTTTTTCGTCATAAATGTCAAAGATTTTGATTTAATATTAACCCCCCATACTCACTTGTGCCTTTGCAGTAGCTCTAAACAGTCTCTTTATCACCAGCTGTCTGAAATAGAGGGAGAAATATCCCCAGATGGAGCTGTATAACACAAGGACTGGGAGTACATTTGATGCCTTGGAATGGCTACCCAGAACAGAGGCTAAACAAGGTTAAGAGAATAAAAGTATTTATTAAAGGTCTTCAAAAGGTACAACTTGGGCAGTCAGAAGCCTCATTGCTACACCCAAGATGGATGATGGTCATGATTTTTTCAGACAGTTACAAATTTGGTCCATTTACATATCAGGGGCTAATCCTCCAGTTACAGTTTTCCCCAGTTTGGGGGAAGTTTGCTGCCCCCAATTCACTTTTGTTTACATATTTCAGGGCCTGATGCTGTGGGGTGTCCTTGGATCTCAGGCCCAAAGGGATTGTTTTGTCTGACCAAAATGTGAAGACAGTTAACTAACACTTTATATGGAGTTTAGAATTATGCACTAATGCAGTACAGGATTTGAAAAATATAAAGGCTAAAATCTGAAGGCATCATATTCTCTACAGGACACAATTTAAATCAGTGGTGTACCTATTAGTCTTACCATGGTGGATGAGTCTTTCCAGATATGAATTCTATCCAGAATGAATCCTCATTCACCCATAACCTGGCAGAAGGGGATGCAAAACAAAAGGAAGTGCAGCATAGGTCAGCTCCAGTAAGGGAAGGGGAATTAATGTTTGAGTACCAGCCCCTTGACCCTCTGTGCCTGACAGCACAACTGGTTTTAGAGAGACAGGAGAATCTCACTATTGCTACACCTCCTTGTAGTAGGGCACAAAATGGGGAAGCCTGGTTGCGGCACCTTTGAGTCCCTATTCAAGTGTAAAAGCTTTATTTAATGCCTATTGTCATGGCTGTGATTTACCTGGTGACCTGCATGTCTTTCAGTGTTTGAGAAACTCTCTCTAAAAATCAAGTGATGGCTGCCTTGCTTTTTTTAACTCCTTTGCTGAGATTCTCCATAGTTTTCACACAAGGTATTTTGGTAATTCTTAACCAAATAAAACTCCACTTCTGTGTCTAATAACATACCTTCCTGCCCTTTCTCTTCACTACACAAACATTATAGATCTAGAAGACTTTAAAGCTTTTACATTCCTCCCCTTACACTCTTCAACTTGTATAGAGGATTGATTTTTAAAAATATCCTTCCCAGTCCATGACCTCCCCTGTATCAGCCCAAGGCACACTGCTTGCTGTTGAGTTATAACATTCCAAACTTGAGCACGTTTTTCATGTTTTGCCTGCTGAGGTAGTTAAGGAAAAGGGTAGCTTGTGCCTGGTGTACAAAAATTGATGCATTTCAATATGAAATTGGGGGCTTGCACTAAACAGAGAAATTCTGCATCTCATTTGGTTTAAATATTTGTTTTAAATTTCTTTTAAAAATAGAGAATAGTCAGTGTGTTAATGTTGTAGGACAATATCTATGTTTATTCAATAACTGTTTGATCAAAATCATTCATAACAATTAAAACCTAGACAACAACTTTCACTTTTCACATACCTTCTAGGCAGATGGATCCTCAAGCCTCAGCAAAACTATACAGTGTACAAAAAAATTGTTTTACTTTTGCTGATTTCTGTTGCTTCAGGGACATGATGTAGCAGTTGTTTCAACTGAGTATGTGTTAAGCATTGCCATGCTGTGGGGAGGTTTTATCTGGAGTTTTCCCAAGATGTGTGCTGATGTTGTTTTTCATTTGTGTGAAAGGCCTCAGTACTTCAAGAAGCAGATTGATCTTGCCTCAGTCCTCACTTGGGAAGAGAGCTTCCTGCTCTGCCTTCTACTCATGGCATTTTCTTAGCTGGCAATATATCAACTTTTTTGGCAAATATTCAAAATATCCATTGTTCTCTTTCCCTAGTTCCCTTTTCAGCCTGGCATGTGGGTGAATATGTGTAGGTGTTAATCTGTAGCTAAAGACAACACATTATGGACAGAAGAATAGCCTATTATAAAGTAATAAATTTTTTTTCAGTTCATTATGCCATTTTCCATTGATGTAACAGTTATATATAACAAGAAAAATAAACTACAGAGAATTTACAGTTTTGCAATGTTTGGGGAAGGTTAGGCTCAGACACAAGTGCAAGATAAGTTTATTTTACAGTTAAATAATTAAAGTAACCAAAAGCAGTATTAAATCACTTGTGCTAAGTTTTTAACAGAAAAAAATTTGAAGCGTATACTAATAAAGAGGAATTTGTGCTCAAGTGCCATTTACTAAAGGGATGCTATTGTTGTCTGCCACATCCTATTATTACATGAAATATTACATCCTTCATCAAAAATACGATCTTTCCATGGATACTGTGAATCAGAATCAGAAATTTATCAAGGCAGAGATAGGAGACAAGAGAACTTCATAATTTAGAGGGTGACATTTGAACACCTGGTCCATACCCAAGACAGTCATGGGTATTTGTGCATCTAAAAATCATATTGAATAATGCTAACCACCCTAAAAATAATTATATTTTCAATCAAATCTGTCTCCTCACTTCTGAAAAGTTAAGGACAGTGCACCTTGATAATTTTATTTTACATTTGCTTTTTATTTCCATATATTTCAGATACTTACACTCAGGGGCTTAGAGAAACTGAGGTGGAAATTTTTCTGTGCAAGCTAATAACTCGTAGGCACTGTTAGTGTCTCTTCATTGACCTCAGTAGAGATTGTGTGGGCACATTTGCTGGTCAAGTAACAAGTGTTGTAATTCATGTACTTTGTGAATTAATTCAGCTTCAATAAGCAGAAATTGCTAAATGTTGTCAAATTATTGGTAGAGGTTTTATGAATTAAGAGCTTTTTTCCCTAGAGGTGTGACTGGCTAAGAAGTTATCTGGTCTTTTTAAAGGAAAAAGAAAAGGAGAAACTGTGAGGGTGTAGAAGATTTTTGTATTCACAAAATTAACTATCATTGTCTAAATTTTACATTAGAGCCACAGTGTGGTAAGCATGTTTAAAAACTGTGTCACATCATACATACAGTGAATCTTGCAAAATATATTGTTAGCTTTATGCTTGCCATTATATTGAGTTGTTGCTTACACAGTAGATAAGTCAGCCTTTCTATAATAAGGATTTCCAAAAGCAGCCCTGAGTTTAATATGTTGATACCATATAAATAGCTGGTTTAGGTCTAGAATTTGTAGTACTTACATGGCTTGGGATAACAAGCACTTGTTGTATAGTCTTCAGTTACAATGCCATAGATTATGTAGCTGTAGCAGCTTGCAGATCTGTATGCTGCTTATTTTAGTTAATAAATTCTCATTGCTACTTTTTTCTATAAAAGATTGTTGGTTACAGCCAGAATTTCATGGTTAGGTGCACATATTTTTATAATGGATTCCATTACAGAGAACAATTTGCCAGGCTGCCCTGCAAATCCTGCAGATTTGATCACTGCTCTCCAGCAGTGTCACCACCAGAGCAGTTTATCAGAAAAGGGAATGAGGCAGTTGCTCATGTGCTTCTCAGCTTTTCAGCTCATTTCTATTTATTTGCTTGCTCCAGGACTCTAAAATTTTTTCAGTGCTTCATATGTTGACTCCTTCCCTCCTGCTTCTTCTGACCCCTGTCTTCTACATAGACTATTACAGAGATATTAGAACATCTCAAAGATGTGTTTCTATGAACTGATTTTTATTACCTGCTAAATCTGGAGCATCTTGCTCAACAAACACCCCAAAAGATACTCTGGGCAATGTTTCTTATAGAAAATAGTAGAAGGGAAAATGAAGGCACTGGTGATTCAAACCGTTGAACACTTCTGGGTTGGATGTTTTATGTTAGGGATAGCAACTCTAAGTTTTCAGTGAAGTATTGGACAGGAATATGCCTTTCTGTAAGATCTATAAAACCCCACTGTTACAGTCATAGAGCTCTTCGTTTAAGTGGATAGTGGTATGAGAAGAAATGAGTCCTAGGTAAAACAGTCCATTAATTTAATCAGCTTATCACAAAATCCTGCCAGTCCCAATATGGCAGAGGTAAAACTCAGTGAAATGTCTGCCTTTTTGCTCAGTGGCTGCTTAGGAGCTCCCAAGAGGCTGCCTGCACCTCCTGAGCCATGCAGCAGAGCCTCTCTGCAATGGTCTTTTCACTCTGTTTCTTTTGGCATTAAATTTTGAGATGTACTAAATTCAAGTGAGGACATAGCTTATTAGCTGTCTCACCAGCACATGTATTTGTTCTTTTGTTTTCCTCCCTTTTTATCCTTTTCTGAGAATTTTTGAATGATAAATGAGTGCTCTAATTAACTATTCAGCAAAGGTAAGAACTTCTTGAGCTCTACTGGCTACTGAAATTCTTTCTTGTAATACATGTACTTTTAGCCTGAATGTGATTTATGTACCATAGAATAGTTACTAAAAAAAACCTCCTGTTTCATGAGGGAGGAAATGTTCTTTTTACTCAATAGAAAACATTTTTCCTATGTGTTTTGCAAAATGTAACTAATTTCTTTTACTCTTTCATTGATTGGATTTTGCAATTCAAAGCATCTTTTACCAGTACACTTGTATGCATTAAAGCAAAACAATTTGTCTGAAATGAGATGCTTCACGCTCAATTATATCTAAATTTCTCATCTACAACTCTTGATTTCAATCTCGGGTCTCTGTGCAGCTATTGAGACTGAAACAATGTAGAAAGGAAATGCTGTTATTTTCAATTTGTAGCAATTATACTCAGAGTGCAGCAGATGTGGTGGTATTGAGTTTCTGCACATGGTACAGGCAGGCAGCTTGTGGAAAGGATGGCTGATTTCTCTTATACCTGTGGCTGTCTTCTGAGTATGGACTGCTGGACATGATGTCTGAAAGCAAACTCCCTCTGAGCACAGCAGTACTCTAATGTGTAGTTGAATTCTCCATGCTTAGGACAGCACTTAAGTATCAGAAATAGGACATCAGTCTATATTTATCATAAAAGATATGGCCCTGATTTAAGAAAATCATCCCACATAAGTGGATGGTTAAACTTTGCTCTAATATGCACGTGCTGAAGTCACTGGTATTATGTGTATGTGTCCTTTGAGGCAGATTGGCAAGAAATCAAGAGCATTAATGCAGTCTGGATGCAACTACTCCCAGTAAGTCTGACATATTCAAGAAGAGCAAAATACTATGTCTTGCTTTCATTATTAGATAGAGTCTGGAATTATCTACCACAATCCTGGCTGGAAGTGAATAGATGCACGCTGGAGCTGGAATCCTCAGAACAGTGCTGGGAAGCTCTAAGTGTACACTTGCAGGCTGAGCTGAAGTTGTGAAGCCACTACTGGCATTATTATTCTAATTGATACTCTGGTAGGACCTGGAGGGCTTGGTAAGGTTCTAGAGCCAATTATGGAGACTTTTTTTCTAAGAGATGAGAAAATGTTATTTTGTCCAAATATAATTTAGTGTATGATATTTGTAAGTGGCCTTGGAGTCGGGTGTGTGAAGTGTGACCCTCTGTACTTAGTGCTCTACGCCTGCAGAGCTGTGCCCCATGCTGTTCTCTCTCTTTCTGAAAACTGTTCTACAAAGTAGAACAGCTTTGAGAGAAGGAACAGAAAGCAAATGTCACCATCATATGCTACAGACACACAGTGGGAATGTGCTTGGAAAATAAAGGTGATGGGAAGATTATTCAAAGCATAAAATCTAGGTCAAAATGTGAAGGCTGACTACAGTTTAGGATTTCTTTAGGTCCCACCTCCCAATTAAAGGTCTTTTCTGGAAGGCAGGCAGGCATGTCTGACTTGGCATCATGAGGTGGAATAGAAACCAGTTCGCCATGTCCCCGCTGAGTGCTGCGTTCCTGTGGAGAGGGCACAGGGAGGCCCTGGATTTGCCCGCCTCCTTCTGTGACCTTTCCTACCTCCTTTTGTGAGCCTGTACCCCCGCTCTGGGAGAGCTGACAAGCTCAGGCTATGGCTTTAGTAGAATGCTAGCCTCTGTTTGACAGTCTGGTCAAATCCATGCTCTGGGAATAACTCTTGTCTGCTTTGAAGCAGTGTTAGTCAAAAAGAGATTCTACAGCAAATTGCTTCCTGCTCTGGGAACACAGAGAGCAGCAGTGCTTGAGACAATACAGGGTACTGAGCTGCCTTGATCTCCTCACTCTTCAGGAGCATCTGGTCCGAGGGCACAGTCCCCTGAAAGGTCAGAAACATTCCTTTGTTTTGTGCAGTGTTTCTTCAGGCACCCAGAGTCTTGCCTGACTGATTTTGCTGCAAGTCAGCTTGACTTTGTATCAAAAGACTGCTTGATTTATAATGCTTTATTTCTTTTTTCCTGTGGCATTCTCTTCTATTCTTACCGCTTCTTGTGAGTTCTTCAGCCAGGTAGACTTTGCTTTAGTTGCCATCCCCACACAGAACTCAAATTTTTAGCAGAAAACAGATTTCCCTATGGTGAGAGGTGATCCAGGTGGGTGTCTGTTGCAACAGAGACACTCAAAGCTGTTCCTTCTGCGTTGATCCTGTCTCATCATCCTTTTGAAAGAGTGGATCAGAATAAGGAATGAAAAGGGTGAGCTGTGCCACCAGTATGGAGTTTGGAGACTGTACAGATAGTTTGTATGTTGTACACCAATTCCCAGGGCACAATTAGTTTATGTTAGTTTTCTGTGTGCTCATTATGTAGGCAACTGAGAGCATCTATGAATTATTTTGAGATTACATTTCTTTTTGAGTATGAACATAATGTATTATGTGCTGTTAAATTAAGCATTGCAGATTGTAAAGGTAGCTATGGGCCAGATTCATACATTTAGTGGACAAAAAACAGTTAAAAAGAAGCAAACTCCTGCTGATCAGATAATGCTGAGTATAATTAAGTTGCATTCTGTTAAAAAGCTGTCAGCAAAATAAAATGCCAGGTAAGATGAAGAATACGTGAAGTGCAATGCACTTCTGAAGTGAAAACCAGCCCACTTACCTGCAGCTTGTTTGTTCCTCAATCATTCTGAAGTTAAATGAGTAAACTAATTAAGCTTGGAAAGAAATGCAAATACATTATTGCTTTTCATTTGGGATGCTCAGGGTTGTATCTATTTGCAAAGCTGGAGCTTCAACTCCATGCAGTGTGAAAAGAGATTGTGCTATCTAATCCCTGTAAAAGCAGAGATGAGTCATGTATTAAATTGCATTATAGAAATACTGATAGAGAGTTTTCAGTTTCTTTAGTCATGCCATTCAAAGAAAGCTAAGTGCTGAGAATGTGCAAATCCAGTCGTTATGAATAAACTGGTGTTCTTTCTGATTTGGATGTTGCAGATTCTCCAGTACTTAATATGTCTTCTGGATAAAAAAAAATAATAAAATTACATAGTTGTATTGTCACTAATACTCTCCAGATTAGAAAAAAAAAAAAAAAACCCAACGGAATGGAATTTTAACTATCCAGAGTTTGAAATTATCTGGGCCTTTTCTACACTACAAATTTATTTCTGTTTCATCCTTAGAAACACATTTTGCATTTTGTGAATAGAAAGCTGTTAGGTTGTGTGGGGAGTTTGGAACATGTTCAGAACCTTTTATTTTTTTTAAATCTGAGATGTTCTCTTCCAATAGTATTTCATTGCCATAAATAAGTTCATGGTTGTGGGTAGCCCTGCTTTGTAAAAAGCAGACACGACATTTTGTAGAATCAACTTTGAGATCTTCCAAGTATAATTGCTACCAGGTGTTATTACTAAGAAACCACACTCACTAACCAACCAATCAACAAAAGAAATGCCTGCCCTCTTCCCCCTCCTCCCTTACACCCTCCCAAAACCCTGAAAGCTGTAAGTAGTTTAGGCTGAGACTTTGTTTGCAGCTTTCCTGGTAGAAGCTGAAGTAGGATAGCTCCACTGCAGAGTTGCATCTTGTTCTTGTGGGTATTTATTTGTACTCTCCTGCCTGGGTGTTATTTGGAGGAAAGTTGAAGTGTGGCAGAAGGCTATGAGAAGATGTCATGTTTTGGTGTATGTCACGTCTGGCAGTGCTCGCAAAAATAACAGCTGTAAAGGAACAGGTTCATGTGTTTACTTCAAATTCCTATGTTTTGGATGACTGTATTTTTCTTAGTGAGGAATTGCTTTACTGTCACAAATGGAATGCAGGATAAAATACTATTGTATCATCACAAAATAGCAAGTGTGTCACTAGTTTATAAATTGTATGAATATTGAGAGACAATTTTTTTCAAGGATTAAAATCCCACTGATTTAACTGTAGCAAAGTGGGAAAAATACATGGAGAAGATTGTTTCTCATTTTATTGACGAGAGAAAGCTGAAGAGTAGGGGCAGAGGAGTGAGAGGAGGCACCAGAACAGAAGAGGGCCAGAAAAAGTTGACCAGGCTGAGGAGAGACTGCAGGGATGTGGGTAAGGAACAGGTCTAAATTTTACACTGAAAGAACACACTGGGAAGGGAGAAGAGTTGCTGATTTAGTGCTAAAGCACCTATGTGGGCACATGTGGTGACAAGAAGAAAGAAAGAAAGGGGTGAGGTAAGTATCTGCTTCATGTAGAGATGACTTTAAGTTTTGTTTGCAAAGCTTTTGCAGGAAGTGCCATAGCTGGAGGCTATGACATATCCCAGGTCCCAACATCAGTTGCTGCTTATAGAGCACACTGAGCATTATACAACTGCATATTAAATTATATATCATGATGTTTACTCACTAGGCACAGTCATGTGTGCTTAAGTTTCTGTGTGTGAGAAGTAGCAAATGAGTGGAGGTGAAGCCTTAAGACGATGTATGAATTTCATGGGGCTGGGGCACAGCCCTGCCAGCCCTGCTACCTCTGGTCACAGAAGTGCTTCAGATGTGATCCAGAGTGTTCAATTACCAACATAAAACTTGTTTGCTGTATAAAACTTGAAAGCTATTTACCCTACTGTGAAGCTCTCTGTCAGTCTGCTTTAAAAGTATTGCACTGCAAACTGGAATTGCAAACTGGAATTTACTGAGCTAATGAAATGCCTTAAGGGAGGATATAATGACCCACTGAAAGAAAGGGCACTGTCAGATAATTTAAGCAAAGCAACTTGGAGAAAACAAAATAAACTTCAATTTTTTTTTTTTAAGTACTGCAAATATGTCCTCTTTCAGTGTCTGAGAGTGAGACAACACTGATGCCTCTTTTCTGTTCCTGTTTTCCTTGCTACCAGGAGTAGTTTGTAAGTAAATCAGCAGGAGATCCCAAGTCAAAATTTAATAGGAAAATCAAAATAAAGGCAATGGTACAGAAACACTGGCTTAAACTGACAGAGTCAGAATATGACCTGGCACCCTGTTGGTCAGGGTGGTGGTAGCAGTCAGATTAAATGGTGGCTGCAGTCTGGCTGGAGTGGATATGGCTTTTGTTGAAGTGGTGTTCCTGTAGAAAGATCTGATCCTTCTCCAGTGCTGGTTGTGAAGCTCTTGTCCTCTGAGAATCCAGTGGTAGGTGCTGCCCCTGGTGCTCCAAACCTCAGATTATATACAGGTAGGAATACTTGGTTCCTCTCCTCAGGGCAGGGCATCTCACCATGGGATGCTGTGAGACCTTGATGGTCCATTAGTGGAGATGGCTCTCTCAGGGTGGTCGCTGCTTCCCGGAGGGAGTTATCAGGGCTGACTCATGGAGACAAAGAACACTGCCCCACCTGTTATAATGGTTTATGTAGATGGTACTAGAATATGTACTTTTGGTTGCATCTTACATTGTAACCAAAGACATTGTTTTTATGAACTGAAGATTGGTGCTACTAGCAGGAGAAACTGATATCTGAACCACTGAAACCATTTTGCTGCTATGGAAAAATTCAGGGTGTCTAGAAATAAGAAAATGCTTGTTCTTCTGTCCTTTGGTTTCAAATATCCCTTGGCCAGTTTGGGTCAGCTCTCCTGGCCATGCTCTTTCCTGGATCCCTGTGCACCTGCTCCCTGCAGGTGACACTGAGAAGTCCTTGACTGAGCGAGCACTACTGAGCAACAGTTAAAGCATCAGTCTGTTATCAACATTATTCTCATGCTAAACCTAAACCATGGCATGATACCAGCTACTAAGAAGAAAGTGAACTCTATCCTAGAGAAAACCAGAACATGCATTTTATTTGTTCAGTTTTCTGGCACTTTGAAAGAGATCCCTGAGCAGTTTGGTGCTTTCAAACTATGTCTTTAGTATCTTTGTGCATCCCACTTATGCTTATGAACTGCATATAGTTGTATTGAAGAGTTTATTCCCCTGCATTCTGTCAATGCAGTATATCCACAAATTCTTAAGGTTTAACTTCTTTTCTCATGTTTTTCTTTGAAGTACCAATATTTGCAATTAAGGGAGTGTTACTATTTTATTTATTTATTTGTGATTCTCTCTCTGCTAGGCAAGATGGACAGATTATCCTATTCATCTTAAATTGTAAGCATTTTCTCATTGTGCTGCCTTCTGCCCTTTATTATCCTATAGCAAGGCTGTAACCAAGTATGTAGACTACCTAAGGTACAGCTTGCCCTCACATATCCCACTTGACTGCTCAGCATAAATGAGATTTTTAATGGTCTGGTTACTTGTCATTAATTGGCTTAGACAGGCTTGAATTTTGTCACACATCTTGACCTTTATTGAACCAACAACTTTGACAAATATAAAGGTCAAGAAATTCTGGCCTTAACACTTTTTATTGGATTACTTTGCTCACATGCCAAAATCTCTGGTTCTTAAAAGTGCTTCTATAAATATACATAATTATTCTAGTACCTGAGTGGAGCCAGAGCATTAAAATATGTTGTACATTAACAGTCGTGTGATTCCTGCTCCTCTGACTGAAGTTTGCTTTAGTTTTTGAAGGGAAAAAGCTATCCACAAAACTGAAAACCACTCTACTTCAAGGTTTAGTAGTGTCAAAAAAACCCCACATTTCAGATCCTACTGTCCTTAGGCAGCTTTTCAGAGGACCCTTTGTGTGGGTGACATCAGGAATAGTTCAGACTTGCAGAAGACAGAGGCAATGGGCAGAGTATCTATTTTCAGGTGTCACCCCCACACTGCCTAGCCCAGACTCACCTCTTCACCCACATTCTTATGTCTTTTTGTTCACATCCTGATTGTGATGAGCAATGTTTGTTCTTTTAAACATAAAATCTTACCCTGTGTTACAAAAATGAATGTTTAATGGAGTTATGTCTGTAAGATTCAAGGGGAGAATGAAAGTTTATATGCTGTCTGTAAATCAGTATGTTATTTAAATGTTGAGTTTATACATTTCTATGGTTCTGTGTTACTGATGCAACATTCAGTACTTTTGGGTTCAAAACCCCAAACCCACTTATTTGTGAATCAGCTCTTCTATTTGTGAGTGTGATTCATTGCCTGCTGGTGCTCTCTGCAACCTTTTTATGAATGTAGGGCACTGCTGTCCACCCATGTGTGCTGCTCTTCTAGTGCCACGAGTCTGTAGCTATTAATAACAATTTCCAGCCTTCCCTGAATGGCACTTTTCTTTCCCTGCAGTTCATTTGTCCCAGGTGTTTATGAGTCTTGTAGCTTTGACTTTTGTGAGCTGTTACTGGGCCGGACACTTTCCTGTGTCAATATTCTCTAAAATCCGTGAGGGCAGGAAGAGTGCAATTTACAGTTGTGCTTGCAAATGGCAGAAGCAAATATACTAATGAACCTGACATATGGCTTTACTTGAGGAAATTCTCAGTGGCACTGCCCTTACCTGAAGCCCTTTAAAGCTGCCCAAGCTGCATGAATGTATCATGTATGTGGTTCACACCTCTAAATAAGTGAGGCATTTTATATATGCCATTTGAGGTGTTGGTCTTTAATTTTATGAGTAAATGAAAGTGACCATAAATCCAGAGTTAAATTGGTTATTGAAAGGTTATAAAGGAGTTGTTTAAGGAGTAAAACTAGGGAATGGCAGTAGTTCTGAACTCTTGCCTTTATAAATGGGGCTTCTCTCACAGCACTTAGGGTCCAGCACTTGTAGCGAAAGCTGAAGAACAGGAGGTGTCAGATAATGGCAAGAAATGTAGAGCACTGGAAGGTTTTGTATTACAGGGACATGTGAAAACTGATTGGGTTTTATTACACATATATGGCCATGTATCTCAAAGTAAGACAATCAAAAGATAAAACTCCCAGTGGTGGGGTTGCAAAATTGTAGATCAGCCTGTTTTGCCTCCGAGTCTGGAGACCCTGTGATACCAAATACACATGTCCTAGTTTTCACATGGGAAGATAAAATAACTGAGATTATTTTAAATATAGAGGTTCAGTTTAACAAGACTATTTATATCCTTTCTTCCACGTGAGACATATTGTATTCTTCTGTGATGGACAGCAAGATTTAGCAAGTGAATGGTCAGAATTGTGAGTTGATCAGCTTAGAAGGCTTCTCAGCTTCATGTACTTCTATACATTGAAGGGCAGTACTGAAGTGTCCAGAGAAGCTGTGAAACAAGCCTGACCTATTTACTATTCAATTTAAATTGTGGTGTGCCTAATTGCTCTGCTTTGCTCTGCTCCAAACCAGCCATCCAGCTTGTTGTGTTTTTGTCACTGACAGAATCCTGCCAAGTCTTTAATTTTAGAGCAAAATCGACATGTTTAGAGACAGCTGCCTTCAACTGATGCTGTAATTGTTCATGTTCATCTTTTCTCAGTCACTGATACTTTCCCCTGTAGTATGTTTTCCACTCAGTATACATTCCTTGAATATCAGAAGACCCTCAGGAAATTGGCATAGCATACTTTTGCTCCTAAGCTTGGGTTTTGGCATACAGATTTTATTATACAACTATGAATGACTATGAAATATTAATTTAGGAGCTTTTTTTCCCCTCTTAAGGTTATTTTTGGTAGCATAGTGAGACAGCTAGTATCTACTCACTATCTTAGCACACAAAATATAACTGAATCCTGACACGAGGTCCCAAATTCATTTTGAAAGTCAGCAACCAGACAAGAGGAAAGAAAGGAATAGTCAATATGTTAGACAGAGCAATGATTAATGTAGATGTCTGTTACTATGTCAAAATCATCATATCCCGATCATCTGCTGATAAAGAGCTATCAAAAGGAACATTAAATGAGTTTTCCAGTTGTCCTCATCCTCTTTTCCCTGTTCACTCTGGCAGGTTGTGGCCACATGTGGCCTGTTTAATAACAATTCTGAAGTACGTATTATGCATTGTTACTTCTGCACCAGCACAGCATAGATGAGTACAGTCCAAATTCTTTGACTGTAAGTTCTTCAGGCCAGGACTGTAACTTTCTGTGTTTATGATGCTTAACATAATGAGACCTTGATCTTAAGTGAATATCTAATTGAAAACAAACAGTACATTATCAATAATCTTGGAAGATGGAAAATAGCATCTTGTGACTTAGACGCCTAACTGGGTATGATTTAAAATAGGATCTCATTATGAAACAGTGGATAAAAAGTAACAATAATCACTCTTGTGTTAAATTTCAGCTTCTAACTGATGCCTGCACCAGGGTCAGTAATGTTTTACTTCTCCTAAAGGAATTTTTATTGGGCAGATTAAAAAGGTGTCAAAGTATTATCATGATTTTAGTGCATTATCAGTGTAACTTAATTTTTATTGTTTCAAAGTTCTGTAGGTGTCTTAAAAGACTTTGATACAGTAAATACTTTCTTTTCACCTCTTCTAATCAGTACTGACTTCATTATGACATCTACTTTCAAGGTCAATGTTCCTGTGTTCTGTAAGATTGTAGTTTTAATGAACTATCCAGAATAACCTGTAATTGCTTGTTTTAAGAAATCTGATGTTTTGCCCCACAGCAGATAATTTGTTCCTGTTATACTGAAAAATACATTATTATTTTCTTTTCCCATTACTATTAAGATGGATATTTTCCAACATATTAAAAGATCATTACTAAGGCAAAATAGACTTATGAAACTGGTAATTTGTCTGTCAAAAGCAGGCCACAGACCTAGCTGAAAGAGGTACACTAATGGAATGGCATTAATGCAATTTCACAAATAACTTAATGAAGCATGTAAAGCATATTTCTTCCATTAAGCACACATAGTATGGAGTCACATCTTGCTTACTGGGTGTGAAAAATATTTTTAATTAACTTAAACATGAAGAGACTCTTCAAGGTTATGGTACTGAAAACCATTTAAAAAGTGCAAAAAATCAGAGGAGGCAGCAGAAAAAGCAATACAACAGTATCAGATGAGTAGAGCACTGAATGATAACAGATGAAAGCAAGGCAAAGGAAATGAATAAGCACGACTATAAACCAGGGAGTCTCACCATGAATTTATCTGAAGTCATTATGTCTGAACAAGAATGTGTTTAGAGGACTTAAATACCAGACCCAGGACTATTCCCATAAGCCTTCCAAGCCTTTCCTTTCCTAAAGGTCAGTGTGATGGAGCATGCAGTCGCCTTCTCACAGTGAGAGTGTGTATTGCTGAAAATCTATACTCCCAATTACAATTTTTCCAGTGTTCAGCATGAGCTCAGCTCACTCTGGTGGGCAGGTTCTGTTTGTGTCATGGTCTGATGCCATCAGTGATAAATGCCCTGAATGCCAATACAATGTTTGCCTGTGCCTCCCAGGGCCACCCCTGCAACCCCTGCTTAGTTAAAAAAAGAATTTAAAAATCCTTTAAATGTTTTCTTTCAAGTTGGAATATTTTTGTTGAAATGCAAAAACAGTTGCTACTGTTTCCTATGGTAGATTATAGTAAATTATTCTCTATGTGTTCTTGTTTAAAATGCAAAATATCAAGGAATCAATGTCTGTAGTCCAAATGTCCAGTACTGACAAGAGAAAAGAGGTTATCTCTGTTATTTCAGTTAGGATTTTACTTTTAAAGCTTAGAGTTAGCAGTTATGGGTTATTCATCCAAGCATTTTAGTATATACTCATGTTCTTAGCTAATGACAAGAAGTAGTGAAATTGGATTTCTGTTTTAAGTCACTTGGCTGATGGTCTTTTGTGTTGTAGAGACACAAATTCATCAAAATAATGAAAATACAGTTTTGAGTTGAATGAAAAGAAAAAGCATTCAATATTTTTTATGAATTTAAAAGTAAAATGTGGATAATGTTGAGTAGAAATTTTTGGTTTTGATTTTTCAAATATCAACATACTGACATTTGCTTCTTATTTCCAAGAGAAATTCTTTCAGCTAAGAGTTCAGTGCAGATTTAACAATACCAAGACATGATAAATCTAATTTTTAAAGGAACTTAAAAAACTTAGTAAAAATTATTTACACCTGAGAATGAATTTGATCATTTTTCTTCAAGATTGTCTAGTCCAACTTGAATATTTTTAACCCAAACCTAATTTTTTCTGGAATGTTAAAAATTAAAATGCAATGTGCTAAGAAGCATTGGAGCACCTTTCAAATTACAGGAACTATACTCTTTATTAGAATTACAGGTAGCACAGTGAAGAGTTTACATTTTTGTCTTCATTTGAAATGCAGTTTACAGTTAATTATGGTCTTCCTTCTGACTTTCTCCTTTATTTATGGGGCTCAGGAATGAATTTGAACACATACTAGCATACAGTCATCAACCCAGTTTTATCAGATTGACTAAAAGATACTGTGGTGTGCCTGTTTCATTACTGGACGCAACAACTGCTCCTCTAAAAGCTTCCCATTTCAAAATGGCAGTCAGGGAAAGCTGCTGTATTCCAAATCCTCCAAATCCTTTTTTCTAGCTATGAACAAAAAGGCCTTTTTATTCAATCTATCATAAAAGACAGTTCCTTTTATGGAAAGTTCCTCTGAAAAATTACCATAGTCACCTATAAATGTGAGAACCAGTAAAGGACAATTGCAGTAGTTCCTTTCAGCAAACGACCACAAAACAGGGTGAAGGTTTCTCTAATCTTAGTGATTGCTTACTTTCTAATTCTCTTTAGTCATCCATACCAACATGATTCATTTCAAATATATTGGATGGTAAAAAGTTTTCAGAGATAGCAAAAGATTTTACTGAAAACAAAATTGTACTTCCCATGTTTTCAAAACACTAGCATTCCTATTTTAGTATTATCTGGCATTTCATAGAAAATCTTTTGGGATATATACTCCTAATTAGCGCTTTATTGAAGAATACTGGGAAAATCATTCATTGACTTGTCTAATAAAATCTCCGAGGGAGTTTAATTTACAACATCTGTATTCATGATTAATTTCTATGCAGATGTTTTGGTGCAGTACTGCTAAAGTCACTGGAAATTTGCAATGGAAATGCTGTATGTTTACCTACTTAAATTTCCCCCCAAGGTAGTCCATCAAGTGTAAAGTTTTGGAAATCAGATTTACGTGCACTTCTCAGCTACAAGGTTGATTTCCCTCTGGCTGCTACCTGATAAGAATCAGACATTAATATCATTGATTTCAGCTGTTACACTCATATGAAGCCTGTTTAATGGAAGTTCACTTATTTAAATCACTGCAGTGATGTAGAACAGGGCAATGAGTTGTAGCAGGGCTTTTGCTGTTTGTTGTTTCTTTGCTGTAGGACAACCTGGCAAAGAAAGATCTTTTTTTCCTTCTGGGGTTTAAATTTTGCCAGAATTCAAAGCTTGTGTTTAGGGAGGAGGAGAGTCCAGCATGTGACCTGTAAGATTTGAATTCTCAGCAAGCATGATGAAGGTAGAAAATTTTCTGATGAAGGTAGAAAATTTTCTGATACTTGTTTGCCTGTCCATAATGGTAATTAACCCATGTATATTAATTAACCCATATCTTAAGGTGGTTTGCACAACTTGGTCCTTGTGATGAATTCATAAGCCCTATTCAAAAGGGGAAAAAAATCTAATTAGAGGATAAATTATATGAAATAAAAACCACCAATTAGTAAACAGAAACTACTTAAATTTGAGTCAATGTATCTTTACAGAAATTGAATGCTTCTTATGCTAAACTAAAGAGATCAAGAATTAAATTGCTAATAATTTGTAAAACCTAACAGGAACATGCCAATAAGGAAAGTATTACTGGGAGTTTATAAAAATGAAGTAATATTCCTTTAAAAAATATTGTACATAGTTTTAATGAAAAGAAACAAACAAACAAAAAAAAACAACTAATAAAACTAGGTATGTATACATATATAAATAAATGTAAGTTACCAAATTTTTATGTTAATTTTTAAAGCTTTTTTGAATGTCACTATAGGTGATCTATAATAAACACTTCTTCATGGTACCTTTTATTTATGTTTTAAGTAATTAGTCTACCAGGAAGTCCATATTTTTTGTACTGGTATTTTTTCATTAATAAAAAGACAAATTCTCGTCCACTTTCTGGATATTATCTATTTGTAGTCGACAGTATTTGTTTTGGAGGAGTTGCTTCTAATTCTGTCTCTGGTGTTTTATCAGGGTTAAGAGAAAGTAGCATGTATGTCAGACAAACATCTTGAACAGAACAAATTCTTCCAGTACATCATCTGTATACAC
The DNA here is from genome assembly GCF_963662255.1 of Cinclus cinclus. Classification (NCBI taxonomy): domain Eukaryota; kingdom Metazoa; phylum Chordata; class Aves; order Passeriformes; family Cinclidae; genus Cinclus; species Cinclus cinclus. Next base: position 10,742,739 of record NC_085060.1, read on the forward strand.
ACAGAATTTCTGGAAACTCCTTTTAGTTTACAAAGTAAATGTACCAGAATTTTCCCCCCTCTTAATATATTTGATATATCTTAGTGGTACTGTTGGCTCCACTTTTAGAGGGTTACCTGGCACTGAAAGCACATCTGAACTTTGTGATGCCAAACTTTGTGCTGAATTCTTTTGTTAGTGCTCGGTGAAGTCAGTGAGGCTGCACTGATATAAAGAGGGGCCCAAGGACTCTAGAGTTTATTGCTAAGTGTGAGGACAGGTATATGAAAATAGTGATCAACTCAGGAACTTTGGTGGCAAACCCCATGTAATTGCCAGTAACAGTCTCCATCAGCTGGGAATTTCAGTTCTTTTATTGAGATATCAGCTGGGTGATATGCAAATCCAGGCATTTATTACCTTGTCATCTGCAGGTATTGGTAGTCTTTGAGTTTTGAAAGTATATCCTAATGCTGTATTTTCAGAATAGGTTTGCTTCAGTTGAAAAATTGTAGGGACATGAGACAGACTCTGTTTACAAAAATGAAATTATGTTTGCCAATGACAGAGTGTACAGTGATGGAACTTTGTGGTACAAGAAATTCTGTAGTAGAAATTAAATGTAAAAAGACTTCAATTAAATAACTGCAGAAGCCCTGAAGAATTTGAGAGTGCTGCACTCTATTTGTATAGCCTTTAAGAAGGGTTATGATTCCTTACCAAATGTTATTGATTTCAGAGCAAGGAGTTTTCCAGCTTTATGTTCTTTGGCATCAGTATTAGTAGCCAAAGAGCTTTACATTACAGTTTTGATGGGAGAAAGGAGGTGTCAGAAGCAAGAACAAATCTAGTAGGAAATTCTAGAGCTGCATAAAATACATAAAATATAAATCTTGAGAGCAGTGAGAGGCACAAATCAGTTATGTGGTTTGGTATTGATTGTATTGATCCAGATAATGCAGAAGCTTTATTTGCTATCAAAGCACATCTCTGTTGTACTTTCTCAGTGTTTAGCATTTTTAATTTGTTGTTTGGAGAGGGACACAGGGTGACTGAGCTAAGCCTTACTGAAGGCAGAGGGAAAGCTCAGGGACACAGAGCCACCACCACCCCACCAAGAGCTGCATGGGAGAGGTGGCCCTGCCACCTTGGATCCTCACCCCACTGTAGGACTAGAAACCAATTCTTTTTGTGGGGAAAGAAAGGGCAATGTCCAGCTGGGTTAATTTTTTTTTTCCAAAAACAGCATATGCTCCCCTAAGGATGTGGCTTGTAAACTTGCTGTCATGGCAACCAGGAAACCTCCCGGGCCCACTGCTCAAGGATCCTGCTCAGGAAATTCCCCAAAATAAAGCACGGCAGCAGACTGTGGGAAATCTGCAAAGGAGGCACGGGGTGAGGATTTAATGTTCAGGGAAGGTGAATGAAAAAGGTAGCGCTTTGGAGAATTCTTTATTTTGTACCTCTGTGCTTTTTTCGGTGAGGCTTGAAAGACGTGTAGGTTACTTGGACAAACAGGGACAGGATTTAGAATGTGCACTGCACTGGTTAGGGATTCACAGTTGGTCTTAACCTTGATTTACTCAACATGCAGAGAAACAGATCAATGCGATGCCACTTGTACTGGGAAAATAAAGCTTGATATGCGAGGGGACCAAAGCCAAGAGAAGTTGTGTGGCAGTGTAAGGGCTCTGTACACTGTGCACTATCTAACCTCGTCCTGTCCCAAATCCTTTTGACTTTAGGGCTTGAAAAGGCAGAGTGAAGCAGCAGCCTCCCCTCAGCTCTGTGCTGCAGTGATCAGCTTGCTTCTCTGGCACAACTAGTTTATTTATTTATTGCTTGGGTATGTCTGTGTTGAAGTGAAGGTTATGGTTTCCTCTGTGTTAATCCCTTAAATGCTTTTGTTTCCCCGTGCCCTATTGTAACTCTGTTACCCGCATATGAAAGTGTGCCTCCAGAATGCAGGTTTTAGCTCCTGCTGTTACCTAGGCTGTTACTAAGTGATAATTTTTTTTTATTATTTTTATTTTATTTTTTTTAAACCAGAGCTAGCAGTTTGGTTGTAATAAGGGTCAACTTTCTTTAACTAGTTTTTAATCTATGGCATGAGTGTTCGGCAGTTTGTGGGTTACTGAGTTGCCTTAAGAGCTTCATGCATCTTGTGTTGCTCTCCCTGTGCTTTTCCCCTCTTCTTCAAAAAAGTCAAGTACTTCATGCGTCTAAGAAAACACGGTAAAAGCCTTTAATGTGCAATTTCATCCTGAGTGCCCAGAGGCCACTGATTTAACTTGTGTGACCTTGGTATTACTCTGGTTGATATTCAATCCATAATTCCACACTTAATCTTTCAAAACATTCAAAAGAGGGAACCAATTTTGTTCAATTTCAACAGTAAGAGTTGCATCTCACATAGCCAAGGTCAGTCAAAATAGAGTAACTGAGCTTAATCATAGGATTAAATTCTCAGGGAAAACTGGACATAAACAATTACAATTAAAGAGCTTAGTAAGAGAATTGTAAAATTACTTTGGACATAAATGTAAAATTTTGTCATTTGTTTATGGATTTCAGGAGACACTATTCTCTAAAATTCTTATGTCAATTCTTGAAATGAGAAAGTAGGACATTTAGTAGCAATAACAGGTTGTAGTCTGCTCAAAATGTGGTTTGCCTGGGGTTTGCCTCTTGCCTTGTCAGTGGGACAGTGTGTGTTCAGGTGCACGAAGGGCATAGCTGAGATGCCACGGGTTCCTCAGAGCAGGGAACACCATGATATGAATGACACAAAAGCTGCCAGGATCCTGGCACTGAAATCTATTAGTGCTGAGTGACATCCTCACTCACAACTGGAAAATGGACAGACATGTCCTGAAGGTAAGTGCCCTCAGAACATCACTCTGCAGCGACACAAATGCTTCTCCTGAGGTTTGCATTCACAGCGATGTTTCTCTAGCAGCCTTTTGTAGCATCCTCCCTTAACTGTCCCCACTGTTGTCTCTGCTTTGGGCCAAGGGCAGCTGGGCTCTGATTCACCTCATTGCAATGAGCACTCTGCTGTTCAGTGGAGATCCCCAGTTTGCTGGTGGGGTAAGGATGGGACCTGACAGGTCACTCAGCCCCTCTTGCTTGTCTGAGTGGATTTCTCAGATACCCCTCTTTTGTGTAGGTTTAAGGAGCTGTAGTATGGCAATTAATGCAGTGACAATTATTTGTTCCACTGCAAAGACTGGAATCATTGCTGGGAGTTAAAAAGCATGCAGGGAAATACATAGAGAAATGTGTTTGACAAATAGAGCAGTAGGTACATTGTGAACAAAAGTGCTGTTTGATGTAAATTTAGTCTTTTAGTACAGTTTCTTAGGATCCAGTTTACACATCATGTAGGAGTTTAGCATTTTTCAACAGGCAGTTGATTATTTTTCAGATCATATTAAAGAGAGCCAGTCTGTCAGATACTCCTGGCATAACAAGTGGACCTCTAGGGGTCCCAGCCAAATCTAAATTTCCATGGTTCTGAGAGCATGTTTTCTAATGTACAATTTGAATAATTGTTCAGCAGAATGGAAGTGAATGGTATTAGGTCCTGTCTGAATTGACTAAATCAGATTGTATTAGATTTAGTGATCACACATTCATATGCATGTGTACTTATGGTTCTGGGAGGAGACGTTATCTAATGGAAAATTCTTTTGGGCTTGTGTAGGATTAGAGGTACCCTGAGTTGCTTGAGTGACTGATAGTTTGGCTTGCAAAATGATTAAAACACAGAAAAAACTGCTACTAGAAAAAAACCACTAGAATTTAATGTAGGCTTAATTTCATAGAATCATAGAATGGTTTGGGTTGGAAAGCTCCTTAAATACCACCTAATTTTGATACACAATAAAATAAATGCTGCTTTTTGAAATTACTAGAAATAATATTTTTACTTTAAAAAATAGATGACTATTTAAATAGAAAGAGATCAGTTAATTGTGATTTGTGAATAGTTTTCTTTGATTGAATTATAATGGCAGTATATATTATATATAGGGAATATTTATTGATTGCCAGAGGTTTTGAATTGGCTTTAATGTAACACTGTTGTATTTAGACATGAAAAACTAAAAAAGAGAAAAAAAAGCAGAAACAAAAAGCTCCAACAAAAAAGCACCCCCAAAATGCCTCAGTGTGTCTTTTTGGTCTCCCACACCAGGTATCACATACTTCTGAAGACAGTGGTAAATAGATTAGAAAGATCTGCAGTGAAAACTGCAGACATTGTAAATGAAAATCTGTTATCTTAAACCCAAGATGGCATATATTTGATTTTGAAGTACAGAGTATTCAAGTTTTGTGTCCTGAAATGAGTATTGAGTGCAAGAATTTTCTTATTTGTGTCTCAGCAGGCTCATAAAGATGAAATAAAACAAACCAGATATACCTCTTCAGAATGCTGAGTTCCTTGAACTAGTTGTCACATTATCAGAAATTCTAGGCAAAAAGAGTTTTCTACTGAAGAGTAATGCAAAAAATATTGCTGGTTATATTTTTCTTTATTTGACTGCTCCTTACAAACCTCATTATTTCTTGCTCTATGCAAGACTCCAAGTAGGTATTAGAGCATTTAAATCCCTGAAAGCAAAAATATTCTGCATATAGGCCAAAATGTTCCCCTTACTTTGCTCTCTATGGCATTGCATCTCAGGAAATATGGCTGTCTACCAGGAGCTGACTCAAACACAATGAGGTGGAAAAACATGACCTTCAGAAGGATGATTTAGCATGTAGATTGTAGAATACATTTCTATTAGAGTGTTCCCAGCTTGGAACCATTGAGGATATTTGTAAAAGGGCTTCATAAATACAGCATGTTGCCAAGTACACAAGTTGCTCTCATTAGGAGTAAATTCTTGCTGTAATATTAAGGGTAGTCTCCTGACACTGACAAAGTGGAATTATTGTATCACAGATCTTATTTACCCTCTTGTTGGGTAGGCTATCCCTGTGTAGAAATCAAGTTTGAACAATTGCTTTTAAAACACAAAGTGGCAGCTGATAATCAAGATTTTACCTCTAAGGCAAGGAGAGCCAAAATGAGCCCTTGCTGTATAGTACAGTAGGCCTTGACCCAAAAAGACTTTCTCCTTTGTCTGCTGCATGCCCCAAACTTAATGGAATGCTTTCTCTAAATACTGACACTGTCCTCAGTCCCATTACGTGCTTCCTGGTTATTTTTTGCTCTTTCCATATAGTGTGAAAAACTGAGCATCTCTGTCCTGCCTTTAGAGCTATAGGTTAGGCCTAGCACCATGTAGTCCTGGAGAAAACCTTTATGCCAGAAAGACACAAACTCTCTCTTTATTAATAGTGATATTGACTGTGAATTATAAGGTTTTATCTGCCAAGACTAAAAAAGCCAGGAGCGAGTAGGAAGGTTGGATCAGGCATAAAGAAATATTAGAAGGAAAATTCAATAAAGAATTACAGTGGAGACTTTTTTACAATACTTGTATTAGTTTATAATTCTTTGCTGTCATGATAGAAACAATCAGTGCAATAGAGCTTGCTCAGACATAACTCATGTGAGAAGTTGTGCCTTAAAAAGTTGTTTGGTTTGATTTTAACATAAGACCATATTTGTCACCCTTTGTTCCTCTCCTTAGGTGTGACCCCACCACTTATGAGACTTATGCTTCTCCCAGTGCTTTATATTGAATAGTCATAAAGGCAGATGTGGTTTTTCAGGCCAACATCCTCGATAGCACTGACCAAAGGTTTAAACAAAACTTCCTTGAACTAAAGTGAGAAAAATAAAAGGCAAACACTGCAATATTTCTTTTCCAAGGGATAACACAATCTGTTCATAACCGTTCATAGAAGGATTGGGAGAGGACTTGCTAGGACTTCATAAGAATAAGTGACTGGTGTTCAAGCAGCCTTATTTTGAGAATGGCTTTGGACTAGGTAAAATTTTGCTGGGCTGGAAGAAATAGGTTAGACAGAGAGCTAAAATGAGAGGAATCAATATTTAGAGTGGAGATGCAGACTGTTGATGTCCGGGATAAGGAGGATAAGAATGCTATTGATCATAGTTATTTACAGAGTACCCATCTCTTTACTATATTCTGTAATCAATGTTTCCATTTGTAGAGGCACTCATGAGAAATGTAAAATTTTTAGAAAATGTGCTGATGGAAGTGGTCTAGGTCCTGGTGTATTTCTGTCCACGTGGGTGCCTAAGGATACTCTGAGAGCCACTGCTCAGTTCTTCAGCCACTCTCTGGAGAGAGGAAAGGCTGGCTACATATTCCAGATTTGACATTGACTTCAAGCTTGTAGCTTGTCCACAAAGCACAGTTTGATAAAAACCTGCCCATTTAAAATGTGAATTTCAGGATGTCAACTAAAGATTAATGACTTTTCTCGGTATCAGTTCTGATTCCATCATGTACTTGTTAGTCATGCCTTAGTGCACTGCCATGTAACAGTTCTGATTGACCACAGATATTATAAATGATCCCTTTTGATACATTAGTTAATTATAAAGGAAATCTTCATCCTTCTTCAGGCAAATTCAAAACCATCTTAAAATTTTATGGAGAGTCAATTCATCATGAGGAAATTTATTCATGAATTTACTAAAAACCCAGATCTGTTCTCATTAAAATAAGCTTAAAGGTAAAAAAAAATTATAAAATGTCAGTTGTCTACTTAACTCTTTTGACGCATTTCTCTAATGAGCTGAGAGACTAAGTCTTCTCAGCACTTCCAATTAAATTCAGCTAATGCAAAGCAAAAAGAAACTTGGAAAGACTTGCTTTACAGGTATAAAAAATTAAAGAAAGAGAAAGGAACAGACATAATGGATTTGTACAGATATGGTTAAAGAACATTTATATGCTGTTCAATTATTGTCTTTGTCTTCCTGTTAAAACACATCAAGTTTTGCCAGTTGTCATTACTTGCTCCAAAAAGAGCTTAGGATTTAAATTCAGACTTTTCACAGTTACTGTCATTTTATCCAGGGAGACATGATAGAATTGGATACGAGCTTTGCAAAATTACTTTCCTTCTTTGATTAGCTTCTCCATTTCTAGAATAGGATTTTGCTAGTACGATTCAGTACTTTCAGTTCCTCAGATGTGTGCCATATGAAGGTAAAGATATTAAGTTTTCTTTCCCCAGTTTTCTTTCTTGACATATCAAGGCCTTGCTTAGGGGTGTGGACTGAGACATCAGTTTACCACTGTGCCCATGTGCCCATGTGCGTGCAAAGGGTGAGATGTTATAAAACCATTCTCTCACCATCACCACCAAATCGCTCCCAAGGTGTGATTTGAAGAGCAGGGAGAGGACACAGTAAATTTGTACAGAGAAATGTGTGAAGGGGGATTCAGGGCACCTTTTCAAGGGTTTTGAAGTCAAGAAGATGAAATTTACCTAATTACATGGTGAATTTGTAGGATGTGGTCAGCTCTAGTCTGAGAGGTGTATCTGTCTCTGCTGGGTTACAGAAATAGTGGCTCTGCCCATCCAACGGCAGTGTCTGTCACTGCCTGACCTCCTGCTGTGAATTTTCATCAGCAATTTCGCTGGATGGCAAAACATATCTTTTTCTGAATGTGCAATCACACTTGCATTTGTTCTCGCAGGTGTTCCTTTGACTACATACTCTAAGATCAGTTAAATGAAAAGGAAAAATATGGCAAGTGTTCTTGTGTTTACCAAATGACTGGGGAGTAGTTATCATGGGATCTATGTAATAGGTTTTCTTCTGCTTTCTTCCTGGCTTCCAAAAATGTGTAATTTTTCCTGTCAAAATTGCAAATTGTAGAAGAATTTTCAGCAGAAGAAATGATTGTATGTTTTCTCTGTGTCGTTTCTGTGATATTGAAGAGTTACTGCTGGGCAGCAGTCTATGTCACATAGTGGTTGGATCCAAAAGTCTAAAAGGACCTGGCTCTCCAGCCTGCAGGTCAGGGGTTATTTGTGGATGTAGCTAAACTGCTCTCTGCCAGTTAAGTCTTACGACTCCTTGTAAACATTCTTACTGAGAGCCTCAAAGCAGATTTCTGAAGGAAATGGATGTGATCTTCCCTCACCTTGTTAATGTTCCTAGGTAGGTTCCTGCTCCGTGCCATGAGGCAGGCAGAAGGCAGCAGCCACCACATCTGCATGATCAGCTCAGCCAGGTGTGCTGCTGCCCGTGCTTTGCTTCTCACTGTTCTACCCCAGTTGGTGGAACAGTGTTGTCACCTTCCCTGCTTAAGTTTTTTTGTAGGGCTTGCTTAATCATTATTTAGGCTGGGATGGGTTAACAGCTTAAAGGGAAAATTGAGGAAAGGAAGTTAAAATTATCACTGTCTTCTGCAATGTTTTTTCATTATTATTTTTAGAAGTGATGATAAATGTAATTTCTTTTTCCATTTACTTTTCTTATCACTGATTTACACTACCGTTCTCATGGATTTCTTTGTAATGTAAACTTAAATCTGATCTAGCAGTATACTTCAATGTGAATCAGGAATTCTGTCAGCCTTCTGTACACACCTGGGATAGCAATGGATCAGCTTGTGATTTCTATGAAGCCTTGGGCAATGCATTCTTCTGTGGAAAGTATATTGAAAGTGAAGAAAGGCAAAGTGATTAATTTAGAGGTATTGGCTAAATCAGTTTTAGGTGACAAAGTTGAACATAAGATGACACAAATATTTAATTTTTATTTGTTTTTTGCTAAGATTGTTGATTTTACCCAGCTGTAGGTTCACCAAATATTCCTTGTAAATCCTAAATACTACCATCTCTGTTTTTTGCAAAACACTTTTATCTTCTATTTGATGATATTACAAGACAGTGTATTCTTCCCCAGCCCTCCACATTCAATTTTTGTTTTTTTGTTCAAATCAATGTAAATTAACATAGACGATAAATGAATGGATAGATATCCCACTGAATTTTGATAAAAAATAGGTCAGCTATATTATAGGGTTCTTTTATTTTGTGCTAAAAGGGGATGTTCAGGGTAAAGACAAAAAAATGTGTAGTTTAAAGCTACTGCACTTACGGTTTCAGCAGCTACTATTTACACATGGAAAATCTCTTATGTTCTGTCAAATTTTCAATGCATTATGGAGACTGGCATGAACTATCTGCAATTAAATACTGGGTAGAGCCTTAAAATTTACTGCGTGCAAATTTTCTAAGATGGATATGAAGACATTATTAAAAATGTTGGCCATCCTATTTCCTGTCTTCTGATTTTCAAAAAACTACTTACAGAAGCCTTGTGATCTGTGAATTTGTATGCACTTCTATTGTTCCTTTGCTGTCAGAAAATTAATTACCTAGAAGATCCCTTCTAATCCTGCCTAACTCTGCTTCACAATTTGAAAGAGATTTGAAAGAAGGCCTCTGGAAACACCTGAGAGGGCTTTGAAAATGTTTCAGAGATCTTTTAAGACTTCAAATTGTTCTTCCCCATGGATAGCTGGAGGATAGAAGGAAGTATAAAAGTGAAAGAGCTTCTATTTCCTGTCTTGGCACAAGCTTAGTTTTTCTTGTTTAGCAGAACACTTGCAATGCTTGGCAGTAATCAATTCCAGAAACTAAGCATTATTAAATTTCTTTGACTAGGTGCTTATCTAACAACATGGGGCAGAGCCTTCCAGCCAGGTAGCAGAAAGAAAAGGCTCAGTAGTGGAAAAATATTGTGATATATCTAATGAATTTAATTTTCTACCCCAGCAAAGAATATGAGATGTCTGCAAGGCCAAAGGCTGTTCCTAAAATGCTATTTAGGCTTCATTGGTAATTAGTTTTGTCCCAGCTCAATTTCAGCTGCAGTGTTAGGGCAAAATGGAGCATAGTTTTCTAAAATAGTTGCTGCTGCTTAAGCAGGGATTTGTGGAGAGAGTTGGTTGTAAACCCTCTTCCCCCTAGAGCTGAGACTCTTTCTTAAAGATGGCTCACACTAGTGAGCTAGATGCTATGTGTATCTAACAGGGTTTTCTTCTATTGAATCCAATAGCATAATCTTCATTTAGACACTCTGATAATCCAGCATAATGTACAACCTAAATCTAGATGAGAAACTTTCCTTCTCTCAATTTAACAAAACATCAATGAGAATTTAAACTTTTAAACCCCATTCACAGTGAAACCCTAATTCCCAAATGTTCTTGTGGAGCTTATGAAGCCCTTTTTGTGTGTGAATGGTCTGTGAAAGGGTTTTAAGCATGTTTATTAATTTAAAATTATTCAGTGAACGCCTATGTAATTACAACTGAGCCTGTGAGTTGCTTATAAATGATCAGCTTTGCAATCTGTAGCAGGGATTTGCTCTGTGTAGTTTGCTGATCATATGATGCAGTGATGTGATGATTTTGCATCTGTTTCTCAGTGGCTCTTGAGCTTGCAAATAACTTTCTCAATGTGAATAGCCAGGGGATAATCCTAACTGGGGAGGATCTGTGAGTGAATTTTAGCTCCTTTCTTCAAGTGGGACCTGGCTGAGGATGCAGAGACCCACCTGCTGTGCACCTGTGCTGGCACTTGCAGGAAGCCTGGGCCTGCTGGCAGAGGGAGATGGTGGGCTCTGCTAGCTAGCCTGGGTGGTGAAAGAATTGTTCCTATGGGATGGATGTCAGACTGTAGCTCTTCTCCACCCTCTTCTTCCCTCTAAAGAAAGAGGCAAAAGAGAGATGAACACGTGCCCAGTCAGCATCTGTATTAACTGGCCTAGTACCGTATTTTTCACAAATATTGTGTGACATTGATTCTCTAAATTATTCAGTGAGTTTTAGTCCATAAGTGAAAACGCCTAACTGTCCTATGCATTTGAGTGGGAAAAAGGCTGCAAAGAGTTTCCATAAATCACACAAAGGACTGTCTGCTGCATTTTGACCTGGGATCAACAGGAGCTTTGGGGCAAAATAATGGCCCTTATAAAGTGCATCTGCAGGCCTGTGTTTACTTCCTTCTCTGTGATGGTGCCTTGCAGAGAAGGCTGTGGAAGTCTCAGTCCCACTGGTGCCTCTCCCAGCCTGGTTCAGAAAAGTTCATGGGTCCTGAATTGAAGCCACCCAGGTGCTGTACCCACCAAGAGGTTGTTTCTAAGCTCTCTTCTCCAGCATTTCCTGATGAAACTCTGGATGTAGAACATTCACAGTATGTAGAACTGTTGCCTCAAGATGTAAGCTACCACTTACATGATTCATTGAATTAATTTTCTCTCTCTCCCTTTCAAGACATCTTCCTGTGATCCCTTTAAAGAATCTAGCTCAGATCCTATTATTTATACAGGGCACATGCTGTTGCTGAGCTGGTGGCACCCTCATGTATCTCCCTTGTTGCAGTAACACTTTCCTAATCTGTAGTGGTTGCTGTTAAGGTTATATCAATCATTTTCGATATTAGAAGGGAGTATATATTTAATATATAAACCAGGATGACTTCCTTTATCTCTCCTCATACCCAGAGCATTAATTAATGGCATGCAGAGATTTTTAGTGGGTCTGTTTGTCTGATATTTAGCAACAAAAATAAATTTACTGTGCCCTTACTAACAGTTGATTTAATATCTAATTAGTTACTATGATACCTCTATGTTTTTTATTATAATTTTAATTTCCTGGTCAGTGAATTTTTGAAGAGTAATGACAGGCAAAGCCTTCAGCTTAGAAAGTGACATTGTGGAATATGCTTTGAGTATAGTGGTCAAACTTAACAAACAAGATGAATGAAGATGAAGCAGATACTATTTATGATAGAATTATGTGGTGATTTAGAGCGCATTCTGGTAGTTATGTCACTATTTTAAAGCTCTGTTGTTTGACAGAGCTGCAATATAATTGAAATCATAGTGTGTAGTACATTTATGTTTATGCTCTGTGTTTAGAAGGAGGAACATATGTTTAGATGCCATAAAATATGAAATGGGTTTCTTATTTCTTCCCCCTCTGTATCGTGAGAAAATTACAATGTAGTTTTGTAGTTTGGAATGATACGGTGTTGAGAAGGCAGTATCTGTGTCTTTACAACTGAAACTGAGCACTATTTTTACAAGTAAAAATTTTTTGTAAGTTCTATGTTTGTTTAATTTGTACTTTATGCATGTCTCTAGAAAATAAGCCTGTCAAAACCCTGAGGTTTTGTCTTCTGGAAATAGTTGTTAATGTAGGATTTTGAAAAACAATACTATTTTTCACTTTAACTAGTATCTGAGATTCCATCTTGGAAACATTTTCATACTGTGAAGGGCTTGCAGGTTATTTGATATTCAAGGTTTCAAAAGAAAAAGGAAGTTGGAAAAAATTAAACCTTTGGGGACAGCTTGCTGAAAGAAGTGATAAATGAGCTTTGCCTTCCTCAGCAAGGTCTCCTCTGTAACTCTGCTGACATGCACTCGCCTTGGGGGTTCTCCCATTCTGCCAGTGCCAGTCTCACCTGTGAGCCCTGTCCTGGAGGTGCAGGTAAAGTTCTTCAGGGGTCAAGAAAACCAGGGTGCAAGCACAGGTGTTTCTAAAAGTCCAAGAGCTGCACACTGTGAGCTGCTTGGTGATGAGGCTGCGTGGCTGCACATTGCTCATAAATCAGCACTGCAAAGCAATTGCAGCTTTCCCTGCAGCCTTGAGCAGACGTTGTTTGTTAACACCACACACAGTATCTGAAACACTGCTCTTCCCAACACAGAGAATGTGTAGTCATGCAGAGACCATTGCCTGGTAAGGGTTAAATGTTCTGTCTCAAAGAATAAAATCTAGCTGGTCTGTAGTACAGATCAGTAAATTCTACAAGAGAGACAGTTTTATTTGGGAAAATAATACTCTTACAGATTTTATGAATATTTGTAATCATGGGCATCAATATTGCCACAAACTTATTCCCAATTTATATTGAATCTTTCTGGAAATTGGAAGCCAGCATTGGAATGTTTAAGTCGAGGCAGTTTTGGAACTTTTTCTTTTATTCTGTTATTTGTACTGACATTGATTCTGGGTAGCAAGCAATGCTAGCTTAAAGAGAAGTAAAAGGCTTGTTAATAGTTGTACTATCAAAATGAGCATGAAGCACTGATGGTTCATAAGCGGTGTTGTAAACAGGCTTTATTGATGTTGCTGCTCTTCCCTTCTTATGAGATGTTTCAGTTTACTGAGAGCCCTTAGGACTTGGGTTTATAAAGAGCGAGGAAAAACTTTACAATGATTTTGCAGCGAACAGCCTGTTATAAAATTTCTTTTGGAAGTAGCTAATATTTAAACTGTTCCCCAAATGCAGAGGATCTATTCACAGCAATCAGGCTGATGCTGATGCTTACTCTTGGCATGTCATGTCAAGAGCTATGGGCTGTGCTCTGCCTCTCGGAGAGATGCTCTGCTACTATCAGTCTACCCCCAAGCATTTTAGACCCAGTTCTATCCTGCTGGATTCATCCTACCCACTGGTTTTCTTAATGAGACTGGAGCGGAGCCCATTGCCTGGGGGACCTGCCAGGTGCTCCTCTGTCATGGCCAGCATCCTTGAGCTGGAGGGGAAAGGGCTGGAACTCTTTGTACATTCCTGGCACTTGTGTGATGATCAGCTGCAGCTCGACACCGAGATTTGCCTGTACTACCTGTCCTGGAGAAATGTCTGCATCCAGCAGCAGTCCTGTAGCTACAAAAGCTCCTTTGAAACTGGCCGCAGGTTCATACCCAAAAGATGTGGAGGAACAAAATTGACTTGGAGATGCCAAGTAACACCAAAAATCACAAGGCATTTTCTGCCCTCAAATGTGAGAGCTGGCAATCCAAATGGAATCTCCAGTCTGTCTTACCCTGCTTTTATCCCCATCTCTTATTTATTTTTCCTCTTTTAAAACAGAAGTATAAGCAGTAAGAGTTTAAATGGCAAACAAAAATTAGTGAGCCTGAGAGTCCTGCTTTCCAAATCCTGGGAAGTCTGAGTGTTATTGAAAACACTTTAGTTGTCAAGGTCTTATAGTCAGAACATTGATTTGTGTGAGAGGTAGATAGGTAAATATATTTGAAATATGGATATATGAAATTGTAACTTTTGGAGGTGGAATTTAATATCCCAAGTGCTTTAAGATTTTTTGTTTTTGTTTTTGTTTTTTTTTTTGGCAAATGTTACAATCTAACATGGTTTAAAGATTTTCTAATTGGGACTTGTTTTCAATATTTTAATTAATTATTAAATATTATAATAACTATAATTATAAAATTATATAATTATTCAGGTCAGCCCTTGTGACCTCCAAATTATGCCTGAACTAATAATTGCAGGGACTTTTTTCCAATAATATTCAAATTTTACTTATTTTATTCTCCTAGATTGTTTCACTTTAGCATCTCGGCTGATTGATTATCAGTTCAAATCTACACATTACACAGGCCTTTTTTTGCCTGGTGAAACTGAAGCTGGAAGTCATGTCACAACTTTGCATTTTCAAAGTAGGTGCTTTAAAAGATGGTCTCTGAGCAGGGGCTGCCCATAAATCCCACAATTTATTACATTCATTAGTATCTAGATAAAGGTTATTAGGCAATCAATCATGGCCACATCTCATTACCCTTTAGCAGCTGGGATGTTTTTGGGATTTTCATTAGGGAGTCAAGTTATTTTCTTTCCTGCTGCTGAGCAAAGAACTCCTCCAAGTGGATATTGTCTAAATTGGAGTATTGAAACACTGAGACCAGATCTTGTGAAAAATGGTGATGACTCAGGCGGTTTATTAGCCCTCCTCAAAGAATACAAAGAAGGAGATGTTCTCTCCTGATGGAGAAGTGAATGAGTCATTTAAATGTGGAAAATATGCAAGGACTGTGGGAGAGGACATGATATGGCAGAGGTAGTAGTGATCACTGCAGATTTGGCTGTGGAGATAAAGTGGAATGTAAAGGTTTCTGGTGTGGTCTTTTATCTCGTTCTAGCTATGAGCTTGTAAAAGCAACCACAAGGTACTGTCAGGTCTCTTCTAGAATAGACTGTACGAGAATGGGTTCTGTTTGGATCAGCAGTTGCAGGTCTGGACTCCACCCAGTGGAGCTGTGTTCGTGCATTTGGGCATGGTATTACCTCTGGGTCCCAATCAGCTTCTCTAGCCCTTTTCCTTCTTCTGCCTGGGGCTGGAAACCTTATGTTAGTTGCTTTTCTCTAAGTATTCCACCATCCAATCCCTGCTGATGTGGACTCTTGAAGTACAAATGCAAGAGAAATTGCCAAGATATTAAAAAAACCCCACCAAAACAGCAAGAGTTTAATTTATTTAAATGTCAGCAGAGATTCTACTCCAGCTACAGGAAAAAGTTAGAGAGGTTCTTTTATATACTGAAATCAGTTTACTGTGCTATCCCATATTATTAATGATACTTTTATCAATATTTATGTTCAAGATAGGTGTTCATAGGAGCTCTTTTCTATAAGTCAGCAACCACATTCATGTTGTCTCTGTATGTATTGTGCGCAGTGATGACTGAATGACTGCCTGAGCTGTGTGACATTTACAGCTTAAAAATCTAAGTATGTGTGTTTAACTGGCCCACTAATGGGTTTATGTCCTACCTCAAATTTACTGATGTTTTGCCAAAGATCTCTCTGAAACTTAGGCTGTATTTTGCAGTGGACTGGGTTTCTGAACAGTGATTTTAAGGTACACATAGCACATAATAAAACTTCTTTCAATTTAAGGTTTGGCTTTGGTGAGTGTAACTCTTGGTGTAAACTGAGCTGTTTTCATTGCAATTCCAGTCTCTAAAGTTTATTCCCGTGACGCTGATAGTATTTGAAGAGGGGAAAGTCTCTTCCTACCTCTACCCTGAGCCCTGGAGGGGTGTGTGTGCTTTTGTCCTGCAGCACTGTGGGAGCTGGAAACAGCAGCTCCACTTCTGGTTAACAGTGATTTGTTCTTCATAGGGATTTATGGAGAAATCTGGTCCAGGCAATGATGTTTTTATAATTTTTACCTACTGGAACTTGTGCTTCACTGTGAGACAGTGCAGGCATGATAGGTGGGTAATTGCCTAACATGATTCAGGAGGGGATTGGGAAGCAGGACAGAAATGACTCATGGCTATTGAATGATCCACTTTGCATAATGAAGGCACAAAGTTCTAATCAGCACTGGACAAAGCCCTCCCTTGTAATTGGTTGGTGTGACTTTGAACAATGCAAAGATTGACTGAAATTACTGACTTTTATTTATGATGATGAAATTAGTGAATTTTGATCTAGCTGCCACTTGAAGATAGTTATTCAAATTTGCACAGCTGACAAGACTATTATGCCAGAGAAGAATAGCAAGATGTGCCGTCATATAAAGGTTTGTAAGTGAGGACCCACATTTGTAACAAATCAAAAAGTAGATCATGGATATGTGGTTTTGAATTTCTTCTCCAAAATTGTCTCTATTGAAATTTTATCTCTATGTGTATTCCAGAGCAGGACTGGAAAACCAACTCTTTAGTACTCCTGTAAGTCACCAAAGTAACTGGGAAATGAACTTTTATGAACTATTTTTTAACTAGGATGTGCTCAGTTTGGTGTGGTATCAAAGGACCTGTTGTAAATTAAAGTGGAACTTGTTTGACTGCTTGCCCAATTTCTTTGTTGCATCACTAGAAGATGGCCTGCCAAAATGAGTGAAGGTTAATATCATGTTCTCTGACATCAGTTTAGTGATGTATAGTTCACAGAATGAAGTTCCCTTGTCAGCAAACCTTTAAAAATATTTACATTTATCAAACACAAAACTTTGAAAGTCTGTAATGCCCTTTTAATATATGCCATGCATCCTAGCATCAAAATGACAGCTGTGTATCTATGGGGTGGATTATTCATTTTCAACTGAAGACAAGGGTATAATGCCATTGTGCATTTACTATGTGAATGCCAGAAGAGAAATAGAAATAAAAAAATGGATAGTACTTTTCAGACTCTAATTTTGCTATGATGACAACATCCAAAATAAGATTTAAATGTTTTCAGAAGGGCAGGAATCTCTCTTTGTAATTTCTTAGGAGCTCAAGATTAGTGTGACCCCCAGTAGGTTTTCATATATTTCTTAATTAAGTCAATGCAAATAAACGTGTGGGACTTTGACATTACAATGAAATGTTATAAAAACATAGCTCAACCACAGTTGTCTCAGAAGTAAAATTGCCTAGACACTGATGCCTAAAAATATCCAAGTAACCAGAATTTTCTCCTGTATGCCCAACAATGCATCATTTTATCTTTATGCCTCCCCTCAGGCCACACGTTTGCACGGACCACACAATCTGACTGCATCTTGACAGTGTCCTTTCTCAGGACCCCAGCATGGGTGCTCTGGTGGGGAGCCTCTGGGGATTTTAGTTACTCTTGCTGCTGTGGAAGGGCAGTGACTTATTTCAGCAATCCCTAGAGCAGCTCTGAAAACCAGCAAGAAACAGGATAGTGAAAGAAGCAACTCCAGCGTGATTGTCTGAGGTGTTTTTGGAGAGAAAGGTGACCTGTAGGGTTGTATGTGCAATATCTGCTCCCGTGGGTTGGCCACAGCCTTGCTGCTGACCCACAGAGAGAGCATCTATTTCATATTCATCGACTCCGATTAGCAAAGCAGCACACTCAGCAAGCTGAGGCTGGCTCAGGGCTCTCCTTACTTGCAATTCTGTATGACTAAGTCCTTTGGGGAAGGCAAAGCACTGAGCACCTCCCTGGTGCTTTGTAGCAATAATGCTGTTATATCCCCTGGGAAGACCCCACCGGTTTGTGAAGGACTTCTGTGACATTCCTCTCAACTGAGTTCCACTCTGTCATTGATAGCAGAAGCAGCTGGATAGTGGGAATGGCCTTAGAAGTGATGAATCCACGTGTACACAAAGGAGATGAGAAATAAAGTTTAAGTAGCCACAGTCCCAAAAGCCGGTTTGTAACCTTTGCCAATATTATCATTACTTTGTGTTGGAGCTGGAAAACCAGGAGCTACTCCTCCAGACGTGGTGGCTGTTTTATCTTGTGTGATGTATGCTTCTGACAAAGAATTTCAAGTGAAGCAGAAGATGGCAGCCCAAGTTTAACTTAAACTTTATTATTCCTACCACAGTCTTTTGAGCTTAGACCAAAGGGACAGAACTAAAGTAAAGAGGAGTGTGGAGCTTGGCATGGGTTGACACAGTGCAGGACACTTAGAGAGCTGCTGGCTCGTGTGAAAATAAGTAGTTTACCATATGCATGATTCAGTTTTACAAATGCAGGTAAATGCAGGTGCGTCTGTTTTTTGGACATGAGCTTTATGACACCTGTAAATTACAAAGAAAGATGTTAAAGTACCACTAATATATTTTCTATTTGCCAGTCTTCTAGCAAGAAATGGTGAAAAAGGATAGGGAAAGGAAGAGTGGCTTTTCCAGAATGAATTTCTAGCCACAAAGCAGCAGTTTTCTTGTTGATGCCCTTAGACATTCATTGATGCTGCTGGCCAGAATTTGGGTGTCGGTGTGTTGTGTTTAGGTTCTGGTATTATAGTTTCATTGTTTCTGCCAATTTCAACTCTACCGTCAATACTCTAAGATACCTTTCCCAAGGCTTGTACATTAGCAAGGTAACCTCATTGTATAAGAATTCATGTAACTTAGCTCATTACCTTTTACAATTTCTCAAGTAAATATGTTGTGCTGGTATTTAGAGGAATATAGAATAAATCGTCACTAGCAGGAAATCCCTTTTCAAAGACAGTTGCATTTTTTTATTGTATGTTTTTGCATTTCAGTATTTGATTACATTTCAGTGTGCAGCAGTAACCCAGTAAGTCCTTGTGTTTGTCATTTGCCGCAGTGGCTGGCTGGCATTAGTGAACTTTAACAAAGTAGGTTTTCATGTATTCCTTAATTAGGTCAAAACAAATAAATGTGTAGTACTTTGGCATTACAAGGAAAAGCCATAAAAATAACAATATAATGCAAGCACATCTGGACGTGTTTTTTCTTTTGCTCACTTAAGTGTCTTTTCACAAAATAATGAAAAATAAATCTATTTACAGTCACAAACATGAAAACTGCTTGAAAAGAGCTAGTGTTGAGCTGGTAGAGTGCATCTAACAACACTGCAGGTAAGGCAGCCACTTCAGCCTGTTATGAGGTGCTGAATATTTGTCTTGTGCTCATGAAAGTTAATTCATAAACTCCACGTATTTTATTGTTGATGCTCTATTGAACTAATAAAATACATCTACAAGAATGTCTTCAGCTGAAAATCTGCTTCCATCCTGAGTGCATTGTTGGAATCAGAATGTATTTTCTCCTTTACTTTGGATAGATTTCTTATTATAAAACGCTGTCAAAGAAGTAGAATTGCCACCTACTGAAACCAACATAAGTCATGTGAGGACATAAATGAGAACATAAAGTGAGAATATAAATGGATTTAGAGCTGTAGATAAGAACTTTACTGTATTCGTTATACTCAGGCATAATTTCTGGTGTTCAGGCTGAGATACAGCTCTCTCTTGACCAGGGTACCTGGTCAGTCAGAAATGTGCCTGTGCTTGTTGATATAGTGAACCCTGGTTTCTTACTATGTTCTCAGGGTTAAACTCATTTAAAGCTCTGATCCATTCCTATGGAGAGACAGAAAAGACCTACAAGTGGCAGTTGCCTTGAAAGCATTCATGAGCATTATGTTATCTTTTATGAAATTTAGCATAAGTATTCATTCTTTAGAGGAAAATCCTTTTGCTGCATTACACATCTAGGTAACCAGCTCACATTTCCTTTTCAGCTCTAGTTCTGAGGTGAATGTTCTGCCTCTAGAAAGATGCTGCCTGTAACTATGGAGGGCAAAAGAAATGACCTGGGCAGATGATCCTGCTCCAGTGAGTAACCTGGGCTATAGCTCCACCAGTTGGAGTTGTATCCTGATTGTTCTGGACTCTTGATTTAAAGCTCCAAATATAGAGAAAAATACTCTTAGAAGCTATTTGTCTCCCAGCTCAGTGTTTTCAGACACACTACCTCCACTGTCAACTAGAGCAGTACTTGCTATGAGGAATGATTGATCTCAGTGGTTGACTTGAATTTATTTAGCATTTGGACATGGCAGTGGCTGTGTTTGGCATCAGCTTTGTCACAATACCACCATAATGTAGGAATAAAAAGTTATCTTTCTCAGTGCATAATGAGGCAAGTAGGAGTATGCAGTTTGTTTGCTCTCTGGAATTTTGGTGGTCCATTGGTTACTGTGGGGATGGCAGGGTGATACTTGGAATTTGATAGCACACACAGAAGAGGGTCCTGGCTTTGAGCAAGGACTAGACAGTACTTAAAATTCACATTCATCACGACGTTGAGATGTTTGTCATTCCTTTAAATCATTAAATGAAAGGATTCCACCTGGGTTGAAAAGTCTGTAGAATTTGTTCTAATTATTTTGGCAAGCTTCCTGAATTAAATGTGCTGCAAATTTCTCTCCATCACTAATAGCTTTCTGCATGCTTCACACAGGAAAGATTGCTTGCATTTAGTTATTATTCCACATATTTCTTCTTTTAGCAGAATTCTATAGGATTTTTACCCAATCACTGTAATATTGCTGCTGCTGAATATTTGAATCTGTTTGAATCACTGTTTCTTGAGATCATGGGAAATATATGCATTTGGGAGTTAAATTTGCTTTTCATACATGCAGCAATTACCGTGCGGAGTAAGTTATTCTAAGGAACAGAAGGCAGAGAAATGCAGGATTCAACATAGTTTTCCTCTCAACAATAAGGATCTTTGATTTATTTTTTTTTAAATTTAATCTATGACATTTTAAGGTGAAATTTGAATTTATGGATATCTTAATCAGACACCACAACAATTTTGACTCTAAATGGAAAACAATAAAAGGAGGGATCAATTTTACTGGTCTGGATAACTTGAGCTAGAATATTTACAAAATCTCTCTTACATGGATTGAGACACTGGTTTACCATCGTTAGGAATGAATTAAACACCTTTTCTCACAAGTGTATTCAAGTTTTCAAAATGCTCCTGGAGAACTTGTAACAGCTGTGTAGTGTTGGGTTATTTTGCACTGCCATAATCTAGTTGTGGATAATGTTATGGATCCAGTTATTGCAGCAGGTCTCTTGTGAAGGTTATGTGGGTTGTTCAGGAATATTAAATATATCCCGTGTTACCACTTAACTTTCACTTAAAACTGTGGTTCCCCTCCTTTATATTTTCTTTTAGTGCAGAACACAATGAAAGAGGATGCAGATCTGGTGTTCCTGGTTTGGGAAGCAGGAAGCATCTCAATACTGCTCTTACAGATGTTTTACTCTGTTTCATTCTGCATTGTTAACCTGGATCCTCAAATAATAGTCTGAAGTTACCTATTCTCTTTCGACCTTTGAATTAAACTGTTTCATTACCTCAGTTTCTGGCTGTAAAAAATGGAGGCTTTCTTATATATTAAAGGAATTTATTTATAATTTTAGAATATGTAACTGTTGATGTTTCAGCCACTGGGAGCTATGGTGCTTTCCATTCAGTTCAGAATTTTGTATAGAGTGACTGCAACCTTTTCTTTTGCTGCTTCTAGTAAATATTGTATGTCTGACATTTAGCTTTGCATCTCACAATGACCAAGATCCTTGTAACAGCAGAACCTGAGCTCCTATTATATGAAAAAATAACCTCACTGAAATCCAAGTGTGAGAAATACCTACTCACATAAAGTATCTGAAAAACGACCACAGTCTCCTCAGCAAGGAGTAATTTCAGTAGCTCAGATGATAATGCATGAGCTCCAAATGCAACATCTTGTCTACTGAATAGAACAGCCTAGTCTTAAAAACTTCCTGTTCATCATGCATGTCAGGAGGTAGCAGTTTTACACTTGGACACTTTGAAATGATCTAAGTGTTTGAAAATCCACACTTAAAAGTTTTAAAGACGTTGGAAAATGCACAATTTAAACAAGAAATAGGCTTTCCTTTTAAACATTGCAGGCCCTGTTCTTAGTCAACAAAACTAATATTTATAAATATCCATAAATTTTCTCTTTTCAGATGCCTCATGTCACGGGCATCAAGAAAGTCCTAATCTGTGCAGAATGTAGTTAAACTAGGAAATTAATGGAAAAAAAAAAGGCGTGAAAGAGGGTGCAAAATAATTACTTAATACAGGGTTTAATTGGATCTTAAACTACTCCAGGTCTCTAGAGGAGACAGAGCCCCTGAAGAGGAGCAAAACAAAGAGCTGAGAAATTAAGCGTGGTTGACTATGAGCTGAATAAAGGGAGGAGAAGAACAGAGAAGATGCCAGACTTAGAAAAACTGGGATGCTATTCCAGGTTGGGTAGGTGGAGTGACAAGGAGCTGAGAAGCATTCATATAACATTTCTGCAGTGAGCACACCTTCTCTGCTCCCTGTTCCATCGATAGACACACATATATTAAAAACCTGTGTGTGGGAGCACCACATGGTACTTTCCTATATCTTAAAAAAATTCCATATGAAACATTTCGTGATTTACCACCTGTCAGCTCCTCTAGATGTTTTTTTTTCTTTGCCTTTACTTTTTCAGTTGTTGAAAACAAATGTTCTCTGTCATTTCTATCTGTCTCTGCCCTGCAGTGACCTCCCCCAGCAGCTGCAGTGAACGAGCACAGCCTGGGGTAGCACTTCCTGACAGAAATCCCCCCCTGCCCACAGAACACATTTGTCTGCTGTGCTTAGCAGTGGGAGAGGGACAGGAGTAACAGAACTTGTTTTTTTGGTGCTTGGGAGAACAATCTGTGAAGAAGAACGTGGGCAGGAGAAAAGAGAAGGTAGAAATTGTCTGCAGGTTCTAAGGCTTGATAGACTTGAAGGCTGGTTCAGTCTGCCCAGAGAAAACTTTCCATGACACCTAAATGGAAAAAGTCTCTGCTGAACAGAATTCACAACTTGTGCCTAAACTGCTCTCTGTTCCCTGATTGTACATTAAATGGGATTCTGGAGCTGACAAACACATATGATGAGGCTAGACAGCAAGGGATGGTTTTCTCGAGAAGTGGGGAGAGAGGCTGAGTAGAGGAAATGGGGATTCTAAGGTGAGGGAGAATAACACTTGAATCTGCATAGATTCAGATGGGTTCTTACACATAGCTGATGACTGCAGGTTGAAAATTATTTTCTTTGTTTCCTACAGCAGTTCTACCTTTTACAAGAAAAAGGCAATATATAAATTTGTCAGACTGGAGTGTACCATAATAAATCTAACATGTGTGGCATATTTACAGCTTTATACATGTCGTTGTTGATGAATCTGGACAAACAGCAAGCTAATTGCTGCTCTCCAGAGGAGTTAGGAGGAGAAGAATCTTTAGAGAAGAGTTTCTTGGCATAATAAAACATTGCCATTGTCTTGTTCAGCCTTCTCTTATGTGTCCATGGAGGATGGAGTGAGTTATCTGATTTTAAAAAGTATTTTTTGGTAGGTTTCTTTAATATCATTATGTGAGAACTCGTTTGAAGTAGAAAAAGTATTTATAAAGCAGGTATCGGCCCTGACAAGGACAAACATCTCAAATTAAAATGCAAAATGGGTTATGTTTATTTGGAATTTTCTGTCATTTGGTAGAGGTTCTTTAATTTGTTTATCTCTTCCCTAAAATTGCCTATTGAATTTAATTAAGTGCATCATAGATTTATGAGTCAGGGCAATATGAAGATTTTTTTTTTAAGTAAGCTTATTTGTTTCTCAGATGAGCTTTTTCAAAGATGTTGTAATTATATGCCCGGGTTGCTGCTGGCACAGCAGAAATTCACTCAAATACAGCAATTGCAGATAGACAAGAGACATGTCAAGGGCTCAATGAAATCTGTCAGCCCCCATGGCCACCCTTCTACACCCATCCTTGTTGGTTACTCAAGAAATCGGCATTGATGATGCATCTTTAAATTACTCATTATGGTTATAACACTTTTAGTTACACACATGATATATCGTGAGTCATTACATGGCTGCTATAATCCTCACATGTTTACTTTGCATATTTGTCTAGGATCTTCTGCAATTCTTTTCATCTTTTCTTTCAAGAAATATATGTCTAGATATTGTCTGTATTAAGGCTGCAAAAGGCTAACCTGAGGACTTTGAAATTTTGCCCATTGACAGCAACAGAAGTGACTGAGTCATTACATTTAACACAATATTAAAGACTGATTATAAAAACTAATCTATGAAACTTTAGATTATTTCTGTAAATCAAAATATGATTGGGGAAGTGAGTGGGTCTATTTCATGTGTCTAGCTCACTTGATGGAAGAGCTGTCATTCCTATGAGTAAGGGGCTGGTTATTCATGTCCTGTATGCCTCTATGAATTGTTCTCCAATATATTAAATATACCTATCACTGAGTGGAGTCTGACCCAGCTGCAGCAAATTCATTGGAAAGTCCCTGACTGAATCAAATTAAGGGAAAAGAAGAACAGCTGTGCTTTTGGGCCTTTTCTATTTCTCTAATGACTATAACATACTGAAATAATTACTAATTAATAGGCTCTGAACTTTAGAGTAATGTGGCTAAAAATTATATATAAAAGGATGGTTTACTGCACCCATGATAAAGTTATTCCTTTGGGTTTTTACTTCAAAAATGTTTAGGTTGTTTTTAATACATATACACAGATTTAACCCACATAAATAATAAAAAATGCATTTTTAATTGTAAAAAATATGAAACTTTTGGTGTACTATCACCAAAATGATGAAACTGTAGTCCAG
This sequence comes from Cinclus cinclus, assembly GCF_963662255.1. Classification (NCBI taxonomy): domain Eukaryota; kingdom Metazoa; phylum Chordata; class Aves; order Passeriformes; family Cinclidae; genus Cinclus; species Cinclus cinclus. The sequence continues at coordinate 10,767,436 of NC_085060.1, forward strand.
GTTGAGCTTATGGCAGCATTCCCATTGACTTCAAATGGCCTGAAGTTTGAACTGCAGTAAGTCATTTACCAGCTATAAACACTAGCTTTTCAAACTGCTGCCACACCATGTTGAGGGTTGGGGATCAGTCCAAAGAAGTACTGTGTTACTCTGGGCTCCAAATTGCCCACTACTTGTTCTAAAACTGTGTGAGCATTTAATGAAATCTGTAAAATTTGAGGCTTATTTCATCTCAGTAAAGTAGAGTAGAAGCAAAATAGGGAATTTATAAATTTTGAGAATGCCAGGTTGTTTGAGATTTTTGTCGGAAACCACGTGATACATAATGACTTTGATCAAAATGGGAGGATCTTGATGGCTTCAGCTTAATTTCTTGTTCCAATCTGAGATTTATTAAAACTAGAAAGGATAGCTGTCAGCTGATACTGAATTAAATTTTGCCTGAATTCTTTTAAGCTGAGACATCTCCGTCCAGTAAATCCCATGCTATTGCTACTGTGGCTGTCTGTCAATAACTGTTCTTAAATTGTTGTTTTGCTTTCTTTATAACAAAGAGTGGTGAGAAGGTCAGAAATGACATTTTTTTGGAAATGCATGAAATCTTGAGGCTGTGATACAGGAATGTGGAGAGAAAGAAATAGGACATGGCGAATAAGAAACCAATGTCTTCTATTCCTTCCAAGAAAAGCGGGAAATATATATTAGTCTTTAATTTCAGTTGAAGGATTGGTAATGAAGTAAATGCACAAAAGATGAGAAGATACATAAGTGCAGCATATTAATTGTAAACTTTTCAAAATCAAAGTTATAATTTTCCCTACCTCTATGGTCTTGCTTGTCAAGTTACTGATCACAGTCATGAATTTCATATATTTGAAAAAATACAAAACCAATTATGCAAAGACTAAGTGTCTAGAGTTATGGTATATTAGCCATGGGAATTTGGAGATGCATATTTTTTTAACACATTGCTTTGAAGTTTATTAGATGTTTTCTGTGACTTTTGTGGTTTCACAGATTATAAAAGCAGAAGAGAGGACTGGGATTGTCCAGCCAGACCTCTGATGTACCACAGGTTACAGTACTGGTTTCTATTTGCAGTAGAACGTGTCTTCTAGGAAATGAGGATATAAAGGTACTAAATATTTCTTGGTGAGCTACTATCAAGTATATCTAATCTCACTGTGAAAATTATTTGTGGCCTGATTTTGGAACCAATTCTGTCTTAACCTGGTGGACTGAGATCACATTATTACTGTAAACTTTATTGTAGAACTGACTGGTTTTATTTTTCTCTGAGTCTTTGTGACCAGAAGTTTCTTCTGAATTTCCTTGGAGAGACACTTGAGAAATAGAATATTTGTAGCTGGGAAGTTGTCTGTCATCACATTTGTTGACTCAGGAGGACTGGCCAACAGTACTGCTGGTGTTTTTTCAAACCTTAAGCAAGGTAGCAAAATTACCTGCTTTAAACACCCTTCTCAGATGGTGGTTGAAGCCGGTCTTCAATTTATTTTCTAAATCTGTCCATAGCTAAGCATACATGAGCACTTCTACCTTACATTTTTCTGTGTAGTCTTAACTTTCAGACTGTGTGTATTGCTGGAAATAATATTTTTCAAGCTTTAATTCTTTTATGACAGTTGTTTGACAAATGAGTGTCTGAGTTTCAAGGGAAGCTTCCGTAAGTTCTTCTGTCCCAGGGTGTGGGATTTCTGGAAGCCCTAGAACAAGGTGGAGAGCTCTCCAGGACCTTGCTTCAAGTCTCAGTGGGAATTTTTAGACTCAGGCTTCTGCAGCAGAACAGATTTCATCCATCCAGGGTAGCCAGGGCTGGGGCTGCTGTGCAGGCCATGAACAAAGGACTGCAGTAATCATTGCTCTTAGGGACTAAGATCCCCAGAGTAGCCGGACTGCCCCAGTGTGTTTGAGCCTTGAAACTTCAGCAGTTTAGTTGGAATGCCAGTAACAGCTGTCAGAGTCCCCAGAAGCATATTGTGTTTCAGAATCAACATATGCTGACATTTCAAAAATGAGTTTCTCCTCTACCCTAAGATTTCCACTTTATGGGAATCCTGAAATGTCAGAATTTCCACTGTTGCTGTCTCTGAGTGCTGGAGAGTTTGGATTACTCTTGCTGCAGTTCTCTGTACCTTCTCCGGGTTTTGGTGCTTTCCAAGATGGGGAAATTGGATTTCATGCAGCAGCAGGCTCACTTTGGAGCTATAAAATGGCATAATCATGTTTTCACTCTCATTTTCTCTTCGTTTCTTAAAATTCCCGATGTTTTGCTTGCCTTTTTAAGTGCTTCTGAGTATCAAGATGATGTTTTCATGGTGCTGTTATAACACTGAGATAGCTTTCCTGAAAGATAATAGCTACTTTAGGCTCAGTCACTGAATATCTACAGTTGAAGTTACTTTTCCACGTGTGTTACTTTACATTTATTTATACTGAGTTTTTATCCGAGTTTTTATTTTATTGCCTAATCTTTCTGAATCATGAAATTCCTAGGCAAGTCTTTGCAGTTTGCTTGCCTTTTTACTGCCCTGAATAATTTGTCACCAGTAGCAAATGTTGCTACCCTGACACCCCTTTCCAAACCATTTGCAAAAATAATAAATAGCATAAGCCTCAGGACAGATGCGTCATTTGAAGTCCTACTATTTGTTCCTCCTTTACCTTCCTATCCTTTTAATCTGTTATTAATCCATAGGAAGACATTCCCGTGGCATTTATGAACTTTTGGTTAAGAAATTTTCCTGTAAGCCTTTAGAAAATTCAAGAACAGCCTATAAACTTCCTTGTTCTTGCCCTACAGGTAACATGTTTGCAGTGCTGTGACTTACCTGTGTGAGAACTGTGTTCACTCATTTTTATTACGACGGGTTTTATTATGACTGTGCTTTCCTTTCCTCACTATTTTATAATTTGGTTGTGTGCAGAAACACTTGCCTTTGAAAGCAGATATCCTGAATTAGGTCACAGATACCTTTCATGCACAGTTAAGTGCCAGTATTTTTATTTTGTACCTAACAAACTTTAAAAAAAAAAAAGTTTATATTTTGCAAAGACTTTGTCTCAGTATCACCTACACTGACACCTACCCAGGGTATTTGAGTGCTGCTGAAGTTTTCCATTATTGTAATGTTTTTGTCCTTAAAGATGCTTATAACAGTCATTGTTACCTTTCTGGTAAATCAGTAATATATACTTCAAACGAAAGTTGATTTTGTTGCCAATGACTGGAGGCGCAATCAACAGTGATTCTGTTCCTCCTTGACATATTTTATTTATTTATTGAGTTTTATTCTGGACTTTCTTTAGTGAACAGGCTGCATATATATTTGGTTTTTGTACTTATTTTTAGGCTCAAATTTAACACTTTGTCACAACTTTTATTTGATGCTTCTACTTGAGTTTTGTTGATATTTGTCCTATGCTTTGTTGGAGGATACAGAGCTCTTCTAACTTTCTTCCAGGGAGAATTGTTATCTTAAACTCCATGTTCTACTCTTGCTGGCTTCCTTTGATATTTTTTTGACTCAGAAACATTCCTATAGAACCATTTTTAGTGCCAGCACTGAAATAAATTTCCTTAAGAATTAATGCCATATTCATCTCTGAACATCCTAAGCAACCCTCTGTCAGGAGGGATGAGAGGCATTTGAACTTCTTTGAGTCAAGGAGATGAACTTTATGACCTCCAAGCATCCCTTATAACCCTATCATTTCTTTAAATTGATGAATAGGTAAACAGATGCAACTTCTCTGGCCTTCACAAAGTATCAGATCCATATCTCCTTTTTCCTGCAGATGGGGATTGGGGCTCCTCAGAGATAAAAGTAGTGGATATTCTATCGGAGTGCTGCAGAGACAGGGATTCTGTTGTATGCAAACCTTTTATTACTGTTAGGATTGAAGTAAAGAATGGTCTTTTCTTCTCCCCCAAATCCGTAAAATATCACCAGGCATAACTCCAACAAAGCAGACAGTATTTGCTTTTAAGAAATATAGTAATTTTTTAAAAATTGATGATGACAGTGCATTCCCACTCCTTTAAAATATTCTGTCTTTTAGTGAAATTAATTACTGTAATGTCTTGCAACTTGGCAGAATTCTTTCAACCACATTAGTATTGTCAGCTCTCTTGCAAAACACAGAAGCAAAAACTCTGACACTAAAAAAGCTACAATCAAGAGCTGATAAATAGGGGAATTTTTTTCTGACTTTTTTGTTTTTGTTACTACAAATGTGCATCACTAAACAGAACACCTCTGGTTATTGCAGTTGGTAGGTAACTGTGCAGCCTAGGTTAAGTGGAGTACTTATGAATCCTACTGTAATAACCTTCTGCCTAAGCCCATTGTCTGTGAAAATACTTTGGCTTTCACTCTGTATTTTTTAAAATAGCACAAGGAGTAGTCATGCTATACTTTATTCCACTTGCCTTCAATGCAATGCTTGCTAAGAATAGGTGGATATCATATTGTAGAAAAAGTAGCATAATGGCACGTGACTGAATTTTCAATGAGGGAGGCAGTGTGTGACTGCAATGCCAATGAGATGCTGCCTCACGCTTTGCTATGCAGTCCTGCTTTCAAGAAATCAAACTCTGGGTGACTCACTGAATCCACTCAAATATTGTCATAGTGTATCTTCATTGCACAAAACACTATTTAAGACTTCCTAATCAGATTGCAAATAATGTTGATAATTCTACTGAGAATGGCTGAGAGTGAGCCACAGAATTCAGAAAATCTTTAAAAAATATCCATTATGTAAAGACATAGACACTATGTATATATATATCTATATATATACGTCTATATCTATGAGATACACAAAACCCTCACTAGAACATGTAGAGTGATGTGGATGAAAACACTGACAATGTCATTGGATGCTTAAATAGGAAAATCTACGGAGTTAATTTGATTTTAAATATATCTTATTAGAGCTGTTTAACGTTTTCCTTGATAATGTCAGACTAGTTTCACTGTTGTGATCTACTTTATATTGCTGGTAAAACTTGAAGGTGCAAGATAGAAGGACATAAAGATAAGGTTATATCCTTTGGAATTTGAAATTCAAAGATTTAGAAGATGGAGATGTTAAAAATGGGGGAGTGGAAGGAAGAGGGAAATAATAACAGAAACCTAATACTGACTGGGTGAAAGAATAATTGTATAAAATTTAGTGTTTAAAAAATTAATGTGCAAGAGAAAAATAAACAGCTACAAATTTAAAACACGGGCTCTAAATCCTCTATTATTATTCAGTGAGGAGATCTTAGTCATTGTGGACTTCTCTAAAGAATTAATCAATTTCTTAGCAATGAAAAAGGATCTGAAGTATTATTAGTAAATGAAATGAGAACAGAGCTATGGACGTTGTTGCACTGTCACTTATTCCCTGTTTGTCCACATGTTAAATGTGCAGTTCTGGCTCTGCCCTTTCAGGGAGGATATACCCAGCATTGGAAATGTATGGAAAAAGGTAACAAGGGTGGTCAAGTATGGTCAAAAACACTAAAAGTTTTCTCAGGCAAGAGATACCAAATGGGCTGGAATTCATCCATCTAGAAAGGAGATGATTGAGGACATATATGATGGGAATCTATAAAATCACGAATAATGTGAAGCCGGCAGGTGTGTATTGTTTCCTGTTTTAAAAATGGATTTTTTTTAAGATGTTAAGCAGATTTAAAGAAATTAAAAGGTGGGTTTTTTCTATATACTCAGATGCATACTTCATTATTGCTGGAAGATTTTTAAAACTGTAAATAGGTATAAAAAAGAATTAGTTTGTTAGAGAATCGGAACAGCAACGATAAATAAATGTGATTTCTCGGAAACAGATGCTATTTGCCTCAGGAAAAACTAATTTGTTGGTATCTGGGAGCTATGAATATGGACATCACTCCCTTTTGTTTTATACTCCTTTCTTCCTGGTCACAGCTGGAGACAGTTAAGACCAAACTAATATTTGTTCAGGCCTTGCCTGGAGAAACTAGCATGCAAGAACTAAAGATGGTTGTAAGATTTTTATGTGTTGTTGAATAATTCAGAATCTCTAGTGTTTGCGGACCAAACCCTGAGATTATATGAGTTAGATGGAAAATTCTGTGCCTGGTTATTCTGGGCCTCTTATCATTGAAATCCAGGAAGAAAAGAAAAACCCTCTAACACTATATTTGTAGTCATAGAGAATCAGGCTTTACTTCCTTCTGGCCAGGATGTGCCATGGAAAATATTCCATACCCACATGAGTTTTACTAGATTTTCCCCAAACTTTATACAATCCAAACCCCATAGAAATCCATTGGTTCAATGTTTATTGGTCCCAAGTTGCATAGTTCTTAGTATTTGGTTTTCTATTGGATCTGGATTTCTTCACCTCTGATGTTGATAAGGACCTCACTCCTTGATTTGCTTATCAGTCCTTTCTGGGCTGGGTGTCTCCAGCCGTGCCAGCGGCAGTGTCTGGGCTAGATGTTCACTGATGTTTGCTGATAGCTGTTGATGTTCTGATGATGGTTGTTATCTTTTTGGTTGTCTTTTGGGCTACTCCCAGTCTGTTGAGCAGTTAAACTCATTTCTGTTGAGTGGTGCAACAACCCCCTAAAAACATTAACATTCCTTTCCCCATGGTAAAGGCAAACTAAACCTGACTACAGAAATAAACTTTTAAAAATGTGAAAGTTATTTCCAACACACTGTGATCATCCTGGTCACATGTGTTCATTTCCAGTACATGCATCATGCTCATGTACCTAATGTAATGTACTCAGTTTCCTTTTTTTTTTTTTTTTTTTCCCTTTGGCTGGAGAGCTACTTGGAGGAAAAAGGTGAACAAACCTAAAAGAATACAATATTATTCTGGTAATATCTGGGAATATTACTTGATTTTTGGCTAAAACTTCCAGACACCATTGTAGTAACATGATGTTAGTTGTTGCTTGATGTAAAGCTCTGCTGAAGAAATGCAGTTTCCAATGGATTTGCACGAGTGGAGCTCAGCTGCATCTCCCCTTTGGAGTCTGCAGCCTCTCTGCCAACCTCCAAGTATTCTGTGTTGTGCCACCCACCTTGCCAGACACATTCACAGCAACACACTGGCTTTTTCTCTTCTTTTAGCTTTAGTTTTTGATGAAATATGCAAAAATTTCTATGTCCGATACCTTTAGTCTTCCTTCAAATTGGCTGAAATTGTTCAACAGGTTCCAAATGTGCTTGAGGGAAAATAGCAAACTGACAGATGGCCAGGCAATGCAGCCACATATACCTCATTTTTTGAAGAAACAGGTTAAAAATGCTTCATTGTAATAGACTTTAAGAAGGATGATGAAGAATGAGAGGAAAAAAATAGGTTAGATAGTCAAGAACTGACTATTTGATATCCAACTGTGCTCCTGCATGGTCCTTGACCTTCAGCAGGGAGTGCCTTGTGTTTTACACATCCTTTGGAGCTGCATATTTTCACTGAACTGGCTGATTCCATCCGTTGGCTCCAACACATTGAATATTTCTGTCTTGTTCTGACAAGGTTCCCAACCACACTGGGATCCATCTCTAGTAGCTGCAAGTAAGGAATGAGTAAATTAGAAGTTAGTCATGGTACATAGCTGTAAATAACTGATGGTATCTGGTGTTATATATCTGTTATCTTCCATTATAAATAGTGAGTTAAAGGTCTCCTTGTAGAAAACTAAAAAGTGTGCAGCTTGTACATTGTTTAAATCCTGGGTTGCATATTGTTTAGATTCCCTTTTGCTAAGCAGTTTTCTCTTCAATTGGTGTTCTTGAAAATGAAAGATTAATAGTGTTGGTTACAGCTGTGTGATATTGGCTGGTGCTTTACAAGCTTCCAGATGCAAGCATGCTGGCTCCTTCTAGATTTTACTTACAAAAACCTGTTTAGTTGAAATCCTAGACCATTTAAAAAATAATTTCCTAACCATTCTCAAGATATGTCTTTGCTGTGCTAAATGTTTGAAATTAGTTGGCAGTTTTCAATAATTGAGAATGTGCAGGATCCCTTTTGGATGTTTTAGAGATATGGATGAATAGATTAAATAATTTCATAATTTCTCTCAGATACTTGGTAATATCAAGGTGGACAGTGTATTTTCTCTTCCTCTGCTTTTGCCTTTTGCACAGTGACTACAGATTTTGTTCTATTTTAATTGAAAGAAAGCAAAAGTCTGAATGTTTCTGTTTGTTTTGCTGCATTGATTTTATTTATAGGACTGAATTTTTGTGAAAAGCTGTCTGCTTATATTAAAGGATTGTAACTTTCCTTCTGTGGGCAAAAAATACATACTAAAAATGGAAATCACCAAGAACAATTCTTCTGCTAACAAATAAAATTTTATCTTACACCTACTTAGAGATGTGGAATTAATATCCCTAGATTTTTAGTAACAGCAGGTTAATTAAAACAATCATCCCTCCCTTTTTAATTTTGGGAAATTGTTTCATCCCATGAGATAATGTGTTAACTACAGCACTTCAGGATGACAACACCCTGCACACAGCAGAAATAAGCAAGAGCTGTCTCCTTTCTCTGTCATTCACAGCATTAGTAAATAGATTAAGCAAAATGAAAATTTTGTCTGACATTTTAATTATTTTATACAATAGAAGTATCTAATATGGAGTTCTAGTTCTTGTTTCCTTTACTATACAAGTGCTCCATAACTGAGGAAGATAGTTGTTAATTACTAGTAAAGGAGTAATTGCAAGAGAAGAGAATGCATGGTAGGGTACATACATATGCCCAGTGTTTGCACTTACACATACAGAGAAAAGATGTTTCTTATTACTGTAAAATTAAGAAAATGGGTTTTGCTGAATTCTCTGAAGGAGACAAAATATTGTTCTTTAGCAAAGTCTACTAATGGAGTCTTGCAGATGCTACCTTAAAAGATGTAAGGTAGGTCTAATTAAACATCTGTGCATTTAAACTTGGTCATTGTTTTTGACATAAAGTACAATCAATCTAAAAGTTTCAATTTTAAAATTTACTGTGTTAAATTTTGAAAACTTGCTTTAGTATAAGATTTTGGAAGAAATTTAATAAACAAGGCTCTCTAGAGCCCTGGAAGATGTAATCACTCTTCTTGGTGAGGCTTCCTCATAACTCACTAGATTGCAGTTAGTGCCACTCCACTGTCAGAGTGGAGCCTGCCAGCACAGTAACTTCAGTGTAGTGATTTCATCAAAATGGTCTATTAGAGGCAGGTCCTTCCTCCTCTACTCTTCTTCAAAGGAATCTGTCTGCCTGTTTATTACCTTCCAGTCCTCCTGCCCACCTCCAAAAGCTCTCTGACTGGAGTTTTCACCCACCATGCTATAATGGGTGGTACTTATTATTATATTTTTATGTATTGTATTTAGATTTATGTATAGGTGTAGCCCAATATTTTATATATCTGATAGATTTTTGTATTAGTTCTCTTTATTATCTGAGTTTTCAAGGATTCTGCTAAAAACAAACTCTCAAACCCTTGACAATCCTGATGCAATAAAAAGTCTCTGCCTCTGCCAGCCTCAGCTTCAGTGACATCCTTCATCTTCAGGATGGAGATACCAGGATTGCAGATGCCTGGTTGAGTCCATTGTGTTTTGCAGATGCCCCCTTTGCACTGCACTGACCAGGTGGCTGGAGCAATGCAGATTGCCATCAGACTTGTCTTCTATTTTGTATTTTTAGGTACTGTGTCCTGAAATTTAATACACAAAAGCTAATCCTGATTGCTGTCCCACTGGCTTCTCCCCAGTTTTCTGTGCAGAGATGCCATGGATTTAGGCTCTGATGTGAACCTAGTTAGGCTGCTGGTGCTGCCAACCCCATGTGGAGAATAATGAATGATGTTCATAAAAGGTTCATACTTCTTTCAGGGTATCCTTAATGAGAAATGATCTTTCACCCATGAATCTATTTCTCTTCACAACACTGAATATGCACAGTTTGGTGTCCTAGTAGATTTTCATTTAGGGTCTTGGTGAATTGTTCAAATTCTCTAAGGGGCTAATTTCAAGATGTTCGATAAAACATTTTTTAATGAATTAGGCAAGGGAACTTATTACATTGCAAAAGTCTTGTAATGAAACACAAGTTTCTATTTTCAGAGTGTTGTCAGATGGGTTTTGCAAGACATTTGGATATAGGGTGTGGTTTTGCCTGTATATTGCAAGATAATTCATGCAGTTTGAGATCATTTCTTCTGCATCTTCTTTGGATCTATCAGTGTTGCTATTTACAAAGGTGCTGTGAAGCAAATCAGATGCTTACCATATTAATAGAAATATTTTAAAGTGTATAACACAAGGATAGCGAATCCATTGTGTACCAGATCATACACATTAGTAATACCCTACTATGAAACACTGAGAGAATAATAATAGTTAGAGAATCAGAGGTTTTCGATATGTTTTTTTCTTCCTCTTGATGTTTAATGAAAGCAACATTAATATCAAGCTTTATGCTGGTACTACTTAACTTTTAACTTAATGTGTTCATATTTCTGTATTAATTATATAGTTCATTTCAAGGGGCAGCTATTATGAGTACTAGTAACTTTGGCATCCACTTCACTTAGAGCTGAACATCAGAAAATCCAATATTGTAGGATTATAGCCTCTATCTTACAGCTCTTTTTGATATCGTCAGCTTTTGAAAACAAAGGCTAGTCAGCTAAATTGACTCTTTTATTCCTCCCTGGGGGAACTCAACAGAGAACAGAATTAGTGCTGTTAGCATTTAGGCTGTGAAGCCTTTAATAAAATACTTTGAATCCCTAGAAATTTCAGTCTGGAAAATATACTTGTGACAGAGGGTTATTGTGTAGAGGTGGAATTAATGTTGTGTTGGCAGGAGATAAGAATGCTCCCATCAGGTGAGGACTAGCTGTGTGTAATTGGGAGAGTGCAGCAGGTCAGCAGATGCTGTAACAGATACTGATTTACTAATAATCAGAAGACTAAAATAAAAATTCTGTTGAATTTGGGAGCTTAGAAGTTTAAGGGTGCTACAGCTTGCATGATGGATTGCAGTCATGCACAAGCAGTGCATTTTGTCTGTATGTGTAATTTCAGCATGTACCCTACACTGGGTGAGCCTCTGCTGTTGACAAAAGTCTTAACAAATGTGGTTTGATGGTTCAGCAACCCCTATGTGACTGAAGATGCCATGGAATAAAATAGTGAGGAATGGAGGTTTGTAGTAATAAAATCCATTATTTTAAAATTGTCTTTTAGAATTAATAACAGAGTGAAAACAGACATGTATTTTTAGATTAGCAACTAATGCACACTGAGATAATTCCCACTGCAGTTTTTAATCTCTGACTGGAACTTTTAGTACCTAGCCAATAAAGTATGTCTGAGAAATAAGAAAGTTCAAATATGTTTCACTTGTCTGTGTTGTTTATTTTGGTATATCATTGCTGATCCTGACAAAAACTTTCTAAAGGGTTTTATTAAAGTTAAGAGAATATTTATGCTCTTGTATAATACTTAAATGTATGGCTACCCCATAGCCGGGGCTGGAGTTTAAGCATATTGCACCAGATACATCTGGGAGGCAGAAACTGATGGGTTATGAATGGAAAAAAGAAGAGGTCTAAACAACTTGAGGTAGAAGTTTTTGGTTTTGACAGGAAGCTGATAGTGGCTTGTTAAAGATTTGGAGAGGTACTGCATGAACCACAATAATGCCTGTCTTTTTGGTACATGTGAAATAAGGAATAAACATAAAGAGGTATATAATTCTGCTTTTGATTAATGCTAGCATATCTTGGAAGCATCTATCTGTGGGCCAGATAAATTCACCAATGTGTTTCTTTCTATTCATGTGTCTGCCTTGTCCCATTTATTAGGCAGTACTCTATGCCTTCATTGCTCAGCTTTTTTGACCATTAGGGAGAATTATTTGAAGTGGAGAATGTTTGAAACACCTCCATCATCTTTGCTTCCTTTTGCTTCAGGCTGTAAGCATGGGTATTGCAGGTACCAAAAAAAAAATTGCCATGTTCATAGGCAGCTCTCTGTATCATCAGGCTTGAGGGGAAACAAGCTGCTATAGGCAGAAAACCAGTCCTACTTGAGAATATTTTTGAAATAAAAAAGAACAGTACTTGCCTTTCATACCTATTATGGAATAGCTGAACAGTTTTGCCAGAAAGATCTCCAGAACCATATACTGATATTCTTTTTTTACATAACTCAATAGCACCAGGGTTTTCTACATTTTTTTCCTAGATAGGCACTGTGTGGAAATGTAAACTTATTCTTAGCAGGAGGAGACTTGTAGAATTTTAGTTAAGCTTAGAGTTCATCCACCATGGGAATGTGGAGGAAAACTCTTTGCTTTCCTGAGAAAATTTCACAAAAGAGTTAAAATCCAAATTTCTGAGAACAGGAGGACATGCTGAAAATACTGTGAAACTACTGGAATGGCACAAATATAAAAGGGGAGCTGACCGCCTCCCCAACAAATTCATTATTATAATACATTATTCAGTCTTGCTTTACTGGATAAATACAAACCACTAATTTATGTCTAAGGAAGACAGAGATTTTGCACTGTTTATTGCATGAGATCATTCATTTGAAATGACTACTCATACAGATCTGCACATTGCACATCCTTGGGTTATTTATTTTCTTTAACAAGAACACCAAATGACTTATCTTTCTGAATTAGGTTTGTACAGCCAAAGCTTCTTCCAGTGTCTTCAGAAGCCTCAGACACAGTGGTTCTAACCTACAAATATGAAATATGAAATCTGGGCTCCTGAAAGAGTATCCTCAGCTCTCTCCAGAGTCTAAACAACTGCAGAGCAAAACATGCCCAATATGCAAAATAGTCTGCTCTTCTGAAATAATTTGTCATTTGGGAAAGCAGCAATTGATGAGGACATCATTTCAAATTTGACTTTGGTTTTTGTGTTCCTGTTATACTCCTACTGTTAATTGCCTGTAGAGTAATTTAACTTCCTCCTTCAATCCAAGTCTGTCTGTTTTCCTTCTCTGTATTTAGCAGAGGCTAAAAAGGCCATCAGTATAGCAGCAATAAAGACAACTTTCTTTGGTTTTGGTCTCTACAAAATTCTGCTAACTTTTGGTTGATACCCATAGATGGTGGCTGTCAGGGCGTTTAAATGTGAGCGACATTCCCAGTCTTAGGAACTCTCCCTTGGTTATAAATTTGCCAATTTGGCCACACAGCCACTGCAACTGGTTAAATATTTTAATATATTTTTTGTAAGTGTATGTGTGTATCACTCCCAATGTAGCTCTCTGTTAAGGACTGGTCAGAATTATGGTCTTCTGAGGCAGCTTAGAAAAAACATCTTAGACCTCAAATCAAGTATAAAATTCCCTAATCAAAAGATCTCAACAGCTCTCAATTTTGTACAGAGATTACCCCACATTTCCTTAGCAAAACAAGTATTCATTGCAAAAGAAAATCACAGTTGCTTTATAAGGCCTGCAAAATTAACTTTTGAAGAAAATATTTTCATTCAAAAAGAAACTTTTTGTGTCATTGCTCCAGTTATTTATTAGATGAGTGAATATAATATAATGACTGTAGATTTGAGAAAGCTTGGGATTTTGGAGAACACTGCAGAACTTTACAGCGTCGCCTAGTAACCCACCCATGGTACAGAATATCTGATGTCACTGTTTTCAACACTGCACTCAGACTGGGCTTGGTTACACGACCAGAAATAGATGAAAATTGCTTAGAAGAGTTTTGTTTTGGTAAAGCAATAATTCTGTCTCTAGTGAAAAATAGAGCTTTGCAATTGCAAATTGTCTTTAAACTTTTTCACTCTGGAAAGTTTGTTTTTAAATGATGAAAAAGTAAATGAATCACCATAAAATGACTCATATTAGAAGATTTTTGCAAAGTGGTTGTCACAAGTAACTCATCTGAATCGTCTGAAACAGTTTTTGTCAGGAAGGCAAAGTTGTCAGCTTTCCCTAAATGAGAAGAGAAGGTAGAGCAGCAGTGCAATTGGAGATTTTTTAAGTCCATCAGGATAATCTGCCTATGATATTGCTGATTTCACACTACTGCATGGTGTCACATTTGTTGCAGCCAAATGACAACATTAAATAAGACGTTTCCAAAGTGAAATGTTCAGGTTTTAGGTGATTTCTACATCCAGATGTGATCTTAATTTACAGTTTCTAATTACTCTGTCACATTATATTATACCACCTGTGTGTACACAGTGAATGGAGAGGAACACATTTCTTCTGGCCTCCTCACTTAGAAAGCAGCAATACGATTAATTTAATGCAGCCAATCAAACTGGAACTGGTTATGTAGGGCTTTTTCTGATGATTTCTGTGATTTTCCTGGGAAAAAATTCCATTTTGAAAAGTGATTTAGAGACTTTCAAATCTGTATTTTGCAAATTACAGAGTGGAGTTGTGTATAAATATGTCAGAGTCAAAAGCCTGTATCCCTGATAAAGATGAATTCCTCTTACCAGACCACCCTGATGTTCAGAGGTATCATCATTACTGGAGGGAGGATGTAGTGTCTGTGCAATGGGGAATGGCCAAAGCCTGAAACACTTCAGGCTTCATTTCCTCTCAGATTCAGTTTTAGGCCATTTCTGAGAAGCTTTGGTCAAATAATTACATAAAGCTGTAGTCAGCCTTCAAGGAGATTGAGAAGCATGAGTTCTCTTAGTGGCACTGCAGTCCACAAAACAGAGACCACTGTGCAGCTGCTGGCCATGAGCATCTGCACTGTGTCTGCTTTTTAAGAAACTGAAAGTCAGTTTTCTCTTCCAAAATACCTAAAACTGCTCCCTTCAATGTTCCTCTTGGCATGTTGCCTTTAACCCCATATCTCCCTGAACACTTGGACCTACATCTGTTTCAGCACAATGACCTTCCACAATCTTTTGAAGAAAGTGTGGCTTTCCACAATACATCAAAGGCTTATTATGATTTAAATGCTTTGATCCTGACCACTGGTCAGTTTTCACGTTCTTTCTCTAAGTGATTCTTTTTTCCATGTATTTCCACCAGGTCTTATTTCGCTCAAAGAACAAACTCAGCTTATGGATAGTTATAATTCTTTAATTTTGCTAAATAGACCCTTCTTTAAGTTTCTGGTCTTTTTAAGGTGTTGACACATAAAGCTAATTTTCTTCTTTTCTTCCCATCCCCTCTCTTGTTTTCTTTCCCCCTTAAACTTCCTTTATTTTATTTTTCACCTTTTCCCCCTTGTAGATTGTTGCTGAGATGTCCTCCCCCAGTTCTCACTAGTGCTTTGGAGCAGTAGCTGCACAAAATTTCTTTTTCAGTGGTGCTATTTCTGGATGCTGCCATCTGCCAGGTTTTACTTCCATTTCAAACAAACTTTCCGTTCAGTTTCATCTTTCATTTGGAGGCACAGCTGCTCCTAAATGCTTGGTAATCACTGGTGTGCAGCACACACCTGTAGCCAAATACATAAAGGAAATAGGAGAAAAGAGCTATATATTCCCAGCTTGTTAGCCATTAAACAGGTTAGTCAGGAAACAGGGACTCTTATCTTTGCTTCTGCAGATCTTTATTTTATAAACAATATTTTCTCAAGGGGCTAATAAAGGAGAGCAAACACAGAAGAAGGATTACCAAGCTCCTCTTAGTGAACCTTTGCTAATAACAAGTTTATCAGGGCAGTGCATGTGCAGGGGCCTTGGCTCAGTGTTAATTTGTCACTACCACCAAATTAACTATGCTCTATTTTGTTTTCTTTCCAACTTTACATCCTTGATTACATATTCATAAAACTGTCCTTCCTTCCAAGCATAAATACAACTGCTTTGAAAATATAATTGTCCGTGTTTATCAAGCACCTAATTTGTTTTACTTGCCAGCTACTAATTACATAGGAAATATAAATGAATTGCAGGTCATATATTCCATTTGAAGCACTAAAAGAAAAACTTTCTGAATCACAAAATTTAATTTAAGTTGCAGCATGGGACACACAACGTGCAGTGCTATCTCCAACAGTACTAGTCAAATAAAACAAACATTTTGGATGATTTCACATTCAGATTTGTCAAAATATACTGAGTGATGTGCTTGTTCTGTTTAAAGTGAATTGTTTTTGTAGCCTCTGAGAGCTTTCTCTATCTTTGATTTCTATATATTCTAGTCTATCACTGCTAAAACTTGTTTATGGTAGAGCAGAGAAAATCAAATGCAAAGCAGACTGAGAACACGCTAGGATTTGGTTTTATCCACCATGTTGTTAATTTTATGTCTCATCCATTTTCTGAAAGAGATATGCAAATTCTGTCTTGCTTCTGAGCTGGATTATTGTACCATCTCAATCCATTCAAAGCAATAAAATGAGATTTAATAGACTATGTTAGTTAATTGTTTAGGAAACATGGAGTTTTAATCACTGTGACAACCACAGATCTGGGACTGGAGAGCAGAAGCTCTTTTGCATATGTAGCAACTCTTGCAGAAATTTGGTATTAGCCAGCAAATTCCAGCTTTCACAACGGTCTTATAACTACTGTCTAGAATTTATATAGCACTGAACAAACTACTAACTATTTAAGCTTAATAAAACAATTGTATGGCAAGTCACTAAACAGAGATACAATTCTGGATATCTGGAATTTTGGCAGTGAGAAAGAAGAGTGCTGAATTTTAAAAAGGAAGCTGATGCTAATAGAGCACATAATGAAAAACATATTATCCATCAGGAATAGTAGTTTTTAGATCCACAGAAGACACAGGGCTGAACTTGTATTATATGCTTGTAAATGAGCTCTGTGGGTTTTTTTCAAGCACACATTGCATGGTTATAGCACAGTTATCTAGAGAGGTACTTGGGAGACATCAAAGCATTAGTATGGGGATTTTCCCCTATAGTTTGCTATAGATTAATATTTTTGTTCTTACTAGAAATGTGTATTTACTTCCCCTTTCCTGTGAAAAGTTAGGGAGTTAAGATTCCTGCCCTCTGGTGTATGCTTGAGTTTCCAGCCCTTGGCTATTTTCAGGTGTGCACCGTGCAGAGGCACAGGCTGCAGAGATGAGATGGGTGTGTGGTGTTGAGAGATGGGTACCCTGTGCTACCCCTATATTAATACAGGTGTGTTTGAACTGGGAATTTTGTTCAGCCCTGGACTGGGATTAGAACTGGTGTGACAACATCTGACCTCAAAGTAGGTTGATTTCAGTGCACTTCAGTTTAGATCCTATAATTTTTTTATGTGGTTTTCCTTTATTATGTTAAGTGAAGATTTGATGCCTCTGACTTGGTTGTGCTTGTTCCACTTTCCCTCTCTCATTACTTGTCATGATTTTCATTTGTAGTGAGTTGTATCTCCCATCACTGGAAGGAATGGTTGTTGGAGAAAATCACAGTTTCTAATGGTGATTGCATGTAATTTAGCATAATTATTATTAATAAGCAAGAAAGGTGGCTGAAAACAGAAGATCTCGAAATAAAGCTATCATCTAGAAACCAAGAGTGGTAGGGAATCAGGGTATTAAAAATGGAGAAATCAAACGCTCACTTCCATGATGGTGGATTCCAGTACATATTTTTGCTTACATGGGCTTTTAACACAATTTGCTTGGAGATCCAGAAGAGCAGTTGGATGAATTAAAATGTAATAATCTATTATAAATAAGAATGAGGTAAGCAGAAAGGTATTGGCTTTCTCCCATCATAGACTATTTAAACATGAGAGTAGCAGCTGAAGTGGGTTTTGTGAATAGGATTCCCTGAGTATTTTTAAAACACATGCAGTTCCCATCTCTGACATTTTCTGTTTCTCTCCTTTTGTTCTGCTTGAGTTAGGAAGATAAATCTTCAGTTGTTAATCTTAAATGTTGCAGTGGCTTCAGGGGAGTCATCTGAGATTTGGGGTAAGGATTACTGCACTTATTTAGCCATGCAAACTAAAATAGATTTTGCTCCAGGTTGTCAAATGCTGGACACATCTCAGTGACCCACTGCACTGCCATCTCTTTCCTTTTTAATCTGGTGAAAGGAGAGGGTAAAAGATCATCCTAAGCTTGTTTGAGAAGTCAGTTTATGGAATGTAATTCCTAGTGATTTGTGTTACACAAGATTATTTTAGTAACTATTTTGAGTGGTAGAAATGTCCTTGGTGCCATCAACATAGATTTCATCAGAACACAGTAATTTGCTGAAAATGCATCATTAGAGCATTTCAGTGGTGGTGCTGAGGGAATGCTCATTCTCATGGCATTTCCAGTAAGGCTCACAGTGCTGCTGGGTCAAATGATGTGGGGTTTTTTTCCCTGCTACTAGTAAAGATGCATTTTTATATCTGTGTATAAACCTTCAGTGCTGTCTATGGGCATCCTTATTTTGCAGTTTCAGAGCAGAAAGGTATGTTTTACGCCCCTCTCCTCCCTTTTTATTTTCCTTTAAATGTCACAGTTTCCTTACATTTCACCAAACTATGCTTGGATTGACCCTGTGACCTTGGTTAATTTGAGGGTTTTGTATTTCAGCTTGTGTACTGAAAGAAGAAATTAGAGAGAGTTGTCCCCAGAACACAAATTCTGTTCACTGGTAAGGACTTGACTGGGGGAAATTTGTCTAAATAATTCTAGAAGCCAAAGTTGCAGCATAGGCAAAAATACCCCCCACAACAAACCCAAAGCAGGTGCTGAGGTAAAATAATAAGGTACAATTTGTCTCTGCTGAGGCTAAATGTCTGACTTCAGCACTGCTGAGCACTTTAATCTTGAAACAGAAAGACTGGTGCACCATGTTAGAGCACTGAGTAACTTCACAGGCAGTCTTTGCTCTGGCTCTGGATGATGTTTGAAATTTCAGAACTTGAAATGAAAAATAAATTAATCAGAATCTGACTGATTCCCTGTAGGACTGTTAGGGGGAAGAAGAAAAGAAATAATCCTTGTAGTTTACAGAGGGTCTTCATTGGCCTTTATAATTAAATATGTGAGACACCCTCCTGCAAAGCTGCAGAAACTGAAGTCAGTGCAGGGGCAATGCAGTTCCTCCAGGATATTGGCAGTGAGTCTTGTACACTTCAAATGATGCATGGTTTAAAGAACATCTTTTTAAAATTGTTTCATCCACTTTTAAAAGCTTACATTGAATGAAGTTGATCACTTTCAGTGAAAAACTGTTCCAGTGTTTAATCAGCCTTTGTGATGGTAAATTATTTCTTATTCCAGACTGAATTTGTGTGACTTCAGCTCCCATCTGTTGGCTCTTGTTTTTCTTTTACAACAACCTTAAAAGCTGCCACCACAGCTCTGTCTTTCACCTGTATGTACAGTGATCAAGCTACAGCTGAGGCTTTTCTTGAAAGCTAAGTATATTTAATGCCTTAAGCCCTGCATTGTAAGGCTTATTTCCCAGCTGGGGAACCACATTAGTGGCTCTACCTTAAATTGCTCATTGCTTTTTCCCATCTTCCTTGAGTTAGACTGGGAGCAACAGCCTAATGAGAGCTTCACCGAAGCTGGGTTTAGAGGTGATACTGACTTTGTTCTTCTTCAGTTATCTTCTTTTTAATCACTCAGGGATAGTAATAGTCTTTTCTGCCACTGAACACTATTGGGAAATAATTTTGAGGCAATTACTTGTGATGGTCCCTAAGCTTTTCCCTGTTATTCTATTTTTGAATTGACATTATGACTTGTCTCCAAATTTATTAGATGACAAAGTGATGTATTAAAATGTATTTTATTTATCTGTAGTTAACTGGCAGTATATATAAGGTTTATACCATCTGTTCATCTGCAGGATGCCTAGTTACAGCTGCCCTTTCTGCATTGCCTTTGCCCTTTGAAATACACAAACTAAGCTGGCAGTCCTACCTCCCTTTAAAAATTTCCTTCTTTTTGGGACTAAAAGTTAAACCTCAGTGCTTCAAAGAGGTCTTTGGCTCTCTGCTCAGTATTTGGGGTGGTTAATTTGGAAACAGCAGCAACTTATGCTGGCTCTTGGTGTCTACAGGAAATTTTTTTTTCGTTCACAATTTATCCATAAAATACAAAATAAATATCTGCTCAACCTTTGCACATTGATTGAAGAAAAAAAGATCCATTGCAAGTAATAGATTTTGTCCTCATCTAGAATTCTGTTTTCCTCCTATATTTTCAAATTCTGTGGTACTGAAATTAACCTATTGCCCACCTTTAGTTTATTCCTTTAACTTCTAGTGTCTATCATTATTGTCTTACAGTTAGTAACATGTTAATAGCTAATTTAATGTCCTTTCATTTTACACATGGAAAGTCCAGACTGTGTGGTTATTTTCATACTTCCCTTTAACATGGATGGTATTTATGATGACTTAATTCTTTTAAATACACCATTGGAATTCTAGCTGTTTGATTGAAACATCTTTTTAGATAATTTCACTAATTTTTTTGGAAGGTAGGGGCTAAGAGGATGAAGAGGGAAAAAATTCAATCTGAATTCTTTTAAAAGGTGAATTTTCATTGATTGTCAATGGGATTTGGGAACCCATCCCTCCCTTGCGATCATGGTCTAAATCTGGACAAATACTCTGTTATGTATGGAGAATTAGCTTGCAAACTGTTCATTTTATCCCTTCATTCCTCTGAAATACCATAGGAATACATAGCATTTTATTCTGGAGCTAGTGATATTAGCAACATTTCAGCAGTGGTTTCTTTTTGCATATAGAGAGGGCATCTAAATCTTCAATTTTTCCTGCAGTTAGATGAAATTCTGCATCAACTTTTCAGTTCACCTTCACATTGCCTCTGTTGTCCTTAAGAAAACAGACAAGCAAAAAAAATATAAAACCCAATAAAATTTTGAGAAAAAGGAGAAGCTGATATCTAAGGTAAATTCCAGGTATTAGGAGACTGAGTTTGCTGACCTTGTATTTACCCCTACAGTTGAATTATAGTGATATTCCTGTGTAGCTGCAAAAGAAGAGTCCTTTGAAAATGAGGCAAAAGGTAGCATTACTTGCCTTGGGGCAACTGTTTCCTGCTCCTGATATTCCCAGTGCTTGCAGTTGGAATTACAGACCCACCAGGGTTGTCCCTCAGCCACCCTGACTGGCCTCTCAGAGAGTGACCAGACAGCAAGCTTTTTGTAGCTTAATTAAAATACCTTTCTGTTACATTTTATCCTTCCCCATCTTCCATGTTGAAGGTTGTCTTCTTTGATTAAACAGATGCATAAATGACATTGGTGCCAGAGCATTTATGATGGATAGTGAAGCCATCTCTCCTGTTGATCAATCTTTTCTGCTGGAAAAACACTGACCATGCAATTTTAATGTTGAGCTTGAGATATAGAAGCTATTTAATGGGTAGAGGAAAATTACCAATGAAGACTTCACAAGTAAAATTTGCAGCAGCAATGATTGGAAGAGCTGTAGAAATAAAAAGCATCTGAAGACATAAGAACAAAAGGAGAGGTTTTTAAAATAAGTAAAAGAAAAGATGTGGATCTGACTCTCACCTAATAAGAGTGCCCCTCAGGCAGTGTAACTGGTGGGATTACAGATGGAGCAGCCAGGAGTTCCCGTACTATTTATTCTGTTTCATTAGGTAGACAGCTCAGGTGTGCTGAGCTCAAGTACATGAAGGTGCTGTAGCTTTGGGTGATGCAGGGTCTTGGAGCTCAGACATGTTTGTTCTCAGATAACCAATGGTTTCAGAAAGAGGCAGCTCTCCACATTATCTTCTGAAATAAATAAGTGAATACTTTTTTTTAATCTGGGCTTTGATTTCAGATTAGGCAGCACTATTCATTCAAGGATTTATAAGACTTTAATATTGAAATTATATCTGTTGAATAGCGTGATCTTTCATGCTCATTCTAATTTCCTGAAAACTCCTTGGACAAAAAAATCTGTGAATGATTGATGTATTTATGAAAATATATTGCAAACAGCAAAATGTTCAGATGCATCATGCCTGCAATATAAAAAAAAAGATGTCACATTAGTTATTAATGTGTAATTATTTTCTTGGTTAGAGACAGGTGAAGAACCTGACTGTACCAGAGATGGGAGTGTTTTGGAAGTAGCCCAGGACTGGTAGATTGTGCCAAAATGTTAATGAGTGGGACCTCAAGTCTCCAGGCAATTTAGAAATTTCAAGCAATTGCAATTAAAGCTGATGCAGGAGCCTGCACAGAAATATTTTGGTCTAGCACACTGTGTTCTTGGACTTGGGAGGCTGAAGCCTCTGGGAACTGCATTTCTTTACTGGTCCCTCTGAGATTCACCCCAGTGCTGCTGGGGAGCTGTGCTGCATTGCAGGGCTGCTCTCTGTGCTCACCAGCTGTCTTAGGCACCCATGGACACCCTGGTTGTGCAGAGGACCCTGTGCCTGTGTACACTCAGGATGGCCAGGGTGCCTGGCCCAGCCCTGCTGCACACTTGGTGTCCATGTAGCATTGTCCTGTTTGGAAGGAGGCTCTGTGCAGGCTGTGTTTTCTGGCAGGCTGCAGCTCATTGCAGGACAGAGAGCCAGGACATTGAAAGGTACAGAGGTACTGCTGGGGTGAGCCCTGTTCCAGCAGGGAGGGTGCAGGGGGCTGGTACAGAGCCCTCGGGTAACACTTACAGCTCCCAACCTTCCCTGAGAGAATCTGGTGTGTTCACAGCCTGTGGTCTCCAGGGTTGCTCTGCAGCATGGTTTCACTGACTATGAGTTGTCACACTTTGCAATGGGGCTTTGATTTCCAAATAGCCTATCTCATCTTTGAAGCAGAGTCGGCGCTCTTTAAAATGAGACAGCAGCAGTCAGACAGCAAGAGCAAGGGGAATGTCCACCAGCAGCATGAACTGTAATTAGGATCTTTCTTGAGGAGACTGTCCCTTAAACATTTGTGCTAACATGATTATTGGCACTGCAAATCTAATAAACACCACAATACAAAGTTGAGGAAGGCTTGCAGCCTGAATGCATAAACAAAACCTTGGGTCTGTTTTATGATGATGGAGTGAGCACTAGTGCATGAATGCATTATGAGGTTTACCTGCAGCTAAGGTATGGATTTGTTTCTGTACCTACACTTGGTACCAAACCTCAACGCCAGTCACGCAAGTTCTTTCAGCCTCTGTCAGAAAGAACAAGAGAAGATCTCAGCAGACATGATACGGTGCAGCTTTCCTCAAGAAATGGGGAAGCAAAAGATTGACCCCTCTGCCTCAGAGAGTCTCAGAAAGCTCATGCTGCATGGGAAAGATTAGTCTAAGGGACCCCTATGTTCACTCCTAATTTTGTTGTGAACTTCATTTGAATATCAGGCACCAAAATGGAGAGTACAATAGAGCTTTCATTTTTATATATCTTTGGAATTAAGAGCCAGAGATTTTGCTCAGAAAGAAAGCTATTTTGGATTCTGAACTGCAAAAAATGATATTCAGAAACCTTTTGTTTTTATTTTTCTTTGGCAGTTTTTCACAACGAAGTCAACCAAACATTGGCTGAAAGAGAGAAATGAAGTCTTTTACTTAGAGGTTATTTTTCCTGCAGGTATTGTCCTGTAATATTCCATATATGCTTTCTTAAATCTGTAATGAATTCAGTTATCTAAAAAATAGGTGGAAAATTCCTACCAAAAAGTCTACAGCTGAGAACTGTATTGGATATATGAGAGAGGCGAGAGTAGTTGCTGTATCTAAGAAAAATTTAATGTGAGAACATTGGGAGGAGGGGGAATCCTAAGCAAATGCAGTAGAAACAGGGGAGAAACTCTCCTGGAAACAATAAGAAGATAATGAAGAAGTCAATTTTTCCTCTAGTAATGGCCACTACAGGATATCTAGAAGAGGAAGAAGACTTTAAGCATAGCTTATCTAGTCCTGTATTGCTAAGCAACATTTTCAGGCTTTAACTGTTCTGGCTCAGAATGGAAACAATACAGAAAATGTGTGTATTGTATGGGTGGAGGAGGAGGTAGGTGACTCAGGTCCTCTTGGTGTAAAGAAAGTGTATTACAGGCAGGCCCCAAATGCCAGTTTTTGTGCTATACAATTATGGGTATTGGAATAGAGCCTGGGGAGAAACATGGGTTTTGTGCCTGGTTCTGCACTCAGGTGCAGCTAAGCACTGCTTTGTCCCAGCACCATCTTTTACCCATAGGTCAGCATCCTTCTGTCTCCTGGCTGAAAAAAATTCCTCATGTGGGAAATGGACCACTGGAGTGGCACAGAGGGAGCAGGCCATGACTAAGGTTACATTCATTAACTCATTGAAAATACTGTTTTGCCACAGCTTACATAGGAATATTTTAAGGTGGCCAGCTTTTGTCAGGGTAATTTTTAAACTTATACTTTACTGTGAGAGCTAAAGTTTGGTTAAAGCGTTGCCGCATGTGGAGGGGAGCAGCATCTGTTCTGGCCTTCATTTTGCAGAATGAGGTCTGAGGGGGAGAGCTGGCAACTTTTGCCCCCTCAGGGCAGTGTCAGGCAGAGCTGAGAACTCTCTGGTGTGGAGCCTCAAGAGCTGCTAAACTTTCTCTGCTGCTGACAGGCTGGACAGAAACTCCACTGGAATCCCAGCATCCGCCGGTCGCTCAGCTAGGGGCACAATGCTGAGAGCTATTAGCATTACCAGGAGCAGTTTACAGAGTAATAAATAATGGAAAGAAGGTTTTCCTGCCAGGACTGCATGTATGGAGGGGTTTTACGGTACAAAAAAAATGTCCCTTGGCTTTGACTTTAGGGGAGCTTTGTTTAATTTCTAGATTTGTCACAGACATATCCAATTGTAGTTAAGCCTAATCTCTGTTCCTAGAACAAATGCTTTCCATAAATAACATAATTAGCTAATCTTGTAATAGTATAATACTTTCTGTGACCTTTAAAGTGGCTATGAATTTAAAATCACCTTTTCTTATTCTTTATTTTGATTTTGTAATGAGAGCAAGAAGATGCAGTACCCTTGCTAGTCCCTGGGAGTCACAGTTTTAATACTTATTGCAGCTGCAGAAGCATCCTCGACTGGATGTCAGGAAGGAAGCAATGGCTGGGACCCTTCCCTGTAGAAACTCTGCTGAAAAAAAATACCATTTCTACTAAAAATATAATTTATACAGGAGCAAGCATTTTTTTTCTCCATGAAAAACTTAAATTGTGCAAAATGCTGAAGGCTTTCTGATCAGATTTTCAGTTTTTAATTTTGGGTTGGTTTTGATCTGAAACTGCTTTCTTTTTAACTGTACCATGGCTCCAAAACAAACCAGCCTACTACATTTGCTTAAGAGCAGCTTCAACTGAAGTAGCATCTGAGTGTTGGTACATCTGAATGTAACTGATATTCACTTAACTCACTCCTGTGCACAGATGAGTTTGGAAGTTTTTATGACTGTTTCCCCACTTAGTCATGCATTCTATGGAGCTATGCTAGAGAAACCAATAACCAATTCTCATGTGAAAATTATAAATGCTTAATTTTTACATGATATTACTATGCTATAAAAAAACACCAAAACACCAAAAAACAAAACCAACCAAACAAACAAAAAAACCCTTAAAAACAAAAACAACAACAACAAACCCCCCCCCCCCAAAAAAAAAAAAACCCACAAAACCAAAAACCCACAACCAAAAATACAACCTAAGGTATTTTTATATTATGACAACTTTTTTATCCCAGAACGAATTTTCATCTTTTAAATTTGTATAGGAGTTTGAATAACTTCAGTGCTGCATTTTGCTGTAGTGGGAATTTTATAAGATCATGGAATATGCTGAATTGGAAGGGTTGCCAAGGATCATTGAAGTCCAGCTTCTGGCCTTGAACAGGACAACCCCAAGAGTCCCACTGCCATGTGCCTGACAGTGTTGTCCAAACATTTCTTGAGCTCTGCTAGGCTTGGTGCTGGGACCACTGCCCTGGGGAGCCTGTTCAGTTCCCAGCCACTCTCTAGCAGAAGAATCTTTTCCTGATATTCAACCTAATTGTCCTCTGAATCTTGACAGTTGTAATTAGAGCTGTTAGAAAACTAATGATCTTATTGTAGAAAGTCTGCAACATAAACAGCTACAGCTGCTCTTTTAAGAAGGGTGAAATGAAATGCAATGTTTTGGTCACTGTGACCTGCAAAGCTTTGACTGCAGCCAAGGGTTAAACCCAGCAAAATTAAAACCCAGCAATGCTAAATATACTTTGTTGGTGAAAGGCTGCAATCCTTCCCTGAAAGCTTTAGCAGACCGAGGTAGGAGATCTGACTTGTTTTTCCAGTGGCCAAATGGGTGTTTGGGCAATGGGTCATAGTATGAAAACACTGTTAATCCTGGTGCTTTGCAGGAAAAAAAATGGTGGCTTCTGGCAACAGTGCTGAGAATCTTAGTTGTAAAGCAGTAAAACTTTCTAGCATCGATAATACAGTAACCAATGATGATGACT
Source organism: Cinclus cinclus (assembly GCF_963662255.1). Taxonomy (NCBI): domain Eukaryota; kingdom Metazoa; phylum Chordata; class Aves; order Passeriformes; family Cinclidae; genus Cinclus; species Cinclus cinclus. The sequence continues at coordinate 10,793,838 of NC_085060.1, forward strand.
GCATTCCAAGGGGATAAAGGCTAAATATCTGGAGATTAAATATAGCAAACATTACCTTTCTGTGGAAAACACAGCAGCAGCCATTCAGTATAATCCATTGAAATCCAGAGCCACCTGAAATGCCAGATGGCTGTATTCTGTATTTCAAAAATTGCATTGTAGAGTATTTAAAAGTATAAACTACAGGATTTTTTTTTCAATATTTAAGTTAAAACTGGTATACTACAGGAAACTTCTGTGACTTAATGTAAGAATTCTGCTTCTGTATCTGATATTTGAATCAAAGATCTTCAACCATAACACTTGAATGAAAGGACTGGATTTGTGAAACATTTTGGGGATTCTAGATCCATAGACATAAGTACACCACTGAAATAAACTGGAAAAAGTACATTATTAATTTTTTCATACTACACATAAAATTGAATTTGTTGTCTATAGGATCAAATTTCTGGACTCCAGGCTCATCTTAAAAGATTCAAGATGACTGGGGCTTTTTTTTTATATTTTTGAAACAACTGTTAGATACAAAAACATACTACATTTAATTCAGTGCTTTAAACAGTAACTTAAGCAGAGCCAAACTGACATTCTGCTCTAACAGATACAGCCATCCCCTCACCTTCCTCCAGCAGCCTGAGCAGATGGATGAGCTTTGTGCTATGCCTTGGAGGTAAACCAGCTTTGGGATGTGCCTCAGACCATGGTGCAAAGTGACTTGATGTAAGGGCCCTCTACTGGGAATTTTTGTCACCAGTCCATATTCCCAGTAGGTGTTGGCTGCCATCAGTCCTGGAGATAGGGGTTGGATGGGAGAGTCCTGGTGTGTATTGGGCTATCCATGACTAGATGATCGTAAATGTCTTTTCCAACCTAGTTCATTCTGTGATCTCCATTATGTCCTCCCAGTCATGAAAAGCTGCTGGGGATCTTGTGATGCTGTACCCCCAAAACAAGGTAGGAGATGATTATTAATTTAGCAGTGAAACAAACTGCACTGTACCAAAGCAGACTTTTGGTGTCATATAGTGACCTTTAAAATTTTTTCTCAGTTTTTTTGCAATGCTTCCTGAGATGCTGCTGTGCATTTTTGGTTAAAGGGGCTTTACTTCCTTAGAGGCAGATTTTCTACTTAAGGAAGCAAACCACAGAAACCACAGAAAGCTTGTAACCCAGTTGTTGAATTAGCAAAACATACATCATATGTACAGTGCAGTTTTTGCATCATATGTCCAGTGCAGCTGTAGGTATGTCTGTATACAAGGATGATGGTTTACATCACCCATGACTGTGAATTTGGAGCAGTTGGCAGAATCCAGCTCCCTGTGTGGCCAGCGCAGGGATCTCAGTCCCAGGACCAGACAAGGTCAGGGCTGTCCCCAGGGGCTGTGTCAGAGCTGGGATGGCTTCTGGCTTGATTTCACTGCTTTACAGTCCCCAGCTCTGCGGAGGTTTCTGGCCTGGCCTTTCACCAGAACTGGGATGCATGTGTTTGTCTGAGTCTTTGGGATTTCTGCACATTCATCACTTTCATCTGATCTGTTATCCTGGATTAAAAAAAAACTAAAACCCCCAAAGTTTTACTTGAGTAGTTGTTGAAATGATTTCTGTTAAATATAGAATTGGTTAGACCTAAAGATGATGCATTTTCTTAGGAGAGAAGACACAGAGAGGCACCTGGAGCTCTGCTTCACTGCTGGAACTTTCATAAGAATTTCTGTAGAGAGGTTGATTTCCTTCTTCATTTTGAATGTGCTTTTCCAGGGTTTTTGTGCTGGAAGCAATGGCAGAAGCCTTTGTTCCCATTTGTAACCATAAGAACTTGTGGCAGAAGGCCCAGTAAGGTCTTTTCCAGCTTGTTGCCTTCCCAGTTCCTAGTACTAGTCTGGCCTTTTGGGACTTTCTCAAAAAAGGAGAAATGGGTTTGCAGATACACTTATGCAAAAAGCAAAGTGGTTTGTATATGGTATCGCTTAAAGAGAGAAATCCATGGGCAAACCCTTCTCTCCCTGTAGGAAACTTGAGTCATGTGGGGTTATAGGTTGAAGAGGAGGTGTGTTACACCTTACCTGACACCATATAGAACTCTTGGCCTCCAGGATGGATGTCTCTGGGGACAGGACTGTACTGCAAACTGCACATTATGAACTTCATGTCTCCGACTTTTTGGTGTGAAAAGTGGTGCTGGCAGGGTAGGCTGAGGTATGTGGTTCTGTGCAGTGAGTGTTCCCTACACATAGATCTGCTTTTGGCTCCAGCTGCCTGTGCAGTGTCCATGAACTGGATGGACTTGTGTTTATTTGTGTCTGGGAGGAAGCCCGTTAGAGTTGCAATGCTCTGTAGCCTAAATAACCTCTTATTTTTCAGGTAAGCAAGAGAGCTATTTCTGGCAGAAAATAAGTGGATCTTTAAACTCTTGAAAAGAGAGATGTTTTTGTTTGTTGGTGGAAGTGCTTGTTGGGAGCAGATTTGTTAAAGGAAACATGACATGTTTCTCCTTACTGCAGATATATAATCTATTCACTCTGAAAGTGTAGTCAGGGTAGACTGCTGTACCCATTCTTCCCTTGGAAAGAAAAAATGGTTGTTTAATTGACTTCTCTGAGATTAAAATCTGATTCGGCTTCTGTAAATCACCTCTTTGGCTGCCAGTTTCCTGTGATAGAGATCCTGTGAATCCTTCATGGATGCTGCCACCACATCCCTGAGGCACAGATACCTGCTGGCTGCCTGGAGAGCTGCCACCTGTGAATCTTGCTGTCCCTTGTGGCAATGCTCAGTGCTGACCTTCCCCAGAGAGAGCAGTGGACCACGCTGCAGAGTAGCTTTCTCCTGATGTGCAAAGCACAGGGAAGGGAGAGCAGCACAAGTCAAAGGAGCAGCTGTCCTGTCCTGTCCTATCCTGTCCTCAGTTGCAGAATGAAGAGCAGGTAGGGACCAGGCAGTGTCCAGCACCTGCAAAGCCAAATGACTATGTTCTGACTCTACATTAACTTCGTTTACAAGGTACTACATAATTTCGATAAAAATAGAATTGAACTGGAACCGAGTTTTACTGAAACAACGTGAACATGGTGGTGTATTGCAACTGTTACCTCAGGCTTGGCTAGCAGCAATTTAGTGATCAAAATAATGTAGATTAAATAATAACATTTCATTTAAATTGTTTAAAAAGAAATAAAGTATCAATATGATTTGTTGTTTGCTGGTTTTTTAAAAATTAAATTGTCAAGTCACATCTGTATTTTGTTTTGTGCCATGACTTTACTACCAGACAGTAGAGTTTCTTATCACAGCAAATGTCTTGGGAAGGGGATTGGAATAAATCAGTAGCAAAACTAAGTGCCATATTTGTGTTTACAGTTGGAGGCTGCTATGAGGTTTTTCTGAACCATCTCAGGAGTAGCAGCTGCAGCTTCTTTGGGAGGATATTTGTTCTGATATTAAGGAAATGGAAAGTGGAGGAGAACAATGGGCTTGTATTTGGCTAGGATTTACCAGGCTCTATTACAGTTGGTATGATGTATATTAAATAGATCAAGCTTACTGATATCAGTTTGTCCCTCTAGTAATAGAAAGGAGCCCATTTAATGCCTGTATTTATTGTTGTTGCTTCATCCTCCCACACCATGTGGAAAAATACCTGTATGTTTTAAGAATCTAATTCAAATTCTTCCCCTGCTTGAAGTGGATGAGGCTGTTGGTGAAGCCAAGGGTTAATTATAGCCAGAGCAGTACCAATTCCTGGTAGGCTTATAAAGCCCCTGAGAGCTCTGCTGAGGATGAAACTGTGGAAAAAGAACTTTTTCTCAGCAGAAGAAACTAAAATTCTGCTTCATTGATTTTTGCCCAGTCCCAGCAGTAAAACAAGGCCTTGAGAATTGTAAAGCTTTCTGTTGAGCAATATCTGAAGTTGGGTAGCCTGCTTGTCTGAGAGATGGTAGAGTCTGAGGCCCTTTAAATGCCACTGCATTGCTTTTTTATTTATTATTCATTCAGTGAATAAATCAAATAGCTGCAGGCATCCATCTGTCATTTTGAGGCCTGTCCCATCAATTCAAATATGCATCTGCACAAAGGAACGACCTCTCAATATACTCACCTCTGTCCGCAGCCTCCTCACCCGTCTGGAAAATAAAAATAAAAGCTGATGGATGAGTTACCCGAACAACCAGCTATTTTGGTTCTTTCCTCTGGGTTTTGGGACGATCTTTTACCCTCTCCTTTTTCTGGGAGAGGTAAGAAACAACTGACAAGTGCCTTCCAGGGTGTTCAGTGAAATGAAGCTCTTGATGAATCCATACATGCTTCATCACCTTTGAACCCCGAGTGCTTTGATGCTTGTGCCCCAGCTCCTGGTACCCGAGGGTGCTGGTTTGGGCACACTACCCAGACCCCAAGGCCAGATGTTGGCTCGGGCAGAGTTCCGCAGCTGTCATCAGATGTTGCTTTCAGTTTCTGAGTCTGAAAAGAAGTGGCCAGACATTCCAGTGTTATTCAAAAGCTGCATCTCTCTCCTTTTTCTTCTTTTTTTCCCCTATTAGTGAAAACTCCCTTGACTGATCTCTGTCACAGACAGTTGTTTAGTTAACCTGGGAGATTTCAATCCATTTGCATTTTTTCCTCAGGTTTTGTCATAATATGCTTTCAACTGAAGCTCTCAAGGTTTTTTTTGCATTAGAAATGAGCAGAGTTCAGGGGAGAAGCCTTTAGTGTCACATTTATGCTCTCTGTTTAGAATATACTTTTGTTCAGAGCTAAAGATAAAGTTAAAGGCAAAGTTCTTTTAGTCCACCCCTTCCTCCCTCCCTCCCAAATGTGCATGTGCACATGAGATCAAATTCACTGCAAACTCCCAACTGTTAAAATCTTCTTTTAAGTTTTAAAATAATTCATCCAGATTTCAGTCTTGTTGAGCTTGTTTGAGGGCACAGGAGAAATGCATGAGCCACAGACAAAGATACAAATTCATGTGCTTCTTAAGTGCATATTCACAGTTAAAATTGACTTTGTGATTCTCCTTGCCTTTCTAATCTTTGCCTAAAGAAATAGGTTTTCAAATACATACAGTCTAACCAATATCTCTGTTTAAATCTGAAAACCTATTCTAGGGAGAATTTTTTCCAGTTGCTTGGTCCTGTTACCCAGAATCATCTCTCTTTTGGAATACCCTATTATTTATGACAACAGGCATGATGATGATCCACATAAAGCATAGAACCAATACAAATGCCTCTTACCAAATATATGCTGAACATATCCTTGGGCATTAAAGAAGTCAAGTGGATCAAGGAGTAGCTACTACTTTGCAGACATCTGGTAAAAGCCCAGATTGTTACTGAATGTCCCCCAGCAATGAAGTAGTACCACAGATAAATAACTAGTCCTATGAAAACATCTGTTAATTTTTATGTTCACTGGGGAATTCACACCACAAAAAAATGCTGCTCCTACTTTTACCTGGGTTGCTTTTTAATTAGGACTAGATGGTGCAAGTGGGATATTAGCAAAATTCTTTTCAGTTGACACCATTGTAAAAATGTTAATCTAATTTTATTGATTGTGAGAACCAGTATGAAATGTCTGACTTTGTACTTCTTGATGGCAGCCCACAGGGGTTTGTAAGTCATTTGTTCCTTCCTTGTGCAGTTCTGCTTTGCTGGGTGAACAGTCTGTTTCTGCAGCATTAGGGATCTCTAGTGTGGCTGGATCAGGCTGCATTTGCAGGACCAAACTGCCTGGTTCTCCTGCTGTTCTCATCTTCAAAGGAAAATGAGGGAGAAGATTGCAGTGTTACACAGGTCAGGATATGGAAATTGTACAAAGAAATGGCTGTGTAGTGGTTGAGGCCTGGGTGTCAAGGAACAGGGTACCCATGGGGTAATGCTCCCCTGTGCCATTAACTCCCTTTCCCCAAATTTATCATTCTTAGGCAGCTCCTGCAGAGCTTGCAGGCTCTGCACTGTGGCTTCTCCTAAACTTCACTGAGCAGCAAAAGACACATTATGCTGCTTCTCTTTGGTATGAAATGTAAATTCAGAACAACTCAGTTGGGTGTCATCCCTGGTGGCAGTGGTGTGCCTCTTGGGTATCCTTGGCTGTGCACCTGGGGCTCCTTGTACCCGATGAGGAACCAAAGCACCTCAGCTGCTGAAGAACCTCCACTGCTCACTCTGCTTTTCTGCTTCATGCTCAGTGGTGAAGGGAGCAGGGAGCCCAGCATTCTTCAGTGGTACTACTCAGGTTGAAAATATCTCCTGTTTTTTGTTGGAGGCTGGGCTGTGTCTTGCAGAGGATACAGGAGTTATAAAGCATCTGGAGTGAGCAGAAAAATGAGGGTTTGTACTGCTGGGTAGGGGAGGTCTTCTGTGAAAAACAATGCATTTGCAAAAGATTTGAGGTTTTCAGTGGGGAACTGCTTTTTTGTTTTTTGTTTCAAGTGGAAGTCAGCTTTCAGCTTATATAGATTTATCCACTTTGGGGTACAAAATCCTGCTTTCTGCTCTGTGCTATTTTTCCTGATGCCACAGGAGGCTTGATTTTTCCCTGACAGCTAGCTAAAGGGCACGTGTATTTGACAACTTCTTCATCAGTGAAAAAGTAGAAAAGACATTAGTCTAAGGCCATGTGCAGCACCGTAGTACCAAGGACTTTATTTTTACTTCAAAAAATAGAGGAAGCTTCTTACAGTGGTGTAGGGTTAACTGGGAAATCGAATTTCTCTAGGTAAGTTCTAGCATGTGATCTGTGTATGGAGAGAACTGCTTTCCAGAAACAAATGAAGTGACAGAGGATGGAAGGGCAAGTAGGAGGAGAATGGGGAAGCCTCACATCTGCAAGAAATATGAGAAGTTGGGGTGCTCTTGGATCACACAAGATTAGCCCTACTTGCTGGGAATAACAGCACTGTACTAATTAGCTAATGGGCATCGATTTTTAAGTTATTTCTATTGTAGCATAATGTAGAGGCTTGGATGAGTGTATTATGCACACACAATTCAAAGGCAGTCCTTGCACTGAAGAACTTTTCAGGGAAGGGAAACCAGACTGGTATTTTTTGTGTGCTGCTTCTTGCTGGCCCTTTTGAGAGTTTTCATGGTCTCAGTGGGATATTTTGTGAATGTATGGTGAGATGTGAGTTTGAGGGGACAGAAGTCCTCAAGTGAGCAAAATACATATGTGCCTTCTGTAGTTAAACAGGTAAATGACCCCTGGAAGCCATGGGATTGTGAGAATATCGGAGTGTAGGCATGTGGCTTAGGCTGCTGTGAAAGAGTAAAGTCAGCGGATGAGAGAAGGGCAGAGAGCAGAGGACTGTGAACTTCTCGTGTACACTGGCTCCAGGCATAGCCCTAAGTACCAGGAATGAACTCACAGCTCCTCTGAAGATTTTGTAGTTCTGTTACTGACTTCAGCTGAGACACGGTTTCCCAAGTCTTTGTTTCCATTTCATAGCCTTCTGTTATGATCCCCTAAGCAACTGAAAAGGTTTGGGCTTCTGCAGATGAATCCTTTTCAGACATTAAGTTTCCTCGACAGTTTTAAATGTCAACCTGTTCTTAGTTGCTGGATTAATGAAGCTTATTATAGGTTATGTTAATTAGTCTGTGTATGTAGATCTGCATTTATAAGTAGCGTGGAAACATGTTTTAACAGTTTTACATAATGACAGGTGAAACACTTGTGGAGTTGAAAACTTGTCCACAGATTTTTTTCCTGGGCAGACAGAGCCTCCCTGCTTTGTTAAGGGATTTAGAAACACCTTTCTTTGTGGACAGAGGAAGGAAAAAAGGTAAATTGCCAACACATCCAGTGGGCATTCTGTGTGTAATGGTGACAAGTGCCATTTAGGATGATGCCAGTCTAATCTGATTCCCATTAAAATGCAGTATTTGAGGTTTTATTAATACTTATCTGCACTTGAGGCTGACATTACTACAAGAAACTGCTTTAGTGTTTAAAAAATCCAAACAACCTACAGACCAATCCCCAGACTTTAATTACATAGAATGATAAAAATAAACCTTAAGAGAGAAAAATCCATGCCAGCTGTGGGGAAAAAAAAGGCAAAATGATAAATCGTTTAGTGACATGCATAAGGACATTTTTAAAAACTGAATTCCTTTGTCAGATTTTTTTTTTTATACCAGGAAGAAACTGTGCCTTTTAGAGCTGAGCTGGAACTGGTCTGTGTAAGATGGTATTTCTGTTATTAACGAGAGAGAGGACGAAACAGAAAATGTGAGTTAGTAATTTCTGCACGCTAAAGAGGAACAATCCCTTTTAACACTTAATTAGATTAAGCTGCGTCTTTACAATTTGAAATACTTATTTGCAATATGCATGAGGTGAAATCATATTTCTATATTGGATTTGTGTAGTTGTCTTATAAAAACTTTGTTGCAAATAAATATATCCTAATTTTGGAAAATAAAAAAGACTGGCAGGCAGATAAACTGAATGCTGGGCCCCTCTTGTTTGCACATTATTGGAAATAGTAAAGTTCCTCATTGTTAGGTGAGTGCAATAAAGAACACTTTATATCTTCCATAATATTGCTTATTTATATCTTCCATAATATTGCTTATGGAAGAGTCAGAGAAGAATCCAGATTTCACTCCTGTGACTTTGAGATAACAGGAATGAAATGCAGAAACGTTTGTTTAACTTCGAACACATGAAGAGAACTAATCTGAGTAATGCAGTGAATGTGGATTTTTTTTTTGTTTGTTGTTTGTTTGTTTTTTTTTTTCCCCAAAGTCACATTGACAATGACATTCTTCATTCAGGCTGGGAATTAAAGGCAAAATATTTTAACTAAGTCTGTTTTGTATGGGATAGGCAGCTGAAATCCTTGTTCCACTGTGTGTGTGACAGTACTAAGGAATGATTCATTTTGGTGTAACACTGAGCAGCTTACACCAATAGGGCATGTGGTTACATTTGAAAGTCATATACTCTGCTCCACTTGAGAGTCCAGGATTTTTTTTTTTTTTGATGCTGCTCTGGGAATCTGTGTTAGAGTTTTAAAGAAATAATACACATAGTAGCTTTAAAGAAGAAATCCAGTAATGGTTGTTTTGTTTGTTTAGATGCTGCCCTGTATATTGCAAGTGAAATTATTGAAGTCAGTATTTTGCTGTCTGTCGCAGTGTGGAACTGGATGGTGCTGCCTCTCCTGGAATCTTCTGAGAAAGCCACTCAGATAGGTACAGTCACTGAATTCTCAGTCATATACCACAGACAATTCAGGGAAGAAAGATGGAAAGGGTCTCCTGTATAGAGTTCCAGTGAAGTTTATTGCAAGGTCATGCTGAAGGAGTCCAGGAACAAAAGATCACTGCAGTGTCTTGGGTTAAAGTGTAGGGTCAGGGGGTGGTACAAGGGCAGGGCAAAGGGCAGTGACCTATAGAGAATAGAGGTTGATCAACATGGTACTGCAGGACACCATGAGGAAAGCCTTTCTGTCTCATTCCAGATAGTGAGGCATTCTCAAAGCCTGCGCCAGACTTTTCCAGGGCATTCCCCTAGAAGTTCCCCTGAAAGGCTCAAGGGCCTCCACAGCTGTCCTTATAACCTGTTACAAAATGGTAGTACTTGTGGCTGGGTCAAAGGGGTTTTTGCCTTTAATAAAAAGCTTGGATTATTTTTGTAGCTTTGGCTTCACATTAGAGGGGCATCTCTGTGCTAGACACCTATGACTTGCCCTTACAAGATAGAAAAGTGTAATGGGGGAAAATAGTATGTTTATAGTGCTGTAGGATCAAGTGTTTGTGGCCTCTGTGACAGGGTGACAGAGAGGGACACCAGATCTGCAGGATTGTGTAGGGCTCTGAACTGCGCTTAGTACTTTTTGTCAAGGACAGGTAGTGAAAGAGGAGAGTACAGGCTGTGCTGAAGCAGAAAAGAAGCCCTATCCAGCACCTCTGGAGGGAAGTCCTGTGATTTCCACACATCCATAGGTGTGGTTATGTATCAGGGACAGTCCTTGGCGGGTCAGAAATGCAGTGAGAGCAATCTCAGATGCAGCAGTTCTGCTACTCAGATCTGCTCTTTTCAGATATGATCATCAGCTCAAAGCAGGGAACAGGCCTGCTGCCTTGCACCCTCTTAAATGGGGTTTCCATGTGCCTTACTTTTGGTGTCAGGGCTGATGATAATATCTTGTCATGGGATGTGTCTCTGTTGCCTTCACCAATTATGGACTGTGACACCCCTATTCCTACCGAGATTGAATTCTTCTAACTTTATAATGCCTAACTTATCTGGTAGGATATAGTTTGTTTTGATGGTTTTTTTTTACAGCAGCCAGTTCCCTTCATAAAGAAGCAGGGTTGCTCTAGTGCTAATGATGCATCACTGTGTGTACAGGGTAGCAGTGAAGCAGCATAGCAGTTAAATGCAAACCTTCAGAAAACACATTTATGTGGTCATCTAAACTTTGTATTCACAACCCAACAGTATGGAAATTTACCCTAGGGTTGTGTAATGCAACACCATGGGGTGCACCACATAGTCTGAGAGGTGAGTAGCTGAGCTGGAAATCTAGCTGCTGAATTCAAGCTGCCAAATTAGTTTAGTGGGGGGAGATGTAAACCGTTTTTCACAGACTGAAATGAATTGCTGTAGGTTGTGATGCCCCTGACCTTTAAATATTTTTGACAGTAGAGCATAACCTGTTCTCATGAGAAGAAAATCCCCATCACAAAAAGACACCTTACATTATTCAAGTCTTTGGTGTGTGTGGATAAGTAATTTTATTTGGAAAAGTTGGTATGATTTCATCACGAGGATGCCCTCTGCTTTAATTTAATCTCCCTGACCTAAGTTCAAACCCATCACACATTGTATCAACTGCAAATAATTCCTTTGTAAAGACTGTCAGAAAGGAAATAAGGTTAAGTCAAAACCCTAGAGCTCTGCAGAATGCATGACTAGTGCATAGGAAGGGGTGATTGGCAATTGCTGGCCCAAGGGTCAGTTTTAAATTGTCCTTGCAAGAGTTGTCACCCTCAATCAAGGCTTCAGCTCAAAGACAAGGAAATTAGAGAAGTGCCTGTATGACTTGATCTCAACTTGGAAATTCTCAACAAGAGTGTAAAAGTTGGAGGTGATAATTTAAGAAGTACTAGAAATGTAACTTCCTCTCCACCTGAATGTTAATGACTAATACCACAAGCTACTTTCACACTGATTTTTATCTTCTGATTTAGCTTTAAGCCCTGGTTTCAGCTGGGATAGAGTTTTTTTTTTTTCTTTAGTAGCTGGTACTGTGATATGTTTTGAATTTAGTGTGAGAATGTTGATAACACACTGATGCTTTAACTGTTGCTCAGTAGTGCTCACTCAGTCAAGGACTTCTCAGTGTCACCTGCAGGGAGCAGGTGCACAGGGAGCCAGGAAAGAGCATGGCCAGGACAGCTGACCCAAACTGGCCAAAATATTTGCCACACCACGGAAGTCACCTCCCTCTCTTGCCTATTTTGTGCTAGAATTAATCTCTCACCCTGTCTCTGGAAGAGCATGAAAAGACACCAGCCATAATGAGTTATCAATGAGCTGAATTTCAGCAGCCACTAATACCAAACAACAAACAAACAAACCATCATATACAGAGCTTAGTTTTTCTAATGTAAGAGTTGTGGAAATTTGACTCTTAAGAAAGGGGAAACTAAGGGATAGGAAATAATAAGAAGGATTGCATTTCTCTATCTCTCACTCTCTCTGTTTTTGAATAATAATACAGGAAATCAAATGAGAAATAATATTTGTTACCATATCCTTTCTACATATACGTAAGATCATTGGAAATGTCTTGTGGAATATATCCAGCTGCTTTTATGGGCTTCCCTTCAATGTCTCTTTCAAAGTTAAATCTAACTTGACACCTTTCTCAGTGACCATAAATTTAGTTTATAAGAGAGTCTAGAAGCCTTTGATACTGATATTGTGTTGCTGCAATTACTGCCCATGGTCCTGAGGCCATTCTGAAATAAAAAGGGCTGCATAGTTTGCTTTTAAGTAATTCCCTTAGAGGCTCAATCAGTTTGATTTCTGAAACCTGTGCTTGGCAGTGAAGCTGATTAAATTCTGCCTGTACCAGGGCTGTGCACACTGGGTTCAAAACCTAGGTGCAATGTCATGTTCTCATAGTGAAGTTTATGAGAGTAAATTTTGATCTTTCAGAATCCAGGTTTCAAAAAACCCCAAACGAGGTCTCTCAAGAGTAAGAGAAGATAAGTTTGGAGATGGGCAGTAAGATAAGTAAAAAAAAGTAGATCCGGAGGTATGAGGCACAGACCTTTAGGTCACACCAAGTTACTTCTTTAAGCATATTTTTGTATAGGAACAGAGGTTGCATCTAGGAAAATGACCCAGGCAGCAAGAGGACATCAAGTTGAATCAGATGTAGATTGCATTAGCAAATTAATGTCCAGAGTTTGATGCACGTTTCTGTTACTTTTTTAGTAGTGTAAGGAAATGCAGTACATTGCCCCAGAATTAATTGTGTGTAATTAGAACACAGGGAAAGTGTTGCTGACTGTCCTGTAGTTTACCAATAGCCTATGCTTAGAGTATAATGTTGCATCTAGCTTTCAAGATGAATGATAGAGAAACCTGCAGACCTTTTTCATCAGTTCAGAATAAGTTTCCAGGACTCTCATGATCTTTCTTGCTTTGAGATTATCTGCATTAGCTTTTATATGACATTTTCAGGCTTGCTAATATCCTCCACTTCCAGTACCACAGACTTACATGCTCCACCCTCCTGTTATATCAGACTGTCTAGAAGTGGCCTAGATTACTGTTATTATTTTGGTTTAGGAGAGAAACATGCTGTTTTCCCCCCAATTGCTCTCATAAATTATACTAGGAAATGTCTGTCAAGTAATAGGAAGCAATGTATCCTTGGAAATGAAAGGGACGGAACTGTTAAAAATAATCCACTCCTCAGTAATTGTGGTGTACATCTCCAAGCCTTGCAGTCAAAGCCCTGAGCCAAACAAGAATAGGAGGTGGGTAAATTGGAAAGAAGAATTTAACCACTTAGTTATGGTAATTCTGTGGAAAGCGATAAACCCCTACTAATTTACCCTAAAGGACTCTGTCTAACAGGGGCCTGCCTTAAGAAAGATTTTAGTAATTCTCAGTAATTCTCGAGTCCTGAGAAAAACTTCGTTCCATGAGTGATCATGGAATTCAAAAAACATCTTCTTGAGGAGTGCTCAGTAGTGCAGTGATCTTGCCTCTAAACAGACATACTGAATTATTACCCAAATATTTTCTTGAGTGAATTCCAAGCAGCTCTGAGCATGAAGGGCACTGAGATATCTTTCCCAAGTAAATCCTTGCACTAGTGACTGCATATCTGGTTTCTGTTTTTCATTAACTTTGTAACAGAAAACTTCTTGGCTGAGATATTTTCATCACTAGCATGATTTTAAGCATATATGAAGGGCTATCTATATATATGTATATATATAAAAAAAGAATGGCATTCTTAAAGGTAACAACATACCTGAAGATAGCTAGTTGTAAGCCTTTATTGTTGTCAATGGAAAAGACAAAATGCTTTCCAATCATCAAAAAAATGTAACATTTGATATTTAGTATGGGTGTGAATATAATTAATTGATATGTATTTCTTGACTCAGGTAATTGAAGAAATATGAACAGGACAGGGTGTTAGAAAAAGCAGGGGAATTGCACATTATTGCTTTAGATGAACTGTCCTGGGTGACCAAAACCGTGAATGTAGCTGTGCAATACGAAAAAAGTAACTACATCCCTTGCAATAGTTTCAATATCTAGGACAGCCCTGCTGAAGGTTTTTGCTTCTGTTTTTCTGCAGTGTAAATGGCTGCCCAGATTTATGCAGAACACTTGCAATTTTTCAGCTCTGAGATCTATTATAAAAATTGATGGTTCCTTCTAAGCTTACAATTACTTTCTGTGAAATTAGTGAAACAGCCTCACGCCACAGTTGAGAATACCTGAAATACCTCCTGGAATCCTGAAACTCACAGGGGAAGGAATTTTTATCCGCTAGAGGAACTTTTAATAACTGTAGTTATTTCAATTATTTTCTTCTTAAGATTGTAAGCAAACATGGTTGTGGATGAAGGTGATGTAAATCCTAACTAAGCAGGGTAATATGAAACAAATGTTAACGACAAAACTGCATGCCACTGATGAGATACGTGCCCCTGATTTCCCTGAAATCATCTTAAAGATGGAATAAAGAAGTATGAGGCATTATTCTAAGCATGAGAAAAAGCATCACTGAAATGATTTTATTATGAGAAAACAGACTTGCGTTTCATGCTACTGCTTTACAGAAATAAAATTAAAAGACAGTTCTTGTATAGCTTTGTGTGTGCTTTCCAAACAAATGGGATCCCATTAAGTCTCAGTTTTCTTCTAATTCTCTCTCTTGCTGTTGCGGATGCAGATTGACCTTTTGCTCCAAAATTTAAAACCAAAATGCAGCTCCTCTCTGTGGACACAGTTGATCCAGAATGGATGATAAGATACTTGGAAATAATAGCATAGTTTACATGTGATTGTACATAAGAGACATAAGGTCAAAGAAGCATCTAAATTCAGTTTCTGGTTCAGGGTGAGATTGTACTTTTTCAGGCATCTGACAAATATAGAATTGGAAGTTGATTTTTCATGTTCCTTCATTTTTTTTTTCATTCCCCAATGTAAAATTATTTTGAAAAATAAATAATTAAAAATGCAGTAAGCAATTTTTCAGTGAAACACAGTATGTCTGGGTTTCTAAGGGCAGGCAAAAAGCAGCCATGTTCACAAAGTGCTGCATGAAGGTCTTTTAGTGGGTATCTACAATACATCCAAGCCCCCCTAATTTCTTAATAATTAGAAGCCAAGTTAATGACTCACAATGATGTCAGGCTAAGCATACAAGAATGTTTTCAAGCCTGTGGGGGTATATGGGGGTTTTAGTGTCTCTTACTCATGTTTTTGACAGCTCTGACAATTGCTTATACTGCTTTCATGTTAAAGCACCTGGGCATTCATGACCTCATGTGCTGGTTTGGCTAGAGCATTGCATGACCATTACCACAACTATAGCACTCAGGTTTAGGGATTTGATTGATTTTATGTTTATGCAGTCCTGAAACGTGAAGTCTCATATTCCACTCTAAACCTGGAACTTCTATTCTTTGAATTCTGTGATCTCTGGATGTATAAATGAAAATATTTCTGCCCCTGAGCTGATTAATGTTTTTCCATCTGTTTTCTTTTTCCTGTAAGAATGCACTGAGTATTTTCTGCACCAAACATTTTAGTTTCATTTTTATTAAAGCAGGAGTGAATAAATACTCTTTGCTAACATAAATCTGAGCCTTACACTTCTCCATTTCCTTATATAAGTAATATTTCATATGCCTTATATCCTTTCTACCACTGGCCCTGGACAGTATGGACAGATGAGCATTGTGGATGGTCATCATTACTTCTCTCTGGCTTTGCTGCCAAGTGTTAGAGAAATGTGTAGGATATCTCAGCAATGATGTAGCAGATAGTGAGCCAGGGAATATGACAAACCTGCAACCAACTACTACTGAATGGATGTGGGAGGAACCTTTCATCCTGTGAAAAGTGACTGAACTTTTTTATTTCATGGAGTTTTTTCTCCCTCCTACATACTCCTCTCCCCTTCATGCCTGTAAGAAATGTTGAAGCTTTGTGGCGTGTGTGTGAATTTTGAGGAGGGTTTTTGTTGTAAACACATATTTAAGTTTAGCTAGTTGTATTTAATGGTTTCAGGCTGTAGGATTTTGCTGCTATGTCCTCTATGCAACTTATTTTGATGCTCTTTTCTTCAGTGTTTAATGCTTATTTATGAGTTGATGGACTGACCGACAAGCGAGATGTTGTTCAGCTTTGTTCTCAGCTATTGCCAGGATTCATGTTCTGCTTGTTCTCTCATGCTCTTCCTGTGGGTCAAGCAGGCTGCTTTGTGCTTTGGATTAGGAGAATGAGCAGAGGAGTCAGCCAAGGGAGGAGATCCAAACCTTTGGTGATATATCTGCTTCTTTCTGCTGTGTTGTTGACACTGGGCAATGGGAAATACCTCCTAGTTCAGTCATGTTGACTGGGTTCTGGAGACCATATACAGAAATCCCAGTGTTGGGTTGAATTATATTTAACTGGTAATTGTCATATAGGTTTTAAATACATAAGCAAAAAGCTTAGAAATTTCTTATACTATGCAGAATTTGGTGTATGCAAAAGATTACTTCTGGAAGCTATGCCTCTTAATAGAAGTAATTTAACTCCTGGTTGTTGAAGGAATCCTCAGTTTTGCTGAATTAAGATGTTTTAACATCTGAGGTTTCTGGACCAATTGTATAAAAGCTGTTTAGGTATAGCCTTGAATGATAATGTTCTCTTTTTCATTGAGCTATTTAGCTTTTGGCTTAAAAATAATAAAGTGTGGATTACACATCTAAACTCATGAGGGGAAAAAAGTATGAGAGAAGATATTGCAAAATCAAATGCTTACTGTAAGCATTAAGTATTTCAGGTGCCTGTCAAGACTTTAGGACTGCAGACATGTTTTTAAGATATTTTATGAGCTCTTAGTAGAACAAAGTCCTTACCACAATTATATGCTTCTTTTCAATGAGGTCTTTGCTTTAAGTTTGTTCGTAGGGTTTGTTTGCTTGTTTTTTGGTGGTTTTTTTTTTTTTTTTGTTTGTTTTTGGTTTGGCTTTTTTTTGCTATTTACTGTATAGTACAGAATTTTGTTTATGAAATTAACCCTTAAAAAAACACATTTATATAAGTTCTACATGAAAAAAATTCACACTGAATTTGTCTCAGTATGTTTTATTCAAGTTGATTGCCAGTTATTTTCTGGATGATCTACTTAGAGCAAAGGTGTAAGAAATGTACTTTTCCATAAATATTATTTTGGGTTGTAGAGCAATGCAGATTTTGATTTGGAGTAACAGTAGTGTCTCATTTACAGAGTGTGGTTAGCATTTAAGATCTAGGCAGAGTAAAACCTTAGATTAATCCTTCTAAGCAATCCTGTGAGAACCACCCCGTTTGAATTTTGCAGTAAAGCAGGATGAGAATACCACACCACTTGCCACAGGCAGGGAGCAAGTGGTAAAGTGGGGATTGCAATTTGAAAGCTCCTGGCTCTCCAGCCTGCACTCAACCCAGCAGACATCACTGACTCTTCTAATCAAACCTCTGAAACTACAATATCTTACCATCTGTTGTGCAAATTTCCTCGGGGAACTTCAAGAGTGTCTGTTACGTTTCAGGCTCTCTGAAAAAAATTTAAAGGGAAAAGAAAGAAATTAATAAAAAAAGGCATAGAAGCCATGCATTTATTTATTAGGGTGTTGGTTTGGGTATTGGAACTGGCTTATTATTGAGGAAAATGAAAGGTGTCTCCTACAGAGCACTTCAAATTGTGCTTAAGCAAAATGTTTCTTTTTCATGATGAAAAGGGAAAAAAACGAGTTTAATTATTTCCCTCTTCCAATCACCTCTGTCACATTCCTCTTGATTCAGTGACTTGCCAGAATTTACCCATTGGCACAACATTTATTTTTAGACATGTCACTAGATTTCAAGCAAAGCTCGCCAGTGCATACAAATTTTCCATTTAAGCATTGATTTGAAAATAATAATAATAATAATAATAATAACAACAATAATAATAGCAACATACAGTTCTTTAACAATTTGTCAGGAAAACATTCAATGCAGTCGTTCTGGAAGCAGTAATTGTAAGCAATGTTTTATTGTTGACCATTCAGATTTGAATGACAGGAGATAATGCAAGCCACAAGTAAAGAAAAGCAGGAATTGAAGAGCTTGCTCTGCCCTGGCATGCAGAGGTTCCCTCAAACACCAGCTGCCTGCAGCAGCCACAGCTCTGGAGCTGGATGCTGGAAAGCACTTACTCCATCTCCACTGCTGCTTTGCAGCACTCTTGTCTTCACAGCCAGTGTTCTCAGAGGGAGCAGCTCATGTGCTGGGGTTTAGGAGGAGGGCATTTTTTACCCCTCATTGCTCATTAGCAAGAGGCAGGTGATCTCACTTCTCTCTTATCTCTTGCCTGTAAGATACTAATACTTCAAAGATGCCCAGATGCTTTAACATCTTTTTCTATGCAGCATCAAATGACAGTGTGCGTTTGATTAACTCTTTGTAGCTTTAACACTGACCAATGCACCTGTGTGTTGTGATGCTTCAACACCTCTGCAATGGTGGTGTCTCCACAATTTGGATGATGCTCTGCATCCATGCCTGGTTATAAGTAGCTTAACTCTCCTGCCCCTCACTTTGCTGAGGTCTCTCACTCACCATATCAGCTGTAGGAAGCTAATACTCCACGTTTCTAACTAAGACAACACTGAGCAAAGTTGATTCCCAAGGACTGCCATTGCCTTGGCTAGAGCTCTTGTGCTCAGTCTGTACAGTATGTAGGGTGAGAAGGATCTAGTCTGTATTTGGAGCTCAAATGGCTTCTGCTTTACCCCTGCAGATTTGTACCTACAGGAGGCAGCTACAACTCTGTGCTGCAAGAATTTGTTAATACTTTTTATATCTGTGTTGAGAAACCTTCTCTGGATGTAGTTGACACCTAAATATCATCCAGTCTTTAGGTACTATCAGATAGTGGCTGTTTGAATATTGTTTGTGCAATGTGCTACATAAAAACAACAAAAAAATATTAATATTTGATAGAATCCACAAGGCAGGGCACATGGAATTTTAAGGGGATGGTTACTTTTCTGGGTGGCCTCTGATCAAATTGCTTCTGACTAGCTTTCTTCCAGGATTTTGTCTAGAGAGTTTTTTTTTTGCTCAAAGGTGTAAAGTAAACCACTTTCTTAACCAACCAAAATATTTTGGAAGGCTGTCCTAGTGACTCCACTGGAATGTAGACTTCTAAATCGAAGCTCTTCCTTGTGATCTTTCAATAAAGAAAAAATAAATTTAAAAAAGGGGAGGGACATGTTTCCCTTTCTATTAAGAATTAATGATATGTGAATTCTGTGATAGAAGCTCTAACCTAATCAGGAGAAAAACCAACTAAGAGATTTGCTACAACAGCTAAAATGTAAAAGGGACTTCTGCAAAAGGGGTGGGATGCCAGAAATTTGTGCCTGGCCCTCAAAAGAAAAGTCCAAGAGTTGTCATGCTTATGTGTGGCTTGTCTACAAATAGACTGTGCCCAGACACCCCTCAGTGTTGTACTGAGATGCTCTGAGTTTTGGTAATTTGTTTTCAAACATGATTATCAGTTCTGACAGAGAGTTGTAGCTTCCATCTGCCTCTCACTACTGGACAGACCTGGTGGATGTTGAAGGGCTTTCTTGCAGATTGCAGCTGTCCTGAGGGGCTGCTGTGTACAAAAAGAGGTGGTGTTCTTTGTTCATCCCAGTGTCTTATGTGAATACCCATTGGGAGGAAATAGTTTGTGCCAGAATCTCATATTCTGGGTATGGGAGAATGAGAAGGGGAGAGGGGGGCAGGGTGAAAGGCAAGAGAGGAAGAAAGAGCATGTTATAGGAGAGTATAGTGTGCATTTCTTTTTGGGATGTTCTGAGTGGGCTCTACCTTTATGAAATTATGCTGTCTCATCACTAAAAAAAAAATGCCTTAGAACACAATTTCAAAACCAAAGCTGAAGTCTTAATACTATTATGTAAGAGTTTTGGTTCCCATGACTATATGTGCCTGACAGTAATATTCAAGTCCCTTAGAAATAATACAAGTACAACTGAGAGGTGGAACAGCTCTGCCATACTAGTTGCCATTATTGTTCAAATTTTAGCCTACAGGACAGTACAAGAATGCTGGTGTAGTAAATATTTTAACAAATCACATTACCAATGAAAATATTTTCACTTATTCATATTAAAGAGATGAGACAACACCAGCTTTCTATTCCTTCAGTTAGTAGTGGCTTCACTGTTCTCTTGAAGGGCTGCCAGTAATTGTCACTGCCATTTTATCAAGTTAGTCCTGCTAGGATAGAGGGGAAATTTTCTTTTTTTCTATAGAGAGGCAAAGCAAAAGCTTATGACTTAAATTTAATTGCATAATTATTATAGAAGTATTGTTTTGCTTCATAGTTTTGTGTTGGAGATATTTCAACAAATCCACTGTAAGGATTTAAATTAGAGACAACTTTGCAGAAAAACTTGTGGAAAACCTTGTTAAAAATGTTATTTGGCAACCATTTTTATCATACTGAATGACCTGGAGGGAACCAAATATACATAATGCATTGGGTTATTTGCATTTACTGACAAATGCTGCCTAATACAGTTTTGAAAGAAATAACTCAAATGTAATATTAAACTACATTAAAGAAACATCATTAAGGTTGCAAAATTAAGCAATCAGACATAAAGCTGTTAATGCAACCCTGATTCAGACCCTTTGTGTGTATACATCATGATACAGTCTTTAATTCCAGGATCATATGCTATTTTTTTTCCTCTTGCCTCATTCAGTAAGCAGGATGAATAGCACCCACTAAATGAGCAGCTACTCTGTATTATGTTTTCTCCATTGTTCAGTGTGTGGTCCCATGCTTTATTTATGGCACACTATTGAAACTCTGCTCTGAAAAGGAAATCTAAATCTCCTCACAGGCTTTTTAACAGCATTCACCACTGCAGTGTCTGAGAGCTTCACTAAGCACTAATGATGATTTTATCTTCACAACAACCCTGTGAGATGAAGCAGTGACAGCAACTCAGGGAAGCTGAAGCTAAAGAGAAAAGGTCAAAAGTCTTTTGCCTGTTTGTGGCGTTCAATTCAAGGTCTGTAACATCTGATATTGCAGTGGCAGCATTGCACTGCAGCTGTTTGAGAATAGTTTCTGCAAACTGAATACCTGTGTCTGTGTCCCTGCCAATCTCTCAGCCTCACAGCAACCATTCAATTGCCTTTCTTTTCCTGTTCTCTTGAGTCCATGAACTTCCCTACTACTCTCTCAGATGAGGCTCAATGCTGGCACAGGTGTCATAGTTCTGTAGAGCTGTGTATGTCATGGTTATATGTAGGAAAAGATGAAGCACACTTCTGAGAATGAGATTATGCAGTATTTTAAAATTTGGAGCTTTTGTTGACTGTGTTCCATTTATAGTTCTTTAAAACTAAGTCTGGCCAACTTGGATTGTCTCTTATGAGAATAACATAGGCAATACCTGGCCCTATTTTATGCCTACTGAATTCCACAATTGTTATCTCTAGGGCACTGAAAAAATTATTAAGAAGTTGATGATACTGTGCTGATGGGGTGAATTGAGCATACAACTAATTTCTATCCCACTTTTTTGGTAGTCATTTTGAATTTTTCTCTATTTAAATGAAGTATCCTAACTTTATTCTATAAAATATTTGACTTTGGGTCATTTTGGGAGACATCATAATAGAGAAAACTATCTTGACAGATCTCAAAGCTCCAGCTGAGGGTCACAGAAAAGTAATCCACATGTGCTTTCTTTACTGTGAAGAATTATTTTGTCTGAAGAATTATTTTGTCTGAAGTTTGTGTGTAATTCAAATCAGATAAAAGATAAGACTTGTTAGAAATGTATTCAGTATTGTGTACACTGGCTAACCCGACGAGGAAAGAGAAAACAGACTCTTAAATTGGGAAGACAAGGAATCTTACAAATGCACAGAATTACCAACCTTAGCAATGCAAATGCCAGGTTTTCAGCCAGCATAAATGACAATGACTGTGTGGACCCAAAGATGGCATGTTGATACTGTAGATGACAGTCTTGACAACATATTTTCAAATAATGTTCGTCAAACATGTAATGGAGAAAAAAAATGTTGCAATGCCATCTGTATAGTGTCCCATTCTGGACACTATTGAAGTAATCAGCACTTTGACAGGGTTCTCTTCCATGTGTCAAAGGAAAAAATAGAATATGTCACATTTTTCCACAGCTGCTAACAAAAGTATTTATGTACATTTTCCTCTTCAGTGTAAATGCCCAGTTTGATGATCCCAAGTTGCTCTCTTACTATACTGTGGGTTGTTTGCAGGGTCAGGTTGGTGAATTTTTTAAGCATTTCTGAGTGGTTGGTGATAAAAGATCTGTAGATTTTGCTGTTGTAAGATACTGTGTCATCATGTACTTGTGCAGCAGTCCCCTTCAGGACTTTGCTCCATTATTTTATCCATTATTGAAATCAAGTGCAAACCCATGTAAGAAGGCTTCATAATTTGCCTCTTTAGTGGAAAAAAAAAATCAGCTCAATGTTCCTCCTTACTATACTCTCCATGAATAATCTATTTCTGTGTGTGGCTGCCGACTTGGAGAAGGATAGAGACAGGTGAGTGAGAAAGAGGAGGACTTGTCTCATGAGTTTGGTTTGTGGCTGAATTGATGTATTCTGAAGATGTAGGTGTAAGTTGTCTACAGAAACTCTGCTGGTATCTGGAAGCATAATGGAGTTCATAATGTTGTCTCCTTGAAATCAGGGACTCCTGCTTTGGCTGTCTCATTCCAGCCTTTTTGAACTACTGTGGTAAGTTATCATTCATAGCTGTAGCACACAAATTTGTCCTCTCTGAACAACAGTCTGATTTTTTTGATTATGTGAAGAGATAGGCTGGCAAAGATCAGCTTTCTCCCCTATCATGCATAAAGTTTGAAGCCACTGCTGAGCTGTATTTATGAATTCTCCAGCATTTCTTACCAAGTTCTTCTGTTGTGGTGATTATGCAAAGAAGCTTGGGGGTGAGAATGAGTTGAACTAGCACAAGGACAGCCAGATTCCTCATTGGCTGAGTGCTGTGTATTTTTATAATTGTTTTTTGTCTGGTTGAAGCAAGTTTTATAATAGCAACCATCACATAAAAGCAGTTACACTGCTTAGGTAGAAGTGGTCACAAAGCCCTTTAAAAGTGGTGTGCTTGTTTAAAAAATCAGCTTGACTTAAGCCTTGCAGCTTTTTTTATACATGATTTATTAATTCCAGTTGTAGTTAACTAATGCAGCACAAGCACTTAGCTAAGAGTTTTGTTGGTCCTGGCTCACAGGTTTGTGTGTGTTTATGTCTTTGTGGTTGGCCTGCTGGACCTCCTGTGCCTGTCTAGCTATGGGCTTTGAAAAGTCCATCAAGGAGTTCTCTTTTTGAAGCCAGTAATAACCAAGCAACTTAAGCAAGGGGGTCCCTTAAACTCTGCTTCTCCATCTGCTGGCATATTGCACACAGTTTGACTTGCACATTGCAGAAACTTCTGTTATAGCAGGCAGGAAAAGTCATTATAATCTGCTGGTTTATGTGCTGCTCCACCTGCATGTCCTAATGGGCTGTGTCATGGTGGGCTGCCTGTCATGCTTTGCATAGGCAAAACTGCTGCATCTTGCCAAGAATTTCCAGGCTGGAAGTAACTGACATTAGAAGCCTGTTAGTAGAACAAGCCTTGTGTGTGCTGCTGGCAGGAGAGAACAATGAAGTTTTTGTAGTAAAATAAATGACTGTCAAGAAATCCCTTTTTTCTGAAAGTCATTTGAGTTCTCTGTGATGTGTACTCTGGCTACTTTGCCAAGCACTTTTGCATTTACTTAGTATCTGTTTGAGAATGGGAAAAAATTAGTGGCAAACTCATTCTGTTATTTGGAGCAGAGCTTTGGGCCGATTATTCTCTCTGCACCCTGCGTGTAGAAGCAGAGAAATTCTCTTTGCCATGGTGCTTGTCCAGAAGAGAAACTAGATGGTCCTTCTTACACTGGCCTGCTCCTGGTCCTAACTATTTTTTTTCTCAGTAGCCTCTGGCAACAGGATGGTCAGCCTTAAGTGTCCAATATCTTAGATGTAGGACATTTGTCATGGTACCTTCAGACAATCTGAGGTGAAGGCCTTTTGGCCCAGTCATACTTTTCCCAAGTCTTGTCCCATAATTCTCACAGCCAGGCATTTTCTAGTTTCCCTGAATTGTGTTTCTCCTTCAGGAAAAAAAAAAAAACTTCAACTGTCCCTTATCTGCTACTAAGTACCTCTGTAAATCTACTCCTTTTCTCACTGAGATGGGGGAATTTTGGTAGCACTTTGATTTTTAACACCTCTCTCTGAGGGATTCTCATCTATCCACAAATGCAAAGCACCTACTGTACTCTGCTTAATTTTAGTTAGAGCAGCTACAGTCAAGAAATTTGCAGCAGGCAAGGAAGGGTCTTCTTTGATAGAAGTAATCTTCAAAGTTAGGTGGCCAGAAAAGAGAAAATAGAGAAGAGCTGCTGCACTCAAAATGTCACTGCCTGCCCCATGAGCAATAAAATCAGAAACCTCTTTGAGCTGTGGAAGACAAACAGCACCACTGGCAAAATTAATGGCTGTGCTAGTAGCAGCAGCAGAGAAGGCTGGTGTACTGTGACTCAGTAGGAATTTGTCTCCTGAAATGCAGTGGTGTACCTTCATTAACTGAGGGACAACTTTCTCCCATGATTCTGCAGTAAAACCTCTCTGCACCCTCCTTTAGCAGTGGAGGTGGCTGGGGAGGTGCTGGAACAGAGCTGAGATGTAGCTTTGCTGAGCAGCCTTCTCAAAACCTTCTCAGCAACTGCTCAATTTCTGGCTGTAGCCTCACCTCTTCTGCTTATATCCCTTCTTTTGGGGTTCCCCTGAATCTAAAAATGTGTCCAAATCACCTTCAAATAGCAAAGAAGGATGAAAAGTGTTTAAAGTCTATATGTGTGGTGTTACAGAGCCTTCTTCACGGGTTTATTTTTCATTCAGAAGGTGGCTCCAAATGGTCTCTTTTATGTATAATGTTTGCTATAAGACTTTTTTTTTTTTGAGTTTAAGGTTTATGAAAAGAGCAAACTTCTGCAGGAACTGTACTGGGACAGATTTTCACATGTCTTTTGAAATATCTTCTCTTATTAGCTGTCGAGTTTCTCCTGCTGGGATCATAGCAGGTTAAACAATTTTGAAGCACTCTTTTTTCCCCTACAAATGTAATTGAGAACCCTTAATAGGAGATTAACATAAGAGGTTGCTGCTATGTTTTGCTCCGAACGCTTGGGCAACAAGATGGAGAAAAATTAGTTTCTTGCATCTACTGGATGGCTGGTACATGGTCTGGGACAGCTGTCTCTGAGTTCAGACTGCATATGGCTCCATTTATGTGAGATAAAATTTGTTTACCTGCTAACTTCTTCCATGGAGGAGAAAAGATGAAGAAGGAAGATTACTTACTTGAGAGGTGAATATTGGCACAGAGTGTTATTCTGGTGAGAGGTGAAGATGCGTGGCTGTCAACAGCACATGTGAGCTATGCCTAGAGTCTGCCACATGAGTTGGGGGTTGTGGGTTCTGTAGCATTTAGTCTGGGGACCTAGTAGGGAGATATCTGAGCTCCCTTTCAAGCTGTGTGCTTCAGGTTCCCTCTTCATGGAGACCAGGTGTCCTGCAGGTTGGGTGGGGGAACCACAAAGCTCAGAAATGGTTGGCATCACTTGATCTCTTACATAACTGGAAGGGCAGACTATCTCAAGGAAGATTTTCTGTGTAATGAGCTCCTTGGAACAGATAACAGATATTTTCTGTGATTTTATTGTGGGTCACTTTCTTGTGATTTTAAGGAAGGATAATGATGGGTCAGTCAATGTTCTCTTTTTCTCTTTTTCAGTTATAACTTTATTTTGCTCATGGTAGTTACTGTATATCACTTGTTTTTTTTTTTCAGTGAGATATATAGTAATATTTTTTGTATTAATCATTGATTGTTAAATCTGCCAAGAATAATAGAAACAGAAGAACAGAGAAAATAGACACTAACTTCATTCAGATGAACATGTAAATCCTCAGCACAAAAGGCATCATACCCTGTCCTAAGAGCAGAATTATCAAGCTGCACTGGTGGATGGAACAAGATAATCACCAGAGCCAAAGATTATTATTCTGAGCAATTTTTTCAAATTATTGTGTCAGGTATCATCTACTGTCCACTTTTGGGGAAAAAGGTCTTGTTGTGCATAAATGGAAACCACCTTTGAAAATAATTAATGTTCACCCAGAGTGAGGCCAATACATCTGCTGTATTCAATAGAGGATTTGCTTTCAGAACTGTGCAGTTCATTGCTGACTGTTTGGGCATATCTTTCTGATTTTCATAGATAACTTTTTTTTCTCCTGCTAGTACAAATGTATTATTATTACTTTCTCTGAAATATTGGGAAATAAAAAAATATTTTAAGCACTTTCAGGTACTGGTACTTTCAGGTACTTTCCCACAAAATCCTATTTTGAAGACATTGGAGGGATTTGGCTGCGTTTTCTGCTTTGTTGCATCTCGGAGGCATGATTAGCATGTGATGATTGTTCCCTTGTGAACAATTTTTGTTCTCTATATACTGATCTCTTACCTCCTTTATGATAAAATTCTGAGCATCCTGTACCACTGCTCCTTCTCAGTATCAGCCTGCTCTTTACCAGGAGCAGATATTCTTTATCTGCTTGCTGGTTTTGGTAAAGCATTGCCAGCCTGGCAAACCAGGATGATGGGCTGGCCTGGGAAACTGAAAAAAATGAGTGGAGAGACTGAGTGCCAAAGGAAAAGAAATGGGAGTCCTTGAGGAAAACATGTTGCTGCAGGAAGATGAAATACCAGTAGACCTGTTCTCATCTGCTCTGCTCCACCTATCCAGTTCTGGAGCAAGGCAAATGATATTTTAGCTCCTGGGAAGGATCAGGGATGCTCTCATTTGGCACAGCAAGACCCTCCAGACCCTCAAGAGGCTATTAATATAATTTGAGCCCAAGCTAAGTTTTGTGCCAAACAAGTTCACTCATGCCCAGTTAAATATACATGTTTAAAAAGCTCTCAGAACTTGCTGGTTCTGTCTAATGAAAGGATTTATCCATTTAAGTTTTTAGGTTGGAATGCCACTGCTAAGGAGAGGGTTGGCCCTGTGTTCTCTTAGGATCTGAGCCTTGCAAAGTAGTGTCATCTTTTGATGAAGGAAGAGAGGATAAGAAAAAGGCTATGTCTGGTTCTGTTTAAAGGTGTCAGACTGTCACTAGAGCTTTTTCATGTCCTGTGTCAGATTGTGACCTGGCTCTAAAGTGACTCTGAAAACCCTGGGCCCTTTTATGGGTTAAGTACTATTGGTATTATGACTGCTGACCACAAAGAATTATATTATAATATATTACCACTATTATGTTTATATTGGGCTTAGATCTTATTTCCACTGAATGCTATGTATTATCATGAAATAGGTGATCATTTGTCTTGTGAAAAGGAGCAACCACATGGAAAGTAAGGGACAGTATCATATTTTGAGGGCATTTTCAGGGAAATTTGATCACTGAATCACAGAAGGATTTTGGAAAATACTTTTAAGATCATCAAGTCCAGCCATGAATCCAGCACTACCAAGTTCACCACTAAACCATGGCCCCAGGTCACACATCTATGCTACTTTAAGTGCCTCCAGGGATGGTGATTCCACCATTTCCCTGAGCAGGCTGTTCCAGAGAAGAAATTTTTCCTAGTATCCAATCTATACTTTCGCTGGTGGAACTTGAGGCCATTTCCTTTTGTCCTAGTACTTGATATTCAGGGAAAGAGACCAGCTTTCATCGTGCTACAGCCTCCTTTCAGGTAGCTGTGGAGAGTGATGAGGTCTTCTCTTTGATGCCCATTAATGCATAATATATTTTTATCTTATGTGTATCTTTGTGCTCAACTTCAATAATTTTAAACTTACTATTTAAGGAGTCATTTAATGTTTTTGTATGGCTTTGTCTTGGTTTTTTGGATAATAAAGTTCTGTGTAATAAAAGTGTAGGTTCAACTGAAACTATGATCAAAATTGTCACTAAAGAATCAACACATCAAAAGGTTTTGCTGTCTGTGTACCAAGGAAAAGCTTTTCTTCCTGCACTTAACGTAGACTAAGATAAATTATATATGTTATGATTGAGAACTGGAGTTTGAAGGTGAAGAATGTGACTAGGTTCCAATATAAGCCTCTAGGAGCACATTTGTGGCTCTGCATGATAATCCTCATGCAGATGATCCTTCTGTAATTGTTGCAAACTGCAGCTCCTCAGGATTGCTTACAATTTTTGAAAAGTCAACAGTTTTTATTCCATTAGAAGAAGGTCACCGAATGATATTATGAAAGTAAAGTAATCACCATAATATAATGACAGAAAAATTCTCTCCATAGTCCTTTCCATGAAGTGTTTTTTTCAAAAATAATTTCTATCACTCAGAAAACTCTGGGGCTTCTTTGCTGTAAAATACAGAAATAAAAGGAGAGTGAGATGAAGAAAGAATCACTCTTAGGGGACATGCCTCAATTCTTTATGCATTCAGGACTAATAAAATTAAGTATGTCCTCAAATTGTGAAATTCTTTTTGTAAATGATCAGAATTGACTGAAAATGTTTCTCATCTTCCAAACTGATGATTTTTATGTACCACAATTGATTAGACCATTAAGAAAATGAACTGAGTAGTTTGAAGCAAGTGTTTATACTTGTTTTGTGTTTATTTACTGTTAGAGGGCTGTCTCTGAAATATACTGTTGAAATTATCTCTTGTAGCTGATATTTTCAAAAGTTTAAATAATTTGGTTTAGCTGCACTTTTATGCTTCAAGGATTTCTAAAAGAGCTTTCCTGTTTCCCAGCTGTTTAGTGACAAACATTTATGGAAATCATATCAGTGTTTCCAGGATTCCAAGTATTAGGAGCCACAGAGGGGTTAAAAAGTTTACTTCTAAGCCAAGTCTATAATTGTTTTCTCATTTAAAAGATTAACTGGTGTATTGCAGGCAGGACACAAAGATTTTGTTTTACTGCAATGTATCATTTTTGTTTTCTTGTGGAGAAGGGGGTCTATTATGCTGTCTCAGTTAAGGGATCTGTATGAATAAGTGTGGATGATACTTGATACATTTTGGCTGTTTCTGTAGCAACCACCTATGGGTTTTTGTCTGTGCTTTCACATCACTTTCCAAGAACTACTTTTTTTTCTTTTCCCTGTAATAGTTTTGTTCTCAGAAACGTTGCTTGAATTATTTTTATCTTCCTCATTTGCACACTGTCTTATATGTGACAGTCCACCATGAAAAACTGAGAAATTGTTGTATAAATTACAGAAAGCACTATGGCAGTCATCACGATCTTTAGTGATCCTTACACTTTCTGTAATGACTGGAAAATTTATTTTTGTAATTCATCTTCTTTCTTTTGAAGATGGTAGTCTTAGCTGATGAAATGTTACTTTTGCTCCTGTTACTTTTGTTACTGTTGCTTAAATGAAATTCAAATTGAACTTTAAATTGTGATTGCTGTTTGCTTTGCATTGTTTATGTGCACTTGGATAATACCTCCTAGATATTTTAGTGTTTGATAAATATTTGGTATCAGAACTTTCTTTTTCCAGTGACCAAAGAATTCAATATGGATTTTGGTCTGTTGTCTGTATACAGTATAGGTTGTGGGGTTTGGTTTGTGTTTGTTTTCTTTGAAAAACATCATAGGCATCTGAGTGTGTGTGTGTGAGTGGTTTTGCATAGTTTCTGAAGCTGTAGTTCCATTTTATCAAACTTTTGAAATAGACCTGACGTCCCTCTCTGGATGATGGCAAATAATCAGAACATGTGCTTCCCTTCCTCCCAGTTCCCTCCTGCTTTCAGAGTCTTCATCCTCAGGCAGGAGGTGTGAGGATTTTTTACAAGACAACTGTGCTGTAAGATTTGGCTGACCTTGTATGGCTGCCAGACCCCCTCCAGCTGCTCTCTTACATCTCCCCCTGACCCACACCAGCAAGATGTGGGACAGAATCAGAAAAGAAATCTTGCAGGCTGAGATAAAGGCAGGTACATTACTTATCAATTATTGCCACAGGCAAAACATACCTGACTTGGGGCAAGTTAATTTAATTTATTGCCAGTTAAAACTCGAGTAGGATGGTAGAAGCAAAGACAAAAATCATAGAGCACCTTCCCTCCCCAGTTTGTCCCAGGTTTGATCCCACTCCCTCACTCCCAGCCTCTGTGCCCCCCAGACCTGTGAGGCACAGGGAGCAGTGGGAATGGGAGGTGGTTGTGCTGCAGGGCAGGCTCTGCTGGGCCCTGGGACAGCTCCTCCATCCTCCTTGGTGCTGCACGGCTTTTCTCACACTTTTTGCCTCACTGACATATGGTATTTTGCCTTTTATTAAATCCACTTTGCCTAAGGCACCACCAGAGAGGGTACCCCCAGCTCTCCTCACAGTGGCTCCTGCAGCCCCAGGGCCATCAGTGGGGCATGGGCAACCCAGGACAGTAGCTGATGATGCGTTTCTTTTTTTTCCCCTTTTTTAAACAAGACTTCCCCTCTGATTTTCTCTCTGGCTGTACCCTGGAAGATGTCTTTGCAGTTGGCGTCTGGTTGCAGTGCTGTTCCTTGTTCCTCCACACTTGTGGCAGCAGGTCAGACTGTCACACAGGATGTTATGCAGCCTGTCTTGACTTTATTCAGTAACAAGCTGTTAAACTAACAGGAGATTTGCAAAAATACTTATGTACCCCCTTATATGTTAGGGATAACATGCAGTATTTTAATGGGCTAAGTCTCAAATGTGAAGAATCACCAGCTATAAAGACAAGTGTGCAATTGAGTGCATCCTTTGTGGGAAACGACAATATTCAGCACTGGTTTTCTTCAGAGGCTTCAAGTGTTTTAGCCTGTTACTATTTTTGAGGTGTTAATTGCTCTTAATATTCTCTGTCTATAATTCTTTCCCAAAAACTTTTCTGTGCATTTATAAAAATGGAGATACAGAGAAAGTACAGATTGCAGGCTTCAGAGTGGAGACAGCTTTCCACAAAGGGCAGGTATATTATATCATACATTAGACGTCTGGGGAAGCTGAGGCTTGCAGATAAAATGACAGAGCAAGTGTGTAGCTGAGGTAGGTGCTATCCTGAATTAGAATTGATCTGCTTAGTAGTCTCATGTTAATGAAGTTAGGAGCTTTTTGGTATTCTCCTGCAATCTAACAAAGCATCAGTATTTTCAGTGACAAATGGGTGGTGATTACCTGGTGAAGATTGATTACAGGCTTTAAATTTGTTGGATTGCAGCTTGTGTTCGTGGCCTCCTCTAATAATCATTCAATTTACTCAAATCTACTCTAATTTTAGGCCTATGACACCAGTGTTTCCACTTGCTGGTGACAGTTAAATCCCCACTGATATTGGTTAAGCCGTTTGGACAATGTGGTGCAAGAAGAATGATGGATGGTTTAATTTGATATTCGAAGACTGTTTTTGATGTTGCTCCTACACCACTGAAAACTTGTTACAGAATTAAATTAACACTGCATCTGCTTTTGTGTTTGTATTCCAATAGCCAGGGGGCATGTAAGCCTGCATTTAAAAATAAACGGAAACTTCTTTCTACTGTGGGACAGGGGGACATGGGTGGATTTGGAGCTCTTGATTAGAATGACTGCTGATAGCCAAGATTTCACTTTATCTCTTTTTATAAAAGAGAAACTGCATCAGTTGTATGTTTTGCTAAAAGGTAAGAGTATTGTATTTGTGCACAGAGATATATTGCTGAAAAAGGAAATAATCCTTTTACGTAAATGTTTCCTTTTTGTGTAGAGGATCTGAAAACTTCATATATTACAAGAAAGAGATTAAATAAATTTTTTTTTTTTTTTTGGGGGGGGGGGGGCAGGGTGGAAATATACACATGTGGTTATGTGTTCTTTACTTCATAGTGGTTTTGTCTTTCACATCAGCAACTTGAACTCCATCAGTCCTGAACTCTGAATTCTTAAATAACGCCTTTATTGATCTGAAAGAATGCATTAACTTTTCTTTCACATGACTGCTTCTGTGAGCAAGGGCTACATCCCCATGTAAACAAACATGGCAGGACGTCTACATCTCTTGTGGCTGTTTGACCCAGATCAGGGGACTGTTACCAAGTGCAGTGAGAAGTTCCAGTAACTTATTAAAAAGGACCTTATTAAAAGGACCTCATCTTATTGAAGATGGTAGTTTGTAATCACACCAGACAGGAGTGACTATTTAGTGATGATTACAGAACATGCTTTTGTATTATTTTTTTCTGACGCCATTCTGTCTGGGTTTGTGTTTGTTTTGACATATGTGATGATATGGGAGGGGTGCAGGTGAAGGGCAGTGGATAAGTCTGCTGCTCCACGGGTAACAGCAGGAGGCGTTTTTCTTACTTTCATTTTCCTTGTGTCCTCTTCTGCTTCCTACACCAATTTGCTTTTCTCCCTTCACCATGGCAGCATTACCCCAGGAGTACAGAGACTTTCTGAGGCAGAAAAGAAGCCATTTCTGGTTTTTTTTTTTGAGTCATCAGATGGCCAGTAAATATATCCAGCCTGTATGTGGTCTTGCTGGTGGACTGATCCCATCTGGCCTGCTTGGTAAGCTCTTATGTCCTTATCAGAGGTCTCCTGAAAGGTGAAGCTCTTAAGGTAGTTACTGGTAACATAGCATTGTTTTACTCACAAACCTTTATGTAATCCTTTTGATACCCTTGGTAATTTTTTAATCGCTCACCTATCCCCTTTGCTAATGCCTAAACCATGAGATGCATAATATAAACAAAAAAAAATTTTCTCAAGGATCTAATAGGAACAATTTTTCACATTGAAATATCTTAATTAACCTTCTAATTTTTGTGAAATTTCTATCAGCTTGTAATTGTGAAGGTGAAAATATGTGTTTGTTGCGCTCAGAAATAAAAAAAACCATCTGTTTCCAGCCTCTGATGCTGAAGCAGTTGAATTCTGATTTTAAGCAAAGATTAGAGTAAAGGCACAGGTGCATACTTACTGTTTGTTTCTCTGGGAGAATAATCAAAATTAATATACCAATTAATACCTGACCTGTACTCTGCTCAGATCTGACAGTACCTTTTTGGATCATGACCCTGTGCACAAATTATAAATATTGTATCTCAGACATTTTATTAATTATGGGAGATAAGAAATCCTACTGAATTCTGTTCATCCTTGCTCACCAGAAAGCACAATGGGAAAGGTTCAGCAAACAGGGAGGTGAAAGACACGTTCTATAAGCAGAGAACAGGTTGTGTGGTCACCTAATGTGTGAAGCAGTGGCAGGCTCAGACACATGGACACTGACCAGAGAGCTGGTGGGTAAAGAGACACGTGAACAGGGACATGGTGTGACCAGAGAGCTGGTGGGTAAAGAGACACGTGAACAGGGACATGGTGTGACCAGAGAGCTGGTGGGTAAAGGGACACGTGAACAGGGACATGGTGTGACCAGAGAGCTGGTGGGTAAAGGGACACGTGAACAGGGACATGGAGTGACCAGAGAGCTGGTGGGTAAAGGGACACGTGAACAGGGACATGGTGTGACCAGAGAGCTGGTGGGTAAAGGGATGCGTGAACAGGGACATGGTGTGACCAGAGAGCTGGTGGGTAAAGGGACACATGAACAGGGACACCAAAGTGCCAGGCAGCCAGTGCCTGCTCAATATGGCTAAGTTTAGAACATTAAAATGCTTGGTTTGTTGCTATAAACCTTCTTCTTCAGTGCAAGCAAGACAGAGATCCATGTGTCTTTGTTCCGCATTGCTAAAATTCAAGAAATGCACCAAGGTTGAGACAGTTCAATTTTCTACTAACATATGCCCTTTTAAGATCGTCAAAAAGTAACATATTCATTGACCTGCGTCCAGACTACTTCACTCTGCAAAGGCCACAAGATCTTGCAGGACCTATCAGCATTTGCACTAACCTGTTAGCTCGGTTTAAATGACTCAACTTCAGTCCTGTCAATTACCTCAATAGATCTGTATCAGTAGAGAAGAGAAAATGAGTTTTGCACTGTTGAGCTAAGAGTAGTATTTACAAGATTCAATAAGATCTTTCCGAAGCTTAATCTTTATTTTGGATGGTAAAATATACCGGGATGACAGGGTGTGCTGTTTGGGGTGGTTTTTGTTGCATACTTTGTCCATCACAGCCAATGGATATCTGTAGGTCTCTAGTTAAATCTATTCCTGTATCCCATAAAAGTATTTTTTTTTTAAATATTCAAGGTAGGCAAGTTTATGAAATACTTGTCACTTCATAGTTCATGTGGTTTCACACTGGCAAAATTACAGGGGTTGGACTCACTGGAGCTGTCCAAAATATTGCGGGTTTTTTTTCTTTATTTCACTGTATATCTGAGCAGGTTGCCTGTAGGAGGGAATCACTGAATCTCTGTTGAGTATCTGCATAGGAGGAATTTTAACTCCCCTCCTCTTGGCCCTTTCCCCCCAGTGGAGCTAAGCTATGGCACAGAATGAATTTCTAAGTGGCTGTGCGGCATCTGTGAAAGTTAAATCCCTCTGACTTGGGGACCTAAGGACTTTGCAAGAAAATTGCACACACTTGGAATTCAAACAATTTAACTGTTCTTGCTGGTTTTAATCACTGTGAACCAAAAAAATCTTTATTCTAAACTTGATTTTCAAGTGACTTGGTTTCAGGAAGGAAGCCATAAGGGAAAGTACATTTCATGGAGATATTCACAGCTGTATGTTGAATAAGGCTCTTTTTTTAAGACAGGATGAGTCCAGATAGATTTAGACACTCTCTTTGGTACATGAATTCCAAAGAAGAAGAAGAAGAAGAAGAAAAAGAATTAATTTTTAAAGTAGTTTTGGATTTGTACAGATGTTTTCTGAGGAAATGTATGTACCAGTATTTCCTCTGAAAACTTAGAGGAGTGCTGAATCCATTAAATACTTGCACTGCATTTAGGTCTATGTGGTATGATAGCAATCACAATTAATAGGTGGAATAGTGCATTTATATTATGGGTGAACAGCCCGAGTGTTGGATGCTCTGGCACTGAACCAGCAGAGCATTTGGGTGTCTGCTTAACTTCAGAAAAAATGAACTTGTGTTCTTTTAAATGAAATCTGCTTCCATGGTGCAAGTTCGGAGTTGGTTTGAATTATCCCAGGAAAGCTGCAGGGTTTGTGTGGTGGGTTTTGTTTTTTGGGGTTTTTTTTGTTTGTTTGAGTTTGTTTGTTTGTTTGTTTGTTTTTGGGTTTTTTTGTGTTTTTTTTGTGTATGTGAACTTCAAAAGCTCAAATCAGTGGGCAAGACTACTCATGTCTTTAATGCACAGAGACCCTTAATTTGTTAATGCCAGAGTTCTCACTATCTTGCATGAATGAACCCATTGGAAGGATCCTTAACAAGAGAGCTGGAACTTCTATTTTTGGTTTAAAGTGACTGTGTATGGGTACTCTAGATTAATATGCACGCTGTATTATTGCATGCTTTACTTATACATTTATTTAAAAATGTTTTATGATCTTGAAATAATGCACTTGTTCCTGGCATCCAGTATGATTTGCCCTACTTAATCTATTTTGCTTCTCTTCCTTTCCCCCTATCTATTTTCAGATTGACTTTGTCCATTTTTTAAATAGCTATTTTTAGATGTGAATATCCTTTGTAGTGTATTTTTAATCATGCTGAGTTGCTATATTATGGTAAAGTCTTATTAACAACTGACATGAACTGAGAATAGTTCATTGTACTGGGCAGTAGAGTGCAATAACTTATGAATTCTTAAAATAACTGGCTTTTAATTTCTCATTTTCTACTTCTGAGAGAGATTGGAATAAAAAAAACCTAGGACTTTAATCCCTCCTGTTATAATATCATATAATCCTTAGCTTATCTGAACTTCGTAATTAGCATGGCATGATAAAGGAAAGGCAAAATTCCTACTACTTGTCCTAGCCCTCTTCCACTTTCATTTGTCAATTGCATTTATGTTGAATCTTTTGGAATCAGGATGGTTATCTAGTGGATACAAGGTGCTCTGTAGCAGACACATCACTGAATCCTGTACCTAGAGAAGTGCACAGGAGACCTTATTGTGCTGTCCCTACTGCTTGCTGGACAGGAGAGAAGACACAGATGACCTTTATGGGGAAGCTAAGTGCTTCCCGTAAGCTGCTGGCTGACTCCAGTCTGCACAGAGACAGACTGGACTTAGAAGCCTCACTATTGCATTATGTCACTCCTGAACACTTCATGGTTTCTAGCACAAATGTCAGTGAGGAATAAAACAAACTATCCTCCATTTCAGGACTACCTAGAGGCTTGTGGCTGTGAGAAAGCATCAAAGTTAACCCTCACTTTCATTCCGTACTCTCCTAGTGCTAATGGCAGTCGTGCTGGCTACTTGAACTGAGCAATGAAACTTAGGGTGCCTCACAGAGCACACTGGAAACTTGTTTTTGCAGTTGTGAATTCAGGAAGCTGATTTTCCTGGGCAAGGAAGAGTTATAGTCAAGCTGCCTAGGCAGAGTGAATCTCCTATGGGCAGTGATACTAAACTGAAATAAAGGCCTTTAGCTCTTTCTCTCAGCGCTGCATGGGGACTTTCCAGGCTGGCTACCACATGAGAAGTGCCATGGTATTTGGTCTAGTGTCAAAGGCTGTACAGATGAGCATTCCTACAGCTGTTGCCACTATTTCACTTCCATTTCAAAGTGATTTTCAAAATTATGTGTCTGAAGAAAAGTATCAGGAGAAAAACATTCTTTATCCCATTTCCATTCCTGTTTTCATACCAGAGAGGCTGGTTTTATCTTGCTCTCTTAGTTGTGCTGTTAGCTTGGTCTAATGGTCTAATCCCTCTCTGTTATCAAACTGCCCTCTTCTGTACAGACTGGCTTGATTAGTTTTCAACTCAAGAGGAATTATAGGTATGGGTATGAAAGAAAAACTGGGGCCTGTGAGAAGGATTAAGGAACTGAGAAGGCTGTGTCCTCCTCCTCAGTCCCAGAGCGATGGGGAAGATGAATGCTCTGCTCACTGGACCTTTGCAGTAAGCTTCACTGTTATTTTCACTAAGACAAAATGTTAAGATTTTATAATCTTATAAAAGTTTATCTACCACACAGCATGCTCATTCATGGTATGGTAAGATAAGTGCCATATGTGAGGAAGGTATGTAGATTTTGAATTTGGAACCTGGGGAACTCTGCTGTGATGTGAGCTGGACAGAGTTTATTTGCATAAATCTTTCTCTTTTTTATTGCCTTGGAGTTTGAGTGAAGAAGTAAGAAATTGATAGGTTGTGGCCTAGGGCTAAATATCAGAAACTATATTTAAAGTAGTGATTGAATACTCAAAATGTAGGGAGAGTGTTTCATTTGAATTACTTAGATAGGATTTTTTTGTTCCTATCAAAAAATACCCAGTGTGATTAATTTGCATTTAGTGATAAAAAAACTTAAACTAAACTATTTTAAAAGTGATATTCTTAATTTTAATCTTCCACCTTCATGCCTTTGGTGAGTGGAGCTTGTTGTGGAATGGCTTGGTAAAGGTACTGATGTTCTCTTGCATTGATTCACAGATAGCTCTAGCAACTGAGCCTGTTCATCCAGCTCCAGATCACTATGTGGTTTTCTCCAGTTCAGTTCAGAATGAGTGTGCACATTAAACCAGTCAATCAGATCCATATGTTCAACCACACTGGTTGCTTTCAGGAGTTTTGTTGGCTTATTTGGTCAGTTTTCAGCTCCATGGATGCAAAGAAGTTGGAGCCTGCTGGTGAAAGCTTTTCTGATAAAATGTGCTTGTACTTTTCTAAGACATTTGGTTGAAAACTATCGGAAGACCTTTCTTTGCTGCTCTGATTTGTTATTCCCAGAAACTCTTCCAAAGAGTATCACCACTTTATGGATCTGGAGTAAAACAACTGATCTCTCTGCTTTCAGTTCCACTGGAGGAACGTTTTCAAAAAGTGCTGGAGTAACTCAGTGCAACAACTGGCAAAGCCAAGTCCAGGAATGACCCCAGTAGGGTTCTTTAACTGGCTTCTGCTACATGCTGCTGCACGTGAATTATTCAGCAGTTTACACTTATGAATAAAATACGTACCTCAGGAAATCCAGCTGCTATGTGCAGTTATGCTGTCTTCTTTTCTTCTCCTCTCCTCCCCCAACATTAAGTCTACATTCATGTTTTCTGCATTTATAGGGCAGGAAAAGTTTTGTGATTTAGTCATAAGATTCCAGGGAACATCTGCTATACTCAAGCCCATTTGGAAATACAGCCGTGCTTATTCAGCTTTTCACTAATAACTATGATTTTATAAGTAAAGATTTTCTGCACTTGCTTTCTGCATGTTACAGAGCACACTTGACATAGGCTGCCTGTGCCCCTTCACCATAATGGAGGGGTGCTGCTGCTGCTGCAGGACAAGTGAGCTTTTTGCTTTTTTTGTCTTTTAATGCATTGTCAACTTCCATCCTCAGTACACAGTGCGTTTTGGAAATTTTTTGGTAATCTGTAAAAATACTATTAGTTATCTTAAAATGTTGCATGAAACGTGATATTCATTGAAAAAATCCACTACTGCCATCACCCAAACCCATATCCTCCCAAAATGAAATTCGAATAAAAGGTAAAATCACATACCTGCAGCTGTCCCTGCTCTTCATCTCTCCTTGATTTAAATGTGTCTCATCATCACTGGACCTTTACTGATTGTCCAAAATATTTTAGTTTACTTTTTTGTCATAAAGGGTTAGAATTAGATCACAAAACATTTTTTTCCCCATTTAAAGGATTTAATTTTTATAGAAGGGGAAAAATAGTGTATTAACTTCTTAATGAAACCTGTTTATTTTTTTCCTCTCCCAACAAGAAATATGGCTGCTTCATTTGATAAAACATTCATTGGATTTTACAAATGTCATTATCACTAGACTCTAAACAGATGTTGGTTCAGTAATTGTCTAGTGCTGCATTCATTTGACTCCACAGGAGCCAGATATGGAGGAGTTGCAACAGCCTGAAAAAAGGTGTATCCCTTCATTAGGCTTTTGAGTGTTAGTGAAAGGTCTTGGGTGATCCAAGCTTTAGGGGTATGCCTTACAAAAGTATTATAGCCCTAATAATCATAATTACAATAACGATACTAATGATGTAATCAGAGGGTAACTGACATGCTCAAATTGAAGATTCTATTAAAGACTTTATTGTGTGTGTATGTGTTGGGGTTTTTTGCACTGCCTGGGTTTTGGTAGCAGGGGAGGACACAGAGGTGGCTCCTGTGAGAAGCTGCTGGAAGCTTCCACCATGTCCAGCAGAGCCAGTCCCTGATGGCTGTGAAGATGGACGTGCTGCTGGCCAAAAGTGGGCCAGTTAGAGAGGTTGGTAATGCCTCTGTGATGACAGATTTAAGAAGGAAATCAAACCAAAGTGACAGGTTTTGCTCCTAGTCAGAGAAGAGGAGGAGGTAAGAACATGTGAGGGAAAGGAACACAGCAGCACCAAGGTCAGTGCAGGAGGGGCAGGAGGTGATCCAGGTGCCAGAGCTGAGATTCCTCTGCAGGCCGTGGTGAGGAGCATGGGGAAGCAGCTGCAGCCCATGGGGATCCATGGGGATGCAGAGATCCACCCACAGCCCGTGGGGATCCATGGGGATGCAGAGATCCACCCACAGCCCGTGGGGATCCACGGGGATGCAGAGATCCACCCACAGCCCGTGGGGATCCATGGGGGATGCAGAGATCCACCCACAGCCCGTGGGGATCCATGGGGGATGCAGAGATCCACCCACAGCCCGTGGGGATCCATGGGGGATGCAGAGATCCACCCACAGCCCGTGGGGAAGGTGCCCAGGCTGGAGCAGGTGGATGCCTGGAGGATGCTGTTATCCAGTGGGAGATGGATCTCTCTCTGATGGAGAGAGAGGGCCCTTGCTCCCAGGCAGGACTGCACCCTGTGGAAAGAGTGACTCGTGTCACAGCAGTTTTGGGAGGAATGTCTGCCTGAGGAGAGACTCATCTTGCAGCAGTTTTGGGAGTTTGCTCGTGGGGGGAATTCACGTTGCAGCAGTTTTGGCAGGACTGCTGCTCGTGAGAGTGAACCCACACAGAGAAGTTCACAGAGAACTGTCTCCCATGGGAGGGACCCCACGGTCTCACAGGGGAAGGATTCCTCTCCCCGAGAGCAGAAGAAAACCTCAGGTGACAAAATGACCAAATCCCCAGGCCCTGTCTCCCTGCACTGTCAGTGGGAAGGAGGGAGGGGCTGGG
This sequence comes from Cinclus cinclus, assembly GCF_963662255.1. Taxonomy (NCBI): domain Eukaryota; kingdom Metazoa; phylum Chordata; class Aves; order Passeriformes; family Cinclidae; genus Cinclus; species Cinclus cinclus. The sequence goes on from NC_085060.1 coordinate 10,833,965, forward strand.
GGAGAGGAAAGGTGTTTTAAAGGGTTATTTTACTTCTCATTATCCTCCTCTGATTCTGTGAGTATGAAATTTCATTTGCAACCTTAAGTTGAGCCTGTTCTGCCCTTGAAGTGTTTTCTCCCAGTCCGTATCTCCACTCATGAAGCCTTCATTAACTTTTTCTTTTCCTCTCCTCTGCCCAGGTGTGTCAGGGGAGGGTGTGGGAGTGGTTCACTCCTGTGGGTGCCTGGCGTCGGGCCAGTGTCAAACCAGGACAGTGTAACACTTGGCAGTGTGCTTCTACACAGCCCTTTTTCCCAAAGGTTGCACATTCCAGGGAAAAACCTGGAATGCTGGAAGGAGCTAATGGTCTGGCAACAGTCTTCTCAAGGGTATCTTTTGTGGAAGTTCTTTTGACAGTATTGCCCATACTTCTAGGCTAGCTGAAATGTGCTAGGGAGCAGTAGCGTCCACAGTTCATGGATCTGCAGGGTAACTCCTGCTTTCTGTCCCTCCTCTGTTGGCATCTAAATCCCTTTTCATGTTGGACAATGAAGGACTGCAGCCACAAGGTTCATTGAAGGACTTAAACTGGTCATTTGTTGTGGACTGTTCTAGTATGGAGGAAAACAAATGTGGGAAAGGAATTCCAAAGCAAATTTCTAAGATACTTTTCCTCATTCTATTCCCAATTTAAATTAGGTTTTGGACTTTTCATGCATCTTTTATAGTAAGGAGTCCATAAAGAATGGTTAAGAAGCACCATTTCATTTACAAAGGGGTTCAATAGCACTGCAATGCACGCGTCATGTTTTGTCTCACAGTAGAGCACGGTGCAATGGCATGTTTTCTTGTGGAAAAGAGAAACTTGAATGTTCAGCAATATATTTTTTTCCCCTTAAAATGGTTTCCTCCTTAGTGTCCACAGAGAGCCTTTTCAATCAAATATTATCGACAGCAAAAACATTATCTAGTGTATAGACAGATGGCAGGATGATAATTGTTTCGAGAGACAGATGGTAGTTTCTTGTACCCACTTTCTAGTTTCTGTGTTTTTAAAGCTCAGCAGTTGCATTGTGCAGCATTTGTGGTGTCATAATATATCAGCTACTTTAAATAACTCTGAACCAGGCTTTTGAGTGATTTGTTTAAAAGAAGTCCTCTTTAAAACATGATCAGCTGAGGATGCCTAGATATTTGACAAGGCAGATTGTAATTTAGAGAAATTGGGCCTAGCTTGGTGCTTGTATTCCCAGCAAATGCAGAACCCTTCTGCCTCCTTTCTGTTGGAAATAACAAGTCTGAAATTGTAAAGAGGAGTACTTCTCTTTTTTTTGAAAAAAAGAAGTTAACAGCACTAAGGAGAGGGCACCATAAGAATAAAAATAATGTATGAGTTGGAGGGAGTTGCCAGAGATATCTGTAGAGACATGGCTGGAATTCCAAGCTAGTTTCTTCCACAGACTACTGTAAAAGTGATTAGATTCACAACATAAAGAATCGTATACATAAATAGCTTACAGTGTAAAAGCAAATATTTAGTTGCCCCATGAAATTACATGGAACACCTTTAGTCTCTACAAAGACTAAGATATTTTCAGGAATAATTTTGTGAAACACATGGGGATGATTCAGGCTGAATCCTGCATGGTTTAACAAATCTTTTTCTCTATCTCATTCTTTTAAGCTGTTTAAAGAGAAAGGAGAGATACCTGTTCAACAGGTTTTCTTTCCAGAGTTAGGTTGATGGAGCAGCTTTCAGCATGACTGATGAAGCCCTCATCTCAAAGGGGATCAAGGACTCAGATCATAAGATTGTGGTTTCTGGTGGGCTTTTAGCCTCCACATAGTTCTACTTTATATAGTACATTGAAATATATGCAGGCTTTCTGGGGTGGAGGCTTTCATCTGAAGATCCATTACAGGGATTCTTGTATTTGCTCTGCTACTTACTGCTTACATAAATATAATTTATTGTACATGAAAGAAGTCTACAAAGTTTAATCAATCCAGTGACTTTTAACATAGCGATAACCATAGGCTGCATTCCCAGTAACAATTCTGAGGCTTAAGGGGTGGTATTCTGCTTGGGTGGGGGAAAGATTTAAGCACCGGTGCATTCAGTAGTCAGCCTTCAGGCTGCTATGTCATGAGGAGCTGTACAGTCCAAGATAGAAATTTAAAATGTGAAAGCAGTTGAAATCATAGTCTTAGTGTTCTTTAAAAAAACCCCTCTGTATCTCTGTTCTTTGTCACTTAGTCACTTGTTAAATTATTTTCAGCACTAGAACCAAAGAATAGTCAGAGTTGGAAGGAACCCACAAGGATCATCGAGTCCAGCTCTTTAGTGAATGGCACACAGAGGGATGAAACCCACAACCTTGGTGTTATTAGCACCACCTTCTCACCAGCTGAACTAATTTCAGGGTCATTTATATAGGATGTATGGAGGAAAATACAGATTTTAAATCTGCATTTAGAGAAATGCATGAAAACTGAACTTCCATTCAGTGGACACAGACCTGCCCAGTGCTAAGTGCTATCAAATCTGGGAAATGAAAGTGTGCTGTGTGAGCAACACTAGGCAAACCAAACAGGCCAATTTATTTATTTATTTATTTATTTATTTATTTATTTATTTATTTATTGATATCTTGCATAATCAGAATGAAGTTCTTGTGAGCAATCTGGAATATCAGAATTATTTGAAAGAGATGTTTTGCAAATAACTCTCAATAAGAAGTGCATGTAAAAACTGCCAAGTATTGTTGGACAATTCGCAAACAGGAGGAGGCTAAACTCATTAAATAAATTGTTCACTACATATGAGTTCAGTCTTCCTTCTGAGCTTTGAGGCCTGTTGGAGCTGAGAATCAGTCTTGTTGTCTTTTATTAAACATTTTTTCGTGTTTTCCATACTGTAATCATGCTGTTTGAGTCATTAGTGTGAAGGTAATAACAGACTTACTGTAAAATTAAACCTCTTAAGGAGTATCACTGCGTGAACACACGTGAAACACCCTGCAACTACTAAGAGGCTGAATTGTGTGGAATTTTCCCTCTTAAAATTGTACTATTCAGATCAACATGAGTCTTGCCCACCTGGGTGTTTGTATGCATGATCAAACCAACTGAAGCTGGGGGGGGCTAATTTTATTTTATTTTAATTTTCAAAGGAGGAACATGGATATAACTTTGTCATCAGTTTCTGTGGGAGTCAGGCTTCTCTTTCCTCAGACTCCAGTGGGCAGAGTGGTGCCAGTGCTGGGCACTGTCTCCAAGTGCTGCTTTGCAGTCAACAGGTTGAGTCCATCTTTGCTGTGTGCGCTGATGAGACTGGCAAATTCATTCTGAGCCTGCTTGGGCTGTCTTGCAGCTGAGGTTGTCCAGTGGTCTTGTCCTTCATTTCCACTGCTCCAGTTAGCTTAATGCTTTTCGTTAACTGCTTCTGAAATCTTTCATGATAGCAGATATATAGCCAGTGTCATCTGATAGATTTTTAGGCATCTTTGATGTAAACATGTAAGTATTCATTTAATGCATGAATGGCTTTACCGTCCTTTGTGGCTGTATTTCTCATTCCTTTCTGAAATGATCTTTCTTCATCCTTGGCTGAGTCCTCTTCTTTACTTTGAGAGAAAGCTGCTTGATATCTAGCACTGCCAGTTATACCTCCAAATTTATTTGAGATTCTTGACTCCTGTATCCTTTTTTTGTAAAGTTTTTCTTATTGCTCTCTGTTGCCTTGGTTCATATTTTTTGTACGGCATGATTATTTTCGACTTGCTTGGTCTTCATAAAGTCTTTGTAAAGACTTGCAGTTCCTCATGAAAGATTAAAAAGATTTCTTGAAAAATTACAAGTTTCTCCTTAGGTTGGTCATTCCCTGGCCCAGGGAGGAGATCTGAGTGAAAAAAATCTCAGCTCCCTCCCCTTTTCTCCATGAATGACAACATAGCCACCAACAAACCCAGGATTTCTTTGGCAAGTTGGCATTTATTTCTGTGCAGTGAAGGAGAAGATCCAGTTAATTCACAGTGGCTGACTGGGAAAGTGTCAGGCATTGGACTGAAGAGCCTGGGCTGCAAAGGGGTTGGTGAGTGCTGTGTCCTGGCCATGCCACACTGACCCACCACATCCCATCCCAGTGCTGAAGGTGGGACCTGGGCTATGGGGGCCTTTCCCAGTGATGGTGTATTTGATGTACTCTTTTCAGTGGCCTTGCAGTACCCCATCCAGAAACAGAAGTATTCTTGTTTGTAGGCGGAGCAGGCACTAACTTAGAGCAGCAGAGTTGTGGATGAATTATTGTGGTGACTCTGAATCTTTACAAATGGATGTCATGAGACAAAATAATTTAGTGATAAGGTTCTAAAACTTCTATGAACAGGAAAGCCTGGTCCTTTGAACTCAGTGGTGAAACCTACCCTTTGCAGAGACTGAAAAAGTGAGATTATTTCCTTATTAATAGGAATTGTATGATTCATCAGGCAATTAAAAAAATCTGTTGCACACAGATAAAACTCTTATTTTTAAGTAAAAAGAAAATTACACTTGCCTTAAAAATTTCACAAATCACATCCGTCTCCCTAAACCTGCTGTCTCCATGTATGTGGTGATTTCTATTAGCTTTCAAATGTTATGAAAAACACACTTCAAAAATAAGGACAGTTAAGTGTCAGATTATCAGAAAATACTTGCTTCTTCGTTATCCTTTGACTTTCCCCCTCTCCTCCCCTTCCCATTAATCTATACTACTGTGAAACAAATGTTTGCATTAATTGTGCCAACTTTTGAATTAGCAATAGATGAATCTCTAGCGGCTTAAAATTTTTCTAAAGTAAACAACCAATGAATCACACATTCCTCTAGGGTTTTTTGAAAGTAAACAACAACTTTTTTCCCAGTGTGAAATAGGACATTTCTGATTTAAAGACAGACTCTCAGCTTCAGGCTGTAGATAGACTTAACTTTCCTAATGACAAAAATATTTTTTTAGAATTCTAAAAAGGTAGATTTATAAGTTGAAGAAATCATGCTTTGAAAGACTTGGAGAAGGGCTCCTCTTTCTGCTTGTACTTTACTTTACTTTGGATTGGCTTGATTTTGAATGTGGAATCAGGCCAACACTAGCAAAGCAACTGGCACTGGGTAAATGTCATGGTCTCCTCAGCATGTCCACTCTTGTGCTGTCTTCTTTGTGCTGCTGAAATATGGTGGTACAAATGATTAATCTTTCTTTCTAGCATGGCAAGTCAAAAACTAAAGCAAATTTTGGAGTATAAGACTGGATCACTTCAAGAGATTTTCTAGGCCTTGTGTGAACTGAATGTTCTCAGTGTGCCAGGTTGTGGGGGTTTTTCCTAGCACTGCATTAGTCACATAATTTGGCAGCAAAATACTTATTGACAGACTATTTTCATCAATTATCTCTGTTTTTCACACGTGTCATAAAACTTAGTAGCTTTTCTGCTGCATGTTGCAATGAAACAAGTGGTCAGGTGAACAGAAGCTCTCCCTCTTTTGTTCCTAATGAAAGGTGTGGACTGAGGCTTGTGCTGAAAGCCACACCAGTAAATAACTCTCATTTGGTGTGCTTCAATTTTACTCTTTCCAGTTCAAGTTAGAATGAAGATGTACTCTGCTAGTGGTAAGGACAGCCTTTCTTTAAATAATTATTTTAATGAAGAAAAAGAAATGCTTTAGCATTGATGTCAAGGTGTTACACGGAACAAATGGCACATTCAAAGTAAATGCACTTCTGCATCTACATTTTTCTTATCCACATGTATCTATTAATGAAAACAAAATTAAATATTCTGAACAAAGTGTAATGTTCTTGCCGAGAAAAGCTCAGCTTCCTAAGTGCAGATGTGTGTGAGTGAAGCTCTCTAAAGGCAGAGATCCTTTTGTACAGCAATAAATTAGTCAAAGCCCTAATTTTAAAATAAATTGTGCTTGACTAACCAACTGACATTTTTAAAGCTTTTACAAAACAGCTTTTTTAGGAATTGTGACATTCAAGCCACTTGTGCTTTGCTGCTTCTTTGCCATTATGTAATTATGCTCAACACAGGTCATACAGCCAGGTAGGAAAGCATGTTAGCTGAGAAGGTGAACTCCATTGACACAGACTGGACAGCTGACACACTTGGTCTGATGCCAAATATTAAACCAGTGGGATGGGCAGGGTAAAATGCTTCATTAAGCAGTCTTGGCACAGAAAAATTCAACCAGCAAATAGGTTTTTTTTTTTCTGGTAAACAGAAGTTATATGTAACCAAAAAGGCTTATCATAAACTGAACACTTCATCAACTTGAAGCCTAAATTAAATTGTAGGTGAGAGTGAAAGTTTATAGGAAAAATTAGCAAAATTGCAGCAATGAAAAAATAAATTGATGGGAGAGAAAGGAAGCAGCTACACAAAAGCCTGAGCTGTACATGTAATAGCTAACACTCTAGAGGCAATGTTAACTATAGAGGAGGTGAATGGAACAACAGTCACTCAGAAGAGCACATTCTGTGCTAACCACAGAAGATTGTAAAAGGTGCTGAAGACAGACAGAGCCATGGTGGGAGAATGCATCACATCCAGCAGGCTCTGGTCTGAGGAGTGTGGACCTGGGCAGGAGCTCCAGGACTTGTCCCCACATACAGCTGCTTCCCAGGAGGCTGCCCAGTGGATAGGCCAAACTAGCTTAAGACAAGAGAGATGAGAGTCTAGAAAAAAAATAGGGGAAAGAGAATAGATGCTGTTGGCACAGTCTGGCACATGTCAGTGGGTGCCTGTTTTAATGGATCGATGCAGCAGCGTCTTGCCCAGCTGGAAGCATCTGGTAAACCCCGTACTTCAGCACAATTTCCTCTGCAAATAGTCATGATTGAGTGGGGAAGGGTCCGTTCATTCTCCATCCTCTGTAGCTGATTCAATGAGCCATGATTTTTGAGTTCTTTCTTTACAGCTGGATGAAATTGAAGAAGGCTGAGATAGAGCAGGTACAACTTTGGTCTTGTTAGGTCTCACATTTTTAGATGTTTTCCTTTGCTCTGCAGCAACAGGAATGTGACATAAAAATATCTGAGTTAGCTCAGCTACTGGTAAACAATTTAATTTCAATACTGTTACATTGGTACAGTCACTTCTAGTCAAAGTGTCAATTAATGTTGATGCTAATCCTCTGCTGCTGTTGTGCAGTAAGGACTGGTCCCATGGACTGGGACTGGTACTTTAAAATGGTGAGGTGCCAGGGCTCATCTGTTCATTCCTGTAAACCTTTTCTGCTCTCGGCAAAGACATAAAGACATTCTTTGCTCTCTATAAGGTAAAAACAAAGACTTGCAGAGATTGATGTTTTGGAGATCATTAAGAGCGTACTTCTGGGAGCTGAGATCTCAGGCTTTGTTGAATGACACTGAAACTACGAGTATGGTCTGATGGATACTCTCTTTAGATACCCCTGACAATATCCAATGGGTTGTCTGGCCTCATTGGTGCAGTGAACTCTGAGTGTGAGCTGTGTGTGGAGCTGCTGTGGTGGGAAAGCAGCTCCTGCTACCAAAGTGTGAACAGGATCTGGAGCTTGGGCATTTCTCCTGAGAAGTTTATGCTTTTCTCACCAGACCAGAGTTTCACAAGGGCCAGCAGCATCTCTGCTGCCTCTGCCCAGTCTGAAAAGCCATGATGGTTTTTGTGTCTCTTCAGTGCTTGCTCTGACTGATCTGGCTTATTTTATAGCTCTTTTATTCCTGCCAGCTTTTCCTGGCTAGGTATGGCAAGTGACCATGAGCCACTGAACAATTCTTTTCTTTTTTTTCCCAAATGATAGTTTCTTTACAGTGATTAATAAGTTCTCTGCCTCTCATTTTACATTGGGATATAGCATCAAGTGTCTCATCTCATGTTTAAGAGGAGGCAAAGTCCTTACATAAACAATACACAGTTCTCTTTGCTGAGTGTATAATCATTAAATGAAATACAGCTAAGCTCTTGGACACCATGGGCAGCAGAAACTTAATCACTATTTCCTCATGCTTTGTGTATCTGTCTCTTCTGGTATTCATTAAAAAAGGACATCAGTTCCCCAGTAAGTACCACACCAGATGCTACTTATTCTGAATGAGACTGGAGGAACCATCACAAAGGGAAAATTCACATCATTTAAATGTGCAGTGAAACCAATTTGCAGTTATGTAGGAAATACTGGTTTAGAATTGCTATTAGTGAAGTTTCACAGGGAGGCAGAATATATGATGGTGAACTCCACACATGAATATGTTTGTTTTCATGGGATAAGGAATTAATATCTCAGGGTAGAATAATCTAATTCCAACTGGTGCTAAATGATGAGTCACTCCCTATCTTTGCTTGAGAAGGTTAAGGACCTTGCAGTGTTGTTAAATCATTTTGACCAAAATTCTGTATGAGTTTCAAGGATGATTCATTATTAAATTCAAAATCACCACCTTCTTAAAATTGTTTTCTTCTAATGTTATACCTTTGCTTTCCCCTCTGACCATAACTAGTTTCTTACTAGAAACTAACAGACTCTGAGCCTGGGGGAAAACCATACTTATGAAATGTTGTATGCCTGAGGGTTAGGTTCATATATAATTTTTAACTTAGATAGATATGGGTAAGGTGAATTTCTTTCTGAAAATGCATGTTTCTCCCTCTTTATGATAAATATAGCCTAAGGTGACAAGCTTATACATAGACAACAAATTTCCACGTGCCTGTATTAAATTAGGGGAATCCTAAGGAGAGCACCTAAAGAGACTGACAGGCTGGAGTGTACACTGAGGGAAGAGTTTCCACAAAATAATCCAATGTTTGATCCCTTGACATGCAGGATTGAAAAAGAAATTAAAAACTTATGCCTGTTTAAAATATATTTTACTGAAAATGTAGGTCTATTTCAGTGAGCAGAAATACATCTTTTTGCCTGTGGAGGTCCTGTTCACTGGGGGATCTGAAGGGCATTCATGGTGAAGATGCCAGCTTTCTAAGAAAAGCTTTCTTAGCTGGTGTACTATTTTTTGTTTGCTTCAGGCATTCTGGTAATTCTATAACTATAAACTCAAGAAAAATCCGAGACCTGTTTGTACTCTTGTTCAGAAAATTTGCTGTGGAGTAGTGCTCTAGCACATAATTGATGTGTAATAGCTTTATTGCAAACTGGTGGGATTTTGTTGTTGTTGTTGTTGTTGTTGTTTTGGTGTTTTAGTGTTTTAAAAAACTCATAACATACTTGTCCAACATTAAATGTTCCTGTGAAATATATAGGCACAGATAATATTGGATTTCTCAATTTAACCTGAGTGCTAGAAATGCTTCCTTGTATTTAAAGGAGCAATGTGGTTTGGGATAACATTCTACTTTTCTGAGCCACTGGGAAAGATATGTGACAAAATGTTTGTAGATCTGAAGGCACCCGCAACTAACAGTGGAGGAACACTGACCATAATGCATTTCTACCAGTCCATATAAATTTACCTGCATGCTGTACAGTACATTTAAAGCTAGAAGTTCTCTTTCTCCTTCCCCTGTGAGCCTAGGAAATAAATTCAGTTAAAACAAACATTTCCCTGCTGAGAAGTCTGTGCAGTGGCTGTCAGAAAGGACGATTTAATTTATTGGCTATCAAGAAGCTGCCTGGCCCTAGAACTCCAGCGAAGTGCTCTCTGCTGCAGTTGATCCCTATACAAAATAAACTCAAATCATCTTCAGTGCTGCTGGTAGCATTTTTATAGTTCTGGCTTCTGAGAGCAGGCACTGCTGAGTAGTTTCTGTTTTGCCATTTTTTCTTTGAGGAAAATGGAAAACTTCCCAGGCTATACATCTGTCTCTCTGATTTATAATTCTGAAGATAAGATTGACCAATGAAGCTACTGCAGAATGACATTCAGTTATGGAACAGGCATACTCTTTCTCATTATTTCTCTAAGATAGGCAATGCTGATTAGATCTAAAATTTTGCCTCTGGATAGCAGAAGATCACAAAGCTGCATGCTAGATGATGGACTCATGCTGTGTTCTGTCTGCAGAGGACACTCAAAACTGACAGAGGGATGCTGGGGGGACCATGATACCCTGCATAAAGGAAGGTCAGGAGCACTCTAAATATTTTCTCTACCATTCTCTTCCTTCTCATACTTATTTGCTTCACTTTTGTTCTGGTTCTCAATAAATCCCTTGATATTTGGTTGTGATTTCTTTGTCAGGGAAAAACATACTGCAGTATTGGTAGTGCATTGCAGTGCACTAGATGAAACTACTAATTTCATGGGTATTTTACTTTATCTCACTTTAGAGCTTATGCTTGCTTTATGATATTATAAGGTTAAGAGGAATACTAACACCATGTCAGTGTTGGAAAACCTCTGGAGAGACATCATCCAATTAGTTCAGACTCTAGTAACTGTTGCTTTTAAAAATAGCACTGCTTTTAAAATCCTGAAAATCCTTTGAAAATGAAAGAGGCATGACTGAAAAAATGGCAACATGAAATGAAAATGAAAAAAGGAAACAAAGAAGGCCCACATAGATGTATCTCCCTTTCCCTCTGCTATCTGGAGACCCTAGTGGCCTCTACTTGTTTTTTTCCAAGATGTACAAGGGTTGAGGGTTGGCTGCTTGCAGGCAAAAAGTGACTCCTGATCTTTCTCAGGAAAGTTTCCAGAATTTGTTGCTTTATCTCAAATACAGAACAAATGGGCTTGGGGTCTTTCAGTGGTTTTTTTTTTTTTTGATTTTATGTTGTGGCTTAGTCTCTCTCCACCTACTGGGGAAGCTTCCTGGCCTTCTTTTGATGATCAAACCCTGCTCTGTCTATATGAGCCTTGCAAGTTTTAGCCATCATCTTGTATTCTGTATTGTCATAGTACCGGCATCTTGCACGTTAGGGGCAGGGGCAACAGCGAGAGAAGCTGTTTAACACAAAAGCTGAGCTTGCTTTTGTTTGGGGGAGCAGGATTTCACCAAACAAGTTCTGTTTAAGGAATATGGTGAAGTGTGACCAACCACAGGCCATGTAACCCCTTCTGACCTGCTGCATTACCTCATGGGGTGCAGCCAATACAGGGTACTACAGAGTCCCAGAGCAGCTGGAGACCCCAGGTCCAGCCAACTGAAGCTGTTTGCTCCCTCCTAGGGCTCCTGCAGGTCGTGCAGTGCTGTGGTGACATGGGACCTCAATGGCAGCTGGAGTCTCCTCTGCCTGGGAGCAGAAGCTGCCCAGAGTAAGGCTGTGCACAAATATCCTGGCTTTTAAAATGCAAACTGCAGCCTGGGAGGTTTCTTGCATGGTCTTGCTTCTTGTGCTTTTATGGGGAAAGTGTTGGCTTAAAAGATATCCACCAGAAGGAAAGGAGAGGGTCATAGGGTGGGCCATGAGGGCATCAGCACTGATAGATGTTTGTGAAATTGCATATTTTCAGTGTTCTTCTATTTCTTTTGCTCCTATTTTATGCTGCGTCTTTCTAATAAAGTTCTTTCTAATAATTTATTTCCCTCAGCCTGTGTTTGGTTGTTACCATTCCAAAGATCAGCAGTACCAAGGGATTGTAGTCATGCTAGATGGAAAGCTTTTTAGTGCTGTGGATTTGGTTTTTGTTTTGTTGGCTTGGGGTTCTTTTACAGCTGCATGATTCTGTCCCCCTTTATGCCCAGTAATTACTACTGAGCTCTGCAAAATTCTGTCTTTTCATTAATAACTCCAGAATATGCAGAGAGCTGTTGTGGTTCTCTTTACCATTCTTTCTTGATACGGTGATATGATCACCAAGGGGACTCCTAGCAAGCCTGTCAGCGTGCCCACCCACACGAACACACACACACCTGCCCCTGCAACCAAACCAGAGCCCTCCCAACAGCATTTTCAGTCACATGCAGACTGTGGCACGACTGTCCTTTAGGGAGAACATCTGCTGTTGTCCCTTCACCAGTTAACTTCTTATAGCTTTGCTTTCTTCTTGGGCATGCAATCACATGCCTTGTTTCCTGATGTTCTGTGTGATACATCCTTGGGGTTTTAAAAAGATCTGTACATTCACCAACCTGTTTTTTCTTAAAATGTTTCTATATCCATTTACCATTTGTTCTCATGTTCTATTTTGCTCAACAGTCTTGCTTTTTCCTCTCTGCTACATGACCACCCTATTTTGTGCTGTCTCATAATTCAGACATGAGATCTGGTGAGCATTTCCTATGTCCTTATCTCCCTGCCCCTTTTTGTTTTCCCTGCAGACTTTTGCAGACTCACTTTGGTAATTGTGTTTGTGTTTGGCAAGAGCTGCTGGAACAGGCTCTAACACAGCTTCTTGAAGATTCACAGCTTCTTGAAGAATCTTACGTCTTTCAGTTCTCTGGCTGCTTTGTGCTTTTTACTAATTTATCACCTTCACCTTAGAAGAATAGATCTTATCATGAAGAACAAAAATCCATGATTTCTTGAGGGATACATCATGTCTTGCCTAACAGTATTATAAAAAGTTTTGCTTGGTCTTTGCTAATGCTAACCTAGATTTTGAATGGAGCCTGATGTTTATTGATTATCCAAATCCTAATGCTTGCCTGTTGTATGAATTTACTCAGCATCCCTCTGTCTCAACATACATTTATAAATAACATTAATAGTTATTTTGTACAGAATTTACAGTATAAAAAAATTCTGTGTAAACAATTGTATAAGCAGGTGTTTTTCATTGGTTTTCATCATGTCACATTTTGACATCTTTCTTGCTTTGATTTCTGAGGTTTTGGTTTCTGAGGTTCTGGTTGTTTGTTTTAAAAAAATTAAATGCAAAGAGTCTCTTTTCAGGGTGAAAACCGAGTTCAGTCCTTTCAGGATCAAGTTCTTATATGCAGACTCAATTATGGAAGGAGAAGTATTGCCATCCATTCTTGCAAGGAGCAATGTAAGCTGTACAGGATTTGCTTTTGCCTGGGAGCACATATTTTAAACCAAACAAAATCTGAAATTGATATCTGCTTCCAACATAAACAGTACCTTTTTTGGTACTACACCTGCTCGCAGTGCTGTCAAAAATGCTGTAGATTAAACATCCTTGAGAAAAACCTGCTTTAATGAAAAACTAATTGCTGTTGACTAATATTATATGCTGTTTATAACTTTGGCCAAATTCCCAATTAAAAATATGTTAGTAAATACTTTCCTACTTTTTTTTTCTTGCAGAATACCATCAGGTTTTATCTTCTTCTGAAATACTTTAGTACCACTAGAATGATTCTACTTTCCTCTCCAATGTCACTGAGAGGTTCAAAAGTTTTCTCTTTAGCAATAGAAGACATGAAATCTCTTCCAGGTCCTCTGAATTACATCTATATGGACAACTTCAACAGTTGGCTGGAATTTAAAAAATAAATTGTGAGACTGTTCAAGGACAGAGCCATTAATGGTGTCATTTAATGTGCTTTGTTATGCATTTTATGAGCTTTGTACGTGCACTATAGGACATCCAGCATTAACAGCATTGAGTTCCTGGGGGCAGTAGTAACATACAAATAATTTCATGCCAGTATCCTTTGTGTTCATCTGTGTTTGTGGTGGGAGGTTGATTAATCTAAACCTTTCCACTGACTTTTTGAGATTTGCAATAGATTTAAATGCAGGTAGGTTCAGGCCTTATCACAAATTGTCTCCTTCCCACTTTCCTGGCATGATAACATGTACTTACATTTCTGTAAGTCATTGGTCACATGCATAGGAAGAAAGAATTCAGAATACAAAACTATTTAGAAAAGCTTATTTAATCAACTGTGCTCAGCAAAAGTTTTCTATGCTCCACTGGAAGAAGAACTGAATCACATCTAGTTCTAATTTGGAAAAAGGGCTGTTAGATAACATAGAGCCTTTACCTGGCAAATATCCAAGCTCAATTTGAGTCACTGTCTAGCAAGTCTTAGTGTCTAAAAGTTTGTGAGACAGTAAGAAATATTTAAGAAATTAATCTCTCAGGCTTGTCACTTAATACTGCTATCTTCCTAGACCTTTCTTTACAAACAAGACGTTTATCTCAGTAATGATAATATAGTGTAATTAACTGGATGAGTTTGTTAATTAGCATTATAAAGCTTTTAAATTAAATGCAAAGGTGAAAGGTCTAGCCTTGCTGGAGATTGTTGTGCTTTCATACATCAATCTAAACAGATAAGAGGCTGCAAAAAGATTAGTGCAACTGGTGCCTCTATATTTCATTGCTTTACAATCCTGTGATTTGAGTCATCAGGTTTATCTGCATTAACAAGTGGATTTAATCCTGAATTTTACCTTTTAGCACTCAGTTTTTGTAGATTTGGGAAGGCAGACCTATACGGCCCAAATACTAAGTCTTCATCAGACTCAACATGTGTTCCAAACTGTACATAACATTTCAGACCACCCCATATGTATCTGTGGTGCTACAAAGAGCCTTCCACTCTTCCTGTAGTTGGTTTCACATTTGTGTAGTCTTTTTCCCTGGACTCTATTTCCTGTTGGACAATTTCTGACTCATTCAGAGAGGATGGTAAAGCTCTGCTGGCTTGCTCCCTAATCCATACAAAAAAGTTTTCTCACTCAAAGGATTACCTGGACTGAACCCCCTCAGCTACCCAACCCTTAGGCTACTACTGTACCCTACTTCACTTCGCCATGCAAGAAGACAGGGCATCAAAACATCTAGTATTTAAGCTTGGCCTTAGGGCTGCCCTCAATCTAATTTATACTCTACCAGCGTAGATCCCATTTGGATATCTTCCTCCTTGGATTGGTCTTAGCTTCACTGAGATAATACAATTTTTTTACACTAAGAAGTGACATCAGGACAGCTAGGACCATTACTCCACCAATAGTTATGAACTGGCCAGAATTTATGTGAGGCCTCAAGGGAGAATGTGAAGTTTGAGCTCTTGGTGTGGTGGGCCTATATGATGCCATTCTTCTCTATATCTCTTGCTTGGTGCTTATTTGGGATGTTATGTTTATATGTACCAAAAAGGTGTTGTTCATATCTGGAAATGGCAATGAAAAAGGACAGTACATAGTACTGCTGAAAATGGCTCCAATGAGGAGAATGGTATCAATTACTTCCTGGCAGTCACAATACTGGAAATAGGGGAGAACTGTATGTTGGCACCCCAAGGCTTCAGACCAGCACAGAGTCAAGGATGTGTTTGTAGCAGGCATGCAGGGGTGTGTTTGTAGCAGGCATGCAGGGGTGTGTTTGCACCAGGCATGCAGGGGTGTGTTTGTACCAGGCATGCAGGGGTGTGCATGTACCAGGCATGCAGGGGTGTGTTTGTAGCAGGCATGCAGGGGTGTGTTTGCACCAGGCATGCAGGGGTGTGTTTGTACCAGGCATGCAGGGGTGTGTTTGTACCAGGCATGCAGGTGTCCAGTTGTTTGTAAGCTCAACTGTAGCCCTGTGCCATCAAAGGTACCTGCACAGCTCTGCTCCATATTGCTGGCTGCACTCCTTTGTTTTCAAGGTGGGGGGTGTTGCCCCATGCAAGCCCCATTTTTCCTGCCAGCTCTGTTTGGGACTTGTTACTGTCCTAACAGTAGAGAGTAAGAAGAAACTTCAGGTTGGTGTGGGTGGGGCTGTGTGTTGTGGAGGGATGGGGAGTGGAACCCCTGTGTTCCCTGCCCTGAATTGCTTTGCTTGTCGCTGTAGTCACCCCTGGAGCTTGCAGCTTTACCTGATCCTGGAAGTTGTGGTTCAGCTGTTGCAGAAAGATATTGGTGGTGATCACTGTTCAAAGCTCAGCAGGGACTGCTCCTGTAAGGAGCTGCCTACTGCAGGTTATTGGATATTGCCTATGCACAAAGAGCAACTGGCATCCAGAACAAGGCATGGATGCAGTTTTTCTTCTAGTAAGACTGTATAAAAAACTCCATTCATAATGCTTGCTAGGAGGTGGGTTTAATATGTTCTTTTCCTCTTGATGGGCTTTCATTTTGCTACTATATTATGGCTGTGGAGAAAATACAGTTGGCCTGACCCATCAGTGTAATAGCACTATGAGAAAAGGTTTGAAGTTCTAATAAGACTGGAAATCTAGCCACAAACTCAGTTCTGCAGAAAAGAAATTCAAGATAATTATTCATGGGGGGTGATCTAAACTTGACCACTATTAGTATTTTAAACTGGTGTTTCAGGAATAAAGCAGTTAGTGAAATTCACATGCCCTGTGTCTTCAGGCATCTTGATTCAAGCAACCCCCGTGAGCAGTCCTTTTTGTGTGGCTATCTCTCTTTGAGGTTTGCATTCCCACAGGGGATGGAGCTATGCAGCACACCATAAGAAATAATTTCATGCACCACTGCAGTCTCTTGAAACTAATTTAGCATCCTATTTTGTTGCAGCCCTTCTTTGTGGTAACAGGCACAGCTTACAGTCCCTCTTACATGCTGGCTACCTTCTTCCTTTTCTTTTTGCCTTCTTTGGTTGTTTTTGGTTTTTTTTTTTTGTTTTTTGGTGTTTTTTTTTTTTGTTTTAGTGCTTAGCATTTAACTGTTTATATTAGCAGTGCTGCTAATTAATGAGGTCTAGTCTCAGTAGGTAATCATTATCTTTTTCCAGGTGGTTAATGGGGGTTCCTATTAGTACGAGCATGGTCTATGCAGGAGTATTTGTTTACACACATGAAGTTGTCCTCTGGGGTGCTCTAAAAAGAATACAAAATTACATTTTCGAGTGTTTAACCAAAGCCTGCTTTACTTTGGTTAGTCCTCAAATAATGCAAAATAATTCAAAGGGTCAGTATTTCTGGGACACACCTAATTTATTTGTATTCAGTGAATGAACTGAGAATGTTGACACAAGCTCTACATCTGTGTATCTAAATTTAATTTTAATTGTTGCTCATGTAGTAATTAAGTTGTTGCTAGCAATGTTTGCTGGTCCAAAATCCACCCCCCCTCCATCTCAAATATTTTTATCTTGTCTCTTTTTGAGGTCTCAAGGGATTTTCAGAATTCTCTGCAGTGGGAATCTGCTGACTTCTCTTCAAATGTGTGCTGCTAATCACTTTGGGATGGATTAAAAGGAATGCTTAAGTGAGATTTCAGCAGTAGGTACTTGACTCCAAAACTGAGTTGCTAAAAACCCTTCAGCTAATACTAATCTTGGAGGCACTTAGAGGGGGCCTGGGTGTGAGACAAAGCACCCTCTTCCCAGACATGGAGCAGGGGTTTTCACCAATATACCTGAAAACTTGTTTTCAAGAATCAGGTTTTCTAAAGGGAGTGTTCATGACCTAGGCTCTCTGCAGTAAAAGAAAATGGATTCTCCTGCCTTTGGAAAAACCACAGCCTCAAAAATTGTACATCAGAGTTAAAATAGAATTCTCAGAGGCCTGGTGTGGTGGTTGCCATGGGAAATGATACCACTTCACAAGCATTAGAACAGCTTGGGAACCCTTCCACAGACTTGCAAATGTAACTGGGATGAGGGATGCTGCAGAGGTGTCTCTGTGGCAGGCACAGCTGACTGTGGCTTGGTGGTGGTCAGGCTGGGTGTCCAGCTGTGCCCTTCTGTCCAGCTGTGCCCTTCTGGGTTGCTGGGCTCCCAAGGTGGATTTGGGCCCATGGATGTTGATTGGGCCACCCTAAACCAACAGTCTTTCCCACAGAGAAGAATTTATAATATGTTTTTATCTGAGGTGATGTATAATGCTGAAGATTGATAGAAGCTTGTGGACAGAGGGTTATTTTCTCAAAACATTTAAAATGCAACCAAACCTGCTTCAGTTTGGCCGAGATCAATACTGTGAGTGTAAGGTCAGTTATATGAGCTGGAAAATGGGGCGAGAAGAAAATATCAGATTGTTAATCTATGTATTAACAATGTATATAAGTCTTTGTGGTTCAGTTCTCATCTTCAGTTAGTTTGTTCCTTTTATAAAACTTTTGTTCAGTTGTGGGAGATGACATAGAATATAATTGGAAAAGAGCTAACAATTGATAATCTATTAGTGGATTTCATGTAGTACTAGTGTCATAGCACTTCCCATAAAGTAAAAAATGTCCAAGATCAAAATAAAATGGGTGACGAGTACTTAATAAATTCTGTACTATTAATGTATGGCTCAGTTGTATTGTTACCTTATGTTTTATAAGTATAAAGAAAATGCCAGGATGTAACTTGCATACGGAGTTGACTAAGTGACATTGCTTCATCTTTAAGTCTAATGAGAAACTTCTTCTTACTTGAAGGATTGGCCAGTTCACTATTTTTCTCCATCACTAGAGGGCTCAGATCACTTTCAGAATGTTGTTCATTTGAGCCAACTTTGTTGTTTGAACAGTTCTTCCTCTTAGTGGAACTAGGGTACAGAGGGAGAGGTGTTTCAGTTCTTCATATTGCAATGCAATTGCCTTTCTCCTGCTGTTAGGAACAGCAGCTGAGGACATGGCTGTGTTCTGCCCTGTGGCATTTCTGTGTTCATTGTTTTTTGAATTTGCTATAATCTCTTTAAATCTCTTGAATTTTGAAGGAATGTTCTGAGGTGTCTTTGAAAATATATTTTAAAGATAGCAGATGTGTAAGCAGAACATTTTAATCTCTGGGCAGCACCAAGTTTATACAGTTTAATCAAGATTAGGAAGCATTTATTTGTTGAGAAGGTAATCAAGAACTGAAACAGGCTTCCTAGAGAGGTGGTTAATCTCCAAGCCTGTCAGTGTTGAAGAGACATTTGGACCATGCTTTAACTTTTGGTCAGCCCTAAATTGGTCAGACTGGATGATCACCTTAGGTCTCTTCCATCTACAACAGTCTGTTCTATTCTAAAATGTGAGATGCCTCCCTGGTACATGACAGAATGAGCCATTAGTGATGAGACAAGTTTTCACAGGTCCACCAGTTTGTTGTGTTAAGAGACTTTACTTAGAAAGGCAACACTGCCCCTTGCCCTAGGGGGCTTCTGAGAGGTTAAATGAGCTACCAAATGACCACGGGAAGGAGGAAAATAAGAGTGGACTGAATCCAGCTCAGCTTCCATGAAGACAACTAAAAATACCTAACCCTTGAAATGGGAACAGGAAAAGTATCACAGGTATGGTTCAGGTCCTTTCTCTTGGAGTCCTAGTGCTGGACAAAGGAAGGGATAATTGATACAAATTCCTTTGACAGCTTCTTTATATAAATTCTTAGACTGTGGCTACGATACTAATGAATTAATGAATGGAGCGTGGGAATCTCTGTGACTGCTCCAGACTTTATTCAGGCTCTCTTAAACCCATGACTTTCAGGATCTGCACATAAGCCTGACTTGGGGGAGTTTCTATTGAATGTGTAGGTTTACATTGCCTACTCTCTAGCAAAAGAAATTCCTAAAGAAGCCTAAAATCTTGATGGTTGCATCACTTTCAAACCTCACATATTCTTAGGGCTTGAATCTAAAAGAAATTGAATGAATCAGTGACTGTTATAAATATCTTTAGTGCCTCATATAATGTGAGTAACAATTAAATGTGTCATAAGTGATACCTAGGTATTCTCTTGTGTGGTTGAATTAAATTAGTAGTTTTGTATTTGTCTCCTGTAAGTTCCTGGTTTATTTCATATCTGGAATATTGTTGAACCCAAGTCAAAATTATTTGTATTTTTCATAATAATCCCACTGGCCAGTAAGCATGAAGTATTTTGGGGGTATTTCAGAGGAAAAGGAAGATGTGCTATTAACCAAAATGACCAAAATGCAAGCAGTGCTTTGTTATGTCAGTAGTGAAGCTGGTCTAAAATAGCAAGTGAGGAATGTTTCCAAGCTTGGAGTGATTACCACTTGTAGCACTAGCAAGTGAAAGAAAATTCAACAAATTATTTATTTATCATTGCCATTGCTTTGTTGTGAACTTTCAAGTAGCTAAAGTGCAGCCTCTCTGAGCTCATATTTGGCTCCAGGAGGTGTGCTAGTGTGGCAAAGGCTGGTTCTGACAGTGTGTCACCCCCAAAGTACATGGTACATTCCCAGGTAAAGATGCAAAATACTATCTGCCCATGGACCACAGTTTGAAGGTGCATATTTTGCAGTCCTGTAGTCACGTCACATTCTGTTTCTTGGAGAAATTGTGATGGCCATTTCATTTTATTTTACAAAAGATGCAGATGGGTGTTATTTTTGTCCTATACACTGGATTCTGGAAGGCCCTTTGAAGAACAAAGTGTTCCCAGTAATAGATGGCCAGTACCTTGCCATTAATTAATTTGGAGCTATAACCTGATTTTTTGAGAATACTACCCTACAGTTTCAGACTTTTTAGTTATTCTTGGTGCTTTCTAGAATATCTACGGATGCAGTTATCCATTTTCTCTGATAACATCATTAAGTGGATTACAAGGGTTTTCCATCACAAAACATATTTCATCTTGGTGTTGATATAGGAGTGCTTAACAGAAGTACAGGCATCTGTATTTTCTTCTAAGTCTGACAAAGAGAACTTCGTTTACTTTGCAGAATCAGAGAAGCTGTGTCTCAAATTATTTTTCTGTCATCCCATTGTTAGGGATGTGTAGTCAATGATTTTGTGGCTCTTCCCCCGGAATGGATAACTTCTGCTCCAGGTGAGGGTGAGACACTCATTGTAGGAAGCTTCATAGCCTAAGCAGGCTGTCATGATGCTTTCTGTTTTGCTTTTGCTCTTTCAGTGTAAACCACGAAAATATGTCCTAAGACTTGTCTTGTTTTCTGCACAAATTAAGATGATGGGTTTTTCTGAAGTAATACTTTTTATTAAAGTGATAGTCGAGTAAGGAAGATTTTGTTCAATAATTTTATATTATGATGCACAGGAAATTGTACATTGAGACACTGGATAATTTTGTCTGATGCTAAGGCTGGAATTTAAATGTTGAGAATAGTCCTTCCTTGTACCCTCCTACTAGCTGTTATTCCCTCCTACGAGCAGGAAGCAGCACTCTTGATTTTTTGAAAATTTGCTATCACTCAGGTGCTGATTCACACTACTGCTTATTCCATCAACAAATTTTTATTGGTATGTTTGTAATTCTTGTAAAGTAACTATCATACCATTTATCTGTAGTTAAGAGCCTTGTTTTGTATTTCTGATTATAATCACCCTGTGCTGATTTGAATAAATTATGCCACAGTGTTCAGACAAGAGCCAAACTGGCCAAAGACTTCTGAATGCAGATAAATTTATTTTGTTGAACCAAGAGTGGAGGGATGGATCTCTGACTCAGATCCCCTCTCTGCTGACAAACTGAGAGCTTGCAGCTGGGAAATTGCTATGAGAGGGAAAAATAAAAGCCAAAGTCATCATGTCTGTGTACCCTTGCCAGAATTCGTGAGGATAATCTACCTAAGATAATGTCAAAGCTTTACCTCAGAAAGTGAGAGGAGAAGAAGGATTGCTAAGACATGAAACTTCAAGAGTATCAGCTTGGTCATGTATGATGCAAGTGCTGGACACAGCAGTGGGAGCAGAGTGATGTTTCTGAGATCTGATTAAGACTGTCATTCATCTTGATTAGAACAAATTCAGAAAAATGCCAATGAGGGATAGAAATAGGCAAGAAGTGTATTAGGAAATGAAGTGGGAGAGCCAATTATAGTTGAAGGTTTGGTGCTTTAAAATGGGAACAACTGAATCATGCTAGTTTTCTAAGAGGAGAGACTAGAAAATGCCAAAAACAGCTGAAAGGAGCTGCAAGGAAAGAGCAAACAAGGGATAGAAATAGAACTTGCTATGAGCTTAGTAAGCACCATGAGCACCCCTCTGCAGAGGGCTGGGGGACGGACTGAGGGGAAGAGGAGGGGCAAGATCAGAGGTGAGATGGCACATACATAGTTTGCAGGGAAAGATAGGAGATTCTTTGTGAGGAAATGGCACCACAAGTAACTTACCTGAATGGCTGACACGTATACATCTCCTGTACTCCTCCACCACACTCCTCAGTCTTTCCTGACATCTGCACTCTTTTGTAACACTTTCTGTGTTATATTATGTTCCTATGAAATGACTCTCAATTATCTAATGGACTGTCTCTCCAGTTTTCCTTCTCTTGGCCCAATTTGATGAAAAAACAAAGCCCCAGTTTTCCTGTCATTTGATCAAGAAGAGAGAGGGGACATGTCTTGGGCTGGTGACATTTTTGTACTCAGTAGGCTTTGTCCTTTCTAATGATGCATCAGAGTGTCATGCCCCAGTCTGTCCTGATGAGACATATGCAAACAAGTGCCAGGAACAGGGCAGGATGTCATAGAACATCAGAAGAATGAAAATTACACATTTCTAAATTTTATATTTGATTGCGTTCTTACATGAAAAGTAAGGGAATGATTTTGGGTTTGATTAAGACAGCGTTTCTCATACCTGTGTCTGCTACTGATGGTTCTGCTGCCTTTTTCCTGCTGCCATTTCTGCTGCTTGGAACATTCATTGCCAAGCTCCTGCCTCAGCCTCTTCCTGCTGCTGACAGCAGATACTGGCAGTAAGTTCCTGCTTCTCTTTCTACCTTCAACCACTAAATATGTTTTCTGTTTTCTGCTAGAATGAATGAGCAGGGTTTGATCCAGTTTGGGTTTGAGTTGCTTACTCTGCTCTACCATAAACCATCTGTAGACTCTCAGTGTTTGCTCACAAAATGCAGTCTGTCATTCCATGGGTATTTGGATGTTACTTTCCCTCCGATGAAAAATACTTAGTAGCTATGTGGACTCTCCTTCTTAGCTGCCGTACAGACTAATTATAGCCTTGCCTGGGCTGAGAGTGCTTAAGCCACAGGCTGAAGGACAGACACTACATTGAAAGTCATGGCCTGAATAGGCTCTTACTCTCTTCTCCCACCCTTGAAAGTGACTGAAAAATTTCTAAGAAAGTAGCATTTTGATAAAAAGCTTTGACTTTTAGGTTAATACATTTTTTTTTTTCATAAAGGAATAATCTATTAAGGAAAAAGTCAATTCTGGGTTCAGAAACTCTGCTCAAAAGAGCTGTAGTTCGTATCTGCCTGATGGCCTCCTGGGTTTTCCCTAGTCTGGGTTCTCTGTGGTGTTTGGTTCTTTGCCGTGCACCACGGAATACCCAGTGAGCTGGAGCTGTATCGAGAAACATCTGTCATTAGGAAGTGAGAGGTACTGAGAGGCATTTCTGAAGTTTCCGATTTTATCTCTCATTTTGATGTATTTCAGATCTCATCCGAAGTATGGGCTGATTGTTCCTTCTAGTTCCTACTCTAAGCAGGATGTTCTAATGCCATATTCAACACAAGTCTTCTGTCCAGGTAGAATTGGTTTAGAATGCGTTCAGTGAACAAACAGTCTTGGCAGGTAGTTTTACCTCCTCCCAAACACAAGTGCAAAGATGCCTCCCATTCTTTTCTGACACAAGAGGAGTGAGTTTGTCTAATGAACTACTTACACCACTTTCTGTAGCACTTCTGTTTTCCTTAAACACCTAACATCCAAATGTATTTATTTATTTATTTATTTAGTCTGTAAGGTCAAGTGAAGCTTGGAGTTTTGTGTGTGGGTGTTTCTCTGAAGGAGTTGCCAGTGAAATAGATACAGCTGAGCTGACTGCAGCACTTCTTTCTAGAGCATAGCTGTCAAGAGGATGAATGAACAGTATGATAAGGATGCAGTTTATCTTTAGTTTAAGGAAGAAAACAGCCCTCTGTTTGTGATCAATCTAGAACTGAAAGTGTCAGTCACAGAGTACACCATGTTAACCTAAGGTTGCACAACTGCAGCACCTTCTGATTAGTCATGGTCTGAAACCGGCTTCTAAAACAAATTCCAGGGCAGTTCTGTTAAAATAAGAGACTTAGGAACCTAAGATGCAGCTGATTGCTCTGAGCAGTTCTGTATAAAGCAGAGCATGTGTGCTAGGCTTGAAAATGAATTAATTTGCATGAAAAAAGGGTATTAGATGTCCACATCTAATAAAGATCTTTTTCCCAAGAATTTTCAGACTCCAAAATTCTCAGGTCAAACTATGATTGATCCTAACTGTGCTCAAATATGATGTTCAGGCTAGTGGAGGTAGCAAAACCACCTTGCAAATGGGCACTCATTTGTACAAAGTTTCTCCACAGTGCAGTTTATCTAAACTGAATGCCCACTATGGGAGAGTTGTGTGTTCTCTTATTTAATTTCAGCTGAATATTGAATACATGCTGTTACTGATTACTAATATGTAATGATTACCATGAGAGTCCAATACCTGAAACCATTGGTCACTTGGTATATGTTCATTTGGCTACAAATGCTTTTCATTTTCCATTTGTATTTTATAATTTAATTGCTTTACTCCATTCAACCTCACCCGTTTTTGATCTCCTGTTAATCATTATTCAGAATGAGAATTAGCTCTTAAGCAAACAGTGCCCCAAATCTATCTTGCTTCTTTATGTGTAGCAATGACCTTGTGTTGAACAGGAAAAAAAAAACAACAACAAAACCTAGCTATCTCTCTAGATTAATAATAAAACTTCTCTTAATTGTATTTGAAAACTGCAGTTGAGAAAGAATCTTAACATTTATTCATATTCTAAATTTGCAGATCCTGTATTTGAAGGACCCAAGATTCTATAAAATCCAGATTTTCTGAAAGTCTAGTGGAACTTTTATTTAAAAATAAAGTCCAGATCTCATTTGCTGAAAGAGATCTAGGCATCTAATATGCCTCCAGTATTTGAAGGGAATCAAGTCTGTAAGCCCACTTCAAACTGGGAGTTGGCACCCAGGGCAGTGATATATTTGGAAAATTTGACTCCCAAAATCATGTGACAAATCCAGCCCCAGTCGCCATCCTGGAGCTGTTTGAACTGGCCTATAGAACAGCAACAGGAATAAAGGACAGCATTCAGGGAGCTGTCTGTGGTACATTAGGAAATCAGGTAGCTCTGGCTCGGTAGTCCCCCTGGCCTGGGTAGTTGTTTTGTTTCCAGACGAGCTGTGGGTGTGAGGGTGAGGAGGTATCAGGGCTGTCCAGAGTCCTTTGGAGAAGGGCAGCACAGGCACGTGGGCTTTGTGTTTGCAGATTGCACTGCCATGGTAACTCTCTGCACCATTAAGCCAACAGGTGCTGCTTGGTGTCCACTTCAGAGCGGCAATGCTGCTCCTCTTAGTCAGTATTATGGCATTTTCTTCTCTGAACTGGATTTGTAAGCCCTTAATGTTTACATTTTTTGTCTAAAATTAATGAGCATCCACCCCCTTTAAAATCTCATTAAGGTTTGTTTTTGGCAGGTTGCCTCCCAGAGTCTTGACAGCACTTTGGGTGCTGATGATCCGATCGGAGTGTCTTCTCATTCCCTCCTCCTTCCCCATCTGTTTGTATCCAGCTCCTGTGTTACAGAAATAAACTGTTTGGGGTGAGAACTGGTTTTTCTCTTTTTGCTTGGTGCAATGCTCTCTGGTGCACAACTTCTCTGCAGTATGATTTAGCCTCTGCTGGTTGCTGCTACACCATCTCCTCAGCCAAACCAGTTCCCGAGCAGCAGCCTGCCTGCTGCAGCACACAGTGCAAGTGATGGCCATGCCTACCTGTCTGCAACCTGCATCTCAGACCATCCACTCATAGCAGTGACTGCGGCAACTTGCTTAAAGTCTGAGGCTGAAGCAGAGGGAGTATTGAGAAGGTGAAAGAAGGTATGGAAGATCAGAGTCTGTGGATCTTGTAGGGAAAAATGAGGTCTGGTCCCTCCTCTTCAGTATAATAATCTGCACTGCTGCCAAATCATAAAGTGGGGAGTGATGGGAAGCTTGAGCACAGTAAATATGAAAATGTAGCTGTATTTTAGCAAATTCTAAGATACTTCTTAAAATGCTGCTGTCTACTGATTTACCATGATCTGAGATGATAGAAGGAAGAAAGGAAGGAAACTGGAGGCTCAAACAGCCAACACTAGAAAACTGTGTACTTATGTGCCTTTGAATATGTTAAAGTTAAGATTCATTAAACAGAGATTTAGCCATCAATTAAAAATACTTCTTTTAAACAAACAAGAAGTAATAGAGCCAAATGCAAGTAAGATAAAATACAAATCAATGGTTCTTCAGTAGCCCTTTATTAAACATTTTATTGTAAGCAATTTTACAGCAATCTGCATAGTCATGTCTATACAGTAGACTTTCAGAAATTAGGGAGATTGCTGTTGTTTAGGAATATCAAAGAACTTTTGTGTCATCGTATAGCTGCCGTGAACAAATCATTAATCCTCTTAAAAATAAATGGGGGCAGATAACATAATGAAGTACTCCTAGGATGTGTTTCTGTTTTATCAGCCAATAGTTATAAGTAAGAGGCAAAAATGGTGCTTCTATCTAGTTTTGTTTAAAACAGCAGGAATGAAGAAAAGAATTATCAGGATGCAAAATGCATTATCTCATGGCAAGAAAATTCCTTTCATCTTGAGTTTGACTGCTGACTGCCAATAACTGAGATTAATGCTACAGGAAACAAAGCAGAAATGTTAGACATAATGACATTTAAAGAAGAGCAATGACCATTTTATTAAAGGAAAGTGGTTTGAACTCTGTGAGGTTTGCAAATGGAGTTTCAGAAACATTTTAAGATACTTTTGACTAATCTAAATCATCACAGGACTAAATTAAAACATATCCTGTAAATGAAGTCTGGTCTCTGGATTATCTTCTCTAATAGATTAACATACTCCTAATTTTTAAAAGGACTCAAATGTCCTGATTTTGAAATTCTGTATCCACAAAAATTGCTACATTAACAATTTTCCTGTGTGAGTACACTGAAATAGATGCTGCTTTAGCAGTGCATGTTCCATTAAGAATGAAATTGAGCTGTGCGTTTCTCTAGCTTTCTTTTCTGTCCCATTGCTTTCTCTGTTTCCAGATTTAATTGCAGCTCTGACAATGCTCAGTGCTGCTGCTCACTGGGAAGTGCAGAGCCAGGCTGAGAGCAGGGAGAGTTGTGTAACAGTTTAGTTCAGCCCCTGTTTTGGTCAGTGGTGTGTCATTAGTGTGGGCCACTCTGCAAAAATTATCTTTATTAATTCTAAGGCTCATTACCTTAGGAAAACTGGCCAAAATTGTCTCATGGGGTGGCAACTTTGGCAAAGCTGGACTCAAGTCCCCTCTTAATGGGGGGATAGATGGAATTTCACCTTGAAGAGCCTGGTTGTCAGAGGCATTGATTAGAGGCTATGGATGATGATTTCTGTAATTCAGGGTGCTCCAGTAGTTGAATGTATCCTACTTTATAAGTCTCTGTGGAACCCTAAGGATGGAAGGGCCCATCTGGGTAGAGGGAGTGACTGTAGAGGGTGTAGAGGGACTTTTGGTCTAAGATGGTGCTTGTGAAGTGGCTGAGGATCTTAGGGTGTGCAATGTCCTTTACCACAGGCCTACTCCTGCTTCCTTCCCCTTCTTGCTTGAATGTTGGATTTACTCCACTAATTCCTTCTCCATTAGTGTTACCAGTTTCTGTCACAAACTGTGCATGTCAGCCTCTTTGATGTGCTCCTGTTTCTTCTAATGAATTAGTCCAAGGCTAGATAATCCTTGTGATCATCATGCCTGTCCTTCCCTATAGCACAACATACACCTTTCCTGAAATTATTCAGTGATAAGAGGGAGGCATTTCTCTATTATGTTTATTTAATGGGGTGTAATAAATAAACTTTTAGTCCATCATTATTCCAGAAGAATGCCCACCCTAGCCTACAATTAACTGGGACCAATAAACACATTTTGGATAGGAAACTTAAAACCAATAGATTTAAATAGGCTTTTGAAGTTTATTAGAAGTAACTAATTTCTCTGGCAATTTCTAGTCTTTAGACTCAAGTCTTAGAAGGACTCTTGCCCTTTTTTCCTGCCTAAGCATGCATGGCTGTTAATATAAGCAGGATGTCTTCAGTGTAAAGCTCCTGTGTGGCTGTGCGTACATCTAGCAGCAGTGCATGGTACCTCCACAGACGGCTTGGGCCACCCTGTTGTCTTGGTTTGAAAGACAGGTGTCTGCCAAGGAAGGCAGGAGCTTCCCTTGGAATGGAGACTATGTGCCATCACACAGCACCTGTAGGACAGCCTGGGTATCAGACCCAGCCAGCATGGGTTTAGGAAGAGCAGGTCGTGCTTGAGCAACCTGGTCTCCTTTTATGACCAGGTGACCCTTCTGATGGATGCAGGGAAGGCTGTGGATGTTGTGTACCTGGACATCAGCCTGCTCAGGCCTTTGACCCTGCCTCTGACAGCAAACTCCTGGAAAAGCTGGCAGCCCACAGCTTGGACAGGAACACTCTGTGCTGGGTTAAGAACTGGCTGGATGGCCGAGCCCAGAGAGTGCTGGTGAATGGTGCTGCATGCAGCTGGGGGAACTCACCAGTGGTGTCCCCCAGGGCTCTGTGCTGGGGCCAGTTCTGTTCAGTATCTTCACTGATGATCTGGACGAGGAGATTGAGTCCACCATCAGTAAATTTGCAGACACACCACGGTGGGAGCATGTGTCAATCTGCTGGAGGGTAGGAGGGCTCTGGAAAGGGGCTTGGACAGGCTGGATGGATGGGGCCAAGTCCAACAATGTGAAGTTTAACAAGTCCAAGTCCTGCACTTTGGCCACAGCAACCCCCTGCAGCACTGCAGGCTGGGGACAGTGTAGCTGGACAGTGGCCAGACAGAAAGGGACCTGGGGGCACTGTATTCTTTCACCAGTACTCGACACTGGTGAGGCTGTACCCCCAGTTCTAGGGCCCTCAGTTTAGGAAGGATGTTGTATTTTTGTTAAGGTTTAATATACCTTTGAAATTTTAAAAGTGAGCATCCTTTGCCACACAAAGAAAGTGCGGAGACCTGGCTAGTGGCAGCTGGGCTCCTGAACACAGCAGGGAGAGGCTCCCCTGGGAAGGGGAAAGGCTCAGGATTCCAGGTTTTCCCCTGAGGCACCTGAACAGATGGTGAAAGTCCCTTTTTTAGTGACGTGCGGTGTTAATAATATCCCAGTTCAGTGTCTGCTCTCACGAGCAAAGGCTCACCCAGGGCAGAAGAAACAGCACTGGATTGGGCTGTGGCAGCAGCAGCTAATTCCTCCCCAGTAAGCAGCAATTCCACTGTCCTCCTCCAAAGCCAAGAGAGAGCCAGGAGCTGCGCCCAGCCCAAACTCCAGGGTTCCTCCAGCCCAAACTCCAGGGCATCTCTGCCCTTCCCAGGAGAATGCCCCTTCACTGCCCCTCAGTGAAGTTAGTGAAACCAACACTCTTCCCTCTTCTCTGTGGTTACTACTTCTGTATCTCTTAAGTACTGGTCGTTACTGTTTCTTAGCAACAAAAATGGGAGCGAATTCCCCAAGAGAAAGAAACAAAAGGATGCCTGTTGGCGGGGGAGCCATGTTCATAGTGTTAGAAATGAGGCTTGCTCCTGTAGTACCTTGTTGAGGATGACTTGCATCAAACAGTATGAAAGCTGTTCCCTCTTAAGGATAGTGTGAAACTTTGCTCCTCTAAGAGATGAGAAGTAGAAAGTGTTCAAATGTGAGGGGGGCCAAGGATTATAAATGCGTAATGGAATGTGGCCCTTGAATGTACTCACTTGGGAGCAGCTTCCGTCATGATGTTGTAATTATTCCTCTAAGAGGAAAATATTCACAGGCATTTAACAGCAGCTGAAAAAACAGCAGCAACTGAGAGGATCAAAGAGAAATGCCATAAAGGCTGGTAGCAAATGGGGGCGGTAGCTGGGGTAAGTGCTATTAACCTTGTATCTGAAGAATGTGGATTATGGTTTCTGCACTATTTTGATTAATAGCTATCCTTTTTCCATGATAACAAATCTCTGCAACTCTAATAGAAATTATAATTAGTCACAACTAAAGCTTGTTTGAAGAAATTATTTCAGCCTAATAGAGTGTGGCAGAAGAGTTTACGTGACTCTGCTCTTCAGAGGCTCTGTGACCTGCTCCATGGAACCAGCGATTTTACCATATTTAGGGACTTTGTGGGACTGCATGCCCTTTCTTCAAGACCCCTTTGTTAATTAAGAAACTAGAGTTACTCTGTGTCATGTTTTAGCCTATGTCAAACAATACTGCTTACAGCATGTGGGTCTGCTTGTTGAACTTATCTACATAACTATGAGTTGAGAGGGGGAATGAACAGTGCTGGAGGCTGCTGATGGCTTTTCATGGAATCAGACTCTCTGTGGCCTTGCTGTTGGAATGGCTTATGAACTTGGATCCAATTAAAATCAAGTCCAGCTACATGATGAGTAATTGCTTGCTTTATTTTGTAAAACTGGCACTCAGTAAACTTATGTAATTCATTCTTCACAGGAAAAACACAAGAGTGATGGAGGAAGAACAACATGGCATTGGGTCGGGAAGCACAATATCTCTGTAGCACATGGAAGATGAACTGAATTTTCCTGGTTCTGATGTATAAAAAGACATGGTCAATGGTGTGCAATCAGGGTGGTGCCTTTTTTTTTAACCCCTGTACCGTAAAGCCACTGGTCAAACACAGAATATAGTGTTGGGGTTTTTTGTTCTTTGTGTTTGGATCCTTATTTTATGATATGCCAGAATCTGATGTTTCACATGACATAGATGGGTCTTTGTTAATATTTGAATGGCTACTTTATTGATCCAGATGGTACAAATGTGAACTTGAAGTTCACTGGCTTCTACTAATCAGCATTCTGTGTGCATCTAGACTTCTGATTTTTTTAAGATAATAATGTGTTTCTCATACTATTTGTACTGCCGTGTTCATATTGACTTAAATGCTGCTTCTTACCAATTCATGTACAACAGTATGTGGAGATAGAGGAAGAAATGTTTCACTGAGCAGATTATCAAACCTGAGAGGAGAAAGTAGTTTTCCAGATGACTTGATCCTGCAGTGTATGTCACTAAGAGTATCAGAAAGCTACTAAGCAAATGGATGCAAGGTTCTGGATGACATAGGCTAAATAAGTCTGTCTGGACTCATGTTCTGTTGAGTATGAAACCATCTGTTATGAGGGAAAATACAGCAAATGGGAGAATACTCTTGGGAGGGAATGGAGATTTTGGTTGTAAGAGGGTATGTAAAATGGCAAAAAGCAGTGGCTGGGTTTTGGCTTGCACTGTCAGTATGTACATTGTCTACAACTGCAGTGAGGTAGGGATTATAGGATAAATTAAGCTGGGCTCCAGTCTATGGAGCTAGGATTTCTAACATCTCTGTGCACTGAGGTATGGAACTCTGGTGGACTTCCCCATCCTGACACAATGCACATGGTGTGTGTTGTGTTCACACTTCAGCTGGCTTGATCCATTTTGGGCAAGTAATTCCTGGTGGCTGGGGATGAGCATGGAGATGCAGAGAAACTGAATAAAGTTCAGACAGAATATGCTAGTTGGACATCCTTCTACTACACTAAATTTGGCCTTGTATGATGCGGCATTAGATAAAGAATTTAAACTTATTAATGGAGGAGTAATTTGACAGAATGTCCTAAACTGTGACTGTCTTAATTTCTTTTTTCTTATTTTGATAAATCCTGTGTAGTATCTTTGCTTCATGTAACAGCCATAAATTTAGATTTGCAGTTAAATTTACCTAGTCTTTCAGAGGAATGAAAGTTTTCTTAGCAGAAACAATGAGAGAATACAGAACTGGTTTTCTGTATTGGATGTAATACCACAGGAATACATTTCCCTTCTGCATTTCCCTCTAAAGCAAAATGGATGCATCAAAAAGAATTTCCTCATCCTGAATCTCAATGTTTGTTTGCTCTGAGTTTTTTATGAGAGCAGAGTAAAGTTTACAAACTTGGGCTATTGTAGGTTTTAAAATATGAGAAAGTAGTACATAATATAAAAACTGTTCAAAACTCAGTTAAAATGTTATCTTCAAACTTGGTAATTCTCTTTTGTTCTGAAGGAGATTTTTAGGAACTCTACAGTCTTCTCAGTGCTTAAAAGATTGCTTTTCAGTAATCTGTGTTGGGAGATTAGTCAGTGAACACATAATTTTCCATAATCATAAGAGAAAAGAGTTTTGAATAGTGGCCTCAGACTCCCCTGGGTCACTCAAATCTTAAATTAACTTCTGTTGGTTTGATAGTTGGGTTTTCTTTAATCTTTGAAATTGCTAAGAGCACCATAAGGCTAGCTAGCAGGAATTTTCTCTTGTCTATTGAATCTCACTTACAAGGATTAATGAAGAGGAAATGGGAGTTTTGTTGTAGAAACTGAGTGAATCTTATGGCCTCTATAGCAAACTGTTTGTTGATTTAGTAGAAATTGTGTTTCACTAGCAGGGTAATTCATCAGCATCAGACACCAGTAGTACTGTATGTGCTGAAATCAATTTTGTATAAGGTTCAGAGCACACTGGAAATCTTATGCTTTAGGAGATCTTTCTGGGTATGACGGAGAAGAATCAAGTGATTACCCTAGAGGGAAGAAAACAAGTGTGCTAAGACATGTCAAACTTTATCAATCAAAGCTATTTAACAAAACAAAATAAAACAAACAAAAAAAATGGCATTGACCATTTTAATTCACGTTGGCAAAAGTACTTCCATTTTCTGAAAAACAGCTTGGGGAAATATTTAGAATGTTGAACTTCTCAGTCAGTAAGGTTGTAGATGAAGAATGTCAGAAGCACCATTAACTGGAAGCAGTTTATATGTTGGCAGATGATGTATGAGTGCAATGGGCCATGATGGTCAGCACACAGCCCAGCAGAGGTTCTGCCTGGCTGGTGCTGAGAGATGAGAATTTATCAGTCCTGTGCTCCTTTCATCCCTGTGCTTTTGGAAAGGCTGTGGAAGGGTGTCCGTGCAGCCACCAACAGCTGGGTGACTGTTACTGGGTATGCCACAAAAGGACATAAAATATGAATCAAGCTACAAATGTTGGGGTGTGATAAGGGGTGGGAAACTGTGACTATATCCAGTAATGAGGAAAACTACCTGAAGCTTTATCTCCTGATGATATTTGGGTACACAAAATCTCTCATTAATTTGGCAGGACTGTAAATGAGAAGGGGCCCATGGATGAGAGTTTGACTATCTGTGTCCCACAGGCTCTAATTATCTTAAAAACAAATCAAGTTTCTGAAATATGTCTTTTCCTTCAGACCTCACTGTCTGTGTATGTTCAGCGGAAAATTAAGACCTGTTAGTGTAAAAGAAATTCCATGCTAAATCAGGCTTGCATATATACATTTCCCCTATTTTACAACTAGTCAAGCTGAACAATTCACATGAAGAACTGCTTAAAGCTGAATGCTTAGGGCGTAAAGATTACCCACAGTTGGAACTTAGTAATATCATGTAATAAGACAAGCTAGCGTTTGTGCTAGCAAAAAAAGTATTGATTAAACTCTTTGTGACATATTATTGCATTCCTCATATTTAGATTCTTGCTAAAGGTTCCCTGAGATACATCAGTTTTCCATTAATCACAAAATCACTCTTGGCTTGAGTTTCTGTAGACAGCAATTTTGCAATGTGTGCATTTCATAGCTTATCAAAAGCCTGGTGTTAGACACTCTCATGGTGGTATTAGAGAACATTTATTAGCACTGTTGTTTCTAGAGCAAAAGCATGTTCCTGGGAGCATTGTGTCCTGGTGATGGTCTGTGACTTACTGAGACAGTGGGAAAGTACTGCATGAAACCTGTGCCAGGCTGCCTGGTACCAAGCTTCTGAGGTAACCTGTGAAACCATACATGTAAAGAGGATTGTTTCATTTTTGAAGAAGAAATTCTGTGTGAATGTATAAGAGTACTACACCTCAGAAGCTCTGACTTGAGGGAGGGATGACTGCAATCTTGTGGTATTCCTGGTAGTTAAAATGTGTTGATGGGCATAAATGATCTGTGTTAGTTCTGAGATTTGTCTTCTTTGCTTTCTTCTTCACCCCCAGGAGAAAAATTAACCCCATTCCATACACTGGACACAGACAAAGTTCATAAATTTGTATTCAGAGAGTATTTCCTGGTTTATAGCTGCTTACAAAAGTTGACCTTTTTGTCACAAAGCTCCCTATACTGACTAAACTGGATTTTGATGTTTTCCATGTTGAGTCACCCCTATGGCATAGAATGCATGGAAGGGGAACTGGGAAACCACAGGGTCCATTTTGGCTGCTGCCCAGATGTTGCTGTGAGCTTTTGAAGCTGCTGCTTTCCCAGCAGAGAGGTCTGCAGCCAGAAAGTCACTGCACTGCCAGGAGCTGCAACAGAGAGAGCCAGAATGAACCAAGGAGACAGAGAGGCTTGGCTATAGTATGCCACAATTTATTGCTTATTTATTGTACAAATCTTTAACATGGGCTAATGGAGAAGGGGAACTAATCCTTTGGGTGTTGAATCTCTTCTGATAGCAAGAAATGTTATCATAAAATTGCAGCAAAATGGGACAGCCTCTGAAAATTTTCCTTGGAGTAAGCTGTTTTCGCCCTACTGTGCAAAACAACTAGAAAATTTCCATTATAACCATGCACTTTGCCTAAGCTAATCACTTTGTATCAGGGACTGACTTGCCTGAGTAGCCTTCCTCAGAAGACAGAGCGACAGAGAGAAAATTTTGCATGCTTTGAACTTTACCTTTGAGTTATGTTTTAGAATTCTTGCTCTTTGTCATATTAGTAAGGAGATAAAGACAGAAATTTCCTATGGAAAAATGGAATAAATAAACACACTACTGAATATGGCCCATGAAATTGAAATTGATATTACATATATAATATTTTTTTTATTCTTTTCCTTACCAGCAGATGGATCTCCTTCTAAATTCTCCTGGAATATCTCAGAACACACTGAAATAATGTGATGATAATGTTCCTAATGTTGTAATTTTCAAAGGGCTGGAGCACCTACTCTATGAAGACAGGTTGAGAGAGTTGGGGCTGTTCAGAAGAGCCTGGAGAAGAGAAGGCTCCAGGGAAGCTTTAGAGCACCTTCCAGTACCTAAAGGAGTTACTAGAAATCTGGAGGAATTTCTTACAGGGACATGTAGTAATAGGAAAAGTGATAATGTCTTTAAACTGACTATATTATATTATATTATAATTATATTATATTATATTATATTGTATTGTATTATATTATATTATATTCTTTACTCTGAGGGTGGTGAGGCATTGGAACAGCTTGCCCAGAGAAGCTGTGGTTGCCCCATTCTTAGAAATGTTCAAGACCAGATTGGATGTGGCCCTGAGGAACCTGATGATGGGCAGGAAGGTGATCCTGCCCATGGCAGGGGTGTTGGGATCAGACAATTTTAAAAGTCCCTTCCAACCCAAGAAATCCTGTGATTCTCTGAATTATTCTTAATTATTAATATTACATTTTATGAGCGTATTTCCAATCCCAATATGTCTTCCTCCAGTTTACTGTAAGGATTCCTGAAATACTTTAGTCTGCAAGTGGTAATATCTCCCAAACACATTGCTTCTGTCTGCTATTAAAGAATCAAACAGTTTTAGTATCCAGGAAGAAGTCCTTAGGGAGTTGGTTTTCTGTGGCTCATACTTCCAAAATTTTGAAGGATTGGGCATTCATAGTCAAAAGGCTATAATCAGAGGGTGGAAAGGAAGATAGGAAGAGAAACTGTTGAAACTTCTTGCTTTTAGAAGTGTTTGTAGTCAACCCATACACTTGTTACTCACTTTCCATTTTGTTCCCTTCAAATGTATTTAGTTTGTGAGAGAACTGGCTTTTGTTGGTATTGCCAGAGGAGTGAGTGCAGGCTGTGAAGAGAAGGGGAGAGAAAGCTTTGAGCAAAGGCTTTGTATGGGACAGCTGTGCCACTCCAGAGGCCGATCATATTGGTCTAGTTTTACTTACTGGGATTTTCTTTTTTTTCCTTACAAAGCAACTGGCAGCAAATTCAAGAGCTGAGAAGGTTCTAGTCCTCCACAGAAATCCTATGCTTCTGAGAAGGGATCATATTCTGGTCTGAATCTATTGTACGTTGAATGATAAATCTTGTTCTTTTTTACCTTATGGTGGCACTAGCCACAAATTTGAGCTACATTTGTAGACTGAATGAGGGTTCTGAAATGGCACAGAGAGCCAATTTGTTTTTCTTCCTGTGTACCAGTACCAGTAAAATAACAGACTGCTTGAAAGATGCTTGTGCATATTGAAACTTTCAGTCAATTGATCTTCAGAATGTACTATAAATCTATTTTTTTCAAAACTTCTTCCAAACTTTGCTCTTTTGAATTTATTTAACTTACTGTCATTGAGCTATGCTTTTCCTAAACTGGAACTAGCTAAAGTCTGAAGTAAGAGCTCTGCTCTCTTTTTCCTTGAGTATTAAGCCTCAGTAAGACTTAAACTATAAAATTGGCAACCAGAACGCAGAGGAACTTCCATTATCATCAGCTGTCATTCTTATCTGACAATACTGTATTATATTCTCAATTGATAGTTTTGTGAGCAAACAATGAGTGGCATAAATGACTGTGCTGGTCTAACATGGGGAATTTGAATTGTCAGTTAGAGAGGAATAAGGCAAAAAATTGTATACATGGCCAAAATATTTAGCATAAAACTACTTGCGCTCCTCTTCCCTGCAGAAGGAAGAAGAAAGCTGGGGGAAGAGAGAGGCATATATTTAACAGATGGAAGAGGCTGCCTGGTGATACTACCTCTGTCAGCACTGTTGTCTTCTGTTAAATTAAGTGCCCTGCATTGGCTGCACAGCTGTGGATACTGAAGGAAAAACTGGAAATGTATATTGCTTAACAGAAAAGCAAAGATTGTTTGTATGAGCTCTTCACTTACGAGGTGACTCCAATATGTGTGGTGGCAGAGGGCTGCTGGGTAAATGGTTGGGGCTGCATTCTTCTGGAGCAGACCCTCTTACAGGCTCTGGCCTTCCTGGGCTCATTGCCTAGAAAGCAGTGTATTTCAGCAGAATAGAGCCTTATGAAAGATACATTGCCAGTCACAAAGGAGTTTGGCCTTATGTAATATAGTCTTAGCAGAAATAAACTAATTTATTTGCAGAGCTCAGTTCCTGTAAAGTGACTTGGTCTGCAGCACATGACAATTTAGTGTACTTTAAAAAAATCCTGTCTTTTAATCATCTTTAAATATGGAAAAATCTTTTTAGTATGCAATTATTACTAGTAACTTGACTGTAGTTCTGTTCAGTAGAAAGTCTCCAAAGATACAGTATTTTATCATCTGTATCACTTTATTATATCTTTCTTCTAACTGACCTTTGTGACCTGATGTTAGTTAGGTGGTACTTCAGCCTTTCTTGCTGTACTGGAATGTATTTTCCTAGTGTATAAAGTGGTCTTTCAAGATCTGTGTATCTACTAAAGTGTAATGTTGTGCAGAGTGAGAGAGATCCTTGCCTTTGGAAGCTTTTATCAGGCTTGTGACCTTAAATAAAGCAGAATGCAAATAATAGCTGTAAACACAACTGGAGCATCATGGCACTAAAATGCCTGCCTGGTTGTAAAGCTTACACCGTGCTTCAGAGGGATGCTTTAATTACAGGAGAGTTGTTTCAGAATCATCTTGTATGTGATAGAATAGTGTTTGGAGGTGCAGCAGAGATCAGAGCCTTTCTGGTGTAGCTGCAGTGCAGACTCAATAAAAATTTAAAAAGCTGAGAGAAACATCAGTGATGAAAAGGAACTACAGAAAACTGTTTTACAAGTGTGGGAGCTGTGGCAAGCCAGCCATTGGCCAGCCATTGATTGCACCTAAACTGGATTTTAAATTTGGCACTGTGAGGATAACTGTAGTTCCTCAGGAGAGAGAAGTACTTTGTGAAGAAAAAACTTTGAAATGCCACTTATTTTCTTTATCAGAAGAGGATTTTTAAGATATCTCTGTCATTTATCATAACTGGATGGTATGAAATGAAAAATATGATTCTGTAATAGAAATTGCTTGTTTCTTTCTCTGTAGCACATTCTGTCCAGAAATGTTCTTGGAGAGGGTACTGCTCATACATGGATCATTAACTAAGCACTCGAGGCACTCTGATCTAACCCACTTTCATCAGATTAAATTAAATAGAAATCACAAAATAACGAGCTTTACAGATCATCTCACCTTGGTAATTTTGTACTTGTATTGGTGGAATTAGACACTACAGTAGACAAGATGATTTCTTGTAAGGTAAGGAAAATTTTAACATGTCAGGAAAAGTAACGGCTTTTGAAAATGAAGAGAGCCAGGAAGACTACAGTGAAGGTGAATCACTTTAAGGATAAATTACATAATGAATTTAGAATTCAAGGTCTATCCTGTGCAAATAAAAATAACTCAAACAACATCCATAGGACCTCTGCTGCCTGAAAGCCTAGGTCAGAAAGCAGAAACTACAGGGGTGATAAAATTTTAATTTCTCTAGAAAAAGAGTCTGATTGAAGACTTATGGTCATGGATATGTGAATCTTTGGGCATTCATTATTGTATGTTTAACAGAGAAAAAGTGGGGGGAAGTTGAATCTGCCAATGAAGTGAAAATAAAGTCAGGCAAATTTGAAAAGACCCTTTTGCGCAACAGCCTTTTTGTAGCATTGCTCATTGTTGCTGTTGTTTGTGCCTTCAGGGCTGTGAGCTTTAGCCTCAGCTTTTGAGATAGTTTTTTTTTTTTTTTTTTTAAGACAAGTTCTGAGTTAATGAATGCCTTGAGATTACCTGCCTTACATGGCAGATTACAGATCTCAGAGAAAGGAAGCTGGTGCCTGGTTTGCCTGTGGAGCTGCAGTGCTGAAAGCAGACCTGCAGCTGTAGAGTACCAGCTCAGAAGCTTCCACAGTTCCCCTAGCTTGGTCCTTGCTTGTAAGACAGATTCCTTTTTTCTTTCTGTATCTCAAGTTAAATAAGCTTTCTGCCTGTATTTAAATCGATATTTTTAGTGGCGGCATTCCAGCTGTGTTTAGTCTCATTTTTATTTTAAACACTTTTTGATTTCCTGACAAATTTCAGCAGGAAAAGGGGACTGGTTCCTGGGCCCACTTAACGTGGCATTCTCCAATTACTTTTGTTGGCTCTGCCAGCACCAGTTAGTGAAGTGCCTGGCTGGGTCAGCTAGTGAGCTGGGGAGGGAAGAGGAAAGGTAGAACAAAGACCCTGCTGGTTATCCATGTGCAAATTCTGTGAGTTTTTGTATTAAAAAAACCAAACAGTATTGTGAGACTTTTCGTTTGAAATGCAGGAAATATAATAACCTAGAAAAGAAAAAGTGTTCTGCCATTGCGTACATTAGCTGGAATATCCACTGCCTTGTGCACAACTGCACTGGTGCTTGTCCTTCCTTTGGGTAGCCACCACAGCAGCTGGGAGGAAACAGTTTTTCAGTCAGGTTCTAGTTATCCTGAGGAAAGCTTTCATTTTTTTTTTTTGTATTAATTCCTGGTATTAATTCCTGGAAAAACTTACTGCAGAAGATCTTTTTCTGGGAATCATGTGATTAACTATATGTTTATTTTAACTCCATTCTTAGAAGTACTACTTGGTAAGTGGAGCATTAATTGTACATTTAAGGATGTGTGCAGAAAAGTCTAAAAGCTACAAAAGGTAGGAATAAAGTAGCTTCTTTTCCTTTCATGCAAGTTCTGCAAACCTGTGCCTCCAAATTATCAGTGTCTTGGGCTGTTTTGGTAAAATCCTTTAGCAAAACAGCAGTTATTGGTCTTTTCAAATAGAGCCACTTCTTAGGGGAGAAAGTAAGATGGCATTGCTCAGAAGTGGCAGTTTAGACATACCCTCATCATTCTTGCTGTGGTGCCTTAATGTGTCAGTGCAGCTCGCTCCTCTCTAACTTTCTACGCCACCTTGCTGCCACAAGTTCCCAGGCCACCTTGGAACAGGTGAGACAAAAAAACAAGTACCCAGTCCTTGCTGCCAGGGCGGGTGGAGTGTGCTGGTTGAGCTGTCCCCGTGGGGTGGCAGCTGAGCCCAGCTTTGCCCTTGGTGTGTCCCTCCCGGAGCCAGCTGTGGGCTGGGAAGGGCCAGGTGGCCGTGGGAGGATGGCAGTGCTTTGGGCCACCACAGCTGTTCAGCAGCTGAATGTGCCACAGCTTGCTCTGAGAACCTGGGATTTCCTTTAAAAAACTCTGCGGTGAAGAAACATGGTGTACATGGTATTGCTAGCTTCCCTTTTGTTGGGAGTAGCTTTTGTTTTGCCATGTGGAAAGTGACTCGAGCCCAGCACTGCTGTCTGGGAGCTCTCCCACTATCCCATCTCCTGCATGCTGCCCAGGGAAATGCTGTGGGAGAGAAAGGGCCAGTGAATGGAGCTGTGCTGCTTTGCACTTCCTGAGGGTCTGGCCCAGGATTTATAATTGCAGCACAGTTTTTCTTTGCAACTGAGCTGAAAACCAAGCAGAGAAAAATGGGAACTATAACTGTGAGCCTTTTCACATTGGCCATATCAGAGTCTGCTGCATGGACTTCTATTAGGAAGGAGTGATTTGTGACATTTCATAATACTATTATCATCTGTTTTAAAAATGATCAAAAATTGAATTTTCCTGTGGGGAATACAGATTAATTTTATAAAGATACTATCTTTGTTTTTTTTTTGTTTTATTTATTTTTTAAAAGAAAGCAAAAGCAATTTTTCCCCATCCCCAAAGCAGTAAGTTGTGGTTTTAAATTTGTGTGGGAGTGAACTTCAGTAGTTTGCTCTTCGGAAAGAGGGAGAGAGCACAATCTTCATAGAGCGCAGTGAATCATAGTGACTGGTGATAAGAAAATATTTGTTAGGATGGAACTCTGTTATGTTTGATTGGACATTAATTATCATATCTGTGGATGTGGTTTCCATGTAGAATATACACCAGAAACTACAGAGTTGGTGCTGAAAATTAGGTGACACTTTAGATGGTAATATATTCCCTTTGAAGTAATTAAGATGGATGAGTTTTCTCCTTATGGCTACTAAGATCTGAATGACAAATATTTTGAGAACTGACAAATAGCAGAGGATAGGACTGCAGTTAGTGATAACTTGAAATGTATGTATTTTCTCTGATATTTTCAGTGTGTGTGGCATGGATCGATCCTGATCTTAGGTAACATTTACTAAAGAATGTTCCTCCTGTTTACAAGTAACAGCAAGACAGCGATGACTATAGTAGAAATAACTTGGACATATTCCCCAATGGTTTGGATAAACTCAGAGTAAGATGTGACATTTTTGTAATTTTTAGTGAATTGAAACTCTCATGCTTGTACTGGACGATGACAGTGAGCAAGTGAGGCAAGGCACAGGAGCCAGCACCATTTTGGTTTGGAGACTAGATGGCTTTTGTCATGTCTTTTCCCTGTCACTGCCAGAATCTTGGGGGTTCTCTTTGCATATTTGAGAAGCTCAGCTGTAAATAACGCATGCGCTGCAAAATACCTGTCATGCTTCTAGGAGCAAAAGGGAGTAAAATGTGGCCTTGAAGTTGACTTCTCTTTATTTCTTAGAAATTGACCAAGTTGTGTTCTAACATCAGCTGAGTATTTCTTAAAATGCACCACTCTCTGTGGGGTTGTGGGGTTGTGCAGAGCACTGGCTGGGTTATTGTGACCCAGAGCCTTGCACTGCTCACACGCCTGCTCTGGCAGGGCCCATTCCCACTGCCTTCCCCAAAACCATGATGAAGGACAGGGCTGGAATAGCAGCAGAGTGCATCACACCATGCATGTGTATCTTCTTCCTCTTCTTCCTACTTGGACAGTAGTTTGGCCATTAAAATAATCTCTTGCTATATTTCAAGATTATGCCTGTCTGCCCCAAGCCTTTTTAGGTTGCTCTGTGCTTTTCCATAGCCTTTCTAGAACAGCCCTCTTCAAAAGGAAATGCAGGCTTTGTTCTTTTACTTTCCTTGCTCTCTTTCTCCTCCCATCTTCTCCTTTCATAGCTTTTACTTCTTTATTTTCATTAGTTTAAATACATTAACCAACATACATGCAACATATTTGTGCCCTATTATTTTAGAGGTTAGTATTGGTTTGTGGAGCTTTATTCTTCCTCATACATTTATTTGGTTATGGTCCAGTTTTCCTTTCAAAGGAATTTATTTGAAAGTCGTTTCACTGGCACAATTACCCTACTCTTTCCTTACATAATTTACCTATATGACCAGTAAGTAGTTTCCCTGTGGCTTCTTAATGACAGAGAGCCCTTAAATTACATCAGTAATGAGTTCTGTGATGTGATAAACAAGAAAATGTTAATAAAAACTTGAGAGAGGGCATTCAAATATATCTCTTCCTCTTCATTAAGTTAGTCTGGTTGATCTTAGTGGGAATTGATGATTGTTGCTGTGCTTCTGACAGATCATTTAATATATGTAGGGTGGGACTATCCTGACCAGAGAGGCCAAGAAAAAATTGTCATCATGCCCAAAGCATTACCTTAAGAAATAAGTTGGGACATTGGATTTGCACAAGGAGGGAACACCAGTACTTAAGAAAAGGGCTTTTTGTTCCTGGTGTTGCATATTACAATCATGATATGAAGTGACCTTTGACTCCAAAAATGTAGGGTTTTAGGAATGATTGGAGATTTTTCTTTCTCCTGTTATTAGGAATGTTTTACAATTTGAGATGGTTCCTGCTTCAGCATTACTTATTTCCTCAGTGTTCAAGACCGTTTTCATAATTTCTTTCCTATTTGATTTTCTTTAAAATCATATATATTTTTAAAACAAAACAAAACAAAAAAACAGCAATTGGACTTGTCCCAAGATATAAATGTGTAAATTTCTTGAGAGTGTTGTTCATTGCTCATCACCCATAGCTCCAGTTATGAACTGAAGTACTTTGTGGGTTGGTAGAGTAGCTCTGCTCAGAGCTCTAAGCTCTGTTCATGCAACAAATGCAGGAGACTCAGTGTGGAACCAAAAAAGTAATTGATGTTACCTTGAGGAGTCACTTGGCTTGACTGACATGTTTCATAGGCAAAAGCAAGGCCAAGAGAGGCTGTTGAACAGCAAAGCAGCATCTCAAATTCATATTCATATTCAAGAAGTAAAGTCTGAGGAAACCTTTGGGAATCATAATATCCTCTTGCCCCACTTTTACTGACCTTCACTGAAAACAGTTTTCAACCAGCTTAAAGGAAAATTTCTGAAAAAACAGGTGGTTGCTTGGCACTTTGAAGCAGGCAGCACTGAAACAGGCGTGCATGTTCCTGTTCCTGATACACATGTTCTGTGGGTTTCCCTCTGTCTGCCTGGACAACTGGGTCAGTGCTGATTACATGCCTTATTTCTATTACCTTTATTTAATTTTCACACCTAAGGGCCCTTAATAACTTTCATTTTGAAAATTAAACCATCTTGGTGCACTTCCTTGACCTTTTCAATATTCTGTAATTAGACTGGCTGTAATTCCTTGTTTCTTCCTGTTTAGTCTCACTAGCCTCTGGGAAGGAATGGAATGCCCATTAGCTCAAAATATAAAAACACTGCAAAGGTCAAAGCTAAATCTGCATTTCACTGACTGTATTAACGTTCTGAAGGGATGCTGGGGGAACATGAAGCATTTCATTTGTACTTCTGTATATCAGGTATTGTCATGCAGGTTTCCTGGATTTTCTTCAAAGCACATCCCCCTAATGCATAAAAATTCTTACCTTAGCTATGACATAACCTGGCATTGCAATCTATTGTATTCTATAGGCCTCCATTAGAAGATTCTTCAGCAGCTTAGGGTGCCTTAAAATCCTCTTGACATGGACATTCTTGCAAGTGATTGCAGTTTTTGAAGTTAGGGGCCTTTTTTGTTCAGGGTTATTGAAATTAGGGTATTTTTTTAACTTCTATTTATAGAATTGCTTGACTAAGTCTGAGCTATTAAAATACGTCCAGTCACAATCATCATCCTAACAAACCCAGAGCCTTATAAGATGAGAAAGGGTATGTGGGGACAGGGGGAGGGTTGGGGGCTTTTTCTTCCATTTTGCTCTTGTGAAGTAGTAAAAAAATTCTATGGACCATCTCAGTTTCTAAATGTATCCCCTTAAGCTACCCTCTGTT
Organism: Cinclus cinclus; assembly: GCF_963662255.1. Classification (NCBI taxonomy): domain Eukaryota; kingdom Metazoa; phylum Chordata; class Aves; order Passeriformes; family Cinclidae; genus Cinclus; species Cinclus cinclus. The sequence continues at coordinate 10,877,891 of NC_085060.1, forward strand.
TAAATATGGTGGAGATTAGCTGTTGATATGTGCCACATTTGTTCCAGTTGCTGTACATGATACCTCACTTGTTTTCTGGTGGAGAGTTGTAAATAAGTGTTCCAAATCATTTTACTTGAAACCAGAAGATCACTCAACAGTCTTTTCCTGTCATTTGTAAATGGGCTATTGAACAGTCATGCTGTTTATGTGAAGTTCCTTCAAAATATCAAACATCAGGAAAATGAAGGTCTCCTCACAAGGCAAAACAAGTTAATCTCACATCATCTGTTTTCCTCAGGCCTGCACATTATTTATGTTATATCATATAAGAAGGATACATATGGTATATGTTCTTTACACATCCAGCTCCACAGAGATAAGTGTTCTCTATGCTTGCTGAGGTGATCATGTAGGAGATGAAAGAATGTTGCCTGGAGTGGAAATTCTAAAGCTGGCTTGATGCCATTCTACCTGTCAGTAGAGATTGCCTGGTTTCATTCAAACTGTAGAGAAATGCTGAGGTAGATATTCTCACATATACTAATAGTATTTGATCAACAGTTGTATCTCAAATATGAAGCAATTTTGCTTTGAGGACAGTGGGTGGTATCTGAATGTGGCCTTTATATCGGTTCCCAAAGAACCTAGTGCTGCTCTGGTCTTATAATAGCAGATGAGATGTTTGCCATTCAGAATGGAGGGAAAGAAATGGCAGTAAACAATTTAATGTTCATGAAATGGCCTCCGACTCATCCTTGATGCATATGGTGTTTTTATTTAGTGTGTGAAAATGTAAATGCTACAGCAGCAAGCAGTAAAGAAATTCTAAATGTGAGTAGCTAATCTGCACTTACAGTAAGCTTCTGACAGGAACACCTTCATGTTTACTGTTGTTTTGTAGCACTCCCAGTCTGTAAAAGGCCTTTTTGTCCTAAAGCCTAATTTATGTGATAGTTGAGCTTCCTTCAGTATTTCAAGTAGTAGTATAATTGTCTCTGGGTACCTGGAATGGGTTTGTGGTGGACAATTGCACTCAGTTACAGTGTTGCTTATTAAAAGGCATTCATTGTGCCAGGGATAGAAGGTCTTCTTATAATTAACTTTTATAAGCTGCAGTTGCACAGAATTATATATTACGACTTTCTCTACAAATGATATTACTTTCTGTGGGAATAAGATCAGAAAGTGGCTAAGAAATGGTCTTGATGAAGTGTCCTGGTTCGTTTAAGGACAGTTTGGGTGGGTGTCAGATTTGCCATACAATAAGCTTGTGTAAGCACTCAATTGATCAGAAATGTTCCACAGTTTTTAACCCACTTGAAGGAACTTCAGACCATTTTTCATACTTAAATGCAGCTGAACACAGCCAGTGGTACAAACATTGATCTTGAACTACCCGTGGAAGATAGCTTACCCATAGCAGCCCCAGTTCCTGGGTGGAGAAAGGGGGACATTCAGCCCCCTCTCTTACTCCAGGCCTCTTCTCTGCCCAGGGATATACAAGACTTGAGATCAGATTGTCTGAATTCTCAACCTTCACCTTGCTTTTCATGTCACTATGCCAGGAGAACAGTTTTGCTGCAGAGTTGACATATAACTGCTCTCTCCACTGGAAGACAAATGCTGTTGAATTTGTAGAGCAGGGATTTAATGATGGGTCTTTCCCCTCCCATATCCACTGCAACTGTTGGGCCATCATCTGTGCTGGCTGTAAGGAATTTGAGTCCTCTTCCTTTTGAGTAATTTGGAGTAAAAATCCTAAATGTATCTGGTAAAAACCTTTGCCAATGCTATCAATGAATATGTGTTTTTCAGGAGAAAAAGAAAAAAGTATAGAAAATAAATTGTGTTCCAGTGAATCAGTATTTTCTGCCAAAAGAAACTGGGGCTTTTTTTTGAGGAAAATGGAGATCAACATCCTGTGGGGCTTTGAATATATGAATATTTATGAGTGTACACCTGTTTTGAGTTGAGACCTTAGTCTTTTCTTTCAAGAGTCTAAATCACTGAAACTCTATTAGAAAGTGTGTGTTCAGTTCTCTCCATGGAGAAAAATGCATGTTCCAGGAGAGCTGTCAAATTAAGCTGGTATTGTGCAGGCTTCTGGTGGACAGTCCCTCTTCACCCCAAGACACCAGCTATGGTACCCTTCTCTTAAGATACTGTGGAACCTACCCAGAGCTCTCTCTGACCACGTTTGCATCATTAATGTGTGTGCTCTCTGTGAACTCCCTGGTGATGATTTTGCTTGCACAATTTATTTCAGAATGTGAATTTCAAGCATATCTGAATTTTAAATAGTGTGATACCTTTTAGAATTCTTTTGGGTACTATTTGTACCCTGGATTTTGATAATTTATGGTAGGCTAAAGCATTGTTTCTCTCAAGCCTGCCCCTTCTGGGCAAAGAGATTTTAATTTCTAATCTGTGTAAAATGCAAAAGTTTAGAAGGTAATCATCAGCTTCAGAAACAGAGCACTTATGATTTTTTTTTTAGGCAACATAACATTATAAACATATTTTTAGGAGGTGGGTTTTTTGTGGCTAAAATTGAAGTGATGGCTTTCTTAGAAAGTCCATCTTTTTCTTTTGATGAGATTTGTGATTTTTCTGTATTTTTGCCTGTAGTTTTCCAGGAAGACGCTATATATGTTAGGCTGGGATTAATTTAAAAAAACAATGAATGTGTGTAGGGGTATTTTCTTTTTGGTAATTTGGGGGGTTTGCTGTTGTTTTAAAAAAAATATCAGGAAATCCTTTAAATTATCTACTACATTCAAATTTATAACCTAACATAGTTTCTTTTGGGGTTTTGAGGTCTGTATATAACCATCACTTCAGTTCTTTCTGCATGTATTGAGATTTTATGAGTATTGAAAAGTTCTCATTAATCTTATTCTTTGCCTGTTATATAGTAAATCACACATTGAAATGCAGGTTAAGTGGATGCATATTTAATTTTGGGGTCCTCTAACAGGCTAATCTCATGGCAGAGTTCTCCACTGATACTGCTCTGCTATTTTAATGCTGAAAGCCAGATACTAATTAAAACTAAATTAATTGTATAGTTTTTGTACTTTTAAGGTTAAACAGGTTCTGTACACCATATTCTTTAAGTCTTCTTTTTCTGAAGTGTGATATTAGAACTTCTCCAATTTCTAATTTTCCAATTAATGTGTGCATGTCACTTCTTTATCTTCTAGGAATAACAGAATGACAGAACTGTTTGGGTTCTAAGGGACTTTATATACTACCTCATTCCAACTCCCCTGCCATGGGTAGAGACACCTTCTACTAGGCAAGGTTGCTCCAAGTCATGTAAAACCTGGTCTTAAACACTTGCTTCATAAAAACATCTGAAATCCAGTAATACAGCTCTTGCCTTGTCAGGGTTCAGTACGACTTTGTCCTCAAAACATTGATCAGAATCTAAGAAGAAAGCAACTTGCACATTTATCCTGCTAAATCATACCATGCTTGGGAAGGGGAGCCACATGCACAACACAGCAACATGTAGAAGAAAATAGTAAGAAAAAAGAAAAATAGACTTTTATACTCTGAGAAAATTAAGAGCCTGAAATCCTGTATGAGAAGCAAAGACATTTAACATTACCTGCAACTATTTCAAGATTGCGTGACACCCAGCTCAGTTAAAGGCAGGTTTTCTTACAGATAAACCATCAAAAGTGTAGAAATGATGCCTCTGAGTTCAAGGTGGTGGATTTGGGGTTAAAGGCCCCTTATCCTTTTATTATTCTTACAGTATGAACTTACAGTAATCTTGTCTTTGCAGTTCTCTAAATGTACAGTTGATCAGAAGAAATAACAAGGTACCCAGACCTGTGCTTGCGGAGTTCAGCCTCATTGCAAGAACTGATCAAAACAGCACTTAAGCCCCGAGCAGGAGTGTTTAGTAGGACTGTTTCAGTGCTCCTGATGATCTTTCTGTAATGAACTGGTGAACTCAAAAGCTACAGCAACTTCTTTCTGGAAGAAGTAAAAATTTCAAAAGCTTGAGGAATTTTAACTGGTGTTAATCTTCCTCCCAATCTACTTTCTCCCTACCTCTCTGTTGAGATACCATTCCTGGAAAAAATAGTCTATATTTAAGATTCTTCAGGATACATTTTACTCAAGTGAGTAGATAGTGGGTATGAAAACCTGGTCCAATCAATGGTTTCTCTCCCAGGGCTCCTAGTAATGGGTTTCAGGTTTACTGTCAAATGCTATGTTAAACTTAGCAGTTACATAGGGATTACACATCTTTATGGAGAATATGAACTACAGGTGCTTAAGTTGCATGGGCTGTGTTTTCATTCTTGGTGGTGATGAAGACTGTTCATACTTTTGTATGCTAAGGACACTATGTAATGTTAGCATTTGGATTCATCTGACTGGCCAAAATAAGGTCAGCTGCAGTAAGTGAACACTTTACAGTCATTTTCCAGGTTAAGTCAGATTTTGTCAAGGTTTTTAAAAGCTGTATCAGCAGCCCATTCAGCCTAAATAATTCAGGCTTATGATACAGTTGAGATGTGCCTAATTTTATATAAGTCATGAATCAGATCTTGAATATCTAAAGACTAAAAATATATGTACTTCCTTACCTTGCCTCTTGAGTATTTCTGTGTTTTCCTCTGCAATGACAGGGGCTATTAAAACAGGCACACAGATACTGTTGTTACAGCATCCTGTACAGCATAGTCAAGTGAACTTACGGAATGAAACTATTTCGTATACTCTGCATAAGAACTGCCAGAATTTGACAGTTTACATTCTTTTTGGATGCAGATAACTCTGCATGCCCTAATGGCTTATCGGTTTTCCTACTTCTTGAACCACTTACTTCCTGAACCACTCTTATGCTTTCAGGGAAGAACTTTGGGTACATTTCTGAAAATTGCAACAGTGTTCCAGATTGAACTTATCATAATTCAAAACCTATAGGTCACTGAATGTTGGGGCATTACTGTCTTCTTCATTCAACTGCAAATAAAAGCCAGGAGGACAATTAATTACTTAAATGAGGTTGCAGTGGTTGCATTCTTATTTATACAGAAGAATTAATACTGTAGTATGCATCAGCAAAGCATGCTTCTAAATTAAAAATATACACTTACAAAATAATTACATTAGTTCCAGGGATCTGATTTAATTAGAACTGTGTGAAGATGGGAAAAAAATTCTGTCTTGAAAAATTTTTAAGATTTTCAAACAGCTCCCTTTCTATGTCAATATAAATATGAGACTTTAAGAACAAAATAAAGCAGCTGCTCATAGAATGTTTCCTTCTGGACAAAGCCTATGCCTTGGTCAAGGGATCTGTCTAATGCATTCTCATCTCTGTTTTGAAACAGAAGAGATTTGAGACAAAGTCTTTGACTCAGGTGAAGATCTATTTCTCCAACTGCTTCCTATTCCAGGTTACCTCAAATGGTGAAAATTTTATTCTTTATCCACAAGCTTTTTGCCAAAGAAATTTTGCTGGAACTAATTAACAAAATATTCTCTTTTAAAAACGATTTTTCAAAAAGCTTTAACTTCTAGATCATATTAAAATGTAGTGCTCGTGTCAAAAATATTACACGATATGAGGCGTGATAGCAGAAGTCCTTTGAAGTGTGGTCAAGAAATAAATACTAATATAGTTTTTTTAGAAAATGAAAAATTTTACACATACTGATATTTATAAAATTGGTGTTGGTAAATACATTTGGGGAGTCCTTTTTATGCCAGTTGGGAAGGCATAATCTTTACACAAAAAGACCAAGGTAGACAAAAGGTGAGACTGGTAAAAACAGTTGTTACAGAGACCAGTAATTTACATGAGCTGATTCTACCAAATCAGTGAAGAATGTCAGTTAAAGATTTATGTTCCCTGATCTTCTCATCAAGTCCTGAATACTTGATGATGGAAGTGGTATTTGAATGGGGATCTGAAGAAAAATGAGTTTAACTAGAAAAGCTAGGAATTGCAGCTTGTACTACTTGCATATTTATATCTTTGAACATACTTGCATTGAATTTTATTCATTTCTATTCAGACCACATTCCATGAATGTGTTCTTACAGGTCTACCTGTTTTTCATACATTCTATGTATGAAATCCTAAAAAGCCTGTGAATGCAGTATGTGGGTGAAACTGAATTTCAAGACATGCCTCCATGTTACAGTGCAGAGCCTCGTAAAATAAATGGTGCTCCTTACAGTGGTTTACTTCCACAAGTATACGAATTTTGAAAGATTAGAGACAAGAAGATAAGAGTGGTAGGATAATTAAGCAAAGATTTGGGAATGGCATCCTTTTGGGATGTTTGAGTGAGATTTGAATTTGAGATGTGCTTTCACTATTTTTTATGTTCTTCCCAAAAGCTGCATTCTTGAGCAGTGCCTGGAATACAATAGAATCCTGTCCCTCTGTTGTGGTTTGAAACTGGCCAAATGCCAGGTGCCCACAAAAGTCCTTCACCCACTCTCTCTCACTACAGTTGGGCAGAGGAGAGGGGAAATAAAATTAATAAAGAGCTCATGAGTTGAGGTAAGGACTGGGAGAAGACACTCTTAAGGGCAAAACAAGTTCACATTTAGAGGTATAAAGTAAATTTATTATTAACAGAGTCAGACGAGGTTAATGAGAAGTAAAATAAGCCTTTAAAACACCTTTTTTTCCCCTAGCCCGTCCCTCTTTCCCACCAACAGTGCAGGGAGACAGGGCCTGGGGGTTTTGGTCAGTTCATCACTTGAGATCTTCTGTTTGTTCTGGGAGAGGAGTCTTTCCCTCTGCTGTGTTGTGGGGTCCCTCCCACGGGCAAACAGTCTTCCCAAAACTGCTGTGGTGGGGTCACTCACCCATGGGGTGCAGTCCTCTAAGGATAGGCTGTTCTTCTTTGGATCCCCACGGGCTGTGGGTGGATCTCTGCATCCCCATGGATCCCCACGGGCTGTGGGTGGATCTCTGCATCCCCATGGATCCCCACGGGCTGTGGGTGGATCTCTGCATCCCCATGGATCCTCACGGGCTGTGGGTGGATCTCTGCATCCCCATGGATCCTCACGGGCTGTGGGTGGATCTCTGCATCCCCATGGATCCTCACGGGCTGTGGGTGGATCTCTGCATCCCCATGGATCCCCACGGGCTGTGGGTGGATCTCTGCATCCCCATGGATCCCCACGGGCTGTGGGTGGATCTCTGCATCCCCATGGATCCCCACGGGCTGTGGGTGGATCTCTGCATCCCCATGGATCCTCACGGGCTGTGGGTGGATCTCTGCATCCCCATGGATCCCCATGGGCTGTGGGTGGATCTCTGCATCCCCATGGATCCCCACGGGCTGTGGGTGGATCTCTGCATCCCCCATGGATCCCCATGGGCTGCAGCTGCTTCCCCAGGCTCCTCACCAGGACCTGCAGAGGAATCTCAGCTCTGGCACCTGGATCACCTCCTGCCCCTCCTGCACTGACCTTGGTGCTGCCGTGTTCCTTTCCCTCACATGTTCTCACCTCCTCCTCTTCTGTGGCTAGAAGAAAAACTGCTGCCTGTAGGTACCGTTGCCAAGGAGTTCCACCAGTTCAGATTCCCACAGGATCCTCAGCGCTGAGAGGTTGATCTCACGTAGGTTGGGTGCCGGGGAGTCTCCCGCCGCGTTGTTGCTGCCGTGCTGTGTGCAGAGGTGGCCGCCGCGGCGCTGGCGCTGTTTGACGCCTCTCCTCGGGCACGAGAAGCCGCCGGCCCTGCCCCGGCTGCAGCGCCTCGCCACCCCTGGGAAAAGCTGCCCCTGTGCTGGTTTGATTTTCTTCTTCAATGTCATTACAGAGGCGTTACCAGCCTCTCTAACTGGGCCAGCAGCACGTCCATCTTCAGAGCCTTCAGAGATTGGCTCTGTCGGACATGGTGGAAGCTTCCAGCAGCTTCTCACTGAAGTCACTTCCATGGCTCCCCGCTACCAAAAACCAGGCTGTACAAAAATCAACACACTCTAATAGGAAGGAATCTTAAATTCCAGGTGAAGAGGGACAAAGGCTAGGAGAGAAGGTGACTTTTCCAATAGTAAAAGCAGGGCCTAGCTGGTTGATTAGTTTTTTTTTGTTTGGTTTGGTTTGGTTTGGGTTGTTGGGGGGGTTTTAGTTGGGTTTATTGTACTGCTTTTTATAGTCTGTCAAGCAGAGAGTGAGGATACTTCCAGAATATGTCATTGTATGGAGGCTGTGTATTTGAAAAGGGCATAAAAATGGCTTAACACACAGCTTCTCAAAGGAAACTGCTATAATGAATTAGGAGGAAAGTTCATGTAGGATTGTTTTGAAATTGGAAGGGCAGATCAGACTTAACTTGATTACAGGCAGGTGGGAATTGGGTGAGGAGGTTCAAGAAAGCTTCAGCCTTTCCTTTTTCCCTGTGGCGCCAGTGGAGGGCATTTGCTCAAGATTTTGTTCCTTAACGTATGTACACACAGAATATATGCTTGGACTTTAGAAATAACCTATATATTTTGGTTAATCTGCTCTTAGCCTTCAGTATGTCTGCAGTAAATCTATTGATTTCAGTGAATTAGACCTCTGTTAAAGAAAACCAATTAAACACGGAGCTCAAAATGGATTCCACACGTGCTTAAAGTTAAGCTTCTTCTTATGCTTTACTGATATGAGGCTTCTTATGCATTACTGCTTCTTTCTTATGTTTTACTGATACGGGGCTCACTACACTTCTCTATCCATGTGGAAAGAAATTGATATACAGGAGCTAAATTGGTTGAGTAAGTTTTGTTAGTAGGTGCATCTTCTTTGTTAGGGAAAAAAAAAAATCTTTTTTTTTTTTTAAAACCATCATTGTCATAGCTATTTAATTGGCGATCCACCTGCCTAAAGTGTCATCCAGAGTCTGTTTTTCTTATTTCTATTTTTGTTAAAGCAATTTTATTTGAAAAACTTACTTCCACAGATTTCCATTAATTTTCTTTAGTAGGTTGATGATAAAATGTACTTTACTTCATACAAGAGAAATTGCTTGTGTGTTAATTCTTGAGTAGCAGTATCTCTTATGGGCTGGATGGGCATTAAACCCCTGATTCTCTGTATTGCATAAGATTTGGGGTTTAACAGACTGATGCAATACACACTTTTAAATGAAGTAGAAAACTACATTTGAACATCACACTGACAGTGAAGCTTAATCTTTTGAACAGAAGAGAGTTGGGAAGCTTGGGAGAAATGTGTTCTTCGAGCAGTAGGATAAAGGTGGTAATTCAAAATTCACAGCGTTTTAAGTTGAGCAAAACCCAGCTCAAATGGGCTTCCTTTTCCTGCAGTGTTGCGTTTCTTGTGTGTTCTTTGGGGGTTTGTTTGTTTTTGTTTTGTTTTGTTTTTTAATCAGTGTGTCAGGTTTTTCTAATTAATGCCTGGGTATCTCATGCCTTTACACTGATAATCAAGGGGATTTACAAATATTATCTAAAATACACTTTGGCATCGATGACTAAAATATAAAGTATCGCTTATGAATGCATAGATGGAGGAAGAGGGAAAGGCCAGGCTGGCAAAACTTCTATTTTTCAAGGTATTATTGTAAACAAAAAAGGTATATTCCTCTTATATGGGGAAGTTTTGATCTATACCCAACTTTCCCTGGCTGTGTCCTTGCAGGAGCTTGGGAACTGCTTAGGCTGGGAGGGAGGGTGGTGCAGAGTGAGGTCTAAACTCTCTGAAATCTACCCTTGCCTCTTCTCCCGGGGCTCCTGGACCTGCTATGAGGTGTCTCACAGGGCAGGAATCTCAGTAATAGTATCCTCTGCTTTTTTCTCTTCCTTGTCCCTCTTTGGAGCTGAGATAGGGTCTCAACATCAGTAGCCTTTAACAGGCAGTGGTGTTGGTGACTGCAGCCACAGTGTGCTCACCTTGCCTCAGGACCCATGACAATGCTTCCTCTTGGTTCCCTTAGAAACACAGTATTTTGTTACTCCTTGCTGAAGAGATGTGTCATGTAAAATTGCGTACCAGGTTAAAACTGGAGGGAAATAATCCCTCACCAATATAATTTTAAATAAAGGCAATGAAAAGACCATTCAGGTTTGCCACCCAATTACTTCTTGTAGCCGCTTGGCTGGAGTGCCATGTCAGCACCATTCCAGGCTTTTCTCTCAGCCTTGAAACAGAGCTGAAACAAATAGTCACTACATGATAATGCGTCCTGCAAGTGTGTCATCACTACAGGATACAGAATAATATACACTGTAACCTCAGGTTTGTGATGATATAGAGGTGAAGAACAGCAAAAAACATTAGTGCCATTTTTCTTAAACTTAAAAGTATTGATAGTTATCAGGAATTTCTTCTGACACAGGGCTGCAGTTCCTGGGCTTGTTTTGTTTGTTTGGTTTTTTTTTGGTTCTGTTTGTTTGTTTTTTGGTTTTGTTTGTTTGTTTGTTTTGTTGGGGGGTTTTTTTGTGTGCGTGTGTCTGTGTGATGCTCTTTTATGAAAGTTACAGCAGAGCTGATTTTTATAGCACTATTTATCGCATTTGTGGAAATTGGGGAGCAAAATTAGTGAAGCAGATTTTCAGTGCTGTTCTCGGTATAACTACATACAGAATTCCCAAATGACAGTATTTTGATGATACAAGTTTAATAACTAAAACAATAACAGACTTTGAGGAATCAGCATAAGACCAGATTACATAAAGATACAATCAAAAATGTGTTTTAGTGAATTTGACTGAAGACAAAAATAAAGTAAACCAAATCTTTTCCCTGAGTGAGGCACAAGTGGCTCTTCTCAATGGCACAGCTCACCAAGCCAGGCTTCTATATGATGATCAAGGTCCATGCAACAGGTAAAATAGCTTTACAAGACCAGCTGCAGAATTTTACAGTTATGCCAGACTTTAGAAAGGCAATTCTATGGAGTTTCTTCCTACAGATAAAAGATGTGTGCATAGTCTGAGAAAACAAAGCCATAGAACCCTGGGTAACTTGTGAGGCAGCACAGCACATGTTCTGATTTGGAAATGGTGGATTACCAGATTCAAGTATTCTGCAACAGAAGGTTCTCTATAGTCAGTAATTCTGCTCCTAAGAGCTCATATATTTTTTATTAAATATATAAATACATTATATATATACCCAGATCTTCGGAAAATTACTTTTCTGCATTCCTGAAAATAGACTTCCTAGGAAAAAGGCTGATTCAAAACAATTATGTTAACATTGTACATTGAAATAAAATGTGATGTTTGAATGGGAAACCTTTAATCACTAGAAGGTATGTATTTATTGAGCCTATTTGCAGAATTGAAAGAATTTATTTGCATTCTGATGAATTACTTGTGAGATCAAGTTTACAGGATTTGATCCTTAAATGTTAGTTTTGGAAGAAATTTAAAAGGTAGGACTTGGGTTCTCTTAAAATTTTAAAAATAGTTCTATTTTGCCAGCATTTTGGATTCTCTCCCAAATGGAAGGGAGTGCACAGTCAGGATATAACTTTATGTGTTATGAATAAATCTTTTTCTTAGCACCTTTCAAGAACAGTCCAGCATTAAAAATAGAACTGTGTATGGATGATATTTGGAAGTGTTACTGATGTTGATCTAGACATTTACAAGTGTTTCAACAATATTTCTTTATTTCAATAAAATAGACAAAGAATTCCTGTTCTCCTTTTTCCTGCTGGAGAAAAATATATGTTTCTAATAATTTAAAGTTAAAATTTTGTTATTTTCATTATATATGAATTTATACAAACATACTGTGTACCATTATTATTAGTCCTGGTTGATAAATGAGCTCTTTTCTCTTCCATTTCTGACTTTGAGCAGCCCTGGACTATGATTTCTATAGACTAAGTCTACCTGAGGTACTCTGACACATCCAGAAGCAGATAAATACCTAAATTTAGTTCCGCAGGTGTCATTGTCAGGATAAAACACAACTACTAAAATAAAAAATTCTTAAGCACCTGCCCATATTCTCAGTGCATACAAATCACTTCTGTTTGACTCTTTTTCCAATTTGCTGTCTCTTCAGGGAAGCAGAGGATAGCAGTAATGAAGTTAAAAGAATCAAGACTGGCTTTGTGGAAGAAAGAGAAATAGATTCCAAATGTGGATAGCGATGGATACAAAAGTTGCTCTGTGGTCAGTGCCTGTTATATCATTAGGAAAATGAATCTGTAGCAGTCTAGGGCTTTGTTTCCCATCTTCAGTCTGTAACCTTTTCTTTACCAACCAGAGTGGCGGAGTGAGACTTCCGGAGACATTCAGAAGCCTAATTTAGAAATAGAATCTCTGATCAGCTCAAAAGGAGCACTACACATTTGTCACATCCCTCCTCTTTCTCTGCATTTTGGCAGAGGAATTTATATTTGATAGTGTTGCATACAGCTGAGCAGTGTTTCTTTGTATTCAGCCATGTCCTTGTCTTAGAAAACCAGTATCTACAAAAAACCTAAAACTAGTGGAAAACAAAAGGAAAATCCTTGAAAAACCATCATATAGTAATGTGCTCATTCTTCCGTACATTTTTAAACTGCCATCATCATGACTGTTTTATGTTTATACATGCATACTGTCTTCAAGAAGAATGTACAGTCAACTAGTTTCTTTCATCTGTGAAACATGTAGAGCCAGTTGAGTGCAATGCTTGTCTGATATGTAATGTAACATAAAATGTGGCTGTTATTTAAACAGCATGTCCTTATGTGTCTGAAAACCATCTGAAAATGAAGGATACTGGTGAAATATTTTGTGTGATAAAAAAAGAGATGAAATTATGGCAAGGATATTTATCAATATCTCTTTTTTTAAATAAAAGTCAGTTGCTTTTCTTCATACTTTTGAAAAGGGAGAGGAAGAGTTTGTTGGTTTTCTGATGGATTTTGACATAGCTGGTCTCTAGTCCAACATCCTGCAGAAAGCAAAGTCAGGCAAAAGTACAGGCTGGGGTATTCAGGGCTTTATCCAGCTGGGTCTTGAAAACTGGGATAGAGGCAGTACAGCTTCACTGGGCTCAGTTCCACTGCTTGACTCTCATCACAGGAAAAAAGTCTTTCCTTAAATCTTTTGTGACCTTGTCCCCCCCTTTTTTCCTCTTTCCAGCTTATTCCACTCCTGTTCTCCCACCATACCACCTATGTGAAGAGCCTGTCTACATCTCCCTGATGCCCCTCACAGGGGCCAGAGGCTGCTGTTACATCATTCCAAAGCCACATCTCCTCAGGCTGTAAAAAATTACCAGTTTCTCAAGACTTGAATGTACTTTGTGGTGTTTCAGATGTCTAGAAAATGTCAGACGACCTAGAACCTGTAAGCATAAATAGGAATCTTGATGGAGGTATATGAAAGCCTTTGAGCAGTTACAAAGAAATAGTTAATACAAAACTGTGCCCATTTTCTTGTTTTAGTACCTACAATATCACTGTTGCCAAATAATGGGAGATCCCCAGCATCAGAAACTATTACAGGTTATTGTTACTCTGTAATGATAGTGATAAGTTTTCAACATGTTAGAAAACAGGACTAAACAAAAATCATAAAAAGCTGTTTTTCAAAATGAAAATTCTAATCTACAAGTATAAATAGTTTCACTGGCAATGCATTTAAAAATGAATCATGGTCCAGGGAGGGTTGGTTGTATGTGAAACATGTACAATGGTCCCTTAATCCTTTTTGTGAAATCACACAGAAGCAGGCAAGGTTCAGTAAATAAAAATACATTTCAAAGTGTCAGATCTTTTTTGCATTCATAAATATCCATGGCCAAATTCAAAGTTAGGCTCTGCTTGTCATGTGTTTGCTTGAAGCTAATTAAGTCTGTGGATACTTTATTTTGCAGAAGTGGTATCATAAGTAAAATGGAGGAAAATTTTCCTAAATTATTACTTCAGGTTTCAGAGGTAGGGAGGCTGGACCACCTCCAGTTGTCACTTGTAGTGTGATTTACTTATTGTACTATTTATTCCTGGAAAGATGAATTCAAAGCAACAGGTTGTTGGCCTTTGATGTGACACGAGCTCCCTCACTGTCTCCAGTGAACTGTAACTCACTGTATTAAATTTTCAAAATCTCAATGAAACAAAAGTATCTGATCAGCAATAATGACTGTGCATGAGGAATTTTCAGGAAAAAGCCACATTCTCTCATCCTCTCCAATTAACTTTATGGCTTGAACTAAGTTTTTCTGGAAACTGCTGCTAACTTATATAATTTTCTGTGCACCTGAACCAAAAGGGTTGCATATGACACATAGCATATGACACATTGCATATGACATACAGGATTACAGTGTATGAAAACACTGAAAATTAATAGTTTTAGGTCAGGTCTAATTGTGATAGGATCTAATCTCCTACTGAAATATTTTTAGTTTTGTTAAGGTATCTTTGACATAAAAAAACCTCCCAAATGTGAATCATTGCCAATAAGAAATGTATAATTTTCTGCTGTGATTCTGTTACATTATTCTTCATGGGAAATCCCTTTTGGTCTTGTTCAAAGACTGGTGTTTTGCTCTCTTGTGCTGTAATGAGGCTGGGAAACAGAAGGGCCATGTGCAATGCATATGCATATGAATTTAAGGATGTAAATGAATGCCACCAGTCCTGATTTTTCCTTCAGACAGGTGTTGGTAATTTAGGTGCCAATTCCTAGCATCCTGCTATTGTTTTCCCTGTGCCATATGATAAATGAAGAAAGTCCTGGGAAATGTCAGGCTGTTTTGCATTGCTGCTGTCCTTTCAGGTTGGAGCTGCCTATGGAGGAAAGGCTGAAGGAAGAGTGGAGTGCTCTTTGCAGAGTCTGAGCAATGATGCTCAAGCTGCTTAGACAGTCAGTCTGAAAGAGGTTATGATGTAGTTCTGAGTTATTACTAGAACAGAGGTGTTTCATTTAATCAAGACTGTAAATGGCACAAGGTTATTTCATTTCCATGTTTGATTACAAAAACTTAAATATATCTCTAAACCTTTCAGAAGTAGGTTATTGTATGCAGTTCTTAATGACATATATAAAAATGTTTTACTGGGTGTTGGAGACATTTTAAAGCTGTCCCCAAGAAGAAAACCCAGTGACTATTTACCATAATGTGACAGTATTTTGTATGTAGAAACTTTGCTAGTCATTTTCTTCCAAGCCCTGAAATGCTTGTTGCAAGCAATGAAATTCTCATCTTGTGTTTTGTCAGCCTGCAATAGTTTGCAATGCAGCATGCTGGGGGTGATCATATAATTTGAAGTGCAAATTGCAAAAGAAAAATGCATTAACTTACCTGGGTTTCCTGCTGTTGTTGAAACAAGCAATAGAGCAGTGCATGTCACAGTTAATTTGCATAATAAAGGAATAGAAAAATATCTAGATTTTATTTTATTCTACTCACATTAACTTTAGTGCCACAGCCTTGATTAACTTTAGTGAAAACAGGCCGGATTCTTCATGGTCCATGATTTCGTAGCTCTCTACTTCTGAATAACTGTTTACTATCAGAAAGACCTCATATACCAGGCAAAATTAAATGCTTCAGCTTGAGGTGGTTGCTAGTGGTAATGGAACTGTGCATGTTAAAGAGGACCTAATTCCTCTTCTTTCCCAATTCTTCTATTCTCTCTCACACAAGACTCTTGCAGTTTACAGTTTCCCCAGATGGAATTTCTCTATCATGAGAAAATGTACTCAGCAACCCAAAGTATGGTACAAACTGGTTTTACTCACAAAAGTAAGCTGTTCCCTGCAGCTGAGCAGGAGAGGGGTAACACAGTGGGGTGTTTTCTTGTGAGCCACTGCTGAAAGTGGTAAACATGAGAAAGAAGGTGGGAAATTGTAATGATGCCCACCTGGCTGCTTCCAAAGACACTGAGGACAGAAAGGAGTTCTAGCACAGATATCAGGTATTTGCAAAACCAGGACCTTTATTTGTATGTTCACTTTGCCTTCAGTGTGATTCACTGCAGCTTGTAAAGATCTTGGACAGTGCTGTTAGTGAAATAACTGACTCTGGATGAAACATTTTTTTCTGTAGCTGGTCATCATGTACAGTCCCCCCTAGAGACTGAAAAACTCCCAGGTTAGATGTCTGTACATTGAATTATAATGTAAAAGGAGCTCATTAGTTCTTACCTTCAATAAAGCTGTCTGTGTTATCTAAGAATAGTTAAACAGAGAAAAGGAGCGGTAGAAGCTAAGAGTAAACACTAATGTGCCTTTAACATTAATAATTTACTATATAATTCATAATTTAAGGCTTAGTGAGAATTATTTTGCTTTATCTTGTATCACAAACCAGTAGAAAACTAAGCCTGATTGTTCTCCAAAGGCATGTACTTAGATTGGTGTTCAGCTCAGTGTATTCAGCCTTTCAATTGTAATGCTTTAATTTAAGTTGCAATGCTTAAATTGAATATAATAAATTATCATTGTATTTTTAATAGCTGTATTTTGAAGTTAGTGGTAAAAGGTAGCCTAGCTAATTCTGTCAGACGGGAAGCAATGCTCGGCAGCCATTCCCTATCCCTGTTTATGGTATTTGCTCGTGATTTTATAGATCTGTTCCATACCCCACTCTTTTCATTTTGCAGGATGATTAAATAGTATTCAATATGGAAAAGATATCATGTTTTTGATGATTATCTCTTTCCTTCTCTGCATGTTTCCTATTTCTCCTCCATTAATATTTAAATAGGACAACTGAAAGTGTTTAGAACATTCAAGATATGGTCACACTGTAGATTCATAAAACTTTATCCTGGTACTGCTTTGCTTTTTACTTCTGTCCTAGTAAATCCTAACATTTGCTTCCTTCTTTAACCTACCTTTTGTGAACTGAGTTGAGGTTTTTCATAAAATTACCTCTTCTAACACTGAAGAGTTGTTTCCAAGTAAGGATAATTTTATATGGAAAATTAGGTTGGAGTTCAGTGTTGTTCCCTCCCCCTCCATGTGCATCTCTTTACATGACTGTAAAAGCTGCCTACAAGAAATATTATAGAGCTTAACATACATGTCTGTAATCAACGTGTTCTCTTGATGACTGTATACACACAGAACAATATTTAACTGCTGTCCACATCAGAGAACTCTTCCCTCTCATTCTCAGTCTCCCCTTGCTTAGTCCTTTCCACAAGGATTTCTTTAGGGAAAATCACAAAGAATCCGGTTAATCAAATCTTTGTTTTATTACACAGAGAATCTGTTGTTTAAGAATGCAGGGTTTATCATTTTATTCATGAATGTAATTCAGCCATAGGCCCTGTTTTCATTATGGGACAAAATTGTCAGTGTAAGTTGCAAAGGGTTCCTACAGGATGTAACGCTGCTTTGTTGAGGAAAAAAACCTGCAGTTTTTCTACCCTATCTTGCTTATTTACTGTTCTCCAGAGAGGACTATATCACATCTTTCAAATGCAGAACAAGTTTTTGAACTATCCTCTCCTCTGTGTTTAGTAGTCAGATGTAGGTCAGGCACTACAAATAAACAAGACGCCAAATCCGTGCGCTGATTCTGCAGCTCCCAAGCACTTCTTCCCTCCCTCTGCACGGCCTGCTCGAATTCACTGTTTCCCTAGATGTGGTCTACCCAGCCTCTAGAAAACAAGTGAACTATGAATCTCTTAAGACCTTCTCTTTTTGGAAGGCACCATTTTTAATATGGCCATGAAATTGCCAAAGAATCTCTTCTTCTAATGTACCATGACTAATGAACTGCAATAGGTTTTCCTTATTATACCACTGCTATTATTACCTTTGAAGTACAGAAACTTCAATCACTGTGATTATAGGTAGCAAGACAGCCTGACAAACTGTTAAAATGTGTGTTTTTATTATAACTTCTATGAGTGCATTTAGAAATTGTTATTTTTGTTTTCATGACTCTCTAAGGTTTTAAAATTCTATTATATAGAAATGAAGATAACTTGAACCAGAGTACATTCAGATGTACTCACTGGGCTTCCAATTTACAACTTTTTCAATATCAGGATTCTATTAGGAATAGAAGCATGAAAACAAAACCAAACTCCTACTTTTAGAAATCTCTTTAAGAACATAAACTTTATTTAAGAACATATACATGTATGGGGTGATTTTTCATGGCCAATACTACTTTTTTTCAGTCTAGCAATCATCCACTGAACCTCACAGGAACCTTCACTGCTAATGGGGGAGAAAATAATGCTTGGATGAGCCTTCAGATCCTGTTCCAAGCTTGTTTCCAACACTTGTAGTGTGGTATTAGCTGTGAGAAATCAGCTCAAATCTGCCGTGATAAAATTTAAAGGCTCTTTTGTTATCCCTTAAGCACTCTCTTCAACCTCTCTAATGATGTATTTCTTCTGTGAGGTAATGTGGGAATCATGTAATTTTTGGTAATATAGAAAGGGTGTTCCTTGCAGTTACCTGAGAATTAATGACAAGAACTTGATTTTCAGTCAGTGTTACTGGTTCTGTTGATTGTGAGGGAAGATGCCTTTAATAGCAGACAAGGGCTTCGCCTTCAGTCTGAAATTTAAGGCGTATTTTTCTTGAAGAGATCCAACAAGTCTTTTGGTCCATAAAGGAGGGCAACCCTTCATGTCTGCACAGTACTACTTGATTTTAAACAGGATAGCTTATGGAAATGTACAGCAGCCAAATGAATAGAAATTAGGTTTATACGAGAATTTTAAAATGTTTAAAGGCACAGTACTTTTTCAGATGCTGAGCAAGACGTCAGCTCTTAATTCTGTTTTTCGGGTCTTCAATTGACAGAGATGGCAGTTCTCATTAAAAAATTTTCAAAACATTGACCATTAGTGTCTGAAATTAACAAAATGCAGTATTCATGGGTCGCTTCAACATTATATGCCAAGTTTTAGTTTAAAAATGCCCTTTGGAAATAAAATTATGCTCTTACATGACATTATTTACTCTTTTAGTATTGGAAATACTATTTTTTCCCATTTAGTGATAGTAAAGTAGTAATTTCCTTTACTTTAAGGAGAGACTATGCCAGCTATGACAATCTCTTTATTAAAACTTAATGATTCTTAACGCAGAAAATTATTTTTTGGCTTTTTTTGTGATTACAAATACCTGACATTTATATGTTGAAGGTCAGTCAACAACTCTGTGTACAGTGAGCACACACACATATTCTATAGCTGGAGAATTTTTTTAAATTCTTTTGAGTCATCTCTGGATAAAACCCTGGACATTTTCTCAAACCTTATCACATGTTTTGGAAGAGTTTGAAAGCCCACCAAAGTACTCTGCCCAGAAGAGTTTGAAAGCCCACCAAAGTACTGTGCCCAGATTTACCCAAAGAGAGGAGAGGATTATCCAAACTGCTGCACAAAGATTTTCTTTCCTTCTTATATAATGCAAGTATAAAATGGGAATCTTTGAAGGCTTATGTGTGGAAAAGGACAGTGATCCTATCTGTCTATACTCTGGAATAGCTACTATTTACACACACTTCTTTTTTTATTTTCACAGATAAGACATACCTTCTCCTCCTTTGTGGAAGTTGGGCTGCTCTTTAAAACCTCATCTGTTTTGGCTGGAGAAATCCCAAGAGTCCTTTGGAGAGGGAAATTGACTTTTTTTTGTCAAGAAGAAGTGCATGTGATAAAACATTTAGCTCATGTTTTAAAGTGTCCTGGCAATCTTCTCAGTGATTTACTGCAAGGTTGATGTCCCATGTTGAGCTGGACAATAGGCAACTGTGGTGTTTATGTGTTTCTCAGCTTGCTTGTATTTCTTCCACCTTTTTCTTCAGTTTTTGTAATTAGCTATGGCACTCATCTTTAATCAATGGCCATCTGCTAGTCAGTGTTCTCTGGAGCAGATCATGTTGAGATGCTGTCTGCATGTTCAAAGTGCATTTTTGATGCTCTCTGGTGGTTGCTTCTCAGTGGTCTCAGGAACAAATCTGTGGCTCGAGTGCTGTGGAGGCTGATGGGCCCACTAAGAAAAAGCTTGTTGCCCTTCCCTGGAGGGAATGCCCTTAGGTACTAACCTCCTCTGTAATGGTCAGAAAATTTCCTCCCAGCATGTCTCCCTGCTCTATGCAAATTGCTTGCACCCCATTGGTCCTTCCCCCTTTGCTCCGCCCCTGAGCCCTCAGCCGATTCGCCTGTTGCTCTACCCCGCCCCCTGCTCTCCCTATATAAACCCTGCTCCCGCAGACCCTTCTGGAGCTGTCTTTGTCCCTGGTCTCCTTTGTGGCAGAAGCTCAATAAACTTCTCTGTGGCACAGCATCCAAGGCTCCCGTCCTTCTCTCCAGTGTTGCCTGAAGCGGGTTCACAGAAGAGCTGAAATCACTTTGCCCAGAAGCACGGACATGTCCGTGCCACCAGGACGTCCTTCTCTGGACGCTTCTCCGGAAGGTCGCGGCACTCCCCCAGTGCTCTGCCATGACAGAGTATTCTAGTGTCCCAGTACTGTTGCTGTTCTTACTATACAAGTGTGCAAGGGATTGCAGTGAGAAGATGAAGAAATAAACCATTCATTCCCCCAGATGTTTGCCCTTTGCCTATGCAAGGTGTACTGATGTCACTGGCTTGGTCACGCTGTGCTGAGGAAGGCTCTTCTGCATCTTGCAGTCCAAACTCTGGCCAGTTAAACTGGTGGGCTGGAGAAACTGCCAAGAATTTAAACAGTAACAAATGACAGCTGCAGTTGCACAGCTGGTAAATGAGATGCTTAGCGGTTCCCAGCCTTCTGTAGGTTCTTAAACAGAGAGAATGATTAATTGTGGGGACTTTTTATTTCATTTTCCTCTTTGAATAGATCTGCTTTGACACCACAGATAAAGGGATAGTCTGGCTGGCTTTGGTATTACAGAGTGAAGTTAATGGTGACATAAGTAGGTAAAGAGTGGTCTGAAGATTTTCCTGGCACCCAAGAGGGATTGTCACCCCTTGTTGTAAATCCTTGCTACCAGGATTATGCTGCTGGTACCCATGTTTCCTATTTTACAGCTAGAATGGGAATCTGTGAATGAACAGCACTTCCTTTTCTGGTTGTACGGACACATGCCAGTCTTGAGAGGCTGAACCATTTCCTGCAACATTTCATTGCTTCTGACCTTACTTTCGTTGCCTAAAGGTAGGGGTTGTTATGTGCTGTGAAATGTATCCCAAAAGTCCATGTGCAGACAGGACTAAAAGAGGATGATCTGTTCAGCTGGTGGAATTATTCTCTGTGAGGAGGTTACAGGAGTGCTCTGAGATATTTTCTGGTAGAAATGTAAGGGTCTAGTAAAAAGATGTGTGTTTCTTGAAATTACTGCTTAGATACAGCCTCTTGCATGGTTACAGTTTCAGTAGCAGAAATGCTTACACCAATTTTTCCCTGATCAGAAGTGGCTTGATAGTTTGGGATGTGCTTCACCCATCAAATTGAGCTTGGCAAGACTAGGCTTCAAAATAAAGTGCCAAGTCCAGCTTTTTGAAAAGAACCCAGAATGTGTAGAGTGAGTTTTTTTTTTTTTTTCTGGAGCTGCCAGAAGGGATAAGACTGTTTGTTCAGAGATATTATCTAGTAGTGTGTTTTATTTGGCTGTTGTGCTGGGTTTAGGGTAATGACTTTTTATTGTTATATTAGGGCACCTAGAAGCTGAGACGATCTTCTGTGATATTTAGATGAAAATAAATGGCTAAATAAAATATGTTTAACTATGTTCTTTGGAAATTTTTAAATTGATATTAATTGGAAAATATAGGAATAGGTTTTTTGTTACTTAGAGTGTTATTTTATTGCTTTTGAAAATGAGTTGTGTATCCATCATAAATTTCCTTGAAGAAATGCTAAATTTATTATTATTATTAATATTATTATTATTATTATTGTTATTCAGCAGAAGTATTAAAGTTTTCTTTTCTTCTGCTATTTTATAAACATGCAAAACCCTCCCACACTTAGCCAACTGTGCTGCTTAGGTAAATTAAAGACTGACTAACATATATAACATCAAACTCTGAAGCACGACAAAAGAAAATTTCCTATCAATCTTGCCTTTACATGGTTTACCTGCTAGAAAAAAAAAATCCTTTCTAAGTTTCATCCCACACAAAGATTTATTTTTCTAGTTAGGATTCTGTACTTGTTGTGAATAGAGCATTCAGTAACTCTGCTTAGGATTTCAGCTTTATGTAGGTGTCAGACTGGCTTGTCATGGATTTTGTTTTTAATGCTGGATGCATTTTGCTGGTTTTTGCTTCCCATGAGAGCAACTTTCTCTTCTGGGCTGACATCCCAGTTGATTAGTCAGGTATAGTTCTAGGTGGGACAGAGGGGTTTCTGAAAAGAAAAAAAGAGTGAACCACAACCCAAAATAGTCTGGTGCACTCAAATGCGGAAGAGACTTGGATTGGATTCTGTGCTCTCATCAATAATGAGTACTCTTCCAAATGTTCAATTTCCAGGAGGAGAGATTGTGAAAAGCTACCCCCGAAATGTCTACTAGCCCCATGCCTGGGGACCAACTGGAGTACACGAAACAGTGCAAACTGGTGCCAGAGGCCTGAGTTGGTAACCTGGGAGCAGTTTATTCCTGCTCTCTGTGCCCAAACGTTCGAACCAGAGAACGTTTTACAACAACACTTTGTTTAACTTAAACAAAAGCAAAGTGTTTTAGTTGAATGATAGATTTCTAATAACAGCATCATTTAATCCTCACTAACCCCTAGCCTTATATATTGCCAAGGTGTCAAACATAGCTTGGTGCTTCACAATGTAGCACAAAATCACTTCCCGGTGACATGCAAGGGTTTTCAGACCCCTCTGTTTAATGTTAGGTGTAGGCAAATTCTTGTGCTCAAGTTTTGAACCTCTGAAAGCTGCCAGGACCAGGTGCGAACTTCAGAAATATGGGATCAGTGCCTCTTATGACAGTTATATTTACACTCTTGATGAAGGACTCTATTGAAAAGAGATGGAGATTTTCACAGTACTTTGGGAACATTTGTTTTTCCTTTTGATTCCTGCAGATGAGAACAAAGATATTGAATCAATATTCTTCACTCTTCCACTGTTTATGTTGCATGCCTATTTAAACTCTGGCTGCTCAAACCTCAGAATGTTTTGTTTTTTTTTTTTTTTTTTTTGTGAAAGATTCCATATCTTTATTTTGGGGATAGACAAGCAATAATTGAATTTTAAACAACTGAAGAAAATTTTGAAAAAATTTTGGAAAAAAATACCAATGAATTTTTAATTAGAATAATTTGCAGTAAATTTTGGTTTTATAAGAAAAGAAATACAAAGATGGGTATCAAATAATAGGAAATTGAAAGAATAAAAATAGAAATAATAAAAATTATTTATTTTTAGAAATTATTTTTCAGAAGGGATTTGCACATTTTTTAAGTTGCAAAAACAGTGGTTTGTAATTAATATGAATTTACATCTGCTTTGGATTTGTCAGTATGTACTTTGTATTGGGAAAACTGGACCAACAAAGAAGTTAAAACCAGCAACTTGACAGAGCAAAAATTATTCAATTTTTCTGAAGTTTCTGAACTTTCCTGTTTTCCAACAGACTATTTATTTACAAATATTTATACAGATCCTGTCTGAATTATATACTGTTGTGTACATAACACAGAAATTATTTCTGTAATCTCCTAGTTGTTAGGAAAGTAAGCTGATAAACACGTGTGAACACTGCTCAGCATGGGAACTTGGCTTTGAAATAAAGGTGAAAAGTATTCACCCTCTGTTGTGTTCATTTCTTATACATGTGTGGCATATTGATACATGGGATCTCACAGAAATTTAGAGTTCTGAAACTTCTCTTGAAGTACGTGAGGACTGTACTGAAATGTTTTGGTTATTTACACTTTCAAAGCTATTTCACAGTTCAGAACTTATTTCTATCCAAATTGTTGTTTAAGGTTACCTGTTTTTTGGAAGCCTTGAGGCGTGGTAACAGCCCAGTGCTCAGTGTACTTGGTGTGTGTGAATAGCAGCATCTGCTCTGGAGAAGACTATATATAACCTGAGATTTCACATTCCCGTTTGTGGAAAGATGTTGAATATTCCTGTCTTTTTACTTGACTCACACCCAGTTGATTGAATGAAAAAGCACTTGACAAAACCTTTGCAGGTTATACTTCTGCTTTTGCTCATTGGAAATAGTTCACTGAGTGCTAGCTTTAAAGTCTTGAATTTAATGAAAAGCTCCTGCCCAAAGCACCTCGTTTTGAGCATTATTAGTTTTTCATATTTTTTTACAAAATATTTGGTATTTTTAATACATTGTGACTCAGCAGCCAGGCTTCAGTTGAAGTAGAATAATCCAGTATACAGTTGAAATGTGCTGCCTAAAAGGAGTCAAGAAAGTTGTGTCAAGTATTCTGAGCTGAAAGAAAACTAGAAGCATTGCCCAAAGGACTTGGCTACTCCAAACTTACCACAAAATAGTCATGATGGCAATATCCACCAGTATTTACTTGAAAGCAGGACAAAGCTTATGCATATTTTCACCAGGTATCTATCTTGGCCAGTGTCCTCTTTCTGGCAGTAGCCAGAGTGAATGACTAGGAGAAAAGTACCCAACAGGGCAAACACACTGTGATGTCTCACTAAATATTTTCTCAGCCTCCAACACTTTTGAGTGAAAGAATCTTCTGTGCCAGAGGGTAGTGACATTGTACTCAATAGCTCTAGGAGCCTGCTCTTTCATGATTGTCCCAATTTCCCATGAGCTCGGACCCATTTTCAGCATCTTTATCTTGTGCAGTAAGGCTTGCAAAATCAAATCCCTTATGAACTTTGTGTTTGCCTTTTCCTGCTGGTTTTTGTCTGAAGTGCCTGAACTTTTTTTTCTTTTTTGATGGACATTGAAATGTCCTCTACACCATTAATGGTCTTGCAGACTTCTTTCTCAGCTTTCTCTGTCCCTTCCTCTCTGACAGGTTTAGCAGCTGTTCCTAACTTTGCCCACTGCTGTCATACTTTCCTGAGCTGCTTCTAGATCTTCTGTATAATTTGTGAAATGATACTGGAGTGAGAGGGGACCAGAATTACATACATTATATAATTATGTCACGTAAGTTTTCATCTTAACCTCCAGACCCACTTTCTGAATGGGCACATTTAATTATGCAGTCCTCATTCTACACATGATCTTTGGCCTGTTTTCCTCCATACGTCTTGCTTCCTTTTCTGCATTTCTTCCCTTGCCATTTGAATGTGGCCCTAATTTAGCTCTTCAGTCAGCCCTCATTTTCACTGAGGATTTAAAGATAAGTAAATAAGATGTTTTCATCATTTTCATTTTTGAGGCTGACTCAAAAACCCTATGTACCAGAGTGTAGCACATCCATAAGACTGAGTTAGAAGTTAATAACCCTGGATTCCATGCTTTTAGTGGTTTGTCAAATGCAGTCTTACATCCATATAACACTTAGACTGGACCTATTCTACAGTTTGTTTCTCAAATGTGTCAGGTAAGTTTTTTCCTGAATGTATTTATTTTTATGAACACCTAGAAAAGCATTTCTTTAAGTGTGTCCTAAATGTGAATAACCATGGAATAGAGCATCACCTTTTTTTTATTTCTATTTTTTTACTCTTGTGTATCTTTGTATTGATTAGGTTTTGGGGAGATTTCTGCATTCTGTTATGCTGTCCTCCTCTAGCTTCTATCTTCCCTGAGTTAAGAAAGTAGGAAACTTGTGTTCTTTACAGGCAAATGGGATTGTATGACCCACCTCTGCTACTGAGATTTAAAGACATGTTCTTCAGCTCTGAGTGTGTTCTTTAAAGAAAAATCCAAATGCTAGTGTTTTATTAATGACATCCTCCTACATTGCCTGGGTAGGTTGGTCTTTTAAAGCATCACATTAGCACTCGGCAGCTTATTTTTTGGAAAATGAACTCACTTTAAGTCTCTCAGAAACAGTCATTTGTCAATGATTTGGATTTAATTTCTGACTATTTGCATATTAGCTTTTCTGACTCAAGTGAAAGTAGGAAGCACTGCTTGTCATACCTAAAAGCCTCATCTCAGCAAAAATCTCCCACTGGAATTCTAGAACAAAGGATTTTTAAAAAAGACAGCTATGCCCTGGGGTGACTGAGTGCTTATCTGCTGCTAGCACCCCCCCACCCCCCTCCCAAAATATAAATCAACAGAAGAGTCTATAATAGACTGTTCTATACTTTACATTTAATTTCATTTAATTTAACTCTATTCCTGACATTTCCATTGGAGAATTTCAGGCTTAATTTCCATTGTCTAATCAAAGTGATTGAAGACTGAACCTTTTTAGTTTTCACACAGTCCAAGTGCTCATGTAAAAATCTTACTCTGAACGTACTGGTACAGGTACAGGGCCTGCATATATAAGCTTCATGTGGAGTCACCAGGAAACATCTGGAGACAGAGTATTGAAAATGTGTATACACTAGAGATTTTCTTTACCTCATTCAGCACCGGAGGCACTGAATTCACAGCTTTGTAACGCTGTAATGCTGCAGATTTGGGGTATGATTTGAGTAAGGTTGAGTAAGAGCATTGAAATAAGGATTGCAACCCTTAGAGAGGCAAAACAGAAACAAAATGTCATTGGTGATATTCCTCTTCATGCACTTTGTTAGCTAAGGTCTTATTTTTCCTGAAAGCAGGCCCTTTGTTTCAGGAAATATCTTTTGTCTTGTGGGGTAAGGGTTAGTGACTGCTGTTAGAGCCCAGATAAAATCTGCTATTCAATATGCTCTGTGAAGTAGCCGAATCTTAGTTCTGCCTTGATACAGTGATTACAATTCCATAAAGGCAGCTTTGTCCTTGAATTTATGCAGATGGCAAAAGTCAGTTCAGTCTCTCAGAGTTTGTGGATTTTTGTGGCTTTGGTTTTTTTTGGCCAAGGTAAAAGCCAGATGAGCAATATCTACATTCTTTCTATGTCAACTGTTATGATCTCTACTAAAGTCTCAGCTTTAGGAAAGGAAGTCAGTAGAGAATACTCACATTTCAAAATAGTTCTGTTTCAGCTGTTTCTCAGGTTGGTTAGAGAATGCTCAGTACCTTGTCACCTGGCTCCTATTGCTTCCTAAAATGCTTACAGTCTAGAACGTTTCACTGCAAAGGACCAGTTTATAAATAAGGTAGTGCCCACACTTGAATTTAGAATTCTTCTTAGCAATGTTTTGGTTGCAGTGGGTGCATCAGCTCCGGTGAGTTCAGATGACATGAGAGCAGAGGTGAACTGGAAGGTCAGCCATGCCTTTGCTTCCAGAAGAGATGCAGTTACATGTGTTGTACATGTTGCCACTAGTACTTCCTTCGTGTGGTACTGTGCTGACTTTCCCCATGGTATTTCAGCATCTAGACAGCTGTCCAGGCTCCCTGTGCTCAGGGGAGACTCACTGCATCTGTCTCCACTGACTGGGCACGACCAGCTGAACTTTTAGTTCATTCCATTAGAGTTGCAGTCATCAACCAGACTTTTGGTACTTGCTCTGATGGAAGCAAATTAAGAGAAACTGTATTTCTTAGTTCAGTTGCAGTGTGTGACAGTGATTCCTCATTGTAACCTAACAACTATAGGTCAAAGTCTGTGGGTCATGGAGGTGCTTTTGTTATTTCTATTTTTTTTTTCCTTCACTGATAAAAATTACCCAGTGAAGTTAGGGCTGTTCATTTCTTCAGAGCCAAGGCTGGGGTTTTGGCCAGTTTGCTTTGCTTGTGTCTGTGTCATAACAAAGTCTCTGCAATGATTAGACAATCAAAAATCAGGGTCCTACAAATATGAGTTTATAAATTATCTGATGTATAAATTATACTAATAAGCCCATCTTCTTTATAGGCTTTACCATTTGTTTTAAAAATGTAGAATGTAGTCTCTCTTGAAACAGAGAATTTGCTTTGGGAAATTATGATTTAGGAATACTTGCACTTCTATTTAGAGAATACTCTTGACTTGAAAGCTGAAACACAGAGGCTGACAAGTGCTGGCCCAGAAAGGGAAATTAGGCAAAAGGTGCTTAGAGATCCAACTGCTTTGTTGTAGGTTTACAATTATAAAACTTCTGACAAATGTGTAAAGTTATATGCAGGGATATTTTTCTTGCTTTGAGGTTTTAATAGGCATTGCTCCTGTGAGGAGACATTTGTATTGGTCTCCTCCATTTATTTTGTTCTCTTTCAGCATTCTCAATAGCTTAGAATGTATGCATTTATTTCACTTTGTCTTACTGGAGCTGACATGAATATTAGCTTAATCCAGCAATTTTTAATATTTTAAGGCACAGAAATCCACTGAATCAATCACTTTATATGTATATTGCAGCATCAAGCCTGTAAAAGAAAAATGTAAAATTCTAGAATCTGCCTGATGCAAATCAATTTTAACACTAAGACCCATGACAGCTGAGTAGCTGCTCTTCATATTCTGCTGCTTTCGGCAGAAAGGTGTCAGATGGAGCAGCAGAGCTGGATAAAGCAGTGACAAGAAGCACAGGACTAAACAACTACCTGGGAAAGTGACTTAGTGTTCTTTCTGAACCAAGAAGAGTCAAAAGTTTGTGTGTAAGACTATCAGAATAACAGGACTTAGACTGCAAAAATTTTCCATAAAAATTATGTAATGGAATATTTCTTTTCCTATTTAGGAAATTTTTGAAAATAAATTATCTCATTACAAAGTATAAAAATTTTTAAAAACAAAAATTACTGTGATAAAACACGTCCTTAAAAATTAAAAATTGCTAAGTAAAATATTTGCCTTTGTTTATAGTTATATTATGTTTCTATTCATTGTCCAGGCCATTGGCTTTCTTTTACTGAAAGATGCTAATTTCGGCAGCCTTTTAGAGCATTTCTGAAGCAAATTAATTAGCTTGCTTCTAAATGTCAAAGCTTCATGCACTTTCAGCATCTAGATAACTTACTGACATTACAGCCCTGAGAGTGAATTAAGCCTATGGGAAGGCAATTGATAAAACAAAGAATATTTGAAAGAGCAAACTATGCGTTTGCAAGGGAAAAAAAAAATATTTGAAAGAAGGGCAGTGCATAAATTTAGTCAGTGCTTCCTTGCACTCATGCTCCATACTCAGTTATGGAGCTAGATAATTTCTGTCATATGTTATGAAAAGAAATTTCCTCAGAAATTTGTGTACCATCTGTTTCAGGAAACACCTGCATTTTTTTCTCATATGAATATCTGAATTTTGATTATAAGGGTAAATACTTGATTAAAAATGAGGAAGGCAAGGAAAAATTGCCAGGTTTTCCTTTGAAGTTTCGTTATTTCAGTTGACTGAAGATTTTTTTTACCTTATTGTGGAAGTTTCCTGTTTTGGGAAACAGGTTTTAGGGGTTTCATTCTTTCAAATACAATTTAGAATTTAGTGGTGAATGTGCTACCAGATATCTGGAAAGGAGACGACTTTTTCTGTCAATATGGTGCATTTGGAAGAAAAATAAAGCAAATATATCATGAATTGTGTCAGACTTCCCTGTATCTTGCCCATGCTCCTGATAAAACCTCACATTCTTATTCAGGAAGAATGATGTCTTCTAGGCAGTAAAGGTTTTTCAGTCTGCCTCTCCAGATCAATCTCCCTAGGTGATGTTAGGTGGGATGCTAAATTCTATAAGATAAACTCTTCTCCATGGAGAGTGATGCTTAAAGTTACTGCTTTGTTTCAGAGAAATGAAGAGTCACCAAATTATCACTTTAGTAATATCTAGCCTAAAGATGGCCCAAATTCATTTAATACAAGCATAAAAGCTTTACACAAAATGTGAGATTTTGTATGTTATTGATCTCATATCCCAAAACACAATTGACTGTATTCCATGAGTGGATACATTATTTTGAAAAATACTATACAATTACAAACCAAATTTTAAAGAAAGGCAGTTCATAAATATTTAAATGATGCTGCATTTGAGCGAAACAGTAAGTGGCAGCAGTATCTTCATGACACATATTTGACGTGTGATAGCTGATAAACACACACATTACTCTGCAATTACAATCCAGCAGAGAAAAATTTGATTAAAGAATAATTTGTCAGGTGTTAGAAAGGGAGGTTGGGGATCATTCACCCCAAACTCTTTGGTCCTCCATTGTTTTCTGGTCTCAATCACAGCCAGTCCGAATCAATTCTGTTTAGGCCTTTGGATTGCAATGGTTTGGCTGTAGTTTCACATGTGAGCTCCAACAGATATGTTCCCTACCCAAGGACGCCTAGAAGGCACTTGGGACAGGGGAAAGGCTTTTACCTCTGGGGTGATTTCTGAGACCCTCTCTTGGGCCTTTCCTTAGGGAGACTGGGGTCGCTAAGGGCTGAAATCCATTCTGCTACCTTGCAGTGGCCAGATGGAGAGACAGGAGCTCCCTTCCGTGCTATGGAGTTCTTTCATTTTATCCTGTGTGTCTTTTGTCACCTCTTTCAACCATGGTGTCTGATTTGAGCTGTTTATTTGTGTTTCGTTATAGGCTCAAGTAGAGCTCTTTAAAGAAGCTGAATAAGGGGACATAAAAAATGGAGGGATTGACCTCTATCTGTCCTCTGATCAGCCTCTATCTCTCCTCCAATTGCTGCCTACATCAGAAGGATAAGGTGATAAACTTGGCTCTTTGGCTGTAAGTTGAAACAAAATTCTATCTGTAGTTTTTGTTGCCACATTAACATTTAGCTCTCATGTGGTGTAGGTCATGATCCAATAGAGTGTGATATAAGACATCCTAAGCTGAGTGTCTTACCTTGATGCACCTTTAGAAAGGTCCTGGTAAAAGGGAGCTGAATACAAGTGTTGTTATCTGACTTTCGGAAATTCTGCACCAGATAAAAATTTCCTGGACTCAACTTGTGTTTTTTGGAGTGAGGAGAGAAAAGGATGTTCACTATACCCTTCCCTGTAAGGGTCTGCTTATGACTCAGGAGAATAAAGAAGAGCCAGGGAACAAAATTGTACAGCAAAACTCACATCTGCAGATGTTTAAATTTACAGTCCTGGTTCAAGGTTTTTTCATGGGTGTTTTAAGGTCTAAAGTGTTCTAATAATAGGATAAAGTGCATATAAATGTAGATTGTCATCTGTCAAATGTCTCTCTTTTGTGCTTCTTCATCTTTCAGCATTAATAAATTATCACAGTATCTGACCAAATATCTTTTTATTTCTAGCTATTTTGGAACAATATTAAGGCATCTAGGAAAGAAGTAGAGGCTAAGAAAGCCTTCTTCCCAGAAAAAGAAATCTGTATTTTTAATTTTTTTAAGGGAATTAGTATGTATTCAATTATTTAGACTTCTAATTAGTAAAGTTAAGTCTTTAAAAATCTTGAGTACGACTGTCAACAATCATTCTGCATGCATATTGACTATTTAAACTTCTCTCATCTATGTCTATTTTACATTGTATTTTTAACTATGCTGCAGTTCATTGAGTGCTGTGAGCACTCTCCCACAGAGCTCTAATTGCCTGGTTTCTGCAGCTACCATATCAGCTCATCAGTGTTAATGCAGCAGAAAGCAAGTACCCTTGTGTCTCTACAGAGCCAGTTTAAAATATTTCTAGAATATACTTTTGAATTGCCTTTTCTTCATCTTATTTTAGATAACGATTTGACTTAAATAAAACTGCCTGTGGGGCATTGTAGATTGATCAAAAAGGGCTGTATATTTCTATTAGTTTTAATTCTTGGTGCTGCAATAAATCATTGTCTGCCTACTTCGTTTACATTTTCCAAGTTCTTAATTTATTTTCAGCATAGGATTGTCATAAATGGAGGAGTCAGAGATGTGAGGTGAAGAGTGGAGGAGCAACATTTATTGAAGCGATACATATAGCAGAAAGGATTTTGGCTGAAATATGGAATTAGAAGCTTTTTAAAATGAAGCAAAGGATTTCAATTTCCTTCCAGTCTAAATGAATCAACAGAAATGTAAAATGAGGGCTGCAGGGTGGGGTGGAAGATTACAAGAAAAACAGTGTGTCAGGTGCAGGTTTATTAGTAAGATTTTGACCTGCAATACTCAGATGAAAATGCCTGTGGATCTTCACATAAATGTTCATCTTTAGCCTATGCCTTTGGAAGAACTCACAGGGAAGATTTCTTTCAGGGACTTACTGGTCTTCATATAACTTTTCTTCTGAAATGGGGCATAAAATTTTTCTTTGGTTGTAATTACAGAAAGCAGTTAACTGCTTTTCCTCTGCAAAACGGAACAATGATGTTCTTTAAATAGGTGCATTTATTGAAGAACTAATATATTGAGAAAGCTGAAGATTTAGCTCTTTCTTCTTCCCTTTAATACAAACGTATAACTTTGCAATCCTGTAATTATGGCTTCTCATTTTTGGCATACAAATTGTTGGCAAATGGTTTTTCATTTGTTCTTTTGTGCTGTAATGTAGAACCTAGAAAATGGTCTTCTTCCTATGTATGTACAGCATGATTTGATTTCTGGGCATCTTAACTCCTCTTCTAGCGTGTTACCTTTGCAAAAGTATGAACTACTGGAATTTTTTCTCTAAGAAATGGATGAAAGGAAAGATTTCTTAAATTTGGCCTGTTAATTTTTTTTCAACATATTTTCTTAAGATTTTTTTTTTTTTAAGTCCAGAGATATTCCTGGTAAGATGTTTTCTGTATGTAAATGTCTAGCTGATAATCTCATAAACATCAAGGTTGGAAGAGACCTTCAAGATCATCCAGTCCACAGTGAACCCAGCACTCCAATAATCACCCCTAAACCATATCCCCAAGGGTCACATCCAGACACCTTTTGAACACTTCCAGAGACAGTGATTCCACCACTCCCTGAGACCCTTATTCTAATGACTTACCACTCATTCAGTCAGTGAAAAACCTTTTTCTACTGTCAATTAGATATTAGAAATTCCTCCCTGGCAAAGGTCTTATGCACAAATGTACCTTCATATGAATCTGGGTCAATTAACAATTAACAATTTGGAGTCACAAAATCTTTAACCTGGAATTCAAGGAAATCACACAGAAAAAGAAATCAGGTGAGAAGCAAATGTTCCTTTCTGTGAAACCTTCAGAACATTCAGTAGATGTCATGTGTCTTAGTCTCCAGATGAAATGCTAGAAACAGGCATGAAGTTTGTGGAATATGTTTGGCAAACAGATTCAAAGGTTTGCTGTTCATCAGCAAGAAGCCACAGGTCTGTCTTGTTCAGAGAAAGAAATATTTCAGTGGGTTTGGGAAGTGGAGGGTCCTATTTCACACTGGAGTTGCAGTGCTCTGGCAATAATATGCAGCTACAGGGTGTCAAATTTCTGCATTATAAACTGCTAAAATTCTTAAGTTTTCATGAGAGTGAGGAACCCAGACAAAGGCAAGTCTTCTGAATGTGGGCAGACAATGACTAATTTTAGCCATGGAAGGACAAATATGCAGAAAGCAATTGTATCAATTATTATTAGATTATTTTGCTAGAAAGACCTTTGTCCTGATGTATAAATAGAAAATAATTCATAGGTTATGATATAATTTGGCAATTTATAGCTAGCAGCCCATAACTTCAGTAATGTCTGCTGTCTTTTTGTGATGGCTCATTGGCTTTGGCTATGAAATGTGAGATCCCAGAGATCTGAATGTTTTAAAGCATGTGAAACAACCAAAATTAAGTTCCTGATAGCTTTATTTCTTAGTTTTTAATGGAAAATATAAATTTATTTCTAATATTAAAATGTCCTAAAGTGGACATAGTTCACTTTTTCTACCATTCACTACAAATGTAATAATTAAATATTAGGTATTTTTTGGTGTGCAAACTACTGTGGAGCTGAAAAATGCAGAATACATTTTAGAAAATGTTTATTTTGCTGCGTGTCATAGGTCAATTTAGACAGTTTTAGCTCTTAGTAGAGACATATTGATTTTCATGCTTCCCCTATTAGTTAGAATGACATATACAAGATACCAAGTGTGAATAGCAGCTAAGGTTCATATATCACAGTCCCAATGCCAACAACAATTTTAACACTCAGAAATAATGGCAACAGAATTTAATAAAGGCCAATATTCAAATACCAACTTAATTGAGAAGCACAAAAAAATTGCTTTTTCTCTAATTTAAAATATTTCTTTATCGAAGATGTGTCTGAGTGCAGTTGCTTTGATAGCTTGAGTAGCTCAGATCTATTACCATTCTCTTCCCTGTAAATCATGAATTAGACCAAATAATACAATTTTTTGCTCTCCCACACCTCTGAGCCCTGCAAACAGATCATGTTACACATCCTGTGTTTAAGGATATCTTCTGCAGCTGATCACACAGACAGATGTGCCAGTGAGTCCAATGAGCTAAAGCCCTTCTTGCCTTCTAACTCAACTTATTTCAGCAAGAAAAACCTCCAGACTTTGTACAAGAGGAAGAGCACAAGGTTGGGTTATTTTGCGTAGGCTCTCTGACAGAATTGGGAAGATTCAGGGATTCAAATATTTTTTGGACTAGTGTGGGTAAGAGGAACTGCTGGTTTTCAGCTGCTTCCTTAGTGAACTTTGACTTTAAAAAAAATTCATTTAAAAGGCTAGTGTTTAAGTGCAAATGTTAAATATGTGAATAGATCCTTTGACATAGTAACTGTATTATTTTATTTTATTTTCTCGTCTAATATGTCTATTCATGTCTATGTCTATGCATTTATATTTATGTATCAAAATATACAAACACATACATATTATTTATATCAGTACTACTCTTTCAAACTGATGCTGATTGTCTTTCATGTATCAATTTGCTTTTATGCATCTTGTTATTCAATATTCAATATCTTGTAACTCCAAGAGGTCTGAGAATAAAAAATTTTAAAGATAGGCCATGACATAAGCAGGCAATGGGAGGCAGCCAGCTCACTGCATCTCACAGAGGAAGAACTGTTTTACTCTTGGAAAAATAAAGGCAGGAAAATCCCCTTATTTTCAAGAGAGCACAACAGTTTCAAAGGACAGACAGAGAAATGAGGAGGCTGTTTGTAGTGATTAGGAGGAACAGACAGTGGCTTTTTTCTGGAATTCACAGTCTGCACTGGTGTAGAAGGGCAGCAGGCAGGTGCCGTGTGGGTGCTGTGATTTACAGGAACAGAGCAGTTGTCCCTAGTGAAACAACATCACAGATCTACAAGCCTGGTGCCTGATCTCTCCATCTCCATTTTGTCTGTAGTTGTTAATAGTCCTTGGACTGTGTATTCAGTCATTTCATTTCCTTTCATCTTCTTAGAAGGTAAGAGTTTTCTGAACATAGTAGACATAATGCAAGTGTGTTTAGGGTCAGGACTCGACATAGGGGTAGTAAAGTTAACACTGAAGGCTGGCTGTTGGCAGCATTTCCCTTAGGCTCCAGTTCCTTTCTGCTTCTGTATGTGCAGTCTTGCCCTGAAGAGTTACTTTAGGTCAGGTCATGGTTAGGAAGACAAGAAGCTGCAGAGTTTGGCTGCCCAGAAACATCTGAAAGCTTCATAAAAGGATCCCTAAGGTCAGCATGGTTTGACATGATGTTGCACAGAGCAGGGCCCTCTGTTTGATGGAGTTTGCTGTGGTCCAGGTGATTAGTGGTGGGTAAAGCAGAGGCTGCTGAGGCCTGGAACCTGCAACTGCTGACCAAGATGCTTCTGACTGGTGTGCACCAGGGGGGTCCTGAGCACATGCGTGGGCTGCTTTCAGCACCAGGGGTGTAGATGTCAGTGTAGAGGTCAACTTGGAGCTAGACCTCACCATGTGAACACCTGCAAGTATTTGCTGTTTCCAGAAAGTGCTAATGCAGTGAAACATTGGCTCTGATGTATTGCTCCTCTGCCCACACAGCACACGTTTTCTGTGCTCACGTATGATTTACATGGAGATTTGACATACAGTTATACTTGGAGATTAGTAAAATTGCAAATTTAATGTCTCAATGCTTGCTGGGGTTTTCTTAGTTCAGAGAGAGACATTAATGGCTGGGTTCTTGCTAATCTTGTTTTTACCTAGCTTACATTAATGTCCTTGTTTACTTAGCTTAGCTTAACTTTTGGATGTTGTAGGCTTTCCTCTATGGCAATCTCATCTGGGAATTATCTCATTCTAGTCCTTTTCCCCCCAGTTCCTTTATTTTGTTGGGTTTTGTTTGTGGTTGCTTGGTTTTTGATTTTTTTTTGAAATGGGCATGGAAGGGTTACGTTTCAGGATAGGCTGCAAACTCCCTTCTTGCTACAGCCTGCAGTAGGAAGGGTTCACACATTAGACTCCTGTTGTTCCATACTTTGGTGCATTATTGTATTGTTGTGGCTATTTGTCTTCTATTTGGTGTTTGTTAGGTTTAGAGTTTGGAGAAGTACAGCACTTGTGATTTGAACTTTTAGAGTGGGAACATGGGATCTGCTTTTAGCTTCTCAGTCCCATAGTTTTCTTGAAAATGCAGCAAACTTTGGAAATCTTCAACTTGTTTTGAGTGTAGAAGAAATACTGAAATGTTTTGAGTGGGTTGTTTACTGTGAAGTAGGCACTAAAATGGATTTAAAGGACATGAGCAATTCATAAGAAAAAATGATCAGTCCAGCCCAAGACAATTGACACTAAAACTTAAAACTTAAACCAAACAAAATCCAGAAAATTTTTCTTTATTTTTCTTCTGGAATTTCGGTGCTTGTGGAGACAAGAGAACACTGAAAATTGATTGATTGATTGATTGATTGATTGGGTACCTCCATATTGTACAGGGAGTGTTTTCTTATGATGTTCCCATCTGAAATGTGGTAACATCTTTTAAGTATATATGCTAGCAAAAGTATAAGATAGTGCTAAGAAAAACAGCCTATCCAGAATTCCCCAGAAATAGGGATGCTTTTCAGAAGTGGCAAATTGATGCAGGCGGGTCTGGAATAACACATCAATCCCAACATATAAATGCTCCTTAAATAAGCAATGAAATATAGCATTAATGCTTCAGGGAAAATATAATAATATATATATATATATATACACATATATACTTAATAAAATGTAAGCTTTCTGAAATAGAAAAAGTATTTAAGCATTTATTTTAAATTTTTTTATCAATTCTAAGTATCTAGTGGATTAAAAAAGACTCAATTTACATGAAAAAAAAAAATGGCCTGGAAGATGTTGTCCAGAAATGCACCATTTTCTCCTTTAAGAGAAAGAAGCAATCTATCTGTTCTCAGAAAACAGACTCCAATTATAGATTTTGTACATGTTACACTCAATATGCAGAAATCTGATCAGATCAAAAGCCTGCTCACAGGGTACACCACTTCAGAATTACTTTGGAACAACAGCTTGCAATCTTTATGTAAATTCAAATGTGTCTCTCTATCTTGTTCTTCCAGTGTTTGGTGTAGCATGAAAAACTGCGTACATCGTCTCTTTTGAAGGGAAATGACTGATGCAATTTTAATAAAGGTTACTAACAGAGTGATGTGAATCAGGTTCTATAAAATAGTAAGAGCTAGGTGGCAAACAATTTTACCTTTCAACGCTGCAAATTCTTCTAGCAGAGGAAAGCCTGCCTGTGGAGTGTGACCTCTTCCCCATAGTAGTTCAGAAGGCATTAAAATGTTTCTGATTCCAAATTTGAAGATTAGTTTATTATAACTGATTTCAAATACCAAGTAGAATAAATTACTTTTAAAGCTTCATACCACATTTTCAAGGCTATCCTTGAAACTTGTACCTTCCTTTTGGTTTTGTCCCTCTGGCCTGAAGGTTAGATAGGGCTTGTGAGGGCTCAGGGAAAAAATTGCTGATCTGAATAGAGGCACTGAGATGAATTTGGAGGTGGGTGGGGGTGAGAAAGTTAAGAAAGGTCTGGTATTAAATCACCCAGGGATATGTCCCAGTCCCCCAGTCAGATCAAATTAACTAATATGTGAAAAGTAATGTATTTTACCTTTTGACATTACAATTCCTAAATATGTCATCTGAGGTACACAGCGAAACTCCACTGAGTTAGGCAGACTCTAATTTTCAGTTACTAGGAAAAGAGGAAATTTGTCCAACCTGACAACAAAATCAAGGAAAGATGTGAAAATGGTGGAAAGAAACCAGTAATAATGGAACGGAAGTGGATACAGAGGTATCCACTATCCATACAGGATGTGGATTGCAATATTTCTTTCATTGATCAGATATGTTTTGGGAATGTTATAAAACTATTAATTCTACAGTTTTGTCAGAGGTTGTGCTGTGATGAATAGGTTCAGCCACAGATGTTTGCTGTGGTTGTTCCATGCTGAGGCACAGTTCAGGGCACAGCCCAAGCACTGTAGGTGCAGTTGCCAGGGAAGCAAAACGTCACTGTGATACAAGGGAGGATGATCTGTGTGACTCAGGGGGCAGTAAAAGAAGTTTCTTTGAATTTGTTTTCACTCCAGAAATTCTGCAGGAATTAGAAATAGTAGGGTTTTTTAGCTCCATGGGAGCTAAAGTACTTGCAGGCCACGTGTTTGAGAGGGTGACTTAATAGATGTCACATACATATTCCAGAAAAAGCAAAACTGCATTTCCTGTTTTTACTGTGATCACTGTGATTTGTGTGTCCTGTGGGCAGCACTCATTCACAGGTGGCACTGGTTGGGCTACCAGACATTGCCCATTTGTCGCCACAGGCTGAGTGCTGCTCAGCTGGAAGCCTAGTGCCTGTGGATGTTGCAGTGGGATTTTGGCAAATGCTGTTGCACTCACTCTGCAGTCACGACCTGGCTGGTTCGTTTTTAACTACAGCCCAGTATGGTCATACTCAACTGCAGTTATTTCTGTGACTATCAAAATGGTATCCCCAACCCTGATTAAAAGAGATTATACTCCTGAAGAATGACAATCCTGAAGTCAAACTTGTCAGTTTAGAGAGAGAAGTTTGCATCCCTTTGTATAAATACCATAGGTTGTAAAGGTTTAAATTGCAAAATAATTTAAGTAATTGATGAGATGTGTTTTTATCCAAGTGCATAGACACTTGGGAGAAATGCAGAGATCTTAATTAATGTAAAATGTTGTATATTCTCAGTAATTATATTTCTAATCTCCTACACCAGCTTGCATTCTTTTTTTTTGTTTTCTTTAGGCTTGTCAGGAGACTTTGAATTTATTTTAATGGTAGTTATTTTCTCAATCCTCCCTAAACCGTTATTGTTTGAAGTGTGTTCCTCTCCAGCTTTCTTTCTGAATCATCAATTTATATTTTCATTTTCATCTGGTTTTGACTTGACCATTGGCTTGACCCTTTATGCAGTGCTTTGGGAATTCAGAAGTGTAGCTGAGGAAAAGTGTAACGTAAAAGCAAAACAGATCAGTGTTGCCACTTCAGGCTTTTTTTTGTTCTTGTTGGAGTCTCTGATACCTCTGCTCTGATGCTGGTACTAGGAGTGGAAAGTAGCATAATCAATTGGAAATCAGGCCTCTGAAGCATTCAGGTGGGAACATATCATAAACAAGAGCTATCACTGAAGAAAGTTGCTCTGTTGTTCAGGTGTACCCAACAGAGAAAAAGAAAACCTGCTCTGTGGC
Source organism: Cinclus cinclus (assembly GCF_963662255.1). Taxonomy (NCBI): domain Eukaryota; kingdom Metazoa; phylum Chordata; class Aves; order Passeriformes; family Cinclidae; genus Cinclus; species Cinclus cinclus. The sequence continues at coordinate 10,917,329 of NC_085060.1, forward strand.
TGTTGGGAATTGTTCCTTTTGTTGTTTGCAGGTAATTCCAGCCACTGCCTTGGTGACCAACCATCCTGACACTTCTGGACTTGAGCATCCTTTGTCAGCCCTTTCATTATCATCTCTGGGGCTGTCAAAAGGCCAAACATTTTGTAAAATGTTTACTACTTTTGTTTTCTTCATTGTATCCCTTTCCTTTTACCTGCTTTTCCCCTACACTGGTTGCAAGTAAAGAAAAAGAAGCAACATGTTTTCTTCTGCAAACCACTGCAAACAGGAGAGCAAATAGGAACCTCTTTAGAAAGCTAGTAGGTAAATGATAAACCTTCACGAGGAGCTATTTTGGTAACAAAAATGCTTCATAAATAAGCAATATCACTGTGCTCTTTATGCTGTAGAAGCATTTGTGCATTTGTCTTTGCTTCCCATGCAAAGCTGTGTAATGTTTGCTGTAATTCCTGCTGCAGTGGCTGGGCTGAGAGAGAGCTGTCTTCAGTCTCAGTGGCAGCAGGAATCCTCAGCAGAAGTGAACCGCTTACGGTGTAAATGGCAATCAGCTACAAAACCTTCTCGTTGGAAAGATAATAAAAATCAATAATGGGCCTGCTAATGTAGAAAGGACAGCAAGAGGCAGACATTTAATTTAGTTAAAAAGTAATCGGAAAAGAAAAAGCCAGACTAAATAACCTGTATAATTAAAGAGTTTAAAGGAACTTCCAACTGGAGTATGCTGCTTTTATGTGTGTGGGAAGTAGGAAATATATATGTATGTATACTGAGCTAAATTTAATTTTTTTTTTCTGGCACTACCATAGCCTTCAGCAAAGAAGTTTCTGCTCTTGACAGTGATGCAAATATTACAGCAATTCAAAGATTATTGTTATATAGAAAAATCGATGAGTCCCTTAAGTGCTCTAAAGACTGAAAGAAACAGGAAAACTCACATGGAAGAAAAAGAAGGCAGAGAATGGGCAATGAATAAGATACTTGCTGTGAATTGGTAGAGCAAGAGGAAAAACTGGCAGACAGATTGTGACTTTCTCAAATGTCATTTTTCTTAAACACATTTCTCATTCTTCTCAATATCACACTGTGAGGCAGTTTTGGACTTGCATGCACCCTTGCTTGCAAATAGAAATGAGTAAGAGTCTGGCTCACATCCCCTCCCACAGTAACCAACACCAGGAATCTGGGTTGTGAGGAATCAGTGAAATTATGTACCAGTTTTCACTGGTCTCCAAAAACATGGGTAGGGCTTACTCTCCACTGTCCACTCTCCATGTTGGGTGTGGGAGCAGCTGCTGGGCACGTAGCAGGCTTTGGTTTGCATATTTCTGGTTGGGGTGGATGGTCAGGAGCATTTTGCATTTTTGATTGGCTGCCATTCATTCATTTGCAATTTTCTGATTAGATGTGATAAATTAAAGTCTTTCAGAACTCTGCCAGGTTCTCCTGTTGTGGGCTGACTGTGCCTCCCTTGCCTCCAGCCAGGTCCAGCTACTGAGGGCTCACAGTCTTTGCCAGAGAGTTCAGAGTTTTGTTGCTAATAGAGTGAGCATTTTTGCTAGTGTATTTCTGAAAGTGATGAAGTCTAGCAAAAACCCTTCTCAGGGAAGTCTTTTAATTTTTCTGTTGTTTCATCATTAGTACGTGAAACAGATTTTTTAACATTCTCAGTCTCATACACAAAGCACAGAGATTAATAAATCTTGAAGAAAACACCAAGGTATAAAGTGCAAAAACTCTAAATGCAAAATTCAGCTGCTGCTCCACTCTAGCAGTGCTTTAGTAACTTGGTTGGGAGTGGGAGATTTCTCAGAAATATGACTATTTTAAATTAGCAAGACTTTTCTAATTCCTCCAAAGTACAGAGTAATGTTTTCATTAGAGGCCATCTCTCAGCAGTAGCACTTTAATATAAGGTACTGGTCTTATATTTAATAAACCAAATTCAAGTCTGAGAGAAAGGTTCCCAGGACCATTCCCATGATCCCTCCTGATCACTGATGAGAAGGATGGAATTTAGAAGTCGTGACGGTTTGTTCCAGCTTGTCATATTTTGTGTCGGTTTCTCAGGTACTTCTTCTGAACCATCCACAGTGTTTTCTCACTCAATCTGTTCTCACTCAATCTTCATGTTCTTCCTGCCATAATTACAAGCTGTTTATGACAAATTTCTGTGCAAAGTAGCAATTTTTTCATGTTTACCACCACCACTTAATTGACTGGAGTGACTGTTGGAAGAGAAAAAAGAAAAGTTGAATGAATGTAGACAATACAAAACTCAGCTTTGCCATGACAGCAGATGCTGCTGATGGATTTTAGTTTCCCTTAGAATCATGGAACTGTTCAGGCTGAAAAAGACCTCTAAGATGATCAAGTCCAGCTGTTAAGCCAGCACTGCCAAATTCACCACTGAGTACTACATCTGCATGCTCTTTGAACACTTCCAAGGATGGTGATTCCACCATTTCCATGGGCATCCTGTTCCAATGCTTAACCACCTTATGACCCTGCAAGATAACCCTCTGATTTGCAGTACCCCTCCATCACGTTGTGGTTTGCCCTAGCAGCCAGGGCCCCTATTTCCTCAGTGTGAGGATGCACAAGACTCCTGATGAGGTGGACCTGTCACTGGTATCCCCCTCACTGTGCTGAAGCCTTTTTGCCCTGAAATTAGGGCTGTTCTTCCATATGAGTCCTGCTGTGTGCTGCTCCTGAAACCGGTGCATGAACATCTCTATCTTCCTCCAGGAGCAGACTTGTTACCTGTCTTGAGATGAGACTGCCTAGCAGTGCTCCTGCTGGTACTCTCAGCCTCTCCTTCCCAAGTTCCTTCAAACTGACAGCCCTGGCTTCAAGCCAGTGTCTCTCACTCACAGTTCTGTACAGACAGGCTGTTTCCCCACCTGCAATGGTCTTGCACACGTGGGGTTTGATGGAGCAAGCTGGGCTGCTCCCTACCCACCACAGCTTTCAGCATGTCTCTCCTGTGGTTGTGTAATCACTTTATCCTGTGCTTAAGCAACACTCTTGTCTCTAAGCATGAAGCTGGGAAAGCCTTTGGCTTAGTCTGGCTACATCCACATGTGGCTGTGCAGCTCTGCTCCCATCATGCTGGTCTGTCCTCCCCAAAGCAAGTCCCTCCTGCTCTGTTCTGCCCAGAGCCTCCTTGCCTGGGCTGCCAGCCCTCAGCACATTTGATCTGCTGCCAAACACCTCAGCTTTAAAACAAAAGTGTGCAAACAAGAGGAGAACCCTAAGAGTGTTCTGGGGACCCCTTAAAATGCTCTGGGAAGCTACTTTTGTAATTGCCTTCATTTCTGCAATATGGTCTTCTGCTCCATAGCAAAGGACTAGGGCTTATACATGCAAATTCCATCCTTCTAACTTTAGATAAAAAAATTTAGGACCATTTTAAAGCTTTAAATCCCCAGTTTCAAGTTGTAATATTTAGTTTGAACTAAAGTATGTACTGTGATAGGCTCTGTAATAAGCAAGTGACTGCACCATTCTGGTTTTCCTTGACAGTCTAGCTGCTCTCACTGGGTGTGTGCTGCAGGCATAGCTGGGTCCTGCTCTGGGAGTTTCCTGTAATCCTAAAATTGAACGTCTTTTGGTGCCCAGGAGTTAGCTCATCCCAGTTTGGAGTGTCTTACATGTTACTTAGACCACTTCATATTTTATAGAGTCCTTAAGAACGACAGTAAACAAGGGTGGATTGCACAGTGACGATGAGCAGGAGTTTCAGTACAGCCCCTGCAGAGCCCCCTTGGCTCCCTCAGTTCCACCAGCTCCTCTGTTCAATCCTGTCACACTCCCGTGCTCTGCAGGAAAGACGTGATCACACATACCAAGGGAAGCAGAAAGCATTCACCTTTCCAGAGCCAAAGACCTTTATGGTAAAACATTTGTGGAAGAGGCAGGCTGACTGGGACAGAAGTGGGAAGAGGCAGTGTGTCCTGGTTTGGGACAAATTTGGAAGGAAATTTCCAAAGGGTTCTTTTCCTAAAGGGAAAAATTCAGTGACTCTTCAAAAGATAAACCTCTCCCTTCGGGAATTAAACCTCCTGCAACAAAATTGGGGGGCAAAAAGCTGTTTATTTAAAAAGCGAAGTATTCACAAACATGAAAAAATGAATAATAATTAACAATAAAACCTCTCGTTCTGAAGGGACGGCAAATTCAGCGAAAGTCCTTTTCGGGGCTGTATCTCGGCTGGCTCAGTCTCTGTCAGTCCCTCCGGCGCTGGGAAATGCCCGGGCCCCGGTGAGTGTGAGCTCTCGGTGTTTGTCTGGGTTTTCGGTCCAGAGCAGGGCTGATCAATTACAAGAAAAAAGAAAAGCCACACTCCGGGAACTTCTCTGCCTCAGCTAGCTGAAAAAAATTAACTAAAAGCAAAGGAGAGCTGTGTCCTGCTGTCCCTGCTGCCGACAGCACAGTCTGTGAGAAGGGTGCGGGGGAGCGAGCGCAGGTTGTGCAAACAAACTCCGCGCTTCTTCTCCCCCCGGCTCTCGGAACCAGCCTTAAAGGTGCAGAACTTATTTCTGGGTTAAGCAGACGGATGGGGATAAAATTCAGAATCATAAAGTCACCCCAGGACACAGTGGGAGGATCCCAGGAGCCTCTTCAGTGCTAGAAGTGGAAAGAAGTAAAGACTGCAATGATCATGGAGCATGAGGATAGGTAAATGCAAGGATGAAGACAAACCAGACCTTTATGGTGCAGACTTGTGAGCTGGGAAATGGGCAGGGGTTGCATTCGAGCTGGGAGGGGAAATAGAATGAATTGGATTGAGGGGACCCTGAAAAACCAGAAAATCAGCAGCACTGAAAAGTCAGTGAGAGCTTTTGCAACAGGGACATATGCTGCTTTGCTCAGTGAGTTGAAGAGAGGAGTGAGAGATGCAGCGAGGGAAGTCAGGGAGCGAGGTGGAAGGAGAAAGCTCTGAACAGATGCATCTCTTTTCCATAGGAAAGGATTGCGTAGGTGGGCAACAAGCTTGCCTGGATCTGGCTTGCTGGTTCTTGTGTTTTGTTGCCAGTCATTTAATTTTAGAAAGAAACATGTCTTGGAGGAGAAATTTGACTTGTAGGTTACTCTGCTGGATTTGGGGATTTCTGTTGTGGTTTTGTTTTAGCGCCGGGCTTGGTAATTCATACCCCTGAATGATCAAATCTTAGAATCCCAGATTGGAAGGGACCTTAAGGGTCATCTGGTCCAGCCGTACTTGGCAAAAGCACAGCCCAGAGAAGAGGGTTCAGTACCTTGTCCAGCCAAATCTGAAGTATCTGATGTTGGGGAATCCTGTAAACTAGACCTATCATTGATGTTTGTATGAAATTTCCCTTAATTTCTGTCATTACCTTGGTAGATAACTGGTACTTGGATTCTTAATCCTAAAAGATACTCTCTAAAATGTAGATTCATTACTAGCTGAGGTTCCAGTGTAGGGATCTAAGCCAAATAATAAAGTTTATATACATTTGAGGACTTAAAAGTGAGTTGCAGTTTTACGCTGACAGCTGTCATGACTGATATGACTCAGATATGAAGGAACAGTAGTATCAAAAATAGATTGGCTTTTGTGCAAACAAGATTTTGATATGGTTTAGCCTAATAGTTTTATAATAAAGTTAAAATAAATGCAGAGTTATCCAAATGTGAATAGGGTTCTTAATACTTACTTTAAGGTAAAGAGGAGGAAAATTAATTTTAGCAGTACTTTAGTTATTGTGTATTTTATTTTATTATTAATTAAAATTATGTAAAAACACCTACAACCTTGGACTTTACTGTCTTTTTATATACTGCAATAAATAAGTAGAATATTTTTATTAGAAATGCTTAGTTTAGAAGGACCCTAAAGGTGAGAGTGGAAGCTGGATATCTTCATTTAATGGTAGTAAGGAGACTTTGCTTCCTTTATAGTCACAGTGAGAAATTAATTTCTCAGAGTCAATAGTCCTGGGATAATTCAGTGTGCAAAAATGGGCAGAAACTAATTCCTCGTATATCTTGGAGAAAGTTTTAGGTATTTTAAATATGTATTTTTAAAGAAGCCATTTTTAAAAAACAATGGGAAATAATCCATATTGTGGGGGCTGCAACATATTTATAAATGTAACTGCTTTTGTTACCAGGGAACCTGTCTGACTCAGCTAAGATTAGCATTTCAGCAGCTTGTTCTTTCCTCTCATTCCTGTTGTTCTCTATATGATTTTAGGCACATAATGACCTAATGTATTTTATAAAAGCAGGAAGGGATTGTCATGGATTTCTTTAAGTTTTGATAAGTGTACCAAATTTCTGTATCTTGTTTCCACCAGGATGGCAGGAGGAGGAAAATGCTCTGTGCTTTACTCCAGTGAAAATTACTGATATTTCTGCCTAGCTGCACCATCAGCTCACACATCAAAGGTATAGATGAAACACATCAGGGCAGTAGATGGAGCAAGCAGGACCTTTGCAGAGCTTGACAGATTTGGAATATGTGTAATTGTAGATAGCACCTTCCTTACTGTGTCCTAGTTCCAGTCTAAACCAGAGACATGTCCCAGAGGGCATTTGGCTCAGTTTGATCTGAGCTGCAGTTCAATGCTCATTATCTCCATTAATCGTCTTCTCCAAAGAGAAAGTACAAACAGCCACTACAATCAATGTTAAATTTCTACTGCTTCCCTTAGAAAAGGTGCTCCACACATGTCTTTGCTGAGCAGACTGCAGAGCAGGGATGGGGCTCCCTCCACTTTGCTGCTCTCCATTCTCCTGAATTTGGTCACAGAGCAGTGTGCACACAACCCTCCCCCCCAGCTCCCCCAAAGATTAAAGGTACCAGTTCTACAAATTATTTCATAGCATCAAAGCTCACACCATATGATCTGTGTTTTCCTTATATTGTTGAAACTTCTGTACTATGTATCTCATAAGCCACAGTGGCTTATGCTCATTTTAAGTGTGTAATGCTAGAAAACTTTTAAAAAATCTTGATAATTTTTTGACATTGGTGGTCACATAGAAAATATTCCATTTTCATTTAAGTTCTTAACAGCTTTCGGTTGAAAGAGCAGCTAGTTTACAGTTGGTGTCCATAGAAGACTTTTAATTACAGTTGCATCACTTCAGGGTATATCTTGAAATACAACATTTTTCAGTTTTCTTATACAGTCAGCAGACCTATATGAGAAACTGTAGATAATTCCCTAATGGTTTCTGGTTGTTTCCATAGCAGTGTTCTTCTAATTGTCTATATTTATATCTTTCTTAGCACTACAATAGCTTCAAAAGACTTTTTTTAAAGACACTGTTACAGCTACTTTAATTCCTCGTTTTGGTTTTAGAAAGTTACAGGGAAGAGGACAGTTTGTTTTTTTTTTGTTTGTTTGTTTTTTTGGCTTTTTTTTTTTTTTTTGAGGCCAGTTATGCAGCACCTGATCAGAAAGAGCAAGAAAGCTTAGAAACCCAAACAGTGACCTGTAAATGTAGCTTACTACCTTTTGCTGCTCTGATCTTCATTCCCTTTGAAGAATAACTTTTCCTGTTGTCTTTACCAGGCACCTGCCAATTCTGAATTCTTCAGGCAGTGGCCTCTGTGCTGAATTGCAGAAAGTGTGCCTTTGAGGAAGTCTTCCCTGTCAAATCTCTCCTGAAGGTTTTATCCAGGCTTTCTCCAAAACTTAAAAAAATATATATCTCATTTTCCTTTCAATTTTGTCTCTCTCTGGGGTCCTCCTACAGTCATTTCAACTTAAACTATGAAATTAATCCCATGCAGTAAATCTCTAAAGGGAATAGAGGTATATTCCACAACATGGTAAATCTGGAGTAGATTTCCAGAAAATTCTGGTAAGGACTTTACCTCAAAATCTTTTCAAACTCTCATGAAAAAAATTTGTCCTGCTACTATGTTTTCAGGCCCTGTGCTTTGCTTAGAAATACTGAAATTTATAACAGAGGCCTTTGGCTGACAAGACCCTGCTGTTGGCATAGCCAGTAAAGACTTTCCAGAAGCTTTCTTCCTCTTGGGTTATTTCCTTACTGAGCTTGCAAGTACAAAAGTGGTGATCTGGGCTAATTTCAAGATTTGGAGACTATTTGATTATTTTGGGTATGCAATTCAATGCAGTCTATAACAATGCAGCGAGAAGCTTTTTGAATTTATTATTTTTTTGACTTTTCAGTTGCTTTAAAACACTGGGTTCCTTCAGACTGAATTCTACACTGAAAATAACAAAGTTTAATTAACACTTGTACTGCTTTTTGTTGCTCTGCAAAGGTTTAATTGACTTAACCTACTGAAAGAAAATAGAGGATAGGTGGTCACCTGAAGGAGCAATTCAAATGATTGGGTTGAGTCCCTTCATGAATGGCCTGTCTTGGGAAGATGCAAGAAGAGCTGGAATATGTGTGTGTGAGGAGTGCCCTGAGGCGTGGGTTGAGAACTCAGATCAAGCTCTGATATCCAGCAAGTTCTCTGGGCTGAGATGGGATGTTTCTGGGGCCAGTATAAAGGAGTTTTAATGGAAATTAAAATTAAAAATCACGTAGGATCATATTAAAATTTTAAGATATTGTGGAAAAGTAGAGCATGGAGAAACAGAAAATGTGTTCTGTGTACCTATTCTGTATAATTATGAATCTAAGCCTTGTCAGTCATGGGCAATTATTTAATTTACTATAGAAATTTCAGCTTGTAAACAGTATAGCCTGCAGTAATGGCTTTATTACCGGAAGATCTTTTTCTGAAATTAAAGGTTAGACTTGAGAATTATAGCTCTGCAAAATGACATGTTTCCACTGATATATTCACTGTGTTGTGCCCTGTTGGTATTGGTGGCTTATGTCGATCATCCCAGCAATCACCACATGAAGTAGGGCATGATGGATGGGGAGAGAAGTTAGAAATTAAATAGATACTCTTGTCTTAAAACTAGAAGGCTTTACCAAGGTCTGGCGAGGAATGCAAGATTCCTGTAGTCCACAAATTCCAGCAGACATTAGCACTTTAGCAGGGTGAGGTCCAAACTAATGGCAAAAGTGGTTTTACTGGCAAAAGTTGGTACCAAATATGGTAAAAATAACTATGAATTTAACATCTTGGTGGCTTATGTGCACTTTACCCATGAGGCAAAAGGTATTTGTTCTTTGCCACATGTTATTGTGATCAGTGCACATCTCTGTAAAATATTATGTGTAGAAATGGAACTAAGAACTTGTTTGGCTTTGCCTTGCCTTGTACTGCACTGGAGCTCCTTGTAACTTTTTGTCTTTGTACCCTGAGAGAGAAACTTCTTAGTTATTGGAAATTGATTTAAACCCCAGTGACAACACAGTAAGGGAAAAATAATTTTAAAGGATCGAGTACATACACAATTCTTGAATTAAGCTGGCCAACAGAGGTTGTATTGTATGAAATTACCAGTTTTGGTTGCTCTGTTCTTTTGATTTTCTTACACCCAAGCTTGGCTTGTAAAAGAAATTAATCAGAATAATTTTCTTATCACACGTTAGCCATTTTAAATTGACAGCAATATCAGTGCAATTTATCTTCAGTACACGTTTCCTCATCAGAGTTGTTCTGCTGCTAATATGTAAAATTAAGTTGTATCCAAAGTATTTTTTAACTGTTCACTCATTTTCCAAACCTTTTACATGTAATTAATAGTCATTGTACCATAAGAAACCTGCAAAACTTAGCTTATGAGTCATGGTCATGCTTGAGAATGCTGAGAAGTAAATAACTCCAATAAACATTTAATTTAGATTTAGTAATTGATACAGAAATGTTTAGGGATGTTAAGCTGTATACTGCAGGAAGGAAAAGCTATTAACTGAAGTGATGCAGTTAGTTTAGCAGAAATTAAGATCTGAAAATGTGAATATTAATTGAAGTTCTGATTTCCAATTCTAAACTAAACTAATTAGGTTGTTATTTAAATGCTTGAAATAATTCCACCATATTATATAACTTGGGGTTTTAAACATTTTTTAATAAATGTAGTTTTTAAAAAAGAAACTTTCTATAATAAAATGCTGGGTTGCTAATGTGTAAGAGTATGGTGGGTGCAATAAAATTCCTTTCTGCACATTCCACAGTACATTCTGTTGTTTTCTTAAATCCACAAATAGACCCAAGTTTATCTTGAGGCATGAACCCCAGCTTCAGCAAGAAAATACCTGAGCCCTGGTTTAATTTTTTGAAGAAATCTATGAGCTTTAGGACTGTCAATAGTTTCTGCTGCTCAACACTATTCCTCTGAGAAGTAAAGACAGAGAAGAGATTCTTACCTGTTTGCAGGATTGGTTGATAAATGAAGAGTTGTGGAGTGGATTTTTCAGAGAGCAGGGTCTTAAAAGAAAGAAGCAGCAAGCAAGTGAAACATTTATCATGGGCTATAGGAACATGGGGAGTCAGAAGGCTCAGTACATTTTATCCAAGTTGCTTCTGATTTTCCACCACCTTCACTGAATGGAATGTCAAGCTAGAGATCAGGGTAATGGTTGAGGGTGGGAATCTTAAGGTGTTTTAAAGCAAGAAGACAGATTTAGACTGGGTTCCTAACACAGGTTTCAAACCTGGAATATGTTTTTGGCTGATGAAACTCATTCTCCTAACACATCTGTCCCTGGCTGCTGCTGCTCACTTTAACAGACTCTTTGTGCTCATACAGGATGCATTTTGTGGACAGAGAAATAAACATTTACTTCCTGAGAAGAGAGAAGTATCATATAACTCACCTGTCTGATTAACTATGAATTACTCCAGATCTACCCTCTCCTTTATTTAATGGATCCTGGCTTGCAGGTCTGAAAAATTGTAATGCACAACTTCATTTGGTGATAGGTTGTTCATTGTTGGAAGCCCTGTTGATTCCTTCAAGGGCTTCTCCAGGAGTTAGTGGAGGATCTACACTGATTTATACAAGCTGAGTCTCCCCATGAATATTTGCTTTGATAGTTATGTCAGTTTTTGGAAGGTGCTACAACTATTAGTACTTAAAACTGGAGTTCATAAATTATTATATTTTACTTCCCAGCCATTATTTTAACAATGTAGTGTTAAGAGCTGCAGGTGAAACAGCAACTGCTATTCCTTGCAATTGTTTTCACCTCGTAAATTTAGTGTCCTGCAGAACACTATGAACTCCTTTTAATTTCTAGAAATTCAGAAAAACATTAAAAACTTACTTCCAGAATTTAGGTGGATGGGCAGGACTCCAGACCAGCTACTGGTCAAATAATACATACTAACTATTCCTGATGTTAATAGACCAGAGCCAGAGGGACTCCATTGATTTCAGTGAAGTCGTTTAGCTAAAGATGATCTATGTTCATTAAAATAACAGAAAATCACACAATAGATTTTTTTTTCTTGCCTACAGTCACTTTGTTACTGCAGGGTGGTTCTTTTTACAGAACTGTGATCCAGACCCTTAATATATCACTGCTCAGTGGTCTTGAATCTTGACTTTCAGTTCAAGCTGTTTAAAATATACTCCATGAAATCTAGTTCTTAATTGAAGTTTGCATTTCAAACATTTGCAGAGTTTGTGTGCATTTCTTAATGTCTTTTATTAAATGACTGCAAGTGCCTTCGTGTATCTTACACTGGTGCCAACAAAGAGCAGTTATTAGTATTCTGTAACTGCATTCAGAAAATATGAAGGGGTGGCTTACAGTTTGTGCGTGGAGGTTTAAATGAAGAAAGAGCTCTGTGAATATCAAAGAGAACTGGAGAGGAATAAAGGAATTTGGAGCTGGAAACAACATCTTTTCTCTTGTGCTCTTCTATTTTTATCATCAATACATGCACATACTGTTTTTGCAGATACATTAAAAACAAGTGTAAAAATGTTATTTCAGGACTACATGAATTTTTGCATTTGCAAATCTTGAATGATCCTCTTCACTGCAATGTATCTGTTTCTGGATATGTAAAAAGAGAGAATTTGGTACATATACAATGTGGAGATAGTTGTGAGCCCATGAGCCTTCTGATCTGGATTTTTTTTATTTGTATGTAGATATTCAAAGATATTCCTTCAGTTAGTCTTCTCAGGAATGGAGGTTTTTCCCCAGTATAGGAGCAGTTACAGACAAGGCACATATTTCTGTCTTTTATTCGAGGCTGGCAGAAATGGCAAATTTCCCTATACCAAATCCTTTTGGCCCTGTGTCTTCTGAACAATCTGGAAATCTTTGATAGCTCAAGTGACAGTATTTTGATGAAGCCTGGTGGAAGACTTTGGTTCTAACATTGGGCCATTCTTGCAAATTTTCACCTTCTGCTGGCTTGATAAATGTAAAGGCAGAGGTTTGGGAGGGAACCACACATCATTGTAGGTTGGTCCTTAAAGAGAAGCTGCAGTGTAGCAAACAGAGGTGTGTATTCATAGCTCTTTCTTGCTTTTAATATGGATTCCATTAATTTGTGCTAAGGTGTGAAAGCATTGAAAGAATACTGATGAAAGCAGTCTGCTTAATTAAATTTAGTTGAATTTTATTTGTGCAGAGCAGGCACCACAGGAATGTAAACAATGCCTTAGAAAAGGTGGGTGAAACGTTGTGGTTGTGGTACTACTTGATGCTCATAGTAAGGAATGGAAGAACACATTAGGTAAAACACTCTGGATTGAAAAATAACTTGTTCTCTGGTGTGCAGGACTGGAGGCAGGTACCTATGTCTGATTTTATTTCCTAGCTGAATTGGGTGCTGGGCCAAAGAGGTTGAAGTGCAAATTTTGGTAGTTACAGTATCTATACCAGAGTGAAAATAGAGCAAGTGTTTCTCTTTCTACCAAAGGATGGAATGCTGTCCTAGCTTGAACCTTTCTAAAGTGCAAGGAATTTTTCCTGGAAAATGTCAAATACTGTTTTAAATTGTGTTTTGCTTGAAGTAGGCAACTTTCTCTCAGGGGACAAGAAAACCCTGTTTCACTGAGCAGTTGGGTGTATCAGGAGCAGTAATATTGCTATATTTAGTGGTGCATCTACCTTGATGTAAATAACCTCAATGTGTGCAATTTGTAGATGACAAATCCTGTGCTGGTGCACTGATCAGAACATGCTCTATTTTCTGGCAGGCAAAGGTGGTTTGTCTTCCTCCAAGGCCATGGCATGCTATGGAGGTCTAGGGCTGTGTCCTGGGTTTGTCTGGGACAGATTAAATTGTCTTCTCAGTAACTGGTGAGTGAGAGGTTGTGTGGTACTTGGTACTCAGGTGCCATCTGAGGTTCAGTCACTCTGGACTGCTGATGGGAGTGTGTTCTTGTATCATCCAAGCACCCTTTTCCCTGAGCTAGGCTTCCTTCTGCACACTGAGGGATTCAAAGCAATTTTAAACCCTCTCTGTGTTAGTGCTGCCTAAAGGGGAGCTAATTAGGCTTTGAACATCTGCTGAAATACAGCTCTTACTGCTGTGTCCTACCAGCTGAGATCCTGCTTCTTGCTGGTGCCCTGCTGGGTGGGCTCTCTGCCTGCCTGGCCGGTGTGTGTGAGTGCAGGGACCTGTTCCAGTGCGAGCTGCAGCTCCCAGCCGTACCCAGCTCACTGCCTCATTCTCCCAAAAACCGAGGATTTCCTACTCCCTGCAACGGAGGGAAGTCTGTGGAAATCTGTATTCTTCCCATGGGTACCCCAGGCCTCTAAAATTTACTTTGGCCATTTGGAATTTCCCCTGGACTCTTTCTGGAGCAGTAATCTCCATACTTTTATAGCTGCCGCCCAGTGGGTAATTTCTTTTGTGATTGTAATTTTATTAAACTGTTACTGTAGTATGATTCAATAATACAGTGAAGACACCATCTATCTACTCAGAAATGGATAGCCCAGTTCTGTGCCAAATATGTTCTGACAGAGCCACCACTCAGCAGTGCCCTGGTTACATCCTCTTGTTCAGGGCTTGGCCATCTGGGCGTGTTCCATGGCTCTTACTTGCAGTAGTTCCCAATGTTTTCTGTTGTCCTGACCTGTTCTGTTCTGTATGATTGACTGTTGTTTTATTCCCTTTAAAGTCTATTCTCCAGCTTCCTTATCAAAATACCCCATCTAGGTTATATATTAAATATAAACAAAGAAGCCATGATGTAAAAAATCAATTATTCTTCGTCTTTTAGAATTAACCGCACAATTTCAGTGTACATTGTTGCACAATAATTCAAGCAGTCATCAGTAGCTAGTGGGAGAAAAACAAAACTGTAACAAATGGGGTTCTTTGAGCATCTTGAGGTTGAAAATCATCACAACAATCTTTGCTAATAGTGTTATTTTAGGTGCTCAACAAGACTTGCAAACTTCTTCCAAGTAGTTCAGTATCTCAAATTGCTTGAACTCAAAAGATTTCACTTCTCATCGGAGCCTGTTTTGCACTTTTGTTTGTTTAAGTTCCATGTTTGCAAAAGGAGCTGGCTGCCAATTTTGCTAGTCCTGGAAGTCTTAAAATCATGTTTGCACAGTGTGTCACAGCACTTTGTAAGGCTGAGCTATCTGAAAGTTGCAACTTGTCCTTTTTTTCACAAATAGTATCTCATATATTAGAAAATCTGAACTATGCTATGAGCTAAATAGGCAGAACCTAAAAGCACTCGTGGAAATTTTCCCACAGATGCACATTGGTCCTAAAAAAAGACATTTCTGAACTGGAGGTCTATTTCAATGAAAAAACAGAGGACATCCTGGCTGTATTTAAACAGCTTCTCTTGATAAAGAAAAGTACTGAGAAAAGTGGGGGAAAACCAGTTCCAGCATTCAGATTTTTAGATCAAGTACATTGCTGTTGATGGCCAGTATTATATAAATGGTATAAAAGTCATCTAAGTGGCCATTGCTGAGTTTTCCAAATCTCTTAGAAAATGAGAGAGGAAGGGCAGTGAATTACAGTGATATAAAACCTTGTCTAGCTTTTCTGATGTTTATTTTTTGGAAGAAGAGAAACACAACACCTCTTTTCATTCATTCTGCAGTGCAATCTCATTGTGCATGCAGGAACAACATACATGGTGTGTGATGGTGATACAACTTCACATGCTGTATAATGGTAGCTAACCTGGAAAACCATCACATCAACGTGAAAAATCTAGCTATCCAACCAATATGGTATGTCCAAAAGGAGACTTTAAATAAAATCTTCAGAGCTGTATTTTGCATATTTTTAGCCTTTGTATCTCTGTTTTTTTCTGCTTTATTTACATTTTATGCAATGTCTCATATTTTGCTTCCACCTTATCACAATATTCTTAAGCAAAGTTGCATCATGGTTAGACAGAAAGCTGGAACAAATTTCCCATTGCAGTTTCTTGTGAGTGTTTGTAGTTTGAAGTCAGCAAAACCTTCCTCATTCCAGCAGCATTGACTGATTCAATTTCAATGCATCTCTTTTCCATGTATGAACTGTATCACCAATATGGAGAAGGTCAGCTCACTAGAGCAAGGAATATTAACGATGCATTTCAATTCTTTTTTGTGTTTTGCATCTAAATGACAAAACTGCTGTTGATGCATCACTTCAGAGTCATATCTAATGTGTTTTCTCTGAGTTACATCTAACCTGAAGGCTATTTGTCTCTGTTAGCAAGTATTAAACTATCAGTGATAGCTTGCTCTGCCCACCTCTCCCTCTCCAACTGCAAGTTCATACTAAAAGCATCCTTATTAATCTCAGCACTTAAACTCAGCACTTTAATTCTTGCTGATCAGTGATATTCATATCAAGTTTGTGACCAAGTGGCAAAAAATCCAAATGGAACTTCTGTGGTATGCAAAATCCACTCATATTTGAAGAGGGAAACTTCTCTGAAGAGAAGCCATGAATTGTCAAAGAGGGAGTGCTGAATGCTCTCTGTCAGCCCAGCACCAGCCCTCTGCTTGACAAAAGAATTCAAAGTGCAGTGGAGACGCTTGAGCCAGCTGTAATAGGGAGTTTTCACTACCATTCTACAGCTCTTTGTAAATCAATTAAAAGTAGAAAGCAGTCTAATCTCTCCATTCTGAAATATCTGGAGGTATTTTTGTCACATCTTTTCCTGACTGTTCTATGGAAAACTGGATATGACTGTGCCATACAAAAAAGAAAGAAAAAAAAAGCCTACAAGTTTTCTCCAGGGGTATTTCAAAGAGCTAATCCTGGTATCAGATTTAAAAAAGCTCTGCTCTACAGTTTTAATGTTTTGAAATGTAAATTGAATTATTGAAATAATTCAACTTTATCTGATTACTAATATTATAATAAGGAATTTGAGAAAATTGAGAATTAAATTTTACACCTTTCTTTCAGAATAGCTTTTATTCTCAGAATATGTGTTCCTTTAAATATCCTTAATAATCAATAATAAAATGTGGACTTTCCTGAACATTACAGTCTGCCTCAATAGCTGTGAAATAGTGGTACCTGTTGCATTGTTTTGCAATGAAAAAGTGGCTCTGGCCCATAATTTTATTGCAAGTAGTTCATTTAAAGAAAAAAACACTTGTATTACCCAAACTCCTGTTATTTTGTCTTGGGTCTCTATGATTTTTTTTAATCTCTTCAATAATTTTAATTTACTTCTTTAGCAAAAATACATGTCCTAATGTCTTAGAATGTATTTTTTTGTTCTTCACTTCCTACATTGTAGCTTCGGTCCTTTTGTTTTATCTGTTTGTTTTTCTTGTATCTCACATATTATTTTTATTGAAAAAGAACAAATCTTCATAATGAGTTATACCTTCTTTCACTAGCAACTAATATCACCCTGTGCTCACTCCAACTTTCACATTTAAAGACAATGAATCTGCTTCACTTTTGTTCTATAGAGAAGCTAAATCTTAATTATCTTTTCCTTATGTGTATCTAGCCATGCATATGAATGTTACTGATCACCATATATGTCCTGTTGAATTTATCTTCAATCCCAAATTGTATTCTTCACAATAAATGCAACATCTGAAATAATTAACTCGTTTTTATGTGGACACATGTCAAATGCTGAGACACCTGTCTTATTGATCTTGGTTTCCTTCAGTCTAGAATTTCTGATTTATGACACTACATTGGAGCTATGCAACCTTATATTTTCCTTTATGCCTTCCTTATTCAGGCTGGATTCCCAAAGATAACATGCAAGTGTCAAGAATGAAATTTTACAATCCTCCTGTATTCCTTTCTTCATGAATTTGTAGCATGCTATAAAAGCAAAGCTGCTTTAAAAGGATTTTATATTTTAGCCAAGCTTTCACCTCCTAAGTGTATAAGCCTTTATAAATTTATCCTTAAATTTGCAGTTGAAAACAGTTCATAATAAGAAAACTATCTACATTTTTTTCCTCCACAGCAATGTTACTACTTCCTTTAAATAAAATAAATTGCTTTGAGAGGAATTTTTAAAAACAAAGTCTAGAAGAAATGGCATTACATCAAGCACATCAGCAAATAAATCTGTCTAAAAATACTTAAAGTGGTCTAATATTACATTAAACTATTTAATTCCAAACAAGAGCATTTAGTGTTTTAACGGGAAGTCTTCCAGGATCCTTGGTAACAAAGAACACAAGCTCACAAGGTCCTTTGAAATTTTTTATTCATATGAAATGAGGAATATTGAGTCAGGCAAATTTCACCTGAACAGAGTAAGGTGTTGTTCTGGGCTGCAGCACTGTATTGATGTAGAAGTGCAGTTCATATCCACTATCAGAAGGGGGTCTTGGTGAACCAGTGGCTTATTTTGTAGCTTTTTAACCTGTGGAATTTGTGGAACAGCCACAGTCAAAACACACTGATTTGACAAGTCAGTGAAATACATCATCAATACTTCTCTGGAGAATAAGGGGTGTTGTTGGATTTTCCTTTTAGATATTTCAAGATATTCTTATCATTTCTGAGGTGGGCTAAGTCATGGCTAAGTCATGCCATGGCATTATGCTTGTGCTGTGAAATGCACTTTGTGCCCTGCTGGGAGCAACATTGATGTCCTTGGTACTACAGAAGGGTACACAGGTCATGCAGAAAACAGCATTGCACTTAAACCACGCATGAAAAATGGACAGAGGTTTAAAATGTCACACGTTGGTGAATTTGTTAAGTTCTATATGTTTTTGCTCTAGCAGATTTAATGATATGCCTGTTTATATTAGCTATAGATAAGAACTTTCTGGAGAAATTCTAATCCTCCCTACTTAATCCTTCTCCAACTTCTGCCTTTAGAGCTTTTTTTATTATTCCATTCTCCTGGAAAAGAAATACTTCATACTTCATACTTCTCATTACCTCCAATAAAACATTCTTTTTTCAGTCTTCCCTACAGAGTTTCCTTGCCAGTGGGTGCTGTACTACACCCACCTTTGCCTGAACTGCTGGCAGCAGCTTCTGCAGAACTTGAGGAGAGATGGTATATTTTATCTGTTTTTTGTGTGTTCTCAGAAACATTTATGGGCCTTTGTCAAGTTAATGAAATGTTTATTATTAATATCACACTGGTTTTACCCCCTTTCCAACCAGAAGAATATTGCAAAAGGTGTTTGCCTTGCTTTGGTGATATCAGAATCAGGAGATTACAGAAAAATCAAAATGATTTTATGAGAATTATTTATGTTTTCACCTTTTTTATATTTTTTTTCATTCCTTGGCTTTTGCTGCCACTCAGGCAGATTTCTCATTTTAATCGGATTGCTCTATCCATCCCAATTATGTGTTGTGCTTTGCATTGTGTCTCTTAGCAGCACCTCATTCCAGGAACCAGATTTCTGAAAATGGAAAAGCTGAACAATAAGCAGCTAATGTATTGGGTCTGGATGCTTCCTAGGAGCCCCAGGGAAACTGGCCACAACACAGGTCCAGCAGAAGTTGAATCCATCATTTTATGTCCCAGGGTAAGGTCCCCAGGAACCTTAAGTCATTCTTTGACTATGTATAGCTTTTATCCTGTGACAGAGGGGATTATTTTTTCACAGACATCTTTTGCCTTTCATGGAAGGAGGAAAAATTGCTTACTGTGGTCAGAACACTATTCTGCTTTTACATGGAAAGCAAGCTATTTACTTTTTCTGGCATTATTTCCTTTTCCTCTGAGGAACTTGCATTTTATAGAGACAGCAGTCAACAGGGAGGCCATGCTGCTCCCCACTTTGCTGCCATTAACAAAATCAAGGGCAGCAATGGTCCAAAGCCTCTGGACAGGCAGCTCTTCACTCTTGCAGTCCAAATGAATTGTGAAAGCAGAGTCTAGCTTAGTCTCCATGGAGAAGGATGGCAAATTGTGTATTGCTGCACAACATAGGTTTAGAGATTCTTCTTTCCTTTCTCTGTCAGGCTTTTCCCTTCCATCTATGACCTCAAGCAGGCTGCTTCTTTGTCTCAAACCACCATTTGGCTACATCCTCACTCTTTTCTTCAAAGTGCCTGCTTTGATCTCCCTCAGCAGAGTGCCAGCAGAGCTGACAAAGGCAGAGGTTTGCATTTTCATCTGCTTGCTAGATTGTTAGCCAAGAGCAGCAGAGAAACATTGTGCAACCTGTCAATGCAATTTAAAAAACCTTATAATAATAAGTTGCCACAGAGGGCTTGTTCAGTGTAGCAGGAGTCCTCCAAAAACCAGTTCTCTGGGGCTGCTCCCCTCTCATATCAGAGGAAGACATTGCTGAGGCTTCCCCCACAAATGTTGCAGGGTATAAAATTAGCCTGCTGATCTTAGGAAAACTGCTCAAAATAAAAGCAGCTATTGCCAGTTTGATGAAGTTCCACTCCATTTAACTTATCACAAAAATAGCAGTTTTCATATTTGACCATTTCTTTAAGGACAAATGATTTACTGAGGGCCACCTCATGCTCTTGCAGTCCAGCTCACAGAAGACCCCTCTCAGCATCTTCTGCCAAACTGAAGAAGGTGAAGAGTCAGCCACCTCTTTATATTATTATTTTTAACATAACATCTGCCCCTCTTGGTTTTCACTTTGTGATCAAAATTCCCTCAGTTCTGGGTAAAAGCTGAGTAAGGACCTTGGGGTATTGCCTGTGGGTGCTTGGAGACTCTGCTGGCATCAGGCATGGAATGAGTTGCTCTGAGATGAGCTCGTTCCCTGGTATTTCCTCCTGTCAGAGCCACAGATGTGCTTCATTTCATTAGGTGTAGCTGTGGGCATACTGCCATCCAGCTCTACTGCTGACTTATCCCACTACTGCTGAAGGCCAAATAATCATAATCATTTCAAGTTGATGGCACAGTATATTTCCCCAGGGAATGCTATTCAAATTAAATCAGTCATACCAACAATAATTTTATAATTATATAAAGAGAGCCCTCTACTTCAGTAATTTTTACTGAAAAAAATGTGCATTCTGTCAAACGGTAATTGCTTCTTCCAGATTTTTTCTCCCCACAAATCTTGATACTCTCTTGATACTCTCTTTTTTATGTGAAAAAAAATTTGTTATTTTGATAATTAGCATGCTTAAGTGCAACCAATGTCAAAATAAAAACAAATGTATATTTCAGAATTTATCTCTGATGTAAGCACTAGCTTCCACAAGATGATTTTCTGTTGTTGATGGCAATAAGTCATTGATTAGCCTCATTTTGAAAGAACTGAAGTCCAGATTAATTATTCCAGTCACACTCAGTGAAGAACAAAATTTTCTCATGAAGCTGCCATGATTGATATTTATTGGTCTGTCTCAGGCTCTGCAGCTCCAGGTTCAGCAAGGAGCTCTATTTTGAATGTCCAGAGTGATTTCCTGGTGTCCCTTGGATGCTTGTAGGAGCAGTTGGGCGTCAGGTCTGGAGAAAAGCTGAGCCTGAGGGATCTGTTGTATTAAGCTGGGTCACAGACTCAGAGAATCATGGAATTGTTTGGGTTCAAAGGGACCCTAAGGCCCATCTAGTTCCAGGGACTGGGAGTCAGGAGGACAGCTGATCTCTTTGCAAGTGGGTTATTCAAATATAATGCTGCTTCTGCCTTTTTGTATGAATTCTCCTATTTTCTACAGCAGAGCAATAATTAACGTAGAAAAATAAACTCATTTCTTCTACTGCAAGCAGATTGCTGAACGTTTATGGTGCTCTGAGTTAGACAAGGAAAGCCAGTTTAGAAGCAGGATGAGACCTCTTTTTTAGGCTAGATCAAATTGATTGCAAAAGAACTAGAGCTAAAAGTGCTCCACCTTTTTAGAATGGGATGATTTATATCTCCTTTATGAACGGGAGATAAAATGTTCTGCTTCTTATACTCTCCACAGAAATAAAACAGAACTAAAAATAAGTCCTAAAGCAGACAGGTTTAAAATAGAGCTCACAGCAGAGAAGTATTCATGGGCAAATGAGTTAATGATTTCTGAGTGGTTGGGGCATATATCGAAATATTAAACATAACCTTTCCTAAGTGTGTGTGGTTTTATCCCATTACTAATAATGAGTAGCATCAAATGGTGGAAATTGTGAAATCCTTCCCTGGATGAGGCTGAATCAGGGCATGAGGCATAACTTCAGTAGCATGAAGGTGAACTTTGCATGTCCCTTCATCAGTCATTTTCCTGTACTCTAGGCTACCTAAATGTGTATATATGCAATGACTGATTACTTTAAGGTGGTCAGAAAAGTTTTCCCAAGAGAAGTGAAATCTGAACAGTCAAAATCTAGTAATGAATTTGATTTTCAGTCCCAGAAGATGTCTGGATTCTATGCTTGTCTTTTATCACAAGTGTTCCTGTTGTAATCAAGGTCCAGCGAAAAGCTAAGGTTCGGGAGCTCTCTGGTGGGTAGGATAACAATGAAATTCTTGATCTAACTGTGACTGTGGCTTTTGTTCTGGTACGTGGGTTTTTTGTCTATCTTTAGAAAATAATTTAAAACTCAACCCTTCTGCTTTCAGAGGGAGAGAAAACTGATGCAAAGTTTCTATCATAGTATCCCATTGGCAGTTCCTGAGAAATAAAATACTGGGTTTTCTTGCAATCAGTCACTGGTACGTTTTGGAGGCCAAGGTTCTGCAAACAAAATTCCAGAATTAAGTTTGCCTGCCCATTGCAGCTGATTTACAAATAAATGCTTCAGCTCATTTCAGTTTTCCTGGTCAGGAACTTTCATCCTTTGCCTCTCATCAAAGAAAAAGGTCTTTTCCATCATTAATTTCCACAACTTCTCAAAATGCAATAAAATTACTTGTCCACTGAAAAATATGAGTCATTCCCAGCAACTGATTCATCAAAGTTCACATTGCTACTTCTTCTGCATTAGTCTCCTTCCATCACAAACCACATTAATGTAGCATATTGATGTAATTAGTCCTTTAACACTTACAGAGACACTGCACATGTCACACTGTGCCCCATCAGTGGAATAAAGGTTACAGGGAGAGTTGTATCAAAGACCATGTACATGATGTATATACATGATCTTACAGTCTACTTTTCAGACTATTTTTGGCCCTTGAATTTACATCTAGCCCTAACCTGTGGCTGCACCTTAGCAGTCCTGAATAGCTGTAGGCAAGGATGGTGCTCAGCTCTCATTGGGAAGGTGGTGTCTTTTTCTTCTGATTTTTTGATAATATATTATGGAGAGTTCTTCCTGTGCTGCTGCTGACTGGCAGATAATAATGTTGGGAGAGAAGCTGTCGGTCACCTAAGCTCCCTCTGCTAGATTGGTTTTGCCCTATCTAGCATTTGGCCATCCATGCATCAGTGAGCAGTGGCCACCCTCATGTCAGGAGATGTCTTTTGCCTTGGGCTGTCATTGCAGACATGCCTTGTTATTCATGAAATGCACTAATTAGGCATTCTCTTAATTATATGATTACAGTTTCCTCATCTTAGTGATTTTTCCTGCAATTCAACTCATGTGACATCAGCTTATTGCTTCTTCCGATGAAGAAGCATTAAAATGCATTTGAAATGCTTTCTTTTAAATTTTGAGTAATAGTCTAGTACAGGTTTCACAGCGTCTCCTTTCCCCAGAACAGTGGTTGGACCTAAACACTGGAGCCTTCATTGTCATTGTAGAGATACTGTTTCCTTCTTTGACCATGTCTGGCCATGAAATTTGTGACCAAAATTTCAGTGTCATTAGAAAATGATGATTTCACTCAGCTGGGATTCTCTTGTGCACCAGTTTTTCCTCTGTCAAACCTCCTTCCTTCTTTCTCCACAGGGCACACTGCCAGCATTTGTTGGGTCTGCTTCTGACCTTTAATAAACTAATTTATATTCCTTAATATAATTTCTTCCTCTTCAGTATTTTCAACTCCTGGTTGCCACACCTCTACATAGTGAATTTGTTTTTTCCTTTCTTTCTCCTTATTTTTTGGTCTTATTTTTATCATACAAATGATGGGAGGAAAAGGAATGGTGTGATTCTGCTTATACTGATTAAATTAGAACTAGAGTATGCACTGCTTAGGGCAACCTTTAACAGCTTGGTAATGTGATAAACCGGAAACAGACAGACCAGTAAAGCTTCCTTCTTTGCCTAAATTCTGTTATCTGTGTACATGAACTACATCATTACTATCCTCTGTTCTGGCAGCAATGCTTAGCATTAATCTAAATTAAAGAATTCATGAGACAAAGAAATAGTGACAAATTGGAGTGGACTATGACCAACTTCATGTGGATTTATAGGAGAAAGAAAGGCAGCTATAAATATAAAGCTATAAATAGCCTTTCAGGAGTTAAATTATGCCTTTACTACCTTGACTCTGGGCACTGTTGCCCCAACTTTACTGCTGCTCTTTGAGATCAGCCTTTAAAGTCTGTTGTTCAAATGACCAGTTTTCTAATTTCTTAAAATTACTTTTATTAATATTGTTGCTATTGATAGCAGTTCACAGAAGACCCATGGGTACGAATGCAAAGGACACAAACCACATTCTCTCTTAGTGGCTAAAGACCAGGGCCCTGGGACATTTAATGTCAGATGACAGGAAAAAAGTTAACAAGTGGGAATAGTATTTTAAATATTTTCTAAGCATATGCTGGTTGTTTGCCACTTGTACTCACTGGACTTGTATGTGGTAAAGCAGTGGCATTGCCAGAATATATCAGAATCTGCAGAAAATGAATGAAGCAGTTGCTAGGTTAATGTCAGGCTGACTGACTTGCACCTGCATCAGGGGGCTAACATATTCTGTTTGGAATTTTTGATTTAAGGATGCAAAGTTGTGGTTTTAGATCATGTCTTGGAGGGCATCTCCCACACTACACACTTAATGACAGGGAAACCTCTGCTGTTAAAATAGTTCTGCTGCTTTACAAAACTGGGATGTCACCCTACAAGCCTTTGTTCCTGCTCCTAAGGAATAAATAAGCAACTAAAATATGCAGTTGTCATGGTCAAAATTACAGGTGAAAAAAACCATCTTGAGAACATTGGCATATGCAGTAGATATTTGAAGTACATCATCAGTGTCAATGAACACAAAAGCCCAGGAGGAAATTTGGTGTTTTGTCAAAATCTAAGTTATTAAAATACCATTCTGATGCTGACCTTTTGATTTCTTCATTAGAGGCATACAAAGCGAACAGTTCAGTATCAAAAACAGTATTTTGAAATTTAGAATGTCAGCAGCTTAAAAGGAAGTGTTTTCACTAAAATTTGGGTAACTTGCTTTGGTACTGTTGACTTGATTTTTTCATTACTTATATTCACTCCATTTTAGACCCTCCAAAGGTTCACATCCTGAAATTCTTTGCAGACTAAAAGTTTCATTGGCCAAAATCCTGCATACCAGATATTACATCTGGCATATCCTGTGGTACTAAAACCTGTCTAAATATACAGAAAGATTATTTGTCTTTAGTGTCACATAATTTGAGATTTTCAATACTCAGACTTCCTGAGTAGTAGTTGATCAGTGTTTGGTGGGCTTTTCATGGCCCTTCTATATTAGAGGTAATTTTTTTTTTGTCTATCCAATCTCTACTGCTTGAAGCTCCAGTGGAAAGTAACCATCAGCTACTGAACTGATACTTTGGAAAAAACGAGCCAGGGTCCATTTGTATATTTTTCTTCACTTTCCCTAAATCAGATTCTGGTGCTTTTAAGATGAAATACCTTTTTTTATGGTGGAAACATAAAGAAGATAGTAATTTCTTACTATCTGGGACTCTGGGTGGGGATTATTGTCTGAAGAAGATGGGGTTCATGGATTTCATGAGAATTTGAACAATGAAAGGTTTCTTTGGCATCTGTGGGAGCATCTGCAAGATTACACTTTAAATTCTCACATCCAACCTTCCAATATAATTTCAAAAAGACAATAATGCAATCTTACTGCAAATAGGAACAGTTGGTTTCTTAAATGAAAATGACTGGTAATTGCAATTTAATTTTTTATTAGAAAGATAATTAATTTTTTCCCCAAGTAATTTACAATAATGCCTGTGTGTTCAGGTGTTGCTACTGTCAGAGACCACTAAATATTTGAACAACTTTTTCTTTGATGGGACAGCAACAGCTAAATCCCAAACCACAGATTTTTGTTAGGAGCATCTGTGTTTGAGTAATTTTCTGGTACTTAGGGAAGAGAGAGACAGAAGAGGTTTCTCATTCACTCTCAGCCACTTGCTGGCCTGGGTTGATCTCAGCAGTGCTGCTGATGGAGAAAAGCAGTGACCTGCTAAAGCACTGAGGCTTGGTCCTACCTTCACATCCTCAGAAAAATAGATTAAGTGAAACTCATGAGTTATTCCTGTGAGTAGGAAAGAGACTAAACTTTTGGGTGAAAAACATTGCTTAGGAAATATTACTGTTTGGTTTTGATTATTATACTGTGGTCAAAATCTCATCCTGGCTCTGCTGAAGCTGTTGAAGGTCACTGGCTTGTGCTGAAGTCAGCAATGGGGGCTGTCATTGAAATCTTCCCTGTGTTTCAGTGACAAATATGTGGTTATTATCATAGCACTATTCTATTCATTATCTGAATGGGCAGAGAGACATATGTAGTGCAAACAGGGATATATGTATGGCTAAATTTACAGAATGTGTCCTGACCCTCTTCTAGTGTACAGGACAGTGGCAGTCAAATACTGAGGGAGCTTCCTTGTTTTAGGTTCCTCTCCTGGATTTCCCATACTCTCATTGCAGAGTAAAACAAAAATCTCAAACACTGTTTAGAAAATACTCAGGGATGATACAGACCCAAACTGTGCTTCTGGACAATAAACTAAGAGAAAAACTTGAGAGCTGTAAGTCTACTAAAACCACAGTAAGTTACATGGATGCAGAGACATGTGCAAGACAGTATTTTTTCATGTAAAACACAGTGCAGAGGGTCCAGCCTTGTGCTGGTTGGAGCAGTTCCACAGTGCAATCCCAGCTTGTTTCAGTGCTAGACAGTGCTTCAGCCACAGAGATACTGCTTTATAGTACATTTTCTTGGATGTTTTCACTGTTATGCATCCTAACATTTTAATGATAAAAGTATGGCTTCCATTCTAGTATCTCAAAATATTCATGAAGTGCTATAGATAAGTACTAGGGGACTAATTTGCAGAGTTTTGCACATATGCTCTTTATTGCATTTTATTTGTTCAACTTCCAACAACAGTCTACAGCTTTACAGTAAGAGTGATAAAAAATGTATTATGTATTTCATGTCATTATTTGTATGACTCAGTACCTGTAAATGCAACTGATATGAGTGAGGAATGAAATTGCACAGTTGCTCTGAAAACAAGCTTGTATGACTAAATGGCAATTTGGTTATGTGACATCAGGGGACATTTCACATATTTTGTTCCAGCATGTCACATCAAGTCATTAGCAACAATTACGATTCCTTTTTAAATCAGTAAAGCTACAATATTTTCAAGCATATGTATCCTTATTCCCCCACCCACCTCTATTTCTTTTTTTCCCCTGTAATCTCACCACAAGCTTTCTGATTTTTCTTCTTTTATGCTCCGTACAGGAGCTGGGTAAGTCTCAGAACCAAAGAGTTCTTGTTTAGCTCCTCTCTGGAGCCTGGACCAGATGGTACAAAAGAACACACATCCCCAAGGAGTTGCATAAAAAGTCTGTGGAGGCCTGGTACACAGCAGAGCTGTACTGCCTAAAACATTTGCATAAATCTTCCTGCAGTTCCATGAAACAAGGGCTGTGGCTGGGAGGAAATAAAAGTTTTGAAGTGCTTCTAGCTGGGAGTTTCTTTCATTTGATTGTTAGAAGAATCAGTGTAATATCCTAAACAGGTCAGAGAAATGTCCTGGAAGGCTTGGCAGGGTTGTCAACCATTCTTTCTTTTCCAATCAAGAAGTTAAACTTGGTGAACCTCTTATCTTCTAAAATTAATGTTTTTCAGCTCAATTTATGTAATGTCTTTTCATCCCTAGAAAATTGACTTGTCCTTTATTGAAAATAAAATGAAGTAAATTAGTTTTCAATCTATTAAGTTTATTAGAACTACAACAATTAAAGGGCTATAGAAAAACGTTCTGCTAAATTGTAAGCACATTTTATGTGTTGAAATTAACAGAACCTTACAACACCTGTTGGGAGATGCCTAATTTTAAACTTGTTCAAAATTATCTACATAGTCAGCAGGTGAATTAGAAACAGACCCAATGAGTCCTGATGAACTGGACAGCACTTGAGGGAAATGAGCCACCTAAACACCTTCCTTGTTACCTGTGGCTCATTTGATTAAAGAGCAGAACTGTTCTTTAGAGAAGAGGTTGATTTCCCTGTGATCTAAGGTAGACCTCGGTTGTAAAAGTTTGCATCAAGTAACATGAGCTGTGTTGGAAAGGATGAGTAAGAAAGACTAGAGAAGGTCTGAAGAAGGGAGGGTTTGGAATATAAAGTTGTATGAATTTGGCTTGGGAGAAAAATCTTAATTTAGCAATCCTGCAGAAGACTGGTGCCTTACTCCTAGAAATGTGTAGATTCGTGATTCTGTCATGAATAGTCAGGTGGTATTTGTGGAGTATTATGTGAAATTCATTACAGACCTGTGGTAGATGATTCAGATGTGTTACTTTTAACTTTCATTGGTTTTCCTCACTAAGGAAAAAACACTGAGATAATGTGATTGTAATTAAGAGCATCCTTAAGGGGTTGGTTTTTAATTTCTCTTGAAAAACAAAGCATTTGGGGAATTTCTTTAGATACAAAACAAAGATAAGGTGATGTGGGAATTCAGACTTTCTTTCACAAACCACGGAGAATAAAACCTTTTTTTTTTATGAAGTACTGGTATGACCAGAATTCTTGGGTCTGTTTTGAATGACTTTATTTGTTATAATATGGAGATAATCGGTCAATGAAAATGCATTCATCTGGTCTGCAACCTACTTCCAGTTCTCATTTGCTCCTATTACATAGATCTGCCTGCCAAACATCATTTTGGTGAGTTTTTGAGATGCAGGAACTGTCTGAAAAAGATTTCACTTTAGCTGCCACCCAAATTATTTCAATCCATGTATGCACATGAAAGAATACTGTGAATCACTTGCCTATTCAGCTCTTCTCCAGCTCTCATACCTAGCAGCACTGACAATGATAACACAACAGTACTTTTGGTCCCAAATTCAGGTTTATCTACCAGGAATTACTACTGCTGTGTCTGTTAAAGCTTTCTCAGTTGTAAAAAGAAAATCAATATTCATTTGATGTTTGCAGCTGGAACCTATACTAGGTAGAAATGTAACAATATTGCTGTTGTCAGCATAAGTCCAGAACGGAGCTGACAGACAGAGGAATGACTGAAAAAGCTTGTTGGTATGCCTGATCTTAACCCAAGGAAGAGGTGAGCATTTGAACATTATAAAAAATGTGTTTCAAGCATAAGGTTTGATTACTCATCTCTTCATTCAAGGGGATTTAAAAAAAATCTATTTGTTAAAGAATTTATTAAATGTAGTAGTTGGAAGGGGAGCCTTAAAATGCAGAATAATGTTTTTTAACACTTTTCCCCCATCTGCTTCATTAAAGTATTCCATTTGACTGAAAGTGAGAGTGTGTGCTGCTCTGCTGTTTTTACTTTTCTCTTCTTGCTTGTCTTCCTAAAGAGAGAGAACCCTCAGTTCCTGTCTTTGATCAAGCCTTGCTCTTTTTTCTGAGAGTATCAGAATTCTGGGCCCTCCAGTTAAAAACTTTCTGGCTTTGTTTTCTTTTAAGTAAAAAAATATTTCTAACTGAGGAGTCCTGTTTTCAAAAGTGCACAACACCCTTTGAAAGAGGATTTTAGCACATTTGTAAACCAGGTTTGGCCTCCTTCCAGGTTGAAAAACTCAACTTCTCCAAAAACAGATGCAGTATTTCAGTGTCTATTGTAAGCGCAGAGTCATGGAAAATTAAGTCCTTGATAATAAGGAAACACCTAAAAATCATTAGGCAAGCTGTGTCAGAGAGATTGGCATGGGAGAGATACTCCATTCTTAGCCTCTAGAGCCAACCTGCAGGTTCATTTTGCTACAAAACCCAGATTGCTTGTGAAGGTATTCCTTCAGTAACATTTGCCTCTTCTTATTCTTCTGTATCAAAGACTGCATAAAACTGCAATAGCAAAAATTGAAACATAGTTAAAATAGATATGCAGTGTAGAAAACAATAGTAATTTGCAAGAATGGAAATCCTTCCTCATGAAGCCATGTCCTTGACCCTGGAAGGGATCCTGCCTGAGCTACCATAGCTCTTGGCTGTGTACAAAATGAGAAGCAGAGGCACAGCCCTTAGAAACTCACCTGGGAGAGCTCAAACCTCCAGGGGAGCAGCATTGTCCTGGTTCACAGTGGTCATGTGAGCCTTGGAAAGATGCTCCTGCCAGCCAAGGCAGCACCTCCCAGGGGAGATCAAAGAACAGGTGTGAGAGTCAAAGCCAAGCTTTTGCCTAAATACCTGTTATGTGTCCTTGATCTTTGGAAACGTGAAGGTGGGAAAAGCTGCCCATTCATCAGTTCATGGGAAGAACATAGGAAAGGATATTCTTAGTTAGGGATTTCTTAAAATCAAAGCCATGCAAATTTAAAAGCAGGAAGGTAAGGTAAGGGTTGGTGTGTGTGAAATAATTTGTGCTAATTGTAGAAAGAGTGACCAGATTAATCAGACCCAGACGGCAATGTTGCTGAAGTTTTCAAATTATAGCTCTGATTTGCAAGCTAATGCTTTCAATTGCAAAGACTTGGATTTTTGTTCATTGTTTTAATTCTCCAGTTTTAATTTTGTTCAGACCAAATGCTTTGGATATATTTAGCAAAAAATGTTTTACAGAGATTTAAAAATATGAGGGTTCTTCAGACAAACTTTATGCAAAGTTGTCAGAAACCCACTCTACTGGTTAAATTGTCAGGTAACTTCATTTCCTGTGAGGAGGAAGTTAGATATAGATGTAGTCGTAAGATGATTCATGTGTTTCTTGCTCATCTCCCAACTGCTTTCCTCCTACATAAAATGCAAGATGCAGTTTCTCCTACAGATATCTGTGCAAGTCAGTCTCACACACATTTTATTTCTGTACACAGAGAGGTGAACAGTCCAGATATAAACAGATTTAAATAGTTTGACAAGGAATACAGTTCATAGAATTTTAATTGATTCAGTAAATCACCTGCATTTCTGCTCACTTAAACCAAAGAACTCAAACAAGATCCTTGAAATTATTTAATTCTCGATTTTAAAAATGTATGATTTTGTGCCACCTTTTGAGGATTAATATATAATATATGCCAGTCTCTTAAAAATAAGCAGAATGCCTTTCTCATTCAAAGGAGTGTAAGCATTTTAAATACACAGAGTAGTTCTGAATTGATTTACAATGATTAGAAATGCTGTTCATATAGCCTGCTTTTTGGCAATGTGCAAGTGTAGTATCTGACGTGTAAATACTGCATTCTGAGCACAAGGGGTCCAGTTCTGCCAGCTCTTCCATCCAGACAGTTCCATTAAGATAAATAAAAAAATTCTCAGGCGGGATTAAACTTCGCTATATATTAATATTTTCTCATACTAAGAAGACAATGAGTAGACTTTTTTTTCTCAAATGTATTAAAAAAAAGGGAGATCTTTGTTCTTTTTCCCATAAAAACACAGGTTTTCAATGTGTATGTAATTTAGTAACATTGATATCTGTAAAGATAGGAAGGATAACAATTTTGTAAAAACAAGCCCCCAAATAATATTTTAGTATTCAAGAATGGAAGGCATGACACCGAGGTACATTTATCCTATAAATTGGCCTGCACTGAAATTGGGAATCATCTAATATAATGACAAAAAGCTCCTCCAAAGGATAAAGTGATTCAGCTGACAAACTGGCAATTACTCACACTGACTTTTCAAGACTGTCTTTAAATAAAACATTAGTTAAAACATTATGCTATATGCCTCGTGTCATCCACAGCAAGATGAATGCTGCATTACCTTCTATCAGTTACTTTCAATTAAAAATATTTAAAAGCGTGTTGATGTAGCTGGAAATGCACAGGCTTTAGAATTTTGGAACAGTGAGATTTTCTTTTCAGTGATGAGTAGCAAAGACTAATGAAATGGATATATTAGTTAATTTGAAGGCTACAGAGTTTTATTTATTCATAGGAAATCTACATCCAATCTATCGTTCATAACCACCATTAATCATAACTACTGTAATTGCACAGCCAGATAAAGCCAGATTGGATTGCCTTCACTTGCCCCGTTGTTTTCTGCCCTGTGCACTGGTTAGACATTTGCAGCAGTTGTGATTCTTTAGTTGCTCTTTTCAGCAAACAAGGTTTAGGATAAGAAGGCACCATGGCCAATGAATAGTACCAGGAGGCATTAATCCAGTCAGTTTAGCATAATTTATTAGGCAGCACACAAACTAATAATCTGTTCCTGTGTTAAATATTATGGCACTGAAGAAGAGAAAGATCCCATTTTTTAAACTGAAAGAACGTTCAAGGCAGGGTTTGTTGAAAGAGGCCATATATTTAATTTAGTTGATTGTTATGGCTAGAAATAAGGTTTGCACAGAGCCTCTTGTACTTGGAACCAGTGTCCCTGAAGAAGACAGCTAAAGAATACCATATGTACCTGAAAACTTCCTTTTTTTCTCCCCCCAGGGGTACCACCTTAGGTAATGACAGTCCTATATCTGCCTTTGAATCTCACTTGGCCAGTATCTTTAGAGTGATATAGCAACAACTGTACTGTTAAAGCTGTGTGTGCCTCCACGTTATATGTCAATGTCCCATGGATATACAAGGTTTGGCAGAGGATTGATAGCAAGCACCCTATCATCTGCTAAAATGAATGGATTGCATACTACTAAATCCATAGGACAATTTAATATCTGGGTATGAATGCCTTGTTTACCAAGGACATTCTGCTAGAAACTAGCCAAATTTATATCTCAAATTAAAAACAACTAAAGTAAGAAAAATATATCATAGTCATCACCAATGAAATAGATATTAATTTCTAACCTCTCTAAGAAATACTGGGCACAATTCTGTGAGGAACACTTGGAGTTTGTGGTGGTTTTTGACTCTTAAGGCACAGTGAGTGGAAAGTCATTATTAGGACCCAGCAGTCTGTGCCATTTATTTACAATAACATACTGTTTTTCAACATATATATATATATATATATATATATATATATATGATCAAGGTCCCACTGCATTCTGTCCTTGTGTTAGTCTGTGTATGTAGAACTACATCTCAATCAAAGCTGTTTGCTCCTGCTCTCACCCAGAGCTGTATTTCCTGCCCACCTTAACTGCAGAAGGAGTCAGCTGAAAACCAAATCTGTCTGGGATGGGGTGGGGTGGAGGAGGATGCAGCAGGGGGGTGCTGCCTTAAGTGTCATCCTCACACCCACCTGCCAAAAAGCCCCAACCCCATAACATAGGGGTGACCCTGCTTTCTAGCTGCAACTCTCTCAATAGGCATCAGTGGAGGAATCCCTTTTCTTGATTGCCTGATTACTCCTTCAACGAGGAAGTGGCATATTTAAGACTAGGAACAAAATGAAAATGGAATGAAACCCCAGGTTGTGGAATTTTTAAGGGAACAGAAGCTGGACTTTGGAAGTTTGAGTTTCCTCTAGTCCAGGAAACCTTCTTCTTGTTTTTAAAGATCCAATATAAACTGAGGAAGGAGTGATTTTTACAGAGTTGTGGCAGCTTACAGGAGAGCTGAATGCTAGGAAAAGGGAGAGTGGCTTTAAACTGAAAGAGGAGGGTTTATATTAGCTATTATAAAGAAATTCTTTACTCTGAGCTTGATGAGGCCCCAGCACAGGGCACCCAGGGAAGCTTGGAGGCCCATACCTGGAAAAATGTTCAAGGCCAGGTTGGACAGGGCTTGTGGAAGGTGTCCCTGCCCATGGCAGGGGGTTGGAACTGGTCCCTTCCAAACCAAACCATTCTGTGATTCTATGATTAGTGAAACAAAGTTACAGCTACAGAAAAGTAATTCTCTCTTGACTCTCTTGGATATATTTTTGGGCATAAAACCATGTACTAGTACTGAGCAAAGATGAGATAAAATTGTGACGTTAGGAACTTTGTTTGTTCTGCCAGTGTTTTATAGAAGTTTTCAAACATTTATATTACCTGTTCAGAACTTCAGAATTTCAACTACCTTCATTATTATAAATTTATAATTGCTTTAGTTGTCCTACATGGGGTAATGTAGTGTTCTTTGAATTTTTAATATCTTTTCAAGATTGATATTTATTATGTGTTTATAACATTCTGTTTGAATGTTATTAAGACGTGCAGTTACAAAGTAATGTAGTATATCTGCTACAGCATGTTCAATAATGTATATGATTGTTCATTTGAGAAAGAAAGAAACCTTAGGTGTTGAGAGGCTCTAAGAAGGAAGCTGTGCTGACAGAAGGGAATTTGGGATAGCAGGGCTCCTTTAAGGTCCTTAAGAACAAGACCAGAATTTATTTGTAATACGTTTACTATAATTGAAGTTAGTTGCTGCCTCAAGATAGCATTACTCCCATTAAAAAAATTCTCAAGAATAGTTCATAGAAACTCATGAGAAAAATTAAATTGTGAGCTGAGATGGTGAAGTAAACCATCAAAGGTGATATGTATCCAGATTAACTCTTAAGAAAACATCAGAGGCTTAAAAATATATATATATATATATATATATATATACATATATAAAATCTGCTCACCCTCTCCTCCTATTTCCCTTCTTTCTGTCTCTTTTTGGCTGCTGACTGTAATGTCTACACATACATCCTAATGTCTACAGGGCTCTGTATGGGTAGTAATAAATAATTGTATCTCCAACTGATGTTCCTAGAAATGACAGCTTCTGAAATATAGTCAGTAATCTGACATATAAATCTTCCTTTGGAATCTTGGCAAATTCTACTTCTCTTCTAGATTTGTCAGCTGCCTTTCAGATTCATGGTCTCTGTGTTTTGGTTGGCATATCTTTCAAACCACATGGGATATCAAGGTTGCCCTTGTTGGATCCCATTAGAATCTTGTTAAGAAACCCCAGGGGCTTTCATGAGGCAATAGACCAATAGACTGCACACCCCCACAGCCTGGTGCTCTTGAGTTGCTCATTATTCCTGCATGGGTTTCAGAAAAGTGACTATGGAGCTCTCTCATCTGGGAGCTAGTGCTAATCCAGATGAAAATTAGAGGATTCTTGCTTACAATGTGGCCAAATCTTAAAAAAAGTCATGAACTATATTGACCCTTCCAACAGTTTTTTTTATTCTTCTTTTTTGAGGGGAGTGGTGGTGGTGGGTGGTGATGTTTGTTTGGGTTTGGGGGTTTTGGTAGTTTTGTTTGTTTTGTTTGTTTGTTTGTTTGTTTGTTTTGTTTAATTTTATTAAGCCATTGTGGCAGATCTGAGTGGTTGCTCATTTTAAACTCCTGTTTCCTAACTAAGCGCATTGTTCTAATAGCCCACCAACACACTGTCTTATCTAAAATGCTGAGGAAACTGCTACAACATGTAAAAACAAAGTTGAAGTAGGTAAATCCAACATGTGACTCTTTTGTCCATTTCTCCTTGTACAGGAATTCAAAACCATGCAGTGGAGCTGATGTGGATTCCTGAGGCTCTGGGACAGGACAACCAATCACACAGGAGTCTGGCATTCATGTGAGTCTGCTGTTCTCTTGATGCCAAACAAAACATCCTCCAGTCTTTCCAGACAATGGTTAAGATTAAATAAAACAAACTTAATTAGCATATTTTACCAGTCAGATGACTCCAAATGTTTTTGTGAGAGTTAGAGAGTACATTTAAATTATATAGATGGTTTTCATTTCTTAGCAGAAGCTAGACCTTTGTTTATGGTAAGTCAACATACCTATATCTATTGAGACTCTTGTTCTTCATCTCAATTCAGCACTTTGTAATTTGCTGGACAGACAGAGGTACACAAAAACATGACTGGGGTTCTGTGTTCATTTGCAACAGGGCAGATGTGTTTCAATGCAAATCAACCACTGGAAATGCTTCTATTTGATGTTATTTTTTCATTGAGGGTAAGTATTTGGAAAAAGAAGCTCCTTTGGCACTGTAACAAATGGTTTACCAGATCATGCTGTAGGTTTTAAGTGTAGGTAACATAAAGAATCTTTTACCTTATTGACCCTAATCAGATACCTTCTTCAGTTTTATAAAATAGGTTTGTGCCAGAGTGATACAAAGAGTGTTGTTCTCCTGTGGTTCTTTATCTTTGGTTCTTTATCTTCAGTCTCTTATCTGAACATGCATTTGCTTCTTCCCCTCTGAAAAGCCCAGTAATTTTAGAGCTGAAAGAAAATCCTTCCAAATAAAAGGTTTTGGCCCTAGTAAATCCAGAACTGAATAGTAAAATACTAAGTAAAATACTAAGAATACTTAGGAATGACAGCAAATAATGCACAAAGCTTTGGAATATTTGGCCTGCAGCCAAAATGTACAAGAGTGTGAAAGACACAAGGTGGAAGAAAAAGAAAGCCTTTGTCATCTACTGCGGCACTTGGGGAAATTTGCAATAATTTTGTGTGCTTTTATTGGCCAAGGGGCAAGGGATCCCTGTCTTCTTGCAGTTCCCTGCATGTTGTGTTTCATTTCACAGTCTTACTAATGTGATCTTGGATAATCTGAAAGGAAGAAAAGGGCAGCTTGTTTACAGGACAAGGGCTTAGTGTGCTTCTGTTCATAAGGTGGCACCAGCACGATATGGTGGACAATGTGGGGACATGTATAACCAACCTCTGGATATTTTAAGGAAAATATCAGGCCACAAGAATAAAATTTGAAGGTGAGAAGAGCTCTAAGTCTGCAAATAACATACTCAAACAATATGGGAGATAGGTTATTAAGTCTTTCTAGGAAAATCTGCTTCTGATAGAATGGAACAAGGGAAAAAAAGCCAGGATTTAGGCTCCCGAGAGTGAGCTATAAATATGCTATAAAAAATGGGATATCTGTATGTGATTCTTTCTGTTCTTACTGGGCTGAATATGCGTTAAATGAAGAATTCCGTGGGTTTGTAACACATCAGGCTGAAAGCTTATTTCTGTATGCTGCAATAACTGGGTAAGAATGCAGTTCCACATATAAATACATGCTAATTGCTATCAGCAGTCGTGTTTTGTAGATCATGCATTTTTTTATGCATAGCAAGCTGCTAAAATATCCTTACTAGTTATTTCTGCATCATAGCAGCCTTACTGGAAAAGCACTAGCAAAAAGGTATTCCATTTTAGGATTTCCACCAAGACTTTGAAAGCTCCTGGTAAAGGTGCAAGAGGGATGTGACAGACATTGCATCGACATAAAGCTCAGAATACTTATTGCCTTCTTCTTCCCAGGGAAGCAGTCACTCAGGTTCCTGTAAAGGCAAAAAGCATAAAGAGACTGGGATCTGTTATCAGCCCTCTTGGGCAGAGCTGCAATACAGAGTGCTCTGCCTAATACTGCTTATCACTAAATTTGTGTGTGATAACTGAAGCATGAACAATATCCAAGTGAGAAGCAAACTAGATCTATAGCTGCATAGTCAAGCCTATCAAAATATATTGCTGAGCTCCTACAGCCAAACAGTTCTGCAGAATATCAGTTGAAACAGGATGTTCCAGCTCACTGGGCCTCCACTCACCATATGCTTGTGCAGCCTTACCTGTAATAGCAAATAGCTATGCTCAAGGGCATTAAAAATTAGGAAGGGATGTTGGACTGAACCTGCATGATATTGAAAACTGATGGGCTTTGTAACTTGCTATGACCTACTGATGATGATGAAGTCACAGAGTCTTGCTGAAATCACTCACATGAGTGAGGAGTGTATATTACTCTTAGAAATCTGTATTTACAAAGCTATGCTGTGGAGATTGCCCTGGAGAAAATTCACTCTTGTCTGTGTCTTCATTCTATGAGAGACATAAGAGAGAAAATGATGGTGTTGCTTGGTGGCTTATCTGTTTAAACAAGAAATCCTCTCTCTTCTAAGCTTATCCTGTACAGGAGGAATCATCTGTGTGTTTTGACCCATGTACAGGTAAACATTTTCTCTGAGAACATGGGATACAGGGTGGCATTTCCTGACAGTCCCTGCATCCTTCATGCACCTGTGTTAGCTGTGGGTGACAAACCTTACACTGGTGAAGAGAATGAACATGCTGTCTGGTTTTAAAGCAGACCCTAAGGATCATTGTGATTTTTTTTTCTGTTTCTAATGTGGGGAAACAATAAGCATAATGCCAAAAAGAAAATAGTAATATCTTGGTTTATAATAATGCGTCAAATACATGATTTTTTTTACATGGTCATATGTAACTACAAACTATTTTTCTGAGAATTACTGCACAAATGCTACAATTAGATTATTGAGAGGGAACACATGCAGTTTATATTTCCCTGTTCTTTTAGTAGCAAAACGTCTATGACTACTCTTAGAGGAAGTACTTGAAAAGTTAACTTGATGGAGTGTATATTAATGTAACATTTTTCCTATATATAATGCTAAAAAATATTCCAAAAGTTTCAAGGCCTGAGGAACAAACAGGCCCAGCAACATCTAACAGTTTCAAGTTCGTTTTTTTTCTTAGGAGAGGGAGGATGTTTAGTTTTAATTCCAGCAAAAAAGCTTAGAAGCAAAGAGGTATCACTGTGTGTTTACCTCACTTCCCTTTTAATTGGTCCTGCAATTACAATTTTATCTGAGTGGATGGGTCCCAGCACCTCCTGTAAACCTTGGTGGGTAGCTGGTGCTTCTTCAAGTAAGGTTTGAACTGAGCTACCACTGAAGTGTTAACAAGTGAAAGAATAAAATCTCAAGGCAAAGGGACCAGGGGTGTTGATGTCCCTTGGTGTCTGCTGCAGTCAGTGCACTGTAACACCACTGTGTCTTGCTGTGAGTTAAACATCATTTTGCCACTGGCAGATAATCTCCGCAAAGATTCTTGTCTGCTGGCCAGTGGCTTGGGAATCCAGATGGGGAATCCAGCTGGGGAGAGAGTCCAGGCAGGATTGTCATGAGCTCCCTGTGAAATCTGTTCAGTAAATGTGGTTCTACACCCAATGTCGATCTGGTTAAACAAGATCTCAGGCTGTAAAGATGAAGTGTTAGACAGCTCATTTTCCTAAAAACAGGTTTTTTGCTTTTTATTCTAAAAATCAATGTTTTTGTGATTAATCTTGATGCTAAGGACATTTTTTTTCCTCTTTAAATATGTGCTTCTTGTAATACTGAGGGCAATAACAAGCTGGTGCCAAGTGCAAGTCAAATAAATGGGCAACTGCTAAGGGAAAATACTAGCAACTGCTATAAAATAGCATGCCATTAACAGCATCTTATTTTGACCATAAATGGCAATAATTATTCTTTCATTAATATTTCAGAAGACCGGGACAGGTTATTGGGACAGGATGAGATAGGAAATTGTTCAATTTAACTGTACATTCTTCACATTAGAAATTCTGGCAATGCTATTTTTATTTTTGAAGCACAATTTGTCATTTCTGTAGAAATAATTAGTTTGAGCAACACGTGAATGCTCTTGTGATACCAGTTGCAACTTCATCTTTCTAATAAGTGTATGTATAAGCCAGCACACGTGCATGGAAATAAACTTGTTGAGTAACTGGTAGTGCAAAAAAGCAAAGTAAGTTTCCAACAGAGCTCTGTTTGCCGTGGCACGAATTTCATGCTTGGTGAAAATCCTATGTGTCTCAAAGCATTTTGATAACCAGAATAAAATGATGAATTTTGTTCACATTAATGAAGCATATTGCCTAAATATTGTGTTGGATTATGAATACTCTTATATCTTTGCTGTTTTTAATTTCTGTGATATGAAAAGGCTTACAGAGAAAGAGATGTGTTAAGGTGAAAGCATTAGAAAATACTTTGAAAATTGTAAAGAAAACATTCGATATAGTTCCTTTTTCCTAAGAGCAAAATTATAATGCATTTTAAGAGAAAGAGAAATGTCAGTCAAAATAACAAAAACAATATTAATAATGACCCCTTAAAGATTTGCAAGCAGGCAGGTTAATCTTTTTTCTTTCAATACACCTATCTGAACTCCAGCACAAAGTAATGAATTACAGGTTCTGGTACAGAAATGCCTCACATATCATCTCTGGAAGTCTGCCTTTCCGTAACATACTAATTAGTCCTTTTTACACTGTGACTTTGTTAAAACACGGGGGGTGGTAGAACAATGTTGACATTTGAAAGGGCTGGACTTACATTCCCTGATAATCCATTGGAGTCACACAAACTGCTTTTCTTAATTACCAGACAAAAGAAACACATTTTCCAAGCTGCCTTGCTCTAGAGATGTATTAATAAGCCTTAGCTTATTTAACTGGTGAGATTTCATCTCTGAGTAGTCTGGGGACGTTTATTTACCAGGAAAAGCTGCTACATCCCACTGCTGCTGCTGCCAGGCTGTGCTGACCCTACCTATTACAGAGGGGACTGCACAAATCTGCCCTGATTTCAACCTACCTTCTGATGTCCAGTTGCTCTCCTAGTCTGGGTAACTGAGTTTCTGTCCAGATCCTCCAGGATCAAGATCTTCCAGAATTAACAGATTTGGGAGACTTGGCCAACTCATTCCCCTACCTTCTCTGACTCCACCTGTGCATGTGAAGTTTTCCACTGACATTTTCACTGAAAAAAAAAAAAAAAATATAAAAAAAAAATTCAATTTAACATTTGAAGTAGAGAAGTTTCCATAAAAAAGGAGGAAAGAGAATATATAATTTTCAACTTTTGAGACCATCCACTCCTTAATGCTGAACAGTGTATGTTAACTGTGGAAACCTGATCTGAGATCACCTCAGTTCATTTTCCTATAGAGTTTCTACAGGTGGGGGTATAAAAATATACAGTATTTTTCATATTGTTTCGTGAAGGTACTAAGATTTGTGTTTCATAAGTTTGATGACTTCCTCTATACTCAGAGTAAGGGGTGTTTTCTAGAAAGGGTGGGACTTTGTAATCTGGTTGATTACATTTTATTCATGCAAGTTGTAAAAAATAAACCATGTTAGATCTGGTGTTGCAGCTAGGGCTACATACATTAGGCAAACACAAGACAAAGGCAAGCATGTTATGACTTCCAAAATAAAAACAGCTCAAAGAACAATCCATAAATTATATGAAATCTATCAAAACTTTATGTGTTTATATAATATTAGATTAATTGTTGAAGTATATATGTTGCTTTAATTTTTTATATTTCTTTAATTATATCTGTTAGATATGTAGACAACATTGAAAAATCCCTTATAAAATGGGTTTTGTTATAACCTGAAGATGCAGCTTATCACAGGTAAGTAGAATATTGCATTGATCTCTGCTGTAGATAAGGAGACTGCCAGGGAGCAGCTGCCTTGCCACATGAAAAAGTGCTGAGCACAATTCAAACGTACTGGGGAGTTTTATATTTGTTTTGAACTGAACTGTAATAAAGAGGGCAAACCCTGTGTTAGCAGGTACGTGGGCAAGAGGAGTCTGCTGGGGAACAGGGGAGAGTCTGGAAATAGTGCTCAGGGTCTGCATGGATCCCAGGATCAGGGTTTGAGTGAGGAGGGGAGGCACCTGCTGCAGAGACCACCTCCTAAAGCATGGACTCAGGCTCCTCTGACTCTTCAGTGTCTGCCAGGGGGCAGAGCAGCTTTGGTTGCTTCTGCCACCCATCCTGCCGTGGAGCTGGTGCAGTGAGTGGGACACCGTGCACAGCACCCTTGGGAGCCTGGCCTCTAACCAGGGAGGGTGAGCCCGGTGCTCCTGGCAATGATGCTCCTTGCTAAGAATGTTATTTAAAGAGTATCAAGGGACTGAGCGAGTACACTTGTCTTACTGTGTTAGATGAAGAGCTGTTACCAAAAATAAAGTCTGTTGGCACATTGTGAAATGGTAGCACTTAAAAGATGAGCAGGATTTGTGTTCCAGAGAGTCATCATCAGGTACAAGTGCATGCATGTGGTGTGCCCAAGTGGCTGCTTAGTCATTCAGGAGGAAAGTGGAGGAGATGGAGTTACCCTCTGTGAAGGAAGGCTGTGCCCGGCCCTTCTCCTTGCTGGGAGAGGCTGCAGTTCTTGATCCAGCCCCTGATCTTGCCTGACAGGATGTTTGGTACTGCACATCTCCAGCACGGATGGTGCTGTAAGGAAATGAGAATAAGATGTGGTGGTGACACTCAGCCTTTCCCCAGGAGCAGACACTGCTGGGGCAGACAGTGAGCCATACTAGAAATGAGTTGGGCATTCTAGGAATTCTTTTGTGTTCTGTCATTGCAGTCAATACAATATAATATAATATAATATAATATAATATAATATAATATAATGTAATGTAATGTAGTGTAATGTAATATAATATAATGTAATGTAGTGTAATGTAATGTAATATAATATAATATAATTAATATAATATAATATAAATCCCTGCTACTTGCTCCTTCTTCCTCTATTTATTTTCCCTCTCAGTAAGCTGTTCCTACTGTGGCATTCTGCTCCATGCAATTAAGGTATAAGGCTTATCCTGTGCATGCTTTGTGGCTGGCTACATGGTACACTTTCAGTAATCTTTTCTTTAAAATATATTAGTACAAGTAGAAAAATGATATCTGTAAGATCTTGGTCTACAACAAAAAGTAACATTTTTCCTTTAAAACTTCCAACTCCTCCACGTTCCCTGCCCGGCTGTTGTTGGTACTTTCATCACCCACCAAGTGTGAGCCAAAATACGGAGACTATTATGCAAATAGTTAAAGTGAATTGGATGGCTTGTTGTGCTTATTTATATAACCTGTAAATGCTGTCTGTGCACTGTAAGCTGCAGGGCAAACAGCCAGGCTCTGCTCCCACAGCGTCATAGGAGTTCATGTTTGCAATAGCAATGTATCCCAAATTACAGGTGTACTCTGAACCCAGGCTCTGCTGTAACAAAGGAACCTGGGATACTGCCTCTGGTAAGGAAACAATGCCTGGCAAGAGTGCACTAAAAAAAATAGCTTTGGTTCAACAAATCCCTGTGATTTTTTTCTGGGAATCTGGAGATGTTGGGCAAGACAGAATTTTATTCTGACCTAACCTGGTCAGTTTTGAATGATAGTGCAGCCTTAGGAATGTACAGTTTTACATTACAGATTTGTGCTTTGAAATTAAAACAAGATGTGTGGAAATACACATTGTCAACATGTCAGCCAAGCCGACACCTTAGAGCTGGCAATGAATACTGATTACCTTCTCCACAATTCTTCTATCTAATATAATTTCATTAAAACAAAGCTGAAATGGAATTCTGTTTGATTCAAATTTTAAAGGAATTTCTTGGATAAATCAGACCAGAAGCACATTTCATTAAAAAAAAAAATAGAAGAATATATTTCATTTGAACATCAATTCTTTCACCAACTGGAGTGAGTTTTGCAAAGGAATTATTTCCTGGCTGCTGACGGAACAGTAAAGCCAGCTTTTGGGGGGACCAGTCAACACCCATCCATTGTTACCTCTCTTACATGGGTTTTACATTTATGCTGTATTGCTCTAAATGTGGTATATTTGATGCCACAGGTATAAATA
This sequence comes from Cinclus cinclus, assembly GCF_963662255.1. Lineage (NCBI taxonomy): Eukaryota > Metazoa > Chordata > Aves > Passeriformes > Cinclidae > Cinclus > Cinclus cinclus. Next base: position 10,960,284 of record NC_085060.1, read on the forward strand.
TTAGTAATAAAGATTTTGTGATAATTTAAATGTTAGAGACCTGAATTATACCAGCAGGCTTCAAACAGATCTATTCAATTTTTCCATTTCACTGGAAGGCTGAGCATACTGAAATGTTTGAATTGGAAACGTAACTGTTATCCTGTTCATAATTGAAGCAGGGTACCCCATTGCCCTGACCCTGAGGGGTCTCCTACCTTGACCACTGGGCCTCCTTGCAGTACCCTCTGATCCTCATTGTGCCCACCCAAGGCATCTCTTGTCACTGAACTTGTGAAAAATTTTTCTTGTCTCCTTGAAATTTTCCACACTGTCTTCCTGAAGTTCTTTAGGTTTCTGGTACACAAGAAAGTCTGATTTTTGTGATATCTGTCTTTAAACAGTTACTTACAGCACCTCATGAATTAAGGCATTTTAAACCATGTTTCATCTTTGGAGAGGGGAGTCTTTTCCCCACTGTGTAAAACACATACTTTAAATTGTCCTTATCTCTGGGAACTTTGTCTAAGTGAAGAGTCAGAGCTTGAGACTTTGGTCCTTATTCTGGTTTAGTAAAACCCAGCCATTGTTTATTGGCTTCATTTGTCAGAGGAAGATGGAAGGGGCATGTCCCAGATTGCTCTCTCTAATCTGACACTTTGCATATTGTCCATTATCAGAACAAAATGGGAAAGAAAATCCTTTACAGATACCTCTTCAAGAGCTTCAGAAATAAGATTTCAACAGTGCTGAGATTTTTATGACAACATAATTAGAGCTTCCACCAGATTGTAAAAACTCAATTTGTTGAAAATTGTGTAAGCTGATTTAGGGTCAAATCCCAAGACTTCCTATTCAGGCTTTTCTCTGAAGTTCCATTGATCTCAATGACATAACTCAAGTTCTCTATTTCTAACAAAGTATCTCCGTGCTTCTTTCCTTGCTGTTCCAATGAGCAGTCTTCCTTCTTACAAAGTTTATTTCAGAGACATATATTGAAAAGATGTTACTGATGCAGTTAACAGAGCAAATAGGATCTGCTGTGCTTGTGATGATGACTTTGACATTCACTTGATGCTACAAAGATATGAAGGTTAGCTCCCACTTCAATAATCTCTTGAAATGTAGCCTTGTGTCAACAAAGCCACAGGTGAGGACATAGAGATAACATGATAATTTTAAGTCTATTTTTTGTTCTCTCTTATTTTTCTCACAGTTATGTTTAAAAGTTCAAACCTCTAGTAAATAGGATAGTGAATCTGTGTTTTCTATTTCTTTTCCTTTCTAAAATGGTGTCATGGGGTTGTTTCTCAGCAAGTCCTGATCAAATCGGCTGAAATTACAAATACAAAGATGTGTTTTTCTACCTGCCAGCTTCATCTAACCTCCCACTTGCATCTGAAAGCCAGGATGCATTTGATGTGATCTAGAGGACCACCTATAGAGGCCCACCATGACAATATGGGTTCAGTTCAGTTAACTGAATTACTCTTGTGGGGAGGGTTATTAGTGTATATACCAGATGGAAGAGCAGGATCTTATTCTGCAGTCTTGTTTCTAGGTCAAAAACCATAGGTAGACCCCAGCAATGATTCCTCAATTATGTTCCCTCTAAAATCCTCTAAAGAGGAAGTAGCATGAAAAGTTGCTTTTCAAACATCAGATGTTGGATTCCAAACTTATGCAAGTAATGTATAATTGAATAAGAATTTTCTGGGATTTCTTAGAATAATTTTTTTAAGTCTCAGTAGTGTGTGGGGAGACACAGTTCACATGATTATTACTATGTTATAATAATCCTATGAAGACTCCACCTGCCCCCAAGTCCTTGTGGGCTGCTGCAAACATGAGTGAAGCAGTATTTCCACATAGTGCAGTTTATATTCTTCATAGCATAAAGTAAAGTAATCAGTGGGTAGAAGAAAGTGAATACATCCGTTTTTACTCAGGAAGAGAATTGGAGGACAAAATCAAAACTGGGTTAAGATCATATTGTTGGACAGAAGAAGATTAAGAAATGACCTTTGATTTTCTTTGCTGTTGTACAGAGTTCATGCTGCCCAGCAGGTTTCCTGCTAAAACCTACTAGAGGATTCTTAGCAGTGCCAGAGTGAATGCAGTGTTACTCCAGACCTTCGGTGAGGGTATCACCCAGGAAGCTTTCCAGACTGAGAGGTCTAGAATCAGCCAGGCCTGACATACAGGCAGCTTGGATGCAAATTCTCTTTGGTGAACATCTAGGGAGTTTTTCCAAGCTCATTCTGTCTTTTTTCAGGGTGGGCAGCAATCATAATGCGCTTCACTGGCAGTTGACTTCACTGAAAAGGGAAAGGTGACTCACAGGAGTCTCAATATCCCATTTTATTCATATCTCACATAACAGAGAACTCACAGACATATTTTTGAAAGAGACAGGGAGACCATCATTGCCACCTTCTAGAATCAGATTCAGAATCATAATTCTGCATACAAGATACTTTTCTTAGCACACAGAGTTGTTTCATTACCTAGGAGTTCACAGCTTTCCAGAACCTGACATTGCAGGGAACAGAGATGATAAATAGCTTGTAAGCTTTTAACAAGACAAGTAATCTTTTATACCAGAATTGCTGTAGTATCTTCTTAGAATGGACTTTTCCAGTAAATTGCTCTTACCACCCAGTTTTACACAGCTGAATTCAGCCCTCCTTCTCTAGAAGACTTTAGATCTAAATTCTGCTGCTTATTTAAAGCATTGAGACTTGGCCCTGTAAGATGCTGGACCACTTCAATCTGTGTAAAGTCATTGCCTACAGGCAGAGCTCAGTGTCCCACTCCTTTGCTCTTGTCTCACTGCAGGAGTCTCAGACTCTCTGTGCTTCTCCATGTTTCTTTTTAACAAAATCCCACAGGAAAGGGTGTAACACTGTAGGACTAGCACAAGGCCTGCAGGCTAAAACCTGCTTTACTCTAGTTGTGCTCTCCAAGGGGCAGATAGCATCTCCTCATCCACGCTCGGTGTTTCCCACTCCTTCTGGGAGCCACTACCATTAATCCCTGTAACACCAAATTACCAGGGCATGCCCTTCTAGAGGTCAGCTCTAGGCAAGACGAACTTTTGGCTGCCAAGAGCTCTGTTTGCAGAAGGCAGGCTAGGGGCATATTTATTTAATCTTGATGAACCATCCTGTTTGAGAGCTGTCAAGAAAAATTTCAAATTCAAGTTTTCTAATTCACCAGTTATTAATTTTTTTTCTTCTTCGTTTTGTTTTTTTTTGTTTGTTTTTTTTTTTCTTCAGCAAACAGCACTGTCAAGGAGGAAAGAAAGCCTGTTTGAGACATTTCCTAAGATTTTTGCTGGGGTTTTTCTAGAGGTGGGGGGTGCAGGGAGAAATTCTCCAGTTCCATCTCAGTGATACAAGGTCACTTAGATTGGCATAAATATACATTCTCTCTTGCTGCTGTGGGAGATATAATCTATTCATTTTAATGGCCAGTGAGCAAGGGCCACCAGTGCCACCTCAGTGTTTCTGTCACTGCTGTTCTGTTCCAGTGCCTGCCCTGGGGCACACATGAATCACACTTCCAGGCAATGACAAAAATTTTAACATTTTAGGTAAGCGATGAAAGCTTTAATAACTGTAAACCTCTGTAAATGTTTGAAGGAACATAGTCACCAATTTCTCTCTTTGTGTGAACAGATGAGAATGACATTGTAAACTGCATAGCCAGGCTGCAGCAATCTTGATGTAATTCCCAACACGGTTGGGAGCTTTTCATCTGATTTTTGGGCCTCTGGCTTCACATGCCCTGTGCCTCTGCTCCTGCTTTGAAATGGGATAATGATATTCCCTTTTTCTACCTTTTGACCACTGCAATTACAGGGTTGGATGCCAGTGGCACATTAAGTGTTTCTACAGTACTTAATAGATCTTTGGTGTTGCATAAAAAATCAAGCTGCTTTAAATCGCAGCTTACATAGAAAATGAGTGAGTAAACCATCATATGTTTTCTGAATGGCTGGTAGAAAATAAATGAAAATATTTTGAATATTTTTTTAAGTCTAGTTTGTAAACTTCATTTGTAATGATAAATGGGTTTTTATGCAGCACCATTTCTGTGAAGTGAGCATTTGCTCTGTATGGGATTTTTTTTTAAAAAAACTCTTCACAGTAATAGGTGGCGTGTTGTAATCCATGTCACAACCTCATAAAAACATCTGAATTTGCTTGATATAGTGAGTTTTTATTTTTCATTTACATTGCAATCTTTCTCTTTAAGAAAATACTTTACATTATGTTGTCATGACAACAGAATATGGTATAAGGTTGAAATGCTGACATTTTTTCCAGTGTTCATAATGCACCCTCTTCTAATTCATCCCTTCTTGGCCCGTTCTGAAGGTCTCTACAAATAAATGTAAATGTGCAACAGAGAATGGATTTGGGGGCTAGAAAAAGCTGACTGCTGCATTTTTCTTTTTCTGTGTTTGTGACTCTGTGTGAATGGGCAGTCATTTTAAAGCTTGGGGATATTATTGTACCAACATCTGTATTATAATTCAAAGACACAAATACAAGGGCATTTTCTATATCATCAAAACACATCTAAATTGTCTCAGACCAAAAGTGTCTGTACCAAAATTCATGTTCAAGCAGTCTTGGGTCTGTTCCAAATAATGTTAGGGAAAAAAAGGTAGCCTGTGATGAACTTGAAAACACAGAAGACCTAAAACAGGCTATAAATAATAAGTAAATTCTGTTTTGTCTTATCCTCTGGAGATGTTCATAAAATTGAATATATGAATATGTAAGTCCTGCAGTTGTCAGAGTATTCAGATGCCATCAAGGTATTTCCTCCCTTACGAAAGACAATAGACAATGATTATTCCAACTGTACCAATTCCTAGAGAATCATATCCGCAGTAAGTGGAGGCCATCGAAGGGGTAACATGGAATCACTGTAAACAGTAACATTTATGAAAATGTTTAATTCATGCACCTTCCCTGATTCAGTCAGAAGACTAAGACCTAAAGAGGACCCATTGGTTCAAGTTTACAGACATTTTTCCTTATAATAGTGAAAACAATTATACCAATTTGCCTGTCCTTTGCTTTTCCAAATAACATATTAATTTTCGCTTGGGGAAATCTCTTATCTTTGAGAAAAGTTAAAAATAAAGATTTAAAGCTTCTTAAACCTTTTTCAAGACTTGCATATCTTCTGAATATCTGAAAAGAGGTTTGCTGGTAAAGTGAGTTCCTGGAATGGACATTGGAAACAGCTGGGAGAAAAGGTGAAAAAGAAAAAGGAAAAAGAAAAAGGAAAAAGAAAAAGGAAAAAGAAAAAGAAAAAGAAAAAGAAAAAGAAAAAGAAAAAGAAAAAGAAAAAGAAAAAGAAAAAGAAAAAGAAAAAGAAAAAGAAAAAGAAAAAGAAAAAGACTCACAGGATATGACTGGTGAGCCTTCATGTGAATAAATGCTGACACTGGAAACATGCCTTTTTTTTCAAGCTCTAAAAATATAGATGAACTTATGGATACAGTTCTGCATATGAGTTAGGCAGAGCAGATTGTTTCACGTGCTTCCTGTAGGGTCTTTTATCATCTCTGAAACATCTGGTACAAGGAACTGTTAGGATATTGCATGATAGCATACTATGAATCTGGTCCACTTTGGCCATACCTTGCTTCTTGACTCAATATTCTAAATAGGAAAGTCTAACGGGGACTGCACAAGTATAAAAGCATTGTTGTGGCTTGGGGGAGAAGCTGAAGTAGCAAAGTAGAAGAGTAAACAATGAACTGATGCAATCCATGGACAATATTACCTGATTCAGCAGCTTGTGAAGTGGTTAATTGGCATTGATCTCATTGTTAGTTAAACAAGAATTTTTTTTTATATGCAGGATGCAGACAAGGTTAGAACTTTCTTGCTCAACTTTATGGCCTATTCAGACATTGAAGCACCACTCGAAATCTTTGAGCAAGAGATCTCAGAAAATAAAAATAGTCATAATAATGTATTTTATCTACTTGTTTAGTCCATAAAAGTATAACTGTAGAAGAAAATTGATGGATAACTCAGAACAAGACTTTCAGCTACAAGAAAAAATTCATAGATTTGAAGGTTTTTGCCCCTAGTCCTGAATGAAATCCAGAACACGTAATGAAAATGAGATCACTCGAGGAGCTTCACTGTGAGGGAATTGTGAGGCAGGCATTTGTAGACTCAGGGCTGTTCTTATAATCAAATGCAGCATGCTCAGTACCTCCTCTGTTGTAGATGAAATTTGACCTCCAGGTTTGATTTGTATTAGCTAGTGACTATTCTCTACTTTTCACCCGAGAAAACTTCAGATTAAAATTTTATTAAACAGGATGTAGGTCTCTGAAAACTTTCAATCCCAACTAATTGGCTTTTTTGGATAGGAAAAACTTAATTAAAAAATCCCCAACCAGCTACAGTTATAAGCCCTCATTTCATAACCTATGTGGGTCTTTCTTCCTCTCAGCATACAACTTTCCAATCCAGTGCTACATCAACAGGAAGACTGGTGTCTATGTGTGTGTGTGAGTTTAGCAGTGAAGATAGATTACCTCAACTAATGGGTGTATCTGAGCTTATTTAAGATTAATAGTGAATTTAAAAATGAGAAAATAATTACAGCACCGAGTAAAACAGCAAGATGAAGAAAGCAACTGTAAAAGATTACAAAAGTGCAGTAGGAAGCTGCCAGAAGACCTGCCTTTGGCTTCCTAAATGGAATAGTGGATTGCAGAATCATTTAGGTCCAAAAATACCTCTAATATCTTAGAATAAACAAAGCAGTCATTTAACCCATCTCTGATGTCCAGCATAAAAGAATTTGTCCACTTAGGAACTGATGCAAGTGCCAGGAAATGAACTCCTGGTGTATTACCGTTTTCCCTGCTGTGGTCAGAGGACAAGGCAATAGAAACAAAGGGGTTCCTGCATTGCAGTGACTTCCCTTGACATTTCTGTGTAAGGTCTGAACGTAATCCAGAGGTCCAGTCATAGGAATCCACCTACAAAGTGTAGAACAGTAACTTTTCTCCTTGAAATGCTTTCCAAAATAGAACTAACAGAACCCACAGGAGGACAGCTTGGTAAATATCCCCAGAATGTTGCACCCTGATGGAACCCTGCTATAGATTATGGATTACTGCTTTGGTGTCTCAGGTTTCTACTTCAGCTAAGACAGCATTCAGACCTCCCACATATTTCCAGTTTTAGCTGATAATATATCAACAGGATGACAATGAAGAGCACTTCTCTAAGAGTAAGTTTTATCTTTCTTTCTCTCCTATTCGGAGCATTAGTTTGCTTGTGACAGGTCATTCCTTTGAGGAATCATGAGTGACAAGCATTTAGCTGAGGTGCTCATATCAAGATTCAAGCTGTTAAATGTCTGTCAATCACCAAAAGTGAGTCTTTCTCCTTCTGCTTATCTCTCTTTACAATTTCCTCCGGATCGTAATTCTGTCCCAGTAGTTCATTCTACCACATTTTCCTAGATATGGACATTTGTGCAGATGACTGTGTGAAGCATTTTAAAAGCTTTAACTAAGGCACTTTAAGAGAACAGAGCTATTTCACATTCTCTCTGTTCTGGTTTTTGGCACAGAGAATTCTCCTTGTTAGTTTGTAAACTAAATCAAAATTATTCAGAAACTTGTGGCATGCCAGGCTAAGTGGGCTGTGAGGAGCCCTCTTGTCCTGAATCTTGTGCACAGCCAGATCCCAGGGAATCTGGGAATACACTGAAAACTTTTAATATTATCTTCCTTCTCTAAACTTGAAGAAGGCTGGGATGTTTCCTGTCCATTGAAGTTCTTTAACAACAGGATAGTAGCACATTTTTCTATGTGTTCTGCAGGGGCTGGATGTTAGTGAGGCTGGCTGGGCTTTTGGAATTCAGCAGGGAAACACCTGTGGCTTCTGCAGCCCTTCTGCAGATGGGTGCACAAGGGCAGGGTCACCGTCATATCTCTGATGTTTCTGCAGTTATCAGTCTCAGAAAAACATTGTTCTGATGCCATGGAGAATGTTACTTCTGAAGCAGTGTCTAACAGCAGAGGAATCAACAGCCAAGCCAAACTCAAAGCCTTTGAAGTTTGCCCATCATAATTTTTAGCTGACTTCCTCACTATTGTGAAATAAAAAAATAATACTGACTAACACAAAATTGCTGAAATTTAAATTGCTTGTACACCCACAGAAATGCAGTGAGTTTGGAGTTTGATGCACAGAAAGAAGGAATTCTTTCACCTTTTCATAAACATTTTAAATGCCTAAGTTAACACAGTTTGTGATAAGAAATTAATTTAATACTTTGTAAAACGGGCAGGACATAATAGGAAATTTTGCTTTTTGCTAAGAGGCACACATATCTAAGAGAGTATAAATAAGAACCTGGAGAGCAGAATAAAAGAACCTCAAGAAAGAAACTCAGCATCTGAATCATGTCAGAGTTTTACAAAAATAATTATACATTTTCTGGATCACAACACATTTGTAAAACTTGCTCTGAGTCTAAAAGAAAATGGAAGCCAGTGCAGAAAGCACAAAAATATTTGTTACTGTTCTGGCCTAAAGAACAGTTTGAAGATGCTAAATTTCTGCTCCATTTGCTTTGCTACTGAATCATCTTTTTCTTTTTTTTTTTTTTTTATTGCAAGCAATATTTTAAAATACCAGAATTGTTCTGATTTCAGTTCACTGCATGCATTTTTAAAAACTGAATTACAGTTGGGGTTTCATATTTTTGCACATTTTTTAACAAAAATTTATTTAACTTAAAAGGGAATTTTGTCTTTCCAGTTAAAAGGTAATGAGATTGGAAATCTTGCACCCATACCCCCATTCTCCTTCAAGTCCTATTTGAGGTTTTGTGTAGACTAAATTCTCTTTGAAATAACAGATATGTATGATACATAGTGAGCAAACCAGTAAAATAACATGATTGCTATGTAATCCAAGCCTAAGGGTGTGAAGCTGCCTTCTCATTGTTTGCAAGTACTACTGTGTGTCTTGGAGAATTAGGAACAGTTGCAACTATGGGTAGAGCTTTTGTGTACCAGATCCAGCACTATCATTACACACAATGTGACTCTATATTCCATCTATTGAAATATTTATTTATTCAGAGAAGAACACAAATTATTTGTAAGAAATTGTAATCATAAGTGAATTTGGTGCTGGAACTCTCTTTTGCCTTTGAATCTAATGCAGACTGATGGTTAATGGGCTTCTCCCTGTGGTTCACTAGTTCCAACAACTAGTGTGGGTTTTCTGCCACCTTTTGTCTTTTAAACGAATTATTGACTTCTGCTAATGCAATATCTTTGACAGGTCCATAAGTGAGCGAAAATGTAGTAATTTTTTCCTAATGCTGTGTTTTTCTAGTTTTGAAGGGCCTGAGAGGCTCAGCCCATTTTATGGATCTTGCTTTGGTAGCCTTTATAGAATTCAGATATATGGGCTGTCCTGCAATCACAGTTTCTGCCTCAGTGCAGTTTGCTCTCCCTGTGAAGCTTCTGTGTGCAATACAGTTGTCAGGAAGTTATTGATCAGGTTGGAGTAATCACACTGTTCCATACAGACTCTTCTTTCTGACTTTTTGTCATTTTGTTTGAATTGGTTTCAGTCTTTATAATAGTACTTTATGAGTATAGGTATAGAAATTAGTGGTCTTTCCACTGAAAATATTCACATCATTAAGAACACCTAAGTTAGATGGGGAGGATGGTGAGTTTACCTGCTTATTTTCAGCAGGGACTTTTTTTAAGAGCGCATGGGGTCCCCTTCTGTGACTATCACTTGTGCAACAGTGCTATCACTTATCACAAGAGCAATCTGGTGAGGTTACCTCTGATTTTCTCACCTCCACCATTATGTACTCAGTCAAATAATGCATTTTAATGCTGTTCTGTGCATCTTTTCCCTAAAAATCCTGGCTATGTCATGGATGTTTTCAGCTGATTGACTAGCTGGCAAAACATGTTGTTGGTAGTGTGCTCCATCTGCTTTATGTTCTCCAGGATCTGGTAGCAGTTGGTAGCAAGACTACCAAGGCAGCAGTCCAGACTTGCACTGTGTCTAGTGGGTTGGATTGAAGGAAAGAAATGGAGGGAGTGTTACATTTCCTTTCAGTCTCTGTACAAACAAGTAGGACACCTTAAATACCTTTAGAAAGATTTTCGCTTGTGTGAAATTCACTTGTCACTGAAAATATATTAGAGAGACATGTTTCTAGATAATTGTTCAAGTAGTCCTTTACTGTATGTCACCAGTCTGAAAAACTAAATAAATCTCATGCAGTTTAGCTCTTTAACAAAATTATCTGAACAATGAATAAAAATGCATTTCCATCACTCCTCCCACAATGTCTCTGCCTTTTATGAACACTCTGATGCATTTGTTACCCTGACTATGCTGGATGTGAGCCAGGACAGAAGAGGTGGGAACTGTAACTTGAACAAGATAATCTAGATAAATTCCCAAGTTTAGGAATATATTATTTTTTGTTTCAGATCTTCTTTCTCTTCTGCAGTTTATTAGCTTCATCCCCTTTCCATTTTGCTAACACAGTATAGGCTTTTCTTTCATTTTTGGTTTGCTGGTCACGGTGCATAAATGTGAGGCCCAGAGATTGAAATCTGGGTGTCTTAGGCATCATCTTAGCAGCAAAACCAACCTCAAGTCCCGGACTTGAAGTTGGAAAACAGTGAGAAAATGCTGCCTTTCCAAGTAAGTTTTTAGTCCTTCTGCTGGGTCTTCTAACAAGAGTAGTTGCATGGTGGAGATATTTCTTAAGCAGATACCAACTCTTGAAAATGAACTTAAGCTGTGAAGTCTCATTTCACATAAACAATTATTGAGATGATCTTTCAATTGCCCCCAGCTTGGGCAGAACTTGAACTGATACCTCCTCCTAAGGCAGAAGGCGCCATGTCTTATCACCACTCCTCTGAATCATGCAGGTATTAAAATAGTGAAATCCAACAGTTTCCATAGTGACCATTCTTATTTAATAATTTACTTCTCCTGTCCTCTGTCTGCCTTTAGTGTTGCTATTGCTATACCGTTTATTTTCTTCCACCAGTTACACTACGTGACTGATGGTTAAAATACCAAACTCCAGAGACCTATTTTTCCCTCTGTATATGCCCATGGTTGCTTTAATGTTAATAGAAATCACATTTGTGGAGAAGTTTCATCAGTTTGTAATTTATCCCCTTCACACTAGAAATGAGAATCTAGTTTAATAGCATTATAAACTACCTTGGCCCTGTCCAGTCCTTGCTTGCCTCAAAGCCCCACACTTTTCCTGGAGTTTGACCTCATTAGTACAAAACCAGATCCTAAGACAACATAAAATTAAACCCATCCTTTCTGTGGCTGTTTGTACAGTTGCTGCCCTGAGAGTGCTCAGCTTGTGCACTGTCAACTTTGCTGACCTGGCATCTGGGGAGAAGCTCCTGGTTTAGAAAATCCTAAGAACATTTTGCAGCAGATTTACCCCTGCTTGGGAGAGTGCATTCAGGAAAGTGCCATCCATTTGATATAACTGTGCAACTAATTTCCAAGGCCTATCTTTGATAATGGGTTCAGTATACAATTCAAAGTACTTCCATTAGGATAGAGAAAAATCCTGACACTGCACTGCTTCAGATTGTTGAAAAGGTCAGTAACCTTTGTTTGTCTCTCTTAAAAGGAGATTTAGAACAAGACCCTGGGAAAGAGGTTTAGGAGAATGTTTGGGGACACGTTTTCCTGACTGTCTGATACTATCTGAGTCTGAACCACCGACTCTTGAGAAGTAGCACATTTCAGACTGGAGATGAATGCATACTCAGAACTGCTTGCTACCAGAAAGAACTGATTTGCTCAAATTAGGGAATCTGGAGCAGAAGTTAATCATCAAACTGAAACCAAAGAAATAAGAAAATCTCAAACACTCTAAAATTAAGGCACAGTCCTTGGGGTATCAGTAAAAATAATTTTCTAATTTTAGGCTGTTGAGGACTTGAATCCAGCTTGAATTCTGCAAGAGGAATGTACCACCTTTGAGGTACAGCTCAGTCACAGTGAAAGAAGAGTCAAAAATGCACTCATTTAGGCCCAGCAAAGATACAGGTGATCACAGAAAACAAGTCCTTTTGATCCTTTTGTTAAGAAGATCAGGTGAAGCAAGATATCCCTACCAGCATTGTTTATGTGATACACTTAGTACTGTGCCCCTACTGTTCCTTGGCAGTTTTCTGTGACCTTAATATAAAGAAAGAAGGATGGATAAGATTCCCAGTCCAGGTACAAATTTCTAAGCATAATTAACCCCAGAAAATAAAGAGTTTGACTAAGGCATCCTACCCACAGCACAGAAATACCAGAAGCTGCCGTTCTTTCCTCATGGCCTTTTGCTTGACAAATACATGTGTACTGCCCTTTGTGAATAGACACTTCTCCCTCTCAATCTGTTCCCTCAGCCCTCTCTATCCTGTGCACCCACTTGTATGAGGCAGGAATTGATATATTTTTAACTTTGCATCTGTGTGGGTGCATGTGACTGGCAGGCTGCCAGCGTCTGCTGTTTCTGAACTCTTGTCTTCAATCATTTTGGAAGTAAGCCTTGCAGGGAGACACTAAGCAGGGATGAGAAAGGATTCCAGCCTACCTGCTATGCATAGCAGTAACTAATCACTTAAAAGGAAAACACAGAGATAAAGTTCAGTGCAGAATGGAATACAGGAGAAAAATTCAATTTGTTCTTTTAAATCTCAGTTGTGAAACACTTCAAATAGGCGATTATGTATTCAAAAGCTAAAAACTACAGCAAGATTTTCTATGGGGCTAGATAATATTCTGGCACCCTTCTGCTTTGGCTCCATTTCTGTCACCTAGAAAGATTGTGGAAACAGAGCAGCCAACCTGTCCATGTGAAATCAAATCATACTTTCCAGGTGTAATTATTTAGCCCAGGCAGGACAAATTATTACTTTATCTCCTAACCTCGCCTCCAAACTAATAAGGTGCCCGTTTGTGAAGCAGCATTCTGGTATCCGGCGTGGGCATTAATGTTATTTACAGAATATAGTGTGAAAACTGTCAATTCACAAGTCACTGAAAGATGTATCTTCTTTCAAGGCAAGTTTGTTATCTAATGGAGATGTGATATGAACCAAACAGAAAATCCAGTGACAGGCATTATGGTATGATATTTACCACGTAGGTAGAAAGGAAAGTGTTCTGCTGTGATAAAAGGGATAAATACATAGAAACATACTCTAACATAAAGATGATACTCAACATGAATCATAGAATTATTTAGATTGGAAAATACCTTTAAGATTATCAAGTTCAGCAGTTAACCCAGCTCTGACAAACCCACCACTGAACCATGTCCCTAAGCACCACACCTCCACATCTTTTAAATCCCTGCAGAAATGATGAGTCCACCACTTCACTGGGCAGCCTTTTGCAATGCTTGATCAACCTTTCAGTGAAGGAATCTTTCCTTAACGTGCAATCTAAACCTCCCTTGGCACAGCTTGAGGACATTTCCTCTTGTTCACCCCTTTCTTGGGAGAAGGGACCGCCCGCCTCACTGCCACCTTCTTTCAGTGACTTGTGGAGAACAATAACATCCCTTCCCCTTCTCTTCCAGCTTAGGGGGGCTAAAATCTCTACTCAGAAAACCTGTCTTTCTACACAAACACTTTTTCACAGCAGTTGAAAACTCCCCCTTTCAGCAGACATGCTGTAGGATCAGTGGCCCACCTTAGGGAATACTGAAGTTCCCTCTGTTTATGCATGCTTAATGAGCTTTAAATGGTCACTGTTGCCTCAGAGCATGATGAACATGAATGGTGGAAGATACCTCAGTCCTTACTGTGGCTGTAACTCAGGTTCCCTTGGTTATCTTCAGTAACACCTCTGTCCCTGTTCTTGGATCTGGAATAATAGGAATATATTGCTGTTTCATAAAACACCAATATAAAAGCACTTGAGAAACAATAATTAAGTATTTCAACTGTTCAACGATGCAGGAAGTCCAGTAGACACAGTATGGTCACTTTTGTTTTAGTTGAATAACAGCACAAAAGTTTAAAGGTGGCTGTTTATTAAACAAAAGTTTAATAGTGGCTGTGCAACATTCTGGAGCTGTAATATGCTAATTTTTCATACCTGTGTATAATTTCTTTGTATTCTTTCACTTCACATTCTTAATTGTGACCTATTTTTGTCTCAAACCTGTTTTGGAATATTCAATATGGAGTGAAATTTTACAGCTCTTTTGTCTTCTTTTCTGTGCTAAGCCTTCTAGGCTGAGCATATTTCTCTGCTGTTCTGTAATGCTCTCCTTTATCTTCAAGGTATTAGTTTTGTTTGTCATAAAATTGAAGAGCATCTGATAGAGGTAAAGTTTCTCTTCCTTTTAAACCATGGGAAAATGTATTGAATGTAATATATGGTTTTATAAGTCTTGTATCTCTCCAGTGTTGCCTTCTGCCATCAGGTCTCAGTGTTGTGCTGTACTTAAAAAACAAGGCCTCTGTAACTTTGGTTACTTTTAATATTGGAGACATCTTGTTTTATATTACTTAATCACATGTTTTCACCTTTCAACTCAGTTCACCTCTCTGTGTGATAAAAGTAACAGATCTAGGTAGTTGTCTAAAATAGTAAACACAATCTTTAATTACTCATCTTAGTAATTAAAGTGGGGAAAATACTTAATTTTGCTAGTTTACTGTAATAGACTGCCAATACAGAAGCCAAAAGCTAATCCTTCTGCTAAACAGTGTGTGTGGCCAGTAGACTGGCCAGTAACTCAGGTGAAATAATTTCGTTGACTTTAGATTAGGCTCAATGTTATTTGTCTGTCATGAGACTGCAAGATTTAGTGTAATAGCGGGTTTTGTGCTGAATCATCAGTAGGCAGTGTCTAATTTATTACACTGGGAATGTGAAGCTTTTGAGCACAGAGTATTTGTCCTCTCCCATCTCTGTCTGTCTTAGAATTGGCAAAGAGTCAAGCCTTGTCACAGTTCTTCTAAATATGCTCCAGAGATGGGAAAGCTTCAGGAAGTTGGCATGGTCACTAAGGCAGGTAAGGAGGTAGCCTTTTAATAACCTGCTGGAACTGAGGCAAGATGAATGCAGAATTTCACACTCTGTATTGTATATCTGAGTATATTATTTCATGTATCCAGCTCTTTAATTTAGGTATGTTGAAGTATTCTGCAACAGATAAAATTGTCTTTGGGAACTCTGAGATGAGGGCATTGACTTGTGCACTCCCCACATTCCCTCTTATTGAGAACAGCCCTTGTACATCACTGGCCACCATGCTACCATAGAGCCTTTTCCCCACTACATCCTACATGTCCTGTATTTTGGTGTACTCACACAAAACATTATTTGCTGTGAGGTCTTCTGGCTATGAAAACTGTAATGTAGCACAGCTGATTTTAGGGGGAAAAATATAAAAAGACCAGTGACCATTAAACTCATGGACCTTGAAAGACAAATAAAATAGATTCATATAGTACAAAACATGACAAAACTTGGACATTGTTTCAGTTCATTGGGGGGTTATGCATTACTTGATGAGCTGGTTACTGTGGTGACAGAAGGTAGATTGAAAAATATAGAGAGAATAAAGGGTGAATGGGAAAGGGACTCATCTTTATCCTTGTAAGCCAGTAAGCTGCTAGTCCTAGCCCATCTGTCACTTTGCTTCAGAAGCCCATGCCAGTATAAGTGTATGAGGCACTTTTTTCTTACCTTTGAAGAAATGCATTTCCTCTTAAAAGGATGCTAAACTCCTTCTGGAAACACAGATAGAAAAAGGTCATGTTAAATTTATCAGTGAGTAGTTTTCTTCATTGACAGAGTCTAGTTTCAGGAAGTAGTTAACAAAGAACAGATAAATTTAAGATAGATCATAAAATGTAATTCCCTATTTTTTTTCTGTTTAGCCTAATTTAGACTAGCTCAGAAGACCTTCTTTAATCATTTGATATCATAACACAGAAATGTGTTTAGTGTTACAAAAAAAAAATCTCAGAGATGAATCACTGAAATAATTGATTTATTTAAGTTCTGCTTCAGACACATTTCAAGGGCATAAGTTATTTCTACATGTCATTAAAAAAGACTTGGTGCATTGCTACAATTAATTATTTGATTGATATTAAAGTGGAATGAGATTTTTGGCCTCTCAAATCAATTGTGTGTGGGTTTTTTTAATGTGGTGTTTAATTCTGTTAGGAACTTTGTAGTTATATCTGTTAGCTCATCGTTTGAAACTGAATCCTGAACCCCTGACTAGTATTGTACTTGAATTTGGAGGCATTACATGAAAACCAGTTTTTGGAGGTTTGGATGGATAAAAAGGAAATTGAAAAAACACACAAAATGACTTACAAAAGTTATGGCTTGCAAGTTAAAATGCTTGTTTTTCAGAGGTCTGTAGAGATTTCCATATTCAGGGAGATGAGCAGTTTTCACCATATATCATTTCTGAAAATATCAGCACCATGTCCTGTCTTGGGAGACACAGCAACAGAACCCATCACATGAATGTCACCTCTACTTAGAGCTGGGAAAAACAGAGGATGGGGAGCTGAAGTGGCATTTAGGACATCACCCAGCAGCCAAGACAGAGAATCCAGATCTCTGGAATATTTCAGTGGTGGAAGGACACTTCACAAAGCCTTCTTCCAGAATTCACTGAAATGTTTGCTGTAGAAGTTTCTTCCTGGCCTGAAGCAGTTTGTGGCAGCAATCAGAGACAGTACACTACTGATTTAACTTACCCCTGTTCAGGCATATTTCTTACTTGCTTTGGAGCCTGACGTCTCTAAATCAGGGAGCTGCACAATGTCACCCTCAGTGTTTAAATTCACCTTAGATGGAGAAAAGAACTGGGCCACATTTGTCTAATCTTTTTGTGAATACTAAGTGCTTGGTCTCTGTGACCTATTGCAGTTATGACTTGACAGGTTAATTATAAGTTATGTGGGAAAAAAGCATTTATTAACTTTAAACTTTATTGCACTTCAACTTCACTTGCTTGTTCCTTTATTCTTGTTTTAGTAGAAGGTAGATAGGAGCCCCACATTTATCTTACTATTTCTTCTGTCATGTCTGCTATCCCTGAATTAAATACTGCACATTTTCTATATTTCTACTCTCTTACACAACAAAATATATTGAATTCTTGTGAGGGGAAGAAAAGACCTTGGTCTCATTAGACAGATGTCATTTGACAGGGCCAAGACTATGTTTCAACATTGTCAATCTGCAGCTGTAGAGAGGCTCAAGTCCTCTGTATTTTCATGATTATACCTCTGAGGCAAAGGCTGAGTAGGAAGCAGTTATGTCTGTAGAGAAAACAAATGACACTTTGTCCTCTCATTCACAGGCTGTGAAATCTCTTTAGTCCAAACTGAGAACAGAATGCTGTCTTGAGAGCAAGGAACCCATTCAGACAACCATTTGAAAATGCTTCTAAACCAGCCACATCTACCCTCTCTCAGTTACACGTTATGTTTGTGTTTCCCCTAGCAGGAGCAATGGAGTTGCCATTCCTTCAGATTTCTTCACCACAAAGTTTGCCAAGCTGGAGCTGTGCAGAGCAGCAGCTGGGGACCAGGACCAGGACCATACAAGGGGAACAAATCCCACCCAGGATGCATGGGGAAGCAGGGGAAGGAGGTGCCCTTGTGTCCCCAGCTGGAGAGCTGGCACAAAGTTCTCTTGTGCCCGGGAAGGAGAGGTGTCGACTGCAGGGTTACTGCTCTAAACTGGATATCAGAGAGGCCCAACCTGTTCTTTCTCAGGGAATTAATGGTCTTCATCTCCTTTGTCACTGGTATTTCTGGTATTTTCTTCAGGGAGGAGCCCTGCAGGAGAAGGCCTACACTACAACTCTCCATGTCCTAACTTGCTCTCACTACTGCAGACCAGATTTCTGCCTCTTTTTTTCTACTGTCAGTATCTGAGTGGCATTTCTTCCACCATCAATGATGCCTCTAGCTTTGTTGGTCCAGGCCTTAGTTCCTCTCAGGAATGGTTAGTACTTATGTTCTCAATTGCATTCTGAATTTGGCTTGCAGTGAGCATTTAAGCTTATGGTATATGGCATCCTTTATTCCCCTTTTCAGCAAGGAGCACTAAGCCTCTGAAAGGCAATGCGGCATGTTCCATGCTGCTGTGGGAGAAGCAGTATTCACAGTACCAAAATTCATTGCAGTACCAAAGAACTGTCTTGGGTTCTCCCAAGGTGAATAACCTGCTAGAGAATCAGCTGTAGCACTCACAGTTGCAGCAGATGCATTATTGCAATTAACAGTGTCACCTTAAAAAGTAATGTCTTGTCAATATTAAGAAAATTCATCCAGTGCTATATGATATTTTCTGTGCCATCCTCTGTGAAATACTTAGGCTTAATGAAATTGTATCCTCTGGCATTAATGAACAAATGCCCTATGTTACATTGGAGATCAATGGGGTTTTTTGCCACAGAATTTCATAAACCCAGCAGGCACACATGTAGATGCATTTGAATATCCTAGCTGTAGTTGTTCTATTTCACAGGTTGGCTTTGCTGATCTTTAACCTCTGCTGTAAGGCCAAACCTATGAGAAATGTTGTGAGGAGGTGAAAGAGAGAGAAGAAGTTGGAAGGGGGAATTATTCAGAATGCAGGGGAAAAGTGGGACAGGCACATGGCAGCTGAGTCTGCCGAGTTCTAGAGTTCATGGGATTGCTGTTAGCTGGAATGTAGGATTGCACAATGCTTCATCTTTCTGCGTACCACAGTGAATAGCAGATAATTCTTCCAGAACTTGCTGGTTTTCTTTCATTTGAAATGACCCTTAATCAGGTACTATGAGCTTCTGAAGAATAGTCTAGAAACTCTATCTTCCATTTACTCTTTACTCTCTTACTCAGTTCTTTCCCAATCTTTTGTAATTGTCTTTGTAGCAGAAAATGCTGGTTCTTCCTTCTAAAAAAATATCATTTTTGACTATACCATTGTGATTTGTAAAAATGTAATTATTTGTTTTTTGTGAGGTATTTAGAAATCTTGGCAAGGCAGGAAACTATAAAAAATAAAAGGAGTGCTGTTTCTGGGCCATGATGGTTTTGCCTCTCTCTACTCTTGTTCAATAGATAACTATTCTCAATGTCTTAATGCACAATCATTTGCATTTCATCAAATAGAAAATCCCTGAATCTTGTGCTTGTACAAGCAAATACCTGTACTTCCTACATTCCTCTAATTTCTCTAGGTATCTTTGCAGACTCCTGTTCTGCTGCAGGTAGAGAAAGCCTTCCTTCTCAGCCTGCAAACAAACTGACAGCAACAGATACAGTGCAGATCCCACATGTTCTTTTCAGTTAGGATGAACAGGAAAATATGGGCACAAAGCCATTTTTTGTTTTTACTTGCAGGTCACCTTTGGGGGTAAAAAAAAGTCCATCTTGGCTGTGTGAAATGACAGGCTTGTCCAACATAAGCCTGAGCAGCTGTAAAGATCAGCCTGAAGGCCTGGAGGAGATGGCCTGCCATATGGGATTCCCAAAGCTTTTCCTGTTCCTATTCACTGCAGCAGCAACAGTGCACAAAATACTGATGGGAAGAGGATGCATTCTGAACCCCACTGGTTTATGGCCAAAAGTTTACTTTCCATGCCCAGTAAGGTCATCATTCAGTGAACCTTCATAATGCTTTTGAGCTAAAACCAGCCTTTATTTTGTTTAAATGTAATGTGGGGAAAAATCTAGAACATAAGGGGTCCCTTCCATGCATGTGTGATGAGATGTCTCAGCAAGGAGACTGGTGACACTTTAAGGGCAGCATTAATTGCAGTCAGTATCATGGAGCTTGAGTCCAGCACACGCAGGGAGTGTCCCCATCCCAGGTATTGAGGGTCCACAGGGGTCTCTCCTTGCCCCTGTGGAACAAGTGGAGTTCCAAGGTTAAAATCCTGACTCTTCCTCCAAGCTGGAGAGAAAACAAAGTTGTCTGTTTCATTCAAATGTCTCATTAATTCAGTTGATTTTAGGTGAGGATGTGGAAAGTGCCTGTCTGGTGTTTGTGGCAGAGGCCATGTCTTTGGCCAAGAGCACACCCTGGTAACTCACAGGTGGCATCCAAGCACAACAGGAGGGGAGATGTTCAGCCATCATCCCTTACTGGCTCAATGGTACCAAGAGAATCCCTTACTGGCTCAATGGTACCAAGAGAATAGAGTGTGGAGGAGGGCCAGGAAAAACATCTCTGGAATCGTTTTTTGAGAGGCCCAGCATGAACTTGTTGCACAGGAAAGGGAATATTACATTTACTGAAAGAAAAATGCCGCTCCCTCCTTCCCTTCTTTCAGTTTCTCCGAGTGGTTTGAGAGGCTGGACATTTATTTTTTTTATCTTTAGAGAAGTAATAAGCACTGTGGAAGAGCCATGAAAAACAGAAGCAAAGGTATGCACTTCATTTTGCATTGAATAAAACAGGTCTGTTTTTGAAGAAAAAATCCCCTGCCTTTTTCTTTTCCTAAGGAAAAAAACCACTAAGTTTTGCATATTCCAATTATTCTGAAGCCCTTTCTTTAATAGGAGGCAAAGATGAAACGCCACTGAGCTGATCATGGTTTCTCAAAAGTTCAGTTTAGTTCCTATTATCCTGGTTTTTTCTCTTCTCTTCTCTTCTCTTCTCTTCTCTTCTCTTCTCTTCTCTTCTCTTCTCTTCTCTTCTCTTCTCTTCTCTTCTCTTCTCTTCTCTTCTCTTCTCTTCTCTTCTCTTCTCTTCTCTTCTCTTCTCTTCTCTTCTCTTCTCTTCTCTTCTCTTCTCTTCTCTTCTCTTCTCTTCTCTTCTCTTCTCTTCTCTTCTCTTCTCTTCTCTTCTCTTCTCTTCTCTTCTCTTCTCTTCTCTTCTCTTCTCTTCTCTTCTCTTCTCTCTCTTCTCTCCCTCTCCTCTTCTCTTCTCTTCTCTTCTCTTCTCTTCTCTTCTCTTCTCATTTCCCCCAGGTCTGCTCCTGTGTTACTCTCATGCTGCCTCCTTCCCAATTCTCTTTTGAAGTAAATTTAGTGGGATAGTGAAGACATCACTAAGGACAAATGCAGAGTGAGGACACTGACTTACTTTAACACACAGGCTCAGATCTCCATCATATTGAGTGATTTCTGAAGAACTGCAGAATGTGACACTGCATGTGCACAGATAGCTCAATTTTAATGTGATATAAAAGAAAAATCTTCTTAGTGTTCAAGTAGAAATTTGGACTTGGCTTGCAAAAAAAGAAAAAATAATCCTAGTGAGAAATCTTATCTTGATAGCTCCATATTCTTTCTTCCAGCTCAAGGGAAGTAATTGTGTGCTTCCCTTGTTTACAATGCAGTGGAAGGAAACTAGTCACCCTCAGTGATGTGAGCTGCAATTAACAGATCAATGGCCACTTCCCCTTAATAAAAGCCACTGTTCTGTGCTGGGCTGATATTTTATTCCTGTATTGCAATCAGCACAGTGGGTCGTTCTTTAGTCACTGCAGGTGTGTCCTGCCAGGTACGAAGTGGTGTGGCAGAAATAGGTGTGAGCAAAGGGCCTGAGCTGAGCTCCCTGCACTGCCCCAGCCCTCACAGCTGCCAGGTCCTTCTGCTCCACCGTGCAATTCCTCACCTTGTTCTGCTTCAGTGGCCTGTGCACATTCCTAATGATTCACCATATGACTAAGTGGAACAAATCTCCCATGGCATAAAATGCAAAAAGTACATTTTAATCGGTACCATATTTAGATATCTGCCGAGTGCATGTTTATGAGAAAGCTCTAATCACTGAGAGGTGCTCTAGTGGAACTAATTATGATAGATTATTTTCTTGGCTCTAAGGATTTATCTGGCGAACTTAGGCTACATGTTTTCTTTGTCAATGGAGTTTGTCTGGACTTCTCTAAATATATGTATTATTTGTAACTGTTTGCCAAATTGCTTTTCCAATGATTTTTGGTTTTCAGATAATTTGTAAACTGTTTGCAGCCTAGTAGCTGCCTATTAATAGGAGAGCTATGTAACTTTGTTTGGATTAGTTCACCTGGTCTTTACGTGGGTGAGCAGGACTTCTGATGTGATCTTCAACCACAATGAATTCAATTTTGCTTCTTATGGCTACTTATTGATTCAGTCTTGTTTCATGGCTGTTTCCTTTTTGTGCCAATATAATAACTAATAAATTTATTCAAGGAAAACAAGCATAAACTGGACATGAATATACAAAGCTTATTCTGATCTTGGGAACTTTCTAGGGGGAAAAAAGATCAGGGGAATTAAAAATAAATGATAGGCAAATATTTATGCTTCAAGAATCCTTCACTCCCACTGAAACAGACACAACATAGATATAGGTATCTCTTTAAATAAGTGGGCAATGTCCCTGGTAGTTTTACACTCAGAATTCTTGTTGGCTTCTACTATCTGAAAATTGGCTAAAGGTTAAGTGTAAAAATAAAAGGTCACCTGTAGCCACAAAATAAGTTATAACTATTACAATTTGTCATTTAACAACTTGAGAAACATTAATGAATTCTCAATTATCCTTTCCTAGTAAATGCATTCTTGGCATGATAAGAGCATCATGTAAGAGTCAAATGTATGAATATAACCCTGATAAGAAAAATAACTGACACCTGGGCACTGGAAAATTAAAAGCTAACTTTTCCTGTAATGTAATTAACTCTTGAAACAGTTAAGGTTTATTTGAATGGGGAAGCATCACAAGATAACTTTATTCTTGTCATTGGGTCATTTTTACCTCTGTTTGA
This sequence comes from Cinclus cinclus, assembly GCF_963662255.1. Lineage (NCBI taxonomy): Eukaryota > Metazoa > Chordata > Aves > Passeriformes > Cinclidae > Cinclus > Cinclus cinclus. The sequence continues at coordinate 10,983,090 of NC_085060.1, forward strand.
AAGGTGTCATGCTTGATAGAAACCAATTAGAACTGAATTTGATTTTATTAATTTATTCATTTAATTAAAATTAATAATAAATTATTAATTTAATCTTTAGTTCTCATTTATGAGTCTAGAAAATATGTTAATTGGAATACATAGTGAACATGAATTAAGTGATGTATACCATAGGAATGTTTGAAATTTGTTTAATAATTTTACATATTTCAGCCATCAGGAAGTATCTTCAAAGACATTGACAGCTGTCATTATTTGCTATTTGCCATTTTAAAATCTTGTTTATTCCAAAACTGAGGTCTTTGTGCTGTTTTTCAGACCTGTATTTCACTCTCCTTGCTTTTATAGACCATGTTAATGGTGGTGTGGCCATGATGGTATGAGATGTATGAGAAGTAATTATAAAAGTATAGTTGGATGTCAGTGGATACCTAATAGGAGTTTAAAATATTGTCAAGGCACAGTGATGTACTGTTGCATGATACTTATGCAACAACATCAAAGTTAACTTTAGCAGGAGTTTGGGACTGTGTTTTCAAATGTCAATGATCTCTCGAGTCTAGGCAAATACTCTTCAAAGGGGACCAGCAGTGCTGCCCAGCTCTTAGATGTACCCTTGCATTGGTTCAAAAGATTCAGCACAGAGGAAGAAACAAATAGACAACTATCCAAAACCAGTAACAGACCTGTTACAAAATTAGTGAACTTCCTCCATCTTTTGTAGTGTTTTTCCTCTTTGTAGGTTCTGTATTTATCATTGTTTGCCTCTGAAAGTATATAAAGATTCAGTCCTCCTGTGCTAAAGGTCAAAAGCACATGAACACTGTCTTCTCTTAAGCATACACTGGACTCAAAACCCAACAGAATTGCATGAATGGTGGATTGAGGAAATCTCAGAATTGCATGGATGAAGGGGTGATTTTCAGATCTTCTAAGAGCATACAAAAATTCAGATGAGCTGGAGACATCTCTCCCAGAACAGTGTTAGAGCTGCCCTGATCTGAGAAACAGGGTCTGAGAAGGCAATTCCAGGCTTTCAGCCAGCTTGTGCCTTCCTGAACCCATGCCATCTTTTGAAACCTCTGCTTTGTATGAATAGGACACAGCCCTGCTGGAGTGATGAGTGCCCTGGGTGCATGAGTGCCCTGGGTCCTGCATGCACTGACAAGGACACCCAGTCTGGGAAGCAAAAGACTTGTATGAGGCCATGATGGGCAGCCTGTTTTCTAGGACCAAATTCCAGACTGGTAATGGCTAAAGAACCTGCCCTTGCCAGAAAATGTTATGCCTCCGCCTAACATTTGAGAATCCAGGGAATTTCTTCTTTCCTAGCAGTTACCTGGATGACAGAGTCAAAATTAGGTGTGAATGCTCAGGAAGACTCAGATGAGATATACCTGGATCCAGCTCCCTCTGCTCTTTGTTCTGCAAGATCCATCCAGTTTTGTCAGTGAGGGACTCAAGCCCTTCTCCCTGCCTTTTCAAAGGTTACTAAAAACTGTGCTGTCTTCCCAGTTGCTCCTCTCTAGTTCAGGGCTGTGTTTACATTCCCCACAGTGGACAAGTAAGGCTGAAGCCAACCCAGACAGGCAGGATTTTAATGGTCCATAGACTCCAGGCACAACATATTCCTTCTGATTTTCCTGTTGCATGGTGTCACAGGTTGATATATTGCAGTCAGTTTTCTTCTTAGTCATCACTGGAGTTCTCCAGTCTGGTACTGCCATCGCTGAACAGGAGCTGAGCTTCCATATCACTAGGGCATTCTGTCCTGCATCACATGGCAGGTAAGTACAAAACTGGTGTATGCATTTATGATGCTGTGGTTTTCCACTCAGGAATACCCTTCAAGAATACTTTGCTATTTCTAGGAAGCCCCAGCCAGTGTTATATTGTAGCTCTATTATATGGCAATGGCACCAGGTGGTTGCTGGAAGCAGAGCTGATGCACTTCTTAATGAATCAGGGCACCATCAATATAGTACCAGAGTTGGGGGGTAATATATCATATCAATAACCAAACTTCCCTTTGAACCAAGCAACAATCAGACCTAAAGGCTTGGTTGATATTTTTTATGTCTGGTTGGGTACTCCTTTTAAAGCACATAGAACAGCTTTGCATTCTGAATAGCTGTGTCGGTCAGACCACAGCCCAAGTCCTTCAGCCTCTTCAAATTTTGAAATTAAACATATGCTGCATTTTATTAAACAGGTATTTATTTCTCATAGTGCTTTCTTGAATTTTGTTTTTGTATCCTGGAATATCAGTATGCATTTTCTAGTAGCTCAGATGTTTTCTGTAATACAAATCATGAAGTCACATCAACAAAGAAAATTCATCTTTCCTCTTATTTGTATTCAGCTCATGAATGGTAAAAATAGGTTTGAGAGATTCACATATAATGTTCATCCAATCTTAATGAATGTGTGAAGTGATTCCATCACAAATGTGTACTTATAAGTTCTGCACAAGGTCAGACTTTGTCAGTATTGATTGGGAACAGAATTAAAATGCCAGAAGTTGTCCAGTTTATCATCAAGCTGCTGAAACCATCTCCTCTCTGATATTTCAACAAAGGAGCCTCAGGCAATCACAGTAATTATTCAGAAAAGCAAATCTCAACTACTTTTAAATGCAAAATTCTCTGTCCTAGCCAAATGATTGTTAGCAAGGGATTGCAGCTTTATAAAACATACTTTGCCCTTCCTTATGCATGAATCAATCTTGTTTATATCTGACCAAAAGATAAAAACAAAGAAAAAAAACAGTCAAAAAATTCTAGAGATCAGATTTCAATGCGCAGCAGATGATATCAATAAATACAAAATAATTCAAGAGTGTTCAATAATACCTAGTTTTGAGCTGGAGCTTCTTGTGAGATAAATCAATGCACTCCAATAAGACCAAAGTTTGTTCTATAACCTTCAAGTTATTTCAGTTAAAATAAAAAAGTATTCCCTCACCTGAAATAATCTTAAACCCAGTAAGAGAATTTTTTCTTTCTAACTCAGAGGCATAGGTTTGAAAGCACATGAGCAAAGGAGAGCGCTGAATGTGGGACTCTCCCTTCTTTCACAGAAACAAGTCTTCTTACATGCTATCAGAGTAGCTGAGATGAAAAAAGAAATAGAATGTCAGGGCAAGGAAAATACTTGTGAGCCATAGCCTGCTCCTGCTATAAAACAAGGCAGAGAGGAACAAACTAGAGCAGAGTAGACCTGGAGGCCCAGGTTCCATGGCAAGCAGCAGTTAGCACCTCCGAATGCTGCTGCTTTTTAAAGGAGGTCTTACCTGTCTGTCTTCAAGGAAGGGCTTAGAGCAGGGATCTGACTGGAACTGAAATGCTAAAACTGAGGAACAGGCTATGTGGATTTAAGATATATGGCTTGACCTCAGCTGAGGCTGAATTCTCTGTTTACATTAAGTGACTCTTGCAGGCTCTTGTAGATCATGTTCTGCCTAAAACAAGGCCTGGGCTCTCTTTGGCCATGGTGCAGTGCAATATCCAAGTCCTCTGTGCCAAGGACAGTCTGCTATGGAGTATTCACCTTCTAATGAGGCCAGATCTTCTACCTGATAGCATTCTACATCACTCAGCTGACTAGTTCATTTAGGTTTAAATGGCCCTTCTGCCTGAAGAGAAGTGTTGGCTGCTGTCTTCATCTGTCGTGGCCATCTGCTCTACTCTTTTTTTCTTCTCAGCATGACTAAAGTAACTTACATATGAGAACAGATTGTGGGACACACATTAACCTCTTTAGAGACCATAAATGATGCCCCAGGAGTAGAGAGTTTACCATTTAACTCTGATTCCCCTTCTCTTGCAAGTACACATGCTATCTTATGCCACTGTTCCCACATCTGAGTGTTTCAGGCTTCTCAAAATCACTGTCTATGTAATTTTCTCTTTGGGACACATTTTGCTTTCAGTTTTTACAGACTTCCACTGACGTCAGTGAAAGCTGTGTGCACATATTAAGGGCATCATATGTCCCAGACTTGATGCTTTCTTTTTTCTCATATCTTTTCTACTGCTATTGAAGAATATCATCTTAAATCAAATGCGTGTCATTAAAACGTAATAACATGCTATGACTTTTTGAGCTGTCATTGCATTCACTGAATGAACTTAGACATACACAAGATAATTGTCTTAAATACCTACCAACACACACCCTTCCCATAAACATAAGGTAGCTGGGGGTTAGCTGGATAAGATTTTAATCTTACTATCATTGGTGCCTAAAAGCAGGTTTTATACAGAAAGACATAAGTGGAAATGTTTCTCTGTTTAGTGGTATTTTTAAAAAATAATATATAATTCCATATTGATTTACTTCATGTGTCTAGATTGTAAGACAGTTGCTACATCAGAATGTAGCAGATTCTTGGAAAGTCCTCTCTTTGATTAGTTTATGATACTGGTAACAGGTTTGAAATGTTTCAGTTATTAGATGAACCTACAGGTTAACAGCCACACATTTCAATTGTTAGAACCTTTCTATACCTTGTCTTTCTGTAACACATTGCAAAAATTTGATCATTTGACTGTTTTGATTTTGAACAGAACTTATGGGACTTTTGAATTTGGGGATATATTTCTGTAATCAAGCAACACTCAGAATCACACAAAGGTTACTGTGCTGATCATAAGAAGGTGGTACTTCACTAGAATTCAGTTCATCAGTGTCACCTCATTTCCTATTAAGACCTAAAATCTTCTCCCAGATTTTCTGACCATGCTGAAGTATACCCAACTCTGCAATTCCTTAGAGAAAGGTGGTGCCTTTTTGTTTATTCACATTAATTTGCTAAACAGTACAACACACTGTAAAGTGCAATAATTTAGTCAGAACTGAATCAAGCTGCAATATCAACAGAGATACATTCTGAAGGGAAAGAAAAAAATATATAAAACAACATGAGAGATAATAGGGTGATTCCTTTGAAACTTGCCCAGAGGGCCCCACACACCTATAAAGACTTCCTTCACTGTATCTTCTTCAATGTTGTATTGCACTAAGTAGTTTGTTTTGTTTACAGGGTTTGGGGTTATTATATTGCAGTGAATAGTTTGTTCTTAGTTTGTGGTGTTGGTTGAGTCCTCCCCTCGTCCCTCCCCTTCGGATGTACCCCATTGTTGTGGTTCTATTCCCCTCCTCCCCTTCCCCTGGGTATAAAATTCCCCTCCATCCTTTGTTCTCACTCTCTTTTCCCCCAGAGTTGTTCAGCAAATAAAGCAGGACTGTGGTCCTGGGAAAAGGAGCTTCCTTATCTTATACCTTTGTCCTTGTGGGTTTATTCCTCTTCCCGAGGTCCGGAACCAAGCGGACCCCAGGGCAGATGGTAAATTCCACACTTCAACTTTCCTTAGGGAAAAAAACCAAAACCAAACCAAACAAACAAAATCCCAAAAGGAGGAAATGTGGTTTATATTTGAACTGGGAGATGGAGCTGCAAGAGACAATATGGTTAGAATATACTCTTTCCTAATCTGGTTACTCACTGAGCATTTAAGTAAACTGAGACACCAACTGTTTTCTGTCCTGCTTTATGGTCTGACTCACAACCCTCTCTCCCATCAACCAGTGCTTACTTACTGAATGAATAAAACCATTGAGTCCTGAATGGTCCACCCCAGTGAATCTCCCTGTGCCGCCCAGGATAGGTGGAGAGTGCTGAATAGGATTCTGTTTGCATTTTAGCATTGTTTTCACTTTACTATCCAAAGTCCTACTTTTATATCACAGGGGAAGCCTAATATTCTTCTTAATGGGACAAGTATTTTGTCAGCTGCCCATCAATCAGCACCATACAGAAACAACCAGGGCCTTGTATGTCTGCCTGTGCAGAAGATTCCAAGTTTAGTGCAGGCTAATAGCCCGATTCCAAGCTGAGAAGTTGTATCTATGTGTATCTATTTTAATCGAGGATTTATAGGTTCTTCTTGTTCAGGAGTTTAATGTCTCTGCCATTGATAAAACTTAGAAATAATATTTTTTCCTTGAAAATTTGTTGGTAAGAAAGTAATAAGATAGGAATGACAGAGGTGAATGACAGAAAGAAGCTAAAATGGCTTGGGCAGCAGATATTTCTGTTTGCAGAATCAAGACGACCATGAATTGTCCCTGCCTGACAGCGATGGTTAATTTTGGTTGAAGATGTCAATGTCTTTCTGTTGTGACATCCCCAGTTGCATAAGGAGGATCACAGTTCTCCCTCTCACAGTGACTCAGTGTAACCTTTGCTGATCTACCCAACCCTCAGCTATTAAAGAACCACAGCCCTGGAGAGCAGGAGCACAAGTCCCCAAGCTGCTTTGGTGAGTTTTCAGGGTTTGTTTTGGACAGCTGGTGTTAAGCATGGTTTGTAAAGAGCTGAGAACCCTTGTGATGAAACAGCTGACTGCTTCCCTTCTCCCAAGGGCTCAGAAGCTCTGCAGCCAATACAGGCAACACCAATACCTGCAGGTCCACTGATTAAGCTTTTACCCGGAGAGATTTGTCTTCTGTTCTTGCTCTTCCATGTGAGATTCCCCTTCAGCCTATGTGACTTCTGGGTGCTGTTTCGCTTACTCCACCAGTGGCTGTACAGTTAATTTTTTTCCTGGCTGGTATACCTTAAATATTGCTTAAATATTAACAGAAAATTAAATATTCCACATTATTAGTTGAAAAAGCACAGGGGAGAAAAATGATAGATCAATAAAAAGGTCAGACCCTACCTGTCTCTCTCCAAGAACAAGGGTTCTGCCTCCTGGTAGCCACAAGGAAGAAAGAAATTATCAGAGATCTCAGGTAATAAAAGCTTTTTTTTAATAAGTGATTCAACAAGAGCAGTAAGGGGCAGTCTGGCCTTTGGCCAAGCTAGCCCAGCAGCTCATGCAGTGCTGAATTTGGAATCTTCTCCAAGAGTATGAGAGCAAATTCTCTGCCTCCCAGACAGTCTCATCTTCTGTCATCTTCTACTGTCATCTTCTATTGCACAGCAAACAGGAGTAACTGGGATTTTTTGTATGGCCCACGCATCAGAGAAAGGAGGAAATATAAATGTCCGAGGTTCAGGTGAAGACACCACCCAGGTTGGGAGCCTGGCATCAAAGTAAAAAGAGCTTCAGTCAGAAATATGTTAAAACTTTCATTGTAGTCACAGTATAATGCATCCCTGTGAAGATCTCATCTTGGTCTCTACTAATTGCACCTCAGTTTAATCTTTAAAGCATGAGATTTTTATATTCCTTACAAGGTTCACTTATATTAATTAACTATTCCAATGCCAGATATTCTTGGCATCCTGTATGCTGTGGATTCAGCCCTGGATTTTGGTAAATTTCTGAAAATAAATTCACCTTCATCCCTATTCCACTTTCTCTTCTCTTGGCAGTGTCCAAGACTGTAGAGTTTGTGCTGAAAGCTGTGCTGACCTATTGGCATCTCTAGCAGAAAGGATTCTGCCTTTAAATGCAGTTTGTTCATGGTTATACAGCCTTCACAGAATTAGAGAGTCAAAGGACGTGCTGAGTTGGAAGAGACCCACCAGGATCATGGAGTCCAACCCCTAGCCTGCAATTAACATGTTTTAGATGAAAATACTTTTTCTATCTGCTCTACCTGATTAACACATTTATTTATATATTTTAAGTACTTTTTCTATAACAGTAATTTCCGAATCAATACTTTTGGCATGCAATTTTCTTTAATAACATAGGCCAACACTTAATTAGTGCCTCATAATCATGTCAAAGTCCTGCTAACACAGTAATAAAGTATGTGCTGAATGTTTTGTTGTTCTTATCCTGGCCTGCTGGAAAAGAAGCCATAATAAACATATTTTATAATTAATATACGACTGTAAGGAAATTGAACTTGGACCCTGTCATCTGGATACAGCTTTTGTGGAAACAGTAAGTGATGGTTATGTAAGTTTTCTAGGCCATCCAAATACAGGCATCCCTAAGGATGCACTAGAGTATGTGTGTACAAGGTCAGGATTAAAATGTCCTTACTGAGCCTCTCTTTAGCTCTATCACGTGCAGCTGTGTCTTGAAAATACTTTGGGCCAGAGACTGTATTTTTCCATTTGCTTTTGGAGAATCTGTAGGAGCACTGCAAGCAAATGATAACAACTCCCAGTGAATCTCCTGCTTTTAGAGTAGCCTCATGGGATTTTCCTACCGTCTTATGACAATGATGTTGCCCTATTTATTGACTGATTGGGGGTATGTGCCTTTTGGAAAAGGCTGAAAGACCACCCCAGCTGAACTCTAAACAGCTACTGTATATAAACTGAGTTATAGGAACTCCTAAAACTAGCATGTTCTCCCTACACAAATAGTGCAGCAGAGCTGACAGAAACCAGCCCAGGATGGGTCGCTTTCAGTGTGTGCAACTTAGAGAGTATGTCATGTACAGGCACAAAGTTATTTTTTGTGCAGAATCATCCATTTTTTTATGGTAGTTACTGAAGAAATTCTGGAAATAAGCAGAACAAGTCTAAAAATAGATGTATATTGCCTTTCTCTTTTCATTTTTGTATTGAATTTCATTGCCACAGATGATAAAACACCATCAAATTAATGGTCTTAATAGTGTAGCACATACCTCTGTTTCTGGAGCCTCATTCCCGTTCATAGCATGAAAAAAGTACTTTGTAGGTACAGAAGGCACATGTCCTATGGCTGCATGGTGCACGCCTGGGTTTGGCTGCAGTGAGTATCCACACATTGGATGGAGATGCCCAGGATCCCTGTGGATTGCCCACATCCTTTGAGTCTTCTTTTAACTTCATTGTCAGGGCTTTGATGGTTCCTGATGCTGCTCTGACAGACCCCACACAGTCACTCTTCCCATAGGCATCTCTTAGAAAACTGCTTAAGTAATTGAGCATTGACTACCAAACATCTCAAGACTTGCAAAACAAGTTATAAATCTGCTGATTTAGGTGAAATCACAGCCTACTGAGAGCCACCTGTAAGCCTCCTTTGTTTATAAATTTGGGGAAAAGACTAAGTAGTGGCTCCATTGAGCCTTATGCATATTCATGCAAGATTTGTTATTCGTATACTCATTATTTTTTCTGTCATAAGCATTTAAAAATCAACACCTTTTGTATGCAAATTTTCCTTAATAATACTTGCCAGCCTTCAAATTAATGAATTGCAAGCATAATTTTGCGCATGACTTTGAATCACAGAACAAATTAAGATTCAGTCACAAAGATGCCATTTATCTTCAGTTTTGCAGTAGATGGTTCTCAGTGCCCTGTGCGTCAGCATGTAAATATTCTGGCTGGAGATACAGGGGCTTGTACAAACAAATTAGTGAAAACTTCATCTACTGATAGTGCTTATTTTCTTATGTTCTTACATCTTTTCAGTAACTTGCAAGTACCCTGAGCATTTTCACTGGTTGTGTGTGTATTTATATGTACACCACATTGACAGAATATCAGCTTAAAACTATGAACAATATATAAAAGGCCTCCTTCTCAGAGATCCATAAGGTTTATAATAAAGATTTGTGTGACTTAGGTGTGCTTACAAATGTTGTCCAAACCATAGAAAAATCTAAACCTTACACTTTCTAATATATTAAGTAAAATGTGAAATTTCATTGCAAAATTCTCTAACTGCTCTTTCTGAAACATTGCTTTCTTCAGAGTCCCCAGTAGCAGAACTGGCTGGGGATTTCCACAGCATTCTGTAGAAGCTGTTCCTTATTGTCTAATTGCCAGTTAATGCATCCATCACACAACCCTGGGGCTACATGTTAATATAGCTTGAGTCAGAGGAGTAAGGGAGACTGGGTATGGAATTCTTGATGCTGTAAGAGCAAGGCATATGTGCATAGCAACCAGGTGTGGCAACACAATGTTTTAGTTGAATGAGTGATTTGTCAACCAGGAGAAATTATGTTTAAAAAATGCAATGAAGTAGATGCATTTTACTGAAAGTTTCTCCTAAATGAAACAATGCTGGTATCAAGGGCAGTTCATTTCACACTTGAGGACAGGTTTGAGGCAGGTTGTTATTTTGGTTTCATCAGCTTTAGTTACTGCTTGGTTGGTAAAGAGGAAAAAAAATTAATCAACTGCAGTACAATTAATCTGTGATATGATACAGCATGAGCAGTTATTACTCATAAGGAAAAGCAATTTACCAATTCATCCAAAAATAGCATAGGAAAAATCTTATCTGTAAAAATTATCATCTTATGCATTATTTCCATTTACGCATTCTCTCACTATAGCTATTTCTTATTAAATTTGGAAACTGTCAAGCATTTCCCTAAGTGTGTATCTTAGTAGGATTTTCCACTGTTTGTGTTTCCAGTTGGTATAATGAAATTTCTGAAGAAAGGGCTCTTACTTGTATCCCATTGCTTTTTCTTGGTTTTCCAGTTTTTAACATCTGCTTCAAAATGCTTTTTGATATAATTCAGATCTTCTTTTTTTTGGGGGGGGTGAGGTGGTACTTTTTCCCAATGTTTGTTTTTCCAGGAAAGGTGCTCAAATCAGAAATGAAGAGACAAAGACTTCAGAATGTTTTTCACTTAATCTGCTGGAGATTTAAGATTTTGGCCGAATCCTCATTTCTCAGAGCTGGTTGTGAGGTGTAGGCAATACCTTGGGATATTTTACTATAAACAAGTACTTCTATTGCACCTCTGTGGTGGTCTTGTCTTCCTGCCACAGCAATAAACTCCATTATTTTTTTCACTCCATTGCTATTTAAATAGTCAATAGCAGCACCACTGAGTGTTCCCAATAACAGACCAGTGCCAGCTGTCTGAGCTGCCATCAAACCTGTGAGCAACTTTTTTTTTATTATAGCTGTGTGTCTCATGCAACATTGTGGTAGACAGTTAATCAGGAGAACAATCTGCTTTTGTCTATTTGCTGTTTGCTTGGCACACAACTGCCATGGGCATGGGCTGGTTCTCATCCAGTTAGACTCAATTTGGTGTCAGCTGAATTGTTTTGCTGTTGAGTCTTGCTCAGAACAGTCTGTAGAGCACATGAGTTACTGCAAGGTGTTGTTTGAGCCCTCTGTGTTTCCTGGCACAGGCAGGATCTACACCTACCTTGTCACTCTAGTTGTTTTGCCTTTTTTTAATTCACACTTAGGTCAGAAAGATCTACATAAGGTTAATGAGCCAATTGTTGTAAAAAAAAGCCAGTCACAATGACTGTTTTCCTGCTTCTTATTATGTACATAAATTGGTCCTGGAGATGGAGAAGTATTGTAGCGTTCAGTATTGTTCTGTATACAAGCAGACAAAAATTGCTTGCTGGAGATAATTACCCACTCATGTACAATTCAGAAGAACAAATGGCTCTTTCATTAAATTCTTGTTTCAGTACACATATTTTCTTGCACTTTGTTCTTAAATGTAGCACATCAAATATGTATTTTTAAATTTTGAAACAAATTTAGATTAAATTATACCAAGGTGAATTCTGTTAAGTTCTCCAGGACTTGTTGATCTGTCCATTTAGTCTTATGCAGGTAAAAATTTAAGTCTCTTAATGTGGCATTCATGCTGAGGTGCAGGAAGAAAGCAAATGTTGTGCTAGGAAATTACCCTTTTAAGTGATGTAGTTGTATAGTGAAATACCTGTTTTCCAGACTTTTTCAGTCTTTTATATTGCCTATAATCACTAAATATGCAATTTGTTTTTTACTTACATTTCCAAATTACAACTTCATTGTTGCTCAAACTACAGGGTTGAAGAATCCTCTACAAACACCCTCTCTTGGTTAGTAAGTCTCCCATCCCAGCCTTGGTTTGGGAATCTCCCAAGGTAGAGCATTTTCAATACAGTCCCCTTCCTATCATCTGTGTCCATATTTAACCCCTGCTCCACAGTAGATTTAAGTCTAACTGACCCATGCATTTCCAAAATTACTGCTTCTCGGCCACCTTCTCAGCTCCTTCACTTTTTCTCTTTTATGATCACCTGACAAAGTTTTCACTAGCATAGATCCAGCTCTATTTTTTAGTATCCTCAAACCCTTCATTGTCTGCCTTACTGTCTGCAATAATAGTTTACCAAGTACAAAGCAGTTTGCATTTGCTTATAGCAAAATTATTTAAATGTGGCAAAAATAAGAAGACTGACACTAATGAGAGGGATTTTTACAGCCTTGAGAAAGCTGGGATTGCCACTTGTGATTGATATATATGGAGCTTCACACCACACAGTTCTGCTTTCTTCAATCACCATGCCAATTATTATACTAAAATGTTAGTGATACAGTCAGCAAGTCATATACAGCTGCTGATTTCTCAAGTTAGCAAAGAAAATGCAGGTAATTTTAAAAGGCTACAATTTTAGAAGATTAATTTGTCACTGCCTGTTGAGCAAAAATGGAGAAACCACTCAGAGATGCAGAAATAGGCCAATTTTGTAATAGCTGCAGATGTTCATTACAATTTGTATCATGAGAATTTTGTTCAAACTGTTCATATCACAGCTAAAAGACTGTTATGAAAGTGTTATAGGAATTATTCTATTTTCTGTTCACTTTTAATCTTTGTAGCAGTAATGAGTCATCACAGAATTTCAGTCTTCAGTACATTTCCAGTTTCACAATCACATCAAAATGCTTTGCAGAAAGAGAAACTATGCAAATTGAATCCCTTTTCATGAAAAATTTTTAAGAGATTGTTGGTCTGTTTATGATGAGTTGTATTTCTAGGGCTCTTCCTGATGCAATATTTTCTAATCACAGCTATGAGGTAGATTGCCACAGAATCCCAGACAGAAGATGTGTGAAATATCATTAGGAGCTTTTAATGTGTATAATAAGTCATATCATCCATCAAATGTATGCTTGTTAAAGTATCATGATGGATAAATTACCACCTTATTCATAGTTACTGAAATCACACATACAGCTTCAACAACAACATTGGTTCTGTTTCCAGCCTGTAAGGGGCAAAATTACCCAGATAATCAACAGTGCACACCTTTGTTGGGCACACAGAAGCTGGTGATGTGTGAAAAGTCCATATCATATAATTCCCAGATCCTGGAAGCACCAAGATACCTGCTGGAAAAGACTTGGCAAGTCTTATTCCAGGAATACAAATTAATTCCTTATCTAGCTGATCAGGACATGTGTCAGATAAGGTTGGCCCTAACTGGACAAATCACATCTGCTCACCAGTACAGGGAAGCAGTTGGAAACACAGGGTGTCCATTTCCTGACCAGAGCAATGAGGATTTTTTTTTTCTTGCTAAATTGTGTTGACCTCCCAGCAGTGATGTTCAATATGTGTAATTGTATTTGTCTCCTGAAGGATGGGCTAATGGAAAACATGCCTATGATAAATATGTTCAGTCCAATTTGCCATTTACAGATGATGTGGTGACTTGTCAACTTTGCAAAAGAAGTGTAAAATGATGCCCCACTCAAAGCAGCAGTAGGTAAACTAATTTTCCACAGGCTTAGGTGATAACTCAAAATGCAAAGCAAGGTGAACTACCATCAGTAGTTTCTGGGAATATGTGTATCTTATTTCTATTGTTTCTCTTGTTTTATACTTTTCATAGCCCAAAATCTGTTATTTAACTACATAAGTCACTTTATACACTCCATCAAATTAAAAAGATCATGCAAAATTTTCAGCTTTATAATTGAATTATTTTATCCTTAATTTTAATCCTTAATTTAACTGACAATAGGTTCTAAGAGGTGTTTTAACATTAACTTTCTTTTATTTTAAATGTACACAAATGAGGTTTAGTCATTCTCATTTGAGAATCTTCTCTCTCTGAATTTGGGTGTCAGGAAAAATCACTTTTCTTGGATGGCTCCTGCAAGCCACAGAAACAAGAGTGAGAAATGGTGTGGAGTTTGCCTTAGGAAGCAGAGTAATGCCTTGCTGACTTCTTCCATATGAACTTTTCTTAGGGATTGCAATCAGCAGAAAATCTGAATCTTTCCCTGGATTTTTGATTCTCTTGTCTTTGGTATGGAATAATTTCCTGTATGTGTAAGGTCACTCAGAAATTCCCACAGCAGCAGGAAATTCAGGCTGAGAAACTTTAGGAAGTTTAGCCCCTACTTGAAAACCTTACCAGTTCATTGTGATCCATCTACAAATCTGCTTGCTGTGTTCTGTAAGTGAAGATCCCTGGATACATCACTGAAGGTTGTATTAATGTCAGTATTTTGAAGAGGCTGGTTCAGCCCACATGGAATCCCCACAGCTCCCTTCCTGTCAGTCACTGGCCTGTGCCAATTGTCCCTGAGCTTACTGATGCCATTTCTCTACTGATGGTTGCTGACACTTGCCCACTTTGTATAAGGACATGATGAGGTAGTAAATTTTCAATACTGTTTTATTAAATTATTTTCAGTTACATACACTAAGTAGTTTCTGTGCTTTTTTAAAAAAAAAAATCTCCATTTTTAAATGGGGAAAACATAACAGGAATTGCAGAACAATAATCCACTGAATTGTTTCAGAACTGCATTTACCCTGCTCATCATTTCCATCACATAATCACTTTCACACTTCCCTGAGTAGCTACTCAGGGAAGGCAAAATTAAAGGCAAAAATCCGCATTCCATCACTGCTAATAAGAATTGCCATCATTTTCATTTTAACTTCAAAGAGTCATCTGAAGAATGGAGCCTGCTGTAGCCAGGCTGAGTACAGATACGCAAGCAGACCCAGACCTTACTTCATCATGCAGATGATTGTTACTCATACTGAAAAATCATTAAAATAAATGCAAAGGACACTATTTCACAGCATAAATGAAACTGTAAGAGGATTCTGTCATCTGTCCTTTAAAATAAAAAAAAGAAAAGGACAACCCAAGTGGTACTGTATCACAGTATCAGGGCTGATTATTTCATGGTAGTCTATGTTAATGCACGAAGAGAACTGCAGCTTTCATGTTGTTCGTTTAAGTATTAATGGACACATTCATTTCATTGATAACAGAAAGAAATCCAGTCCCATAAAAAACATGAGGCAAAATTTTCAATCCATATTAAAATGAATTTCAGGCCATTGCTCACAGTTGCTCTGGAGTATTTAAAGGAAGAGGAGATGTTTTATTCAGTGCTGGCACAGCTTATCAACAGCATGTGTCACAAGCAAGGGGAGGCTGCTGTACTCCATCAAAGGCTGGGGCAGTCTATAAAAACATTCAAGGAACTGGGAGAAGCAGCAGTCTCTGTTCCAGCTAAGAGAGACAGCAGTGTGTGCCAGGATGTCGAACTTCCTGCTGTAACAAGTAACAATAGTGAGCATAAATTAAGGAGGTGGAATGAGAAGTGAGGGAGAAAGAGTAACTGAACAATTTAGTGACAGTAATTTGCAAATCGTTTAACTGCTTGGCATATCCCAGAGCCAACAGGGCTGGATCCAGACTCAAATATCCCTTGCTGAACATCGACATAGTTCTGCTGTTGGTTTGGGTGGAGAATCTGACAGACTAACAGTCCTAGGAAGCTGAGCCTGTGAAAAAAGGGGACACAAAGATGCCTCATGTAGAGTGCCATGTTCAGGAACAGTGAGTTGTTTCTGCATGGCCCTCCATTCACTTGAGCCATGGCTGAGAACAAAGATTCATTTCACACAGGTCAGCTGAGAGCCAGCAGATAGAGGTGACCTTCAGGTACTCAATTTGGTTTGTCCCTCTGGGTTGGAACTGAACAGCCTCACATCATGCTGCCAGTTCTCTGACTCACACAGCTCTCTGTTGCCCTTTTTTTTCTGCTTTGGTTCTGTAAAATCTCTGAAGTGGCACAAGGAAAAAAAATTCAGCTTCAAGTTTAATTTGTGTTTTTAGACAGCAAAGTTCAGAAGGGGAACAATTCTTCCCTAAAGTATCTGTACCTTCCAACCAGCAGTGAGGCCCCCAAGGAACAAGAGAATCTTGAAAAGCTGGCAGTGATGCTGAGAAAGAGACATAGCCATGGGATGTCACCACATAGATTTACAGATCCCCCAGCAGGGTCACCCTCCCAGGGCACTCAGGAGCTTCTATTTAAAGTTACCCTGCTGAACATGATTATGTCCACCTAGAAGAAAACAGGGCAAACAGCAGCTGTCCACTGTGGAGGGAAATTGCCTTTCCATATGTGTTGGGATTTCTTTCTTCCTGAACTTGCCAAGAATGTTATATAAAATAAATAATTCATTGTATGGAGCACGATCTCTCACTCAAGACCCAGGTATGGGTACTCAAGCTAATTTCCATGGCCTCCTGTGAAATGCCATAGAATTTGGAGTTTCACTCCCAAAGGATCTGTGTTCTCAAAGGTCAGCATTTGTTTGCAGAATCATTTCAGGTTTGCCAGGTGACGTTTCAGCTTCTTTAATTTCCCCCTTTCCTTCAGAGCATTTTTATTGCTACCTTTCCAGTATAACATTCTATCAACCTAATAGAGAATATTTTGAAGTATTTGGCCTCCCACAGTTGTACAAAATTCCCTAGCAAATCCCCTATTCTGTTAGAAGAAAGTATAATTGCACTATGTCTCTTTTCTTTTCCAAAGCTGAGTGGGATTTACAATACAAGTAGAGCATCAAAGGAAATAAAACCTATTTGTCAGTTTTCAGCTAGCAAAAGAGAAGCACCCACCCACCTCATCCATGTGGGTGTTCTTGGCCTGTAGCAACAAGGTACATGCTTTAAAATAAGATTGGAACAATAAAGCCTGGGAATCATTCAGCTGAAATCACCAGCCTGCAAACACTTGGCAGATTAAAACTCCGGAAAATTTCAGGCTGACATTTAGAATGAGGTGAAATTTTTTAAACTACATTTAACAGTAATTTTCTACAGCCTCTTCTCTTCATCTCCCTAGCATGGAGCTGGTGGCAGTGCTCAGCCTCTGCACTCTCTGGCTGATGGTGCCAGTCTGAATGGACAATACACACTGCACATGCACTGATTTAGGAGGCTGCAGAGAGACACCTGGCAGAAACTTTGCAGAGGTCAGGTTGATTAACTTTTAAAACCAAAGCTGAAAGATATTTTGCTGTATCCAATGCTGGGGAAACATCTCTGGTTCCTGGCTGACTCCCCTCTGTGTTAACCCCTAGACTGTGTTAACCTTTAAAGTGTGTCAGTCCCCACTTTAACATAATGCTTCTGCACTGAAAACTGCAGAGTTACACTGTGCTTAGTACAAACTGTGGCTAAGGCTCAGGAAACAATTATTTAATCTTTACTAGAACTACAAATTCTCTCTTCAGTTTTTTAGGGTTTTTTTGGAGTAGATGTATCAAATGAGTTATTAGTTTTGTCTCGGTGTTGCAAAGCAGCCATAAATGCCAAGAATTTGTTTTCTGTGATTCCACAGTAGTTTGTGCAGTAGCAGCAAAATTTTGCCCAGTTCTAACTAAACTTTCTTTCCCTGTTTTATGCTAATGCCAAAGTTTATAGTTTCAGTGATATACCCCCTTGGGAAAGTGGTAGTAGAACATTCATTTTCTTGTCTAGGCAGGTGGTTTCACTCCCCATCTTGAACTGTAGTGTCTGTGGTTGAAATATACTTGTTTAATTTCCTGACATAAGGGTATTTATTTTGGTGAGGTTATGTTGGTATCCTATCCTGTGGGTTTGATTAAAGCCCTTCGTTTGCAGAATTGTAAAGTTCATTGAAAAATGTCTTCCTAGAACATAGAAACCATGAAAACAAAGCTGGAAGAGACCTCTGGAGATTATTAATTCCAAACTCCCGTTCAAAGCAGGGTTAATTTCAAAGTTAGGTCAGGTTAATTAGAGCTTTGTCCACTCAAGCTTTGATAATCTTTGATAGGAGAGAGAGGGAGAGAGAGAGGGAGAAAGAGAGAGAGAGAAAGAGGGAGAGAGAGAGAGGAAGTGAGAGATAGCATAATACTATGGTCTTTCTTCCTTTGTGTTGCTCTAAAGACGGACAATCAAGGAATATACTCATTTAGGAAAAGCAAGCATCAAGAACTGCTGATTCTTGCATACAGCTGAAAGAGGTTATGGAACTCATTTCATCTGTGAAACAAAAATTTTTATTTCAAATATTTATTCAGAATTTACAGGGATTTTTTTTTTTATGGATAGAAATTTTCTGACTAATTTCTATCTCTTAGAGAAGCCAGCCTCCATTTTCCTGATTTGTACAGAACCATGCCACTTTATAACAAGTGGTATGCTAATCCCTACTCCAGACTAGCTAAGAGTTGTTCCATTCCCCTTATTTTACTCAAACTCTTACTCAGTTGTTTGGCTGCTGCAATTTTATATTGGTTATTCATATTCTACTTTCCTAGACCATTTGTATTCTCAGACAAGAAGAGCTTTCAGGATGCTAATTGTGTTTGTATAATACCTAGCCAAGAGGGCAGTGCCTTCCTTATGGACTGGAATCATGATGTAAGAAAAAAATGTTAAATAATAACAACAATCCAATACACTAAATAAAGAGTATTATTTATTTAACTGTCCTGCTCACCTCTTTGTGTGTTCCAGTGATTTTGAAAGTGCCTGGAGAAAGGTCTCTGTGGGAGATGTCTGTCTCACACTCCCAGTTAGCTACCTAAGGAAGGGATTGCTGTCTGGAGACTCCGTTCTCTCTGCCTTGATTAGATGTAGAAAGCTGCTTAACTTGGAAAAAAGTAATGGTGGTTGAGATATATTGCAACGAGAGTGGGAGCAAATGTGGGGTTCAACTTACAAATAATAGTCTGACCAATATGTGGAGAATAATAGGATTTCATTTCTTGCTCATTTTGCAGTATCCTACAGGCACTCATTGAAGCTGGAAGTGGACTGGATGGAACTAACCCAGCTGCTTTATACAGCATTAGTTTCCACATAAGGATTCTGTATCATGCAAGTGTGTTTTCCCTTCAGTAGGAGGCAGAACCAAGAGATAGGGTGGGAGATGAACACCGCCTGGCATTTCACAGCACAGTCATCACAGGAATGGTAAAACCTACTCAGAGGATGCTGTGGCATTATCACCCTCCTCCCAGACTCAAACAGAATTTCCAGGAGCTGAAATCAGCTCATAGCCTGAGCCTGTGTGAATGTAGTGCAGTGACATTTGGGCAGGTCACATTCCCAGGTCCCTGGCAGCTGGAGCACCATGGAACAGCCCTGCCCCAGGGCACAGCCTGGCTCACTGCAGAAAGAAAGCTTTAGTGGTCTGTGTGAGGCGAGCAGGTGGCCTTGCTGTCCTGTTGGAAACTCACCATGTGCTCTAACAGTGCAGCTGGTTTTCCAGGCTCCATAGCTGTGGTAGTTTGCCTTTACAAAAAGGAGGCTTTTAGTTATCCAAATGAATCATTTCTGTGTCATATCCAAAGACCCACTTCAGTGGATTTTGTTTTTTTAACAATAAGTCACATGTAGCTTCTGTTCACCACATGAACAGTATTGACTTGATTCCACTAAACAGAATTAAGTGAGCCCTCAGATATTAATTGTAATGTACTGGAGCTTATTTTTAGAAGCTTAGAGTACTTAATGTAGGAGAGCTCTGTCGTTCTAGCAACTGCATGTGTACCTACCCTCAAGAGCAAATCATTGCAGTCAAACCTCATCAACTACCAATAAATAATTTATCTTATTTCCCACTATGATGATATACATAAAATAGTACTTACCTAGTTTTGGAAATATAAGTATATAATCCTTCATTCAATCCTTGTTCTTAATAGGCAGAATTTTAGTGAATACCTGTAACTACAGGCAATTTTGCAGGTCAGAGAAAATGTCAGATAAATAAGGAAATATCTCATACTCCACTAATCCTGTGGAAAGACTACTATTGACATCAGTAGGAATTCTACAAAGGTTTGAAAGTTTAATCCCCTTTTCCCCCCCTTTTCCACGTACTCATATCTGTAATCTCCTCTGTTAAGTACAGTTCACCTTGTACATGATAATAAATCCCTATATAAGGGTGATAAGAATCTCTTAATGTATAGAAAAAAGTTGATAATAGAAGCCCGTTACAGTTTCATAGAATTATGGTGGAACAAAAATCTACAGACACTTCCAGAAATGAGAATTTTGCAAGATTTTCTTCCACTTGAAGCCAGAATACTAAACCAGAATACTGTGTTCCTTAAAGATATGAGAAACATTAGAAAAGCTCCTGGGCATTGCCTCGCTGGGGAACAAGCTAAGTGAATTTGTTTCTTGAAAAGGTAAGCAGGATTTTTTTGTTGTTTTTTTCTCTGCTTTCTTTAATATTACACAGGGAAGCACTCAGAAGATCTTTAGAACTTTTGTTCAAATGAGATATAAAAGAGCATCAAACTAGGTATGAGCTGGAATGCATGCCTGAAATATATATGATATTCCTTTGAAAGGGTATTTCAGTTTTAAGACATCTGCAAATCTAGAGCTGTCTTTTTCCTAGCAGACTGTGAATAGAAAAAGTAGGAAACCTTCAACATGTCTTAACTTTATAAACAGGAATTCAGTGCTTTTCTCCAATTATCTTTGTTTTCTTTTCTTTTATTTTTCTCTCTAACCATCTGCAGCCTCAGTGAGATCTTTGCCTTCCAAAGCCTGGTGAATTCACATTTGATACAGAAGCATGTAGGCTGAGCACCAAAGCTGCAATAGGTTTTGCTATGCTTTCCCTGGCAGCAAAGCCACACTAAATAATTCCCGTGCTGTCCTGTTCCCTTTTCCATTCTGCTTCTTGCTTTTCCACCTTCTCTAGGTTACCTTCCCATCAGATGTAGTGATTCATTTGTTTGTAGGACTTTGGCTGTAGGACTTTAAAATTAGGATTAAGAAGAAAATCTTGCAGGATTTTGAGGTTTTTCATTGTGTCTGTCAAAGATCTAGTTTACAGCTTGTTCCCTAAAAGCTAAAATAGTCTTGCTTAGAGGTCAACCCTACAAATAGTTGCATCACCCTAGCAAAGGGAGAAGGAAAGGACAGTGGTGAGCAGCAGTGGCAAAGCAAGGCCAAACGCTTCCAGCACTGGCCTTCACAACCAGCAAAAACCTGAGGTTGTGACACTTGACTGAAGCACAGGGCCAAAGATAATTAACAGCTGAGTAAGTTATGTGTGACTTTGCAGAGCACAAGCTGTCCTGCAGGACCCACTGAAGTGTAAAAAGGAGTGGGTTTACCCCATTTTTTTATGTCACCTGCACTGCTTACTGCTTAGTCCTGGTTAAGAGCAGATGCACCTTCCCATGGATAACTCATGCTATAAGTCAAAATTTGGGCTGTCCTGTTTATCTGCCATATCCTAAGTTCTTTTTAAATCAGTGTAAACCCTGATAAAGATCCAACAACTAATTTCTTAACTGAAATTATTTTTGTCTTTTAAATTAACTTTTTTTGTATCCTATTTAAAATCCTCCACACGCTTTCTCCAGTTCTCCATACAATACAGACTTATCTGCTGCACACACTCTCCAGTGATTGAAAATGCTGTGCTTTTCACTCCCAGAGCAGCCAAGTCAAGCTGATAAACATGCTTCCCTTCTCTCATGTGTCAGTTTGCAGTGTGCTGAACTTACATTTTCATTAACTTGACTTTAACAAAACTTTTCTCAATTCTCCAGGGATAAGTGCTCCCCAGTGTAACTACTCAGAGCTCCACTGAAGTCAGACAACTTATGACAATTGCTACCAGCTGAGGTCTGGCCTAAGAGCACTGGGTTGTGTCTGACACCTCGATTCCTCATGAAGCAAGGCTTATTCTAGACTGCTGTCCTTTCACTGGGCAGCTTTCTGCACAAGGATTGCATGGTTTCACCAAATGTGAGTGGATGAGAGTGTTTTTCAACAGAAGTATCTGCAGCTATTTCTGCAGAAAGTTCTTTGAAAGCAGTTTTCATTTAAAGGGAAAACGGAAAGACAACCTCATTGTTTTGAAATGTAATTTTGTTGCTGAATTATTTATTACCCCTTCTGCTTCTGTTGCCTCAGGTGTTCTTTCAAGTGAAATGCCCTTAAAGCTGATCACATCAATGCCACTCGGTCTCTTTCCTCTCACTTTTGCATAGTACTAAATTTCATTTTTTTCTTGCATCTGCTAAGAGAGCTATGGCATATCAATTGCAGAGCCTACAGCTTTACAAAGTTACCGTGCTAGACAGCTTTGAGTTGCAGGAATGGGCCAAAGGTTTTCTCCTTCCCTTTTGTCCTTTTGCAGCACAGAATGCTGGCAAAGATTCTTGGTCGTTTCTTCCTTTAAGTTACACTACAGGATTGCGATTATCAGATAAATTTGTAATCTCATTACACCCCCACCCCTATCTCTTTCAATTTGGTAAATGTCATGTTGTTTGACCCGTGACTTATCAGCATGCTTGCATATTATGTTTAAAAGTTGAGTTCAGAAATCACCACTGTACTTTATACTAAATATTTAACTCGTGTCCTTGGCAACAAGGCAAAATCCTAACCATGGATTCAAAAACAGCCTTCAAAATCAGAAACCATTATCTACAAAAATGGTTTATTCTCGGTTCAGCCATCTATAATTACTGTACAATATCAAGCATCTGTCTATTCTATTTATATTGCCAAGATGAAATTATAAGCACGGTTTTATTCACTTTATTTCTATACTGACAACTAGCATAATCCACAATATTTACAAAAGTAATCACTCTCAGCCATTTAATGGTATTAGCTTTTCATTTTCACTGAGGCTTCAAAATCTCTTTCCATATTAAATTTATTAACAATTCTCAAATAAAAATATTTTCTAGGTATAACTATACTATATTCTTACTTTATAAATGGAGCAGTAAGAGCAGTACTACTTGATTAACATCAGTAGCATTAACATAGATTTATATACTGAAAAAGAAGGGAATAAGGCTCCTGATGCAAGTCTCCTCACCAGGGTCCTACTGAACAGTGAGGGTTGAAGTGCTCAGCTCAGCCAGTAACTGCAAACACATTCACTACATGCTGGCTCAGACTGTAGAACCAGGCATACATTCCTCATATGAATAATTCCATTGCCATCAGTGAGATAATTTTTATAAACTAAATTCTCGTGTAGCTGTATGTTTTCAGGTTCATGATGTATAAAATCATGTAAGTGTGTCTGCAGAAATGAGAGGGAGTTCTGGGCTTTGGTCATAGATTAACTCTGTTGCTTTTTCCAAAATCTCCTCTTCCACTCCGGCTATTTTCTTTTTATTGATTTGACATTTGTTTCATGTCTTACATCCATTTCCAAATGTTTTTAATTTCTGAGGCTCAGCCTTGTCCCTCTCTGTCCCCTTACTCTAAGTAGCAGCAAACTGGAAGTAAGCTCTTTGACATCATCTTCATTTTTCAATGATGTGAAAAGACACAAAATGCCTGGACATTCCTTACCTGCCTTTCCCAGAAAAATCCTTTCTCGAGTACTGAGACACTGGGTGATAAGGTATCTCATCGATTTTGCCACTTGTAAGGCACCTTGCTGAGAGTGGGTGGGGTGGCAGTGGGGTGGCATTCTGTTTCAGAATGAGGGGTGTTTTCCAGTCTGTGTCTATAGAATGACACAACATTCCCTGCCAGCACCAAAACAAAATAACAGCAGCCAAAATACTTCTAATAAGTTGAAGGGGTTAAGTTTTCCTTCAGTATTATCAGCTGCTTTTGGTGCAATATTAAAATCCAAACCGTATCCACATCTTAGCACCATAGGAACTGGTGGCAGAAGTTTATTGACTACTGGTATCAGCACCCTCCATGTATAATCCAACCAAACCACTGTAATGTATTCCTTTTGAGCACAAGTACTCTCTGTGCATTATCTGCTTGTGCCAACCAGCTCCTTGTAGCAGGATTTCAGATAGCATAAATTGTAGAAGATCCACAAAGAAACTAAGCTGCACCAAGATCTACATAGACCTCCTTGTAGAACAGGTATTAAAGACTTGTTATTGTTTCCTTAGTTGTGTCTTTTCCTTTTGGTGATGGGAAATAAGGAATCAACATCCATGATTCAAAACAAAAATAAAAAATTGAAAATTCTGCTTTTAGAGTTAGAACTAATTTTTGTTTTAATGCTCAGACTTGAAAAATTATTATTTTTAAAATAATGTAGATGTATTGTTTTTGTTCCTCTGCTGACATTTATGGGAATTTTTTCAGCACAGAGTAGTTAATCTTAGACTGGAAAAAAAGTGAAAGTGAATATGCAAAATTCAGGCTAAAAATCTTGATAAATTTGCAGTGTGGTTATTTAGTCTCCTCAGTTACAGCAGTCTCAGCACTGGAGACTACTACTAGCAGCAGAATTTTACTGTGTTTTTATTAAGTTCCAGTAATTTTAACTGTGCTAGTACAAGACTTTAAGGTAAAGTTAATGAAAAATTTGAAATATAAATATTACAGCAGGGAATAAGAAGAAGAAGAAGAAGAAGAAGAAGCAAAGATCAAATTCTGTGCTGAAATATACAGGCCTCTAAGATTTGGGAGGGGGAGAAAGGTTATTTAGCAGCTCATTTTCTTCAGTTAATTTTAGGTTGTCACTTTTTTCGGGCATTAGAAGTGAGCAGATGGTACAGATATTTTGCCCACTTTTATCATAGCTAACTTTTTAGTTTTGAATATTCATGTAGCCTCATTGTCATGGAAATGCACACACAGGAAACTTTAAATCAGCCCAGCCATGTATGTGCTTTTGTAAACCTCTGTTTTCCTTATTCAGCTATAAAATAAGCCTGTTTTTTCATTAATCTAAATAAATTTAACATTTAATGTTTTAAGAAAACCTCGTGAGCAAGTATTGGCTATATTGAATTAATTTTGGAGTACAAATACAGGGGGACAGAAGCTTTGGTAATGGATTTAAGAAAGGCAATAGAGTGGTCTCAGAAAATTCCATTAGACCATAAAACATTCACAAAGGTGGTTTTGGCTATTCCTCAGAACCATTAAATATTTATGTATGGTCAGCATCTTCCTTCAGTAAACTGATCAAAGTGAGATCAATGATGACCTTTCCTCTGATCCAAGGATCCCTTGATGAAAGTTCCTCTGATCCCTTATCATATCACAGAATATTTTAGAGATGTAAAACGGAGACAAGATCTATAAGGAAGATGCAGAAGGCAAACAATAGTAGCACATAAATTTGGAGAATCTGTTCATTAGAGTGCAGCTATGTCTAGGGAGGTCCTGCTTTCCCTGCACGTGTGGCAGTTCTGCACTGCCGCTCCTCGGCAGGGACCAGACAGGTCCCTGGACAGGGAAACTCAGTGGCCAGAGAGGGACTGAGTCCTGCAGTGACCCCAGCAGAGCAGAACTGCAGTTCTGTCCAATCCAGGGCAGCGCTCGCCGCTCCCGGAGCACCGGAGCTGCCATCAGGTGAATGAAAATAATGTGTGTGTGTGTGTAGAAATGATTCTCCTGATAAAGCCAGGGCACAAGGAACACCACAGAGGAAAGCAGAGATGCTGTGAAGGCCAAAGTTTTCCTCATTTTCTCCTCTGTGCACAGCTATTCTTAGTGCTTCTCATTTTAAAAAGAAACCAGCAAAGCAAACAAAAACATGGAACGGCTGCTCTCAAGTCAGAACATCTTCATTCGGTGCAGTTGTTCTCAGCTTGTTGGGAATATGAGGGAATTTGGTTTAATTTTAAACTTTTCTGGATTTTTAATTCTTGTACCAGACTTGTCTCCTGACAAGGATGTTTTTGAGTCATCAACCAAAAAATTGCTGATTTTTTACAGTCTCTCTCATCACAATGCCAAACCACATTCTGAACAGCCCTTAATCTCCATTTTAGTGGAAATCACGTTTCTGGAGTTAAAATACTTGAAAAAACCTACTTATGTTTGCTGTCAAACTTTTCTGCTTCTATGGCAGATGGTAACTGCGACCTTGAAATTAACAAAGAGATAAATAATTTGAAGGTACAGATTGAGTGATTTATGGGCTTCCCCTTTTCATTTCAGTGCTATTACAGTCTCACTTAAGGTCACTGCTGGAACCTAGATGAGTGTTACAAAGGTATTTGACAAAGCAGAGTATGGACTCTGAAATTGTATCTTGCCAGTGCCTCTTGAAGTGTTATTTGGATGAAACTTTAGACCAAAACTACTGGCTGTGAAATTATAAATTAGCTGCTTAGAGGTCACCTGTAAGTAAGCTGAATAATACAAGAATCTCCTTGCTCTTACATTTCTTGTTTCTTAGTAAAATCTCTGAACAAGTATCGGTTAATCTAAATGAAACTGGGTCATTTGAGGTAGTGCATGAGGTGTTAAAATAAAGAAGAAATGTGTACCTTTGACCCACAGCCTAATCTTACTTCAGCCTTTCCAAATGTACTATAATTTTCCAGTTTGCTTATATATACAATTATAGGTTTTTAACATTTCTGGATATTCAGTCTGGCTATCTAATTTTCTTTGATTCCTTTTCAAAATGTATACTCTTCTCATTGCAGCCAGAAATACTGCTTTACTTTGTAATCAAGAAAGTAGTTTCAGTTTTCTGTTCCATTCCTGTGTATCTTCATTGTAAATTGTTAAAATATGTTTATACTGCACTTAAAATCTCCTTCTGGACACTTGGGATAGGATTTAAGCAGGAGCTAATAAAATTCTTGGAAATCACTTGGACATGAATTCATGCACACTCCAGTTAGTCCTCTTAAGATCCTCTCTTGTCTTAGCTGGAATTTCAGGCATATTACTGAGTGCAGGTTTGGACAAATTATCTCTCTTTTTCAGAAATCTCCAATTACTGTGAATGAGCACCAGCATTGTAACATTGCATAACCTCTGTTCTTTATTACTGGCCTTTCTTAAAATATAAATACCTAAGAGAATAGAAAATTTCAGCAAAATGATGAAATATCCTTCTCAATTCTAAAACACACTTTTGAAAAAGTACTTTTGAGAGATTATTTTGATCCAATACTTCATTTTAGTGTAGTTATAACTTCAGGTATTTAGTAACCTAACGATGAGAGAATGAAGAGGTCAGCTGAACCTAGGTCAGCTTCATGACAACGGAAATTTCTCCTCTTTTCTACTTCAACTAGAGGACAGATCCCCAGATCTATGGCATTTAGTTCCTTTCATCATTGCAGTTTAAGTGTGATTATATGTTTTACGTATCTGTGAACTCATTTCTAGTTTTAAAAGTTCTTTTATACCAACCTGTGAATTGAGAAATCTCTCCTCTATCCTTTGTTCTCTTTCTCTTTTCCAAACCTAACTACTTGCAGGTATAATTGGAAGACTTCTCCACCTTTCTGTTCCTCTGGAAAAAAATTTAGAGTAGGATAAATCTGTCAAAACTCCCATTGGATGAAATAATAAATTTGCTCATTTACTTTTTTGGTACTGTGCTCAGAATATATAGAGCAGAGAGTACATTGCATAATATCGTCTCCTCTGGAGACAGTCTGTTGTAATTATATTAGCAATACTGTTCTGTTGTAGTTGAACTCATGCATACAAATAAAAAATAATTTAAGTAAATTTCACATAGTTTTTCTTTTTTTTAAAGAGGCATTAGACTACAACCCTCCAAATGAGTTTTTCTCAAACATAAATGCAAAGCTCTCAAGTCTGAATGGAGCCTTAGTCTTCCAAGACTCCATTATTTGATGATCACTTTACACTTGTACTGCATGTGGTGTTGTTTTGAAAAGGTTTTGTCAATGTTGGATCACAATTGCAGAGCTTCCACAAAAAGGCAATTTGGAAAGATTTTTAAAAGAAAGCAAGTATGCAATGTTTGTGTGATCCCTGTGTTTTCCTTCCTGCTTCCCGTGCACAGTAAGCAGGAGTAGGATGGCTCTCTGTAGAGCATGGAGTAGCAGGCAGGGCTTGTGAGAAGGATCACAGATGTCTTTTCCTCAAGAGGAGAGAGGGTGCCAGGCATCAGCTGGCATGTATGTTGAGACCATCTGGGATGTGAACAGGGCCCCGGGTTGAGCCCCACGTCCTTGACACAAGGATGAAGAGGGAAAGTCGGTCACTATGAGTTTAAGGAAGTCTATGGCACAGAAGGAGCCAGGGGAACTAAGTTCCTCCTCCCTTGCTCAGAGGAGGTGAAACATGAGGCACAGACCCCTCTCCTTGTGCCCCACAAAATTCATCAGATTTGAGAGCAAACTCGCGAAACATGCAGATTTTCCAGCTCCTGGAGAAACAGCCTGAAGAAGGAAAGAATTTTTATCCTTCACTTCACAGCACAGAAAAAGCTGTCTTGGTGTGTGTGAGCTGTGTGTATAGGGCTGGTGTATGAGGGAAATAATTTCCCTTCTACAGATTAACAAAAACAGAAACACCCTTGTCTGACTGGCATATTTTTCATGGGTAGAGATCAAACAACAGCTGCCTAAAGAAGGGTTGGCAAATTTGACCAGTCAAGAGCAGAAATGACTGAGATCCACTGGTTGCCTACAAGTGCAAAGTGGTTACATGACTCCTGCTGCACTGCTGTTGGTTCTGCCCAGGTGCCTTTTCCAAAGTTAATACAAAGTGAGTGGATCAGGTCATGTCTGCTCTGCATCCCAGCATCCTGCACGGTCCAGGTGCAGGGCTCTGGGGCTGGCTGCAGCAGCACAGCTCTCCCCTGGCCCAGGGCTTCAGTGGGAGAGATGACAAGGCTGGGTGTGCACAGGGGGCTCACCAGCTGCTGCAGCTCTGTTTGTTAATATGGCAAAAGGTGAACTGAAGCATGTAGTTCACTGCTTTCCACATCTTTGCAAATACTGTTGGGCCAGTACACAGTAACAATGCAGAGGAAAATTTGACAGAAACAACCAGCTATTCTCTTTGTCAAGTGAAAAAGGGGAAATTCTCTTTAAAAGTGTCAGTTTTGCTGAACTACAGAGTTTGCCTGAAGTGCAAGCAGTGAAGAGAAGCCAGTAATGAACTGGGGCATGGTTTTACTCAGCCTTCTGTCTTCAGAAGCCAGGGCTCAAAATCAATGAAATCAATAGAAGCCCTTTCTTTGACTGCAATGCTCTTCACTGTGGAAGTCCAGTGATATTTGAAGTATGTCTGTATTATTGAGATACATTTCTTTTCATTTGCTGTGCACATTTACTGGACATGTGATCTCCTTGTTAGCCTAAATAAGCTTATAATGATCCTCTGAAAAAAGGAAAGAAAGCGAAAAGAGAGACAGATCAAAGGCCAGGAAACTTGCTACTGCACTCTTATAGGGCATGAGCAATGAAGTACACATGATATGCAGAATTACTTAGTCAACAAAGGCATTGAAATTTTACCATTATAATGGAAATATTTTATTTGCAAGTAGAAAGAAGTCTTATTTGGCTGTAATTCCAATTATCTTAGTAATGATCCAAAACAAATCACAGCTACACCAAACAAGGAATGTTCAGTGGTATCACTGAAGAAAACAAACAGTAGTTCACATGCATTATTGTCCTTAGAAGTCTAAGTGCATTATTACCCATAATAGTTCTCCTAATAGCCATCAAACTCTTATTTAGTGGAGGAAACAAAAAAATAAAGCAACACATTAGATCCAGAATGGACAGAGAGGTCCCCCAGTACACAAACTGGAATTCAAAATACACCTCTTCTAATTCTAATGGCAATCATTTCAACAGTGTAAGGCATACAGCAGTAGAGCTGCTTTCAGTAAAATACATCTCCCTCCACCAGATATTAATCTTCCTTTTCACATATATCCAGCACAATAAAACAGGGACTGTGAATCCTTAATTATAGGTACATATAAGCACTGTTTTGAAGATGGTGCACTGTTTAGAAGATAGTGTACTGCATTGATTTTCCCCCCTAGCTACCTCAATGTTTAATAATAAAAAAGAAACAGAAAATAATTCTATCTGCTGTGATATTAAAAACACTTCGCACTCTGCTCTGTTTTTGTCCCAGAATTTCTGTTCTTTTCTTTAGAATGACCCCAGCTCATTATGTGGGAGCCAAGGCGAGAGGGAGCTTTTAATAAGATTTTTATCTGAAACCATTCATTTTGATTTAAGAGCATCTTTTTGCAACATAAAATTCATTAGGATTTTTCTGCATTCTGAGGCAGGTATGGAAGTCTGAAAAAAAAAGTGTCTTGCTGCAATACTTCTATTTCGTGTGCTCTGTATGTGCAAAGGAAGTCAGACTAGTCATGAAAGAAATAAAGAGGAAAATTAACTGAAATATCCATAGATTAGTCAAAGAGATTATGGATCTTAATCTACCCAGCTAAACATCCTGAAGGCCAACCTGAGACAACAAAGCTGTTGCATGTATCAGTGGCTGTAAATTGAGGAACATTTACTGCAGAGACTGCAGTTGGATGAATCAACACTTTACAAATGTCATGGCTGGTGGAAGATGTCCCTCATCTTCACCTCACTGGCCTCTCTTAGTGCTCTGAAATGCAGAAGAAATCTGATGATGGGAAAGTAAAGAGTGCTGTGGACCTGATTCAGCAGGGCTTGCTTCTTTGAGTGGTAAACAAAAGCTAATCCCACTTTGTGCAAGGGTATCAAAGAGATGTAAGCACTGCAACCAAACAGATGCAAACTGCACTCTTCCACAGACACCCAAGAGCTAATGTGCCCTCTAATGAGGTCAGAGACTGCAAGGCCAAGAGAAACCTCTGTGCTATTATTATCTGGCATGTTAAACATCTATAAACTTACTCTTCTTTGAACTGGAGTTCTAAGAAAAACATCTGCTTTTGGTTTTCAAATTATCATGGATAGAATTCTTCACAACCTTGATTAAATTGTTGCAAGATCTCCTGTGAACCCTATTTTTAGCCTGAATGTATCTGGCATTCATATCTAACCACAGAGACTTTGTTAAAGCTTTGTTTGCAGACTGAAGATACCATAGCAGAGTTGTGCACTCCATGTTGGTCCTTATATGCAATTGTCTCCTTTCCCCTTCACCTTTTCCTCAGTAAACCGAACAGAATAAGCCATTCTAAGCATTCCTGCATCTCTCCATAATCAAGCAAAAGCCTTTTAAATTGTACTGTTCCAGTACATGGCTTACCAGTATCAAATAAAGAAATAACATTTCCTCCTAATCAGTGTTTCCCTATCTGTATACCCAAAGACTAATCCATTTGGTCTCAGCATCACACTGTGATGGTTATCTACCAGGATCAGACAACTTTCTTACAGAGCTTCTATGTCAGTCTTTTATCTTGTAAATATGGCTTGACTGTACACGTAGGTCTTGACTTCTGTTTGTACTATATTGTTTGTGTATCTTTAGATGTCCTAGGATGTGATCTAGTGCACTCAGATAAATAATCTGTTTAAGCTATACATGTCAGTATTTTTTTTCCACTTCATTTTTAATCACCATTACAATATGTTCAATTTTTGTTAGGTTTTAACAGTTCAAAACTGCTGCCTTAATCTCTGAAGATATTCACTGAAGATAATAAGGAGTCACAGTTTTCAGAGTTAATAATCAAGGGACAAGGCTCACAGGAAGGGAGAAGAGAAGCCATAAGGAAACTGCCCTGATAATCACAGGAAGTTTATCTAATTTAAATATATCATGTTACATTAATCTTAAAAACTCATGTCACTTAATCTCCTAGCTGGTTCTCCTCAAACCACTGTGCTGGATAGTAAAGTCCCTGAGCACCTCTAATTGCCAGACTTTGAAATCAGTAAGGAATCAGGCAGGCTTCAGGGCTGAATGCATACTTTGACTGTACATAAAAACATTTTAATACATAGTAAATTGTCTACACTTTGTGATTTTGTTTTTCTTTTAAAGTCAAGAAGCAATTCATGGTGTGTAGTGACCACCTGTATCAGTGTGAAGCTCCTTGGTCCACTGCATAACAAAGACTGAAGAAAAGATTTTGTCTTTATTTTAATTATAGAGTTTAGAAGTGTTACTGTGATCCATAACAGCTCTCCTGACACATCAGTTATTCCCCCCTTTCATCTTATCTTACTTCCTAGTTATTCTCCTGTAAAAGTTGCTTGCTGGCAAATTCTCTTCATGTAGACTTTTAAACTTGTCACTGAAAGTCATTCCTACACAAATATCTGATTTCAAGGATGCATGTATTTGCTAAGTCTTCACTGGCATTGTGAAAATATCATAACATTATCCTGGATGATCTGAAGAGGAACACATTTTCTGTAGGCCATAAAATTAAGAAAAAAAGAAAAAGTTGTGGTGTATTTATAATTTTTAAAAGTTTTCTGACTGTAAATGTTCTTGTCCGTCAGCATTTCATGAGGTTAGTTGCTAGAATAGAAGGTCAGCTGGGACAAGAACATAATGTGGAAACAGGAAATCAAAATAAGATGTAGAAGATTAGGTTTCCCCGTTGTACTGGTCCTGTGCAGGGTCATGTTAAGTATCTTCTGTTACTTGGTTGGCTTTACAAGCCCTGCTTGGCACAAAACAGTTAAATAAGCTTTATGTTTAACAGAAATGTGTATACAGAGGGGTAGGAGCAGGCTTTTATATGGCAGCATGCAATTCAGGGATTTTTAAGGCAATGTCAGAGACTCTTAAATCATAATAGAGCTTTGTGTTAAATTTCATAGCACTGAGTTCTGTGATTCTGGGTAGTTTTTCTTAATTGTGCTTCTTAAAACGTACTTTGGAGTTACACATCTCAGACCATGATTTATGGGTAGAGATCTTGCTTCTCTCATAAATAAGAAATTGTGCTACAGCTGCCTGACCCACAAGATACCTGTAAAGTTGCACTGTCCCAGCCAGTCTTTTACTCATTCCCTAGAGGCCATTACCACAGGCTCTCTCAGTCTGCCTGGGTTTGGGGGTTTTGTCTGATCTCTTGTCATCCTGATTCTGCAGTAAATTAGCTTTACACGAGGAGGGCCTCAGCACTTTTTGTGGTCAGCTTTTCAGGTGTTCTGCCTCAGGCCTGATCCTAACTGCAGTCAAGAAAAATCTGTACCAAATTGGATTTGAACCTTATCTTCTGCCCAGATTTACATCCTCCTGAGGGTCCATTCAAAGATCAGCTTCTCCTTGTTACCAAAAGAGCTCAAACTACAAGGCAGCCTTCATAAATTTGGCATATAAAGCCTTATGAACATCGGTCTTACACACTTTTCTTCAGCTCAGACGAAAACAAAACACTATTCTCATGTGCTCTAGTAAAATAGGAACAGGTTGTAAGAGAGTCTGTTTTGTATTTCTATTTCACAGATATCTAGTTCAGAATTCAGTTTTGAGGTTTTTTGAGTTTCTTTCCTGTAGAATTTATTCCTTCATATGTTACTGCAAGTAGTCTCTAGTGGTTTCTTTTTTTTCACTGTGTGGAGTGAATCTTGCCTGATGTGTCATTTTTCCTAAATACTCTGAACTCCAACAGAAGTTTCTTAACAGTAGATGTGCTCACTAGGACATTTTGTGAAAACTTTATACACATTCTTAATTAAATAGGCTACAGATGCAAGTTTTATGAGCAACATTTGGCAAGTAAATGTTATATTTTTTTACCAATACAGGAGGAGAGTTACATCTAGCTTTAGGAAGCTAGGAAGGCTTTCCCCTTCCTAAGCCTCTGTTTCTCAGATGTTTAACAAATTAAGCCAAGAAGGTGCTGCTACTGCTTGTTTGTTTGTTTGTTCATTTTTTTAGAAGACTTTGTTTTCTCTGAGATGTTTACGTGCTATAACATTTTGTTGCTCCTGGTCATGCATGCACACATCCATGGTAGGCCACTCTGAAGTGCTGTTGCCTCCAGTTTGTTTGGAGAGGTAAGGCACAAGGACAAAAAGGGCTCTGAGCAGCAGACAAATGCAGAGATCCTGCTGGATGTGATGGTTCAGTGGAGGGCACAGGCTCAGGTGCAAGAGGCACGACTGAAACACTGCCTTTCAGGGCTCAGCAGTAGCTCTGGATTTCTGCAGGACATTGAGTCACCAAATGCAGGCATGCTGAGTGTGATTTCTCTAAGGTTGCACAGAAACAAATCCATGTCTCCTGTGATAAGAGTAACCACGAGAACATCCTTTCTCCTGTTTTTTTATCTGCTGGGTGTGCAGATCTCACTGCAGGGACCAAGTCATTGCAAGCCTATAGCTGGCAGGGAAATAGAGATACCAACCCTGCAAAATGTATCAGAGACAAGTGGAAGAAAGGATACCACTTACACAGCAGTGCTGTAACCATTAAACTATACCGTTTCAAAAATATATTATTCTATAATTTGTGTCTATTTATAGTTTTAGCTGCAGAATATGTAAATTCTTGACTTTTATTTTCAAAGATCCATATTCTTCAGTTCTAGTAAATGTCTTTGAAATATTTCCCTTAAATGAAAACTTACATATAAATATTCAATGAGTTCTGCTGACCAGAATAGATGTGCTCATTTATCCTTCAGGCAGACATTTTGGAGAGTCAGGAACAGTTATGCTTACATGGGGTTTGGTGCAGGAAGTACCTTTTAGGGTCAAGCTTTTCTGTTGCTATGAGGTCGGTATCCACTCCACATGTGATGTTGAAGCAAAATAACATATATCAATCCTATTATTACACTTCATTCTGTTTTCTTTCCTTTCACTGTGCTGGAGATAGTCCCTGCTCATTGCAGAGAGGTTGGACTAGACAACCTTTACAGATCCTTTCCAACCCAAACTATTCTATAATTCTATGATTTCTCCCTCCTTTCGGTTCCCTCTCACATTTCTCAACTTGGTTTCGTGTCTTCCACAGCCTCTGGGTTTTTTTGCTTTGCTCACAGGCCATTTTCTAGGCTTGTTTTAGCATCTCTTTTCTGAGCAGACTGGCCAAGGCCTGTAAAGAAGTCAGTGCCAAGAATCCAGGACATAATGTTATTTTATAAAGGATTCAGCACAGCTGTGGTTAACAAGAACTGGAGATTTGGGAAGTCTGTTTATCTTTTTATTGAATGATAAATGCATGGGAATATGAAAAAGAGCAGTTAATAGCATATGTAATGCCAGAAAAAGACAGACTAAAAAGGGACCAAGTCAGATTTATCTTTAACCAAACCAGAAAAACAGCAGTGGATGGTAGATCTTTACAGAATGCAGCATAAAATTAAATAAACCAGGTTAGAGTAATTTCTGTATTCAGCTTCTATAGCTGCAATTACAGTTTAGTTCCAATATTTGTTTTCCTGAATATCTCCATAAATATAGTTATCCTAGATAAAATCTGTTTTAATCAGAATTAGTTCCATTACTAAGGTAATTTCTGACCTCTGTTCTGTCTCAGTTCACACAGTACAGGCCTTTCAAGCATACTAACACAGGCTGGCAAAATTGCCTTCTAACATGACCACATTTTGCATGTAGCTTGCCCGAGTATGAACTATAACAGAGCAAATATCTTCCATGTTATTGAAAAGACCTTACATATCTATGATCAATTCAGCTTTTACAAGAGCTTACTACATTTAGTATTTGCACAGGTAGTCTGAAATTGCTTAACTGTAATGAGCAATGAATATCAATTATGTGATTACCAATGAAAATGTAATCTAGCCTAAGCACAATTAATTTCTGTTGGAATCTGACCCCCTCAAAATGTAAATTGACTTGGTCCTGTTTTAATGGAAAGAATTGTTTTTAATATTCATATTTTAACAAGCCATGTGAATTTGATATAACAGGGTGTCCAGTTGCAAAAGCTTACTCTTTCATTTGCAGATGCATACATCTTGGAAAGTTAATACAAAATATGCAGTGAGAAATCCCTCCACAGTGATTTAAGGCACAGAGAATTGTTTGTACCCAAAGGCCTCATCTTAAAAGACGTGTGCACACTTACCCTAATACCCCAGGTACACTCTGTAAGTCAGAAAGCTTGATCCTTCAAGCTTCTAAAGAATTATTTCATCTGATAGCCTTATCTCTTTGTCAAGATCCCTTGAAAGGAGGGCAGCCCTTCCTCTAAGGTGTTGCAAAGACCACTGCCAAGAGAGAAGACCAGGAGCAGAGGAGCATCAGAGTCAATGACTATGGAACTCAGATATTAGTGCTGTAAATCCCCCTGCCAGACATGACAAGGATTGGAGCTGCTCTTCCTGTTGTTTAGCCCAGTCTGTGTGCATGGTCCTCAAGAGCTCAAAATATGTGAAATGGGTGAAAAGGAAGAGGTTTCTTCATTTGTCTCAACTGCCAGTGAATGAATTGCATTTCAGTAAGGCTGTTAAACCAAAATATCTGAGAAGACTTGGGGCTATTTCTGAGATTAGAACTGTATTTTAAAATGCATTTGCCACACTGAGCTTAGTGGAAAATATTTGCCCTGGAAAGTTTCATTTCCTATCAAGCCATGATGAGAGAAGCAAAAGAAATGAGACATTACAGGAGTTACCAATCACTGCTCATCTTTTATAGGTGGTAGTTCCAGCATTTCAGCTGAAAATGGTTCAAATCTCTTGAAAGGGGCTTGGCTCCACAATCTGGATGAATGTCCAGTTCTGAAGTCTCTCTTGTTTATCTCTTCCAGGTCAGTGAGCAATGGATAGAGCTCCTTCTCCAGAAGAAAGCTGAGGATGCTGCTCTGGCTCAACAAATACAGCACAGTTTAGGACAGCCTAGGACAGTGGCCCAGGACCAGTGCCCTCCAGGTTTCCACAGCCCCAGTGCCTTCTGCTGGCCACTGGACCATTGAAGGACTACTAGCTAGCTGTAAATCTACCATTTTCATCTTCCAGCTTCAGATTATTTGTTGCATGCTAATTAAATTTGAGGATTTTGATCAGCAGCAGTAGCCAGAAGTTCAGGAATGGATAGGAATTCAGTGGTACCCGTTTCAGAATGTTTATTCATTTTTGTTCTTGACTTTAACTGATCACTTCACTTTGAAAGGAGCTCTGACAATAAATGCAATTAATAAATACCAGTATTAAGCTCCATACTTGTTTGTGATGAAATCCATTCTTTAAATCAGAATTTCAATGTGCAGACATGCTACAAATTAGGATCATTGTAAATTTTAACTCAGCGTTCATTTATTGTAGGGTACAGCCATAAAATTTCCAGAGGTTATTAGATGTTTTTGTAGGTTCTTTATTATTGATTAAAAAGCTGTTAGTCAGAAGGTTTGGTGACATCAAAATTTTGTTGTTTTATATTTTTACAGTGAGGAAAGCTGGTCAGGACTCTGACTCTTCAACAATGATAGTATGTATAATATTATGTACAGCCTTTTAATAATATAGCAAAAGGGTATGCAAATATACCTGTTTCATTTACTATGTTGAAATCTGCTTCAGCAATTCTTGTGAGATAAAAAAAGATTAACTATATATACTCATTTACATCAAAAGCCTATTGACAGCCAGCTTTTAGGAATAATTCTGGTGCTTCCTTTGTACTAAAGTACAAGTTGGAATTTCTATTTTCTCATAGAAACAGGATATTCCAGTGAAAATGGGCATCATTTATTAGCTGCTTCCTATACAAGGCATCCTGCACTGGTGTCCAGCTAGACATCTATCATGCATCTTGTTCAATAGCCTGGAGAAAATATTTTCCTTACTAGTCATTATCCATGTAGTCCTTCTCCTACATCTATCAGCCAGTTTGGAAGTAGCAGTCAACATTATATAATGGAGATTATAACCTGTGTATTTAAAATGAGCAATTCTACTGAGCTTTCTTCATGACACTGATCCCAAATAACAGCTGAGGTGAGCTGCCCCAGTATAGTGAGATGGTCCTTCAAAAATCTTTGACTCCTTCAAGATGATCCCCTCAGAAGTACACACTTATAAAGCAGAGATGGTATGTGAATTTTAAGAAACTGCAACAAGGATCTCTGACACAAAATGGCCTATCAACAACTCTCTGATACACAAGTTAAATGACCTCTACTGTTAGCATTCAAAAGATTTTAGCAGTAAAAAGAGCAGAGTATTAGTCCTTTTCTGAGTAGCTTGTTCAAGGACACAAAGGGTATTTTTGTTATAAGAAAGTGATTCAGCCTAACTTTGCTTTTCTAGAGATAACCAGAAAATGTATGGGACACTTTTAGCCAATTTCCTTGAATTGATCTTGTTATTCTCCAGGGTGTAAGTGTACCACCATTCTCACGAGTAGATGTCAGCTTTGTAAGCTGGTGTAACAGTTCTTTATGAACAGTATGATTAGTCTGTTCTAGGTGGTTTGGGGATGTCAGCACAGCAGTATTTCAGAGGATCCACTTGCCATTCCTGTGGTGGGGACTGTGAGTCCCGGGTCTCCACTGAGTTGAAGATCAAAGGACAGGCAGTGCTCGCTTATCTTGTCAGCTCTGATACAGCCAAGGTGCACATGCTCTCTCAGACAGACAAATCTCTCTAGGCAATAGGAAGGCTTGATTTAGTCTTGCAGGGCTTTTTTTATTACAAGCAGAGTGTTCTTCATTAACTCTGATCTGTTATTTTTTGATAGCAAAAATATTTCTGATGTTAAAAATCTGCTAGAAGCTGCCTGTACATATTCACAATCAAGGACTAACAGAGGCCAGGCCACTTATCATTAGTTTCTTTAGATGTCATAATGGTACAATTTGCTTAGGTAGCCAGTCATAGAATCCCTAATGTCATTGGTATTTATCATCCAACCACACAGCTGAGCATTCACTGTGTGATTCAAATGGCTCTGGCTGTGCTCTTTGTCTGGGGAAGGATCCTGAAAGTGACATTTCCTAGATATTTCTCTGTAAATATAAGAGAAAGAGGGGGGCAAAAAAAAAAAAAGTAGATTTCAATGCCTTTGTAGGTACTGTTATTTTCATTCTGAAAAAAAAAATCATTGACTGATTTAAGGGGAAGCCATGAAGTTTAGCAGATTCTGCCTAGGTTTATTGCTGAAGCGGCATAAAATATTTAAAAGAGACCTAGAGTAAAGTACCTCTAATGCAGCTGTTCAAATCTCAGTTTATGAAGAATTAACACCTGGCAAAACTGTCAAAAGAGGGAGGACGATTAATAGCAGATAGAAACACAAGACTTTTTTCTTGACCTAGTTCTGACTGAAACCTTTAATTCCCAACCCATTACAGATAAACAGAAGAGCAACAGGAGCATAGAGAACAGTGACTTCTCTGGACTTGAACCTGTAGTTAATATAACATGAGGAAGATGTTCAAATTAGTGCCTCAGCTTTCTGTATTCAGCCTGAGACAAAAATGAGCATATCAGATAGTATTTGCTGAAGATCCTGACTGGCTGAGAGTCACAGTGAATTATCTGATGAACTGTCTTCCTTTCTCATAGCAAGGATCCCGACTTTGAAGCCTTTAAAACTCAAGTGTGCTACGAATAATGAGAACCCTGACACGTTGCTGTAACGGTTAAAATTACTATTATTTTGTGTGCCATCACTATAAGTTACCACTTCCATAGACAAATGCAGAGAGCATTAGCCTTGCCAGTGCCTAACTAAGTGTCTTTGATCAACCTTAACACAAATGGCAATGTATCAAGCTGGCCCTGAACTGAAACATTTGAAACGTGTCACTGGTTGACCACTATGTCATGAGTGGGCTGCTGGGAAAAATACTATCTTAAACTCATTCAAAAAAATTATCCAAAGCTCATGCCATTGCCTGTTTTCAGTACTTAATATCTGTTCCAGGGTTACCTAGTGCTAAATTTTGGATTAGCACATTCACATTTCATCCTGTACAAAGCAGGAGTCATTCCCAGACTCCATCAAACAAAAAAGCTTCTGGGAAAACTGTGTTGGATCAAAACTCTTCTACCTTCCCACACTGGCAGTGATCCTTCAACTTATTTCATAGAGGGATACTTTCAAATAAATATATTATCTCTATATAAACATCTTGTTATATACACATTTTAAATTAATATTCCTTGCAAGTCTTACTTAAGAATTGAAAATGCACCAATTTGGGCTATATTTAAGCAATAATGATGGATGGAAAGGCTGTTTCTTTCCAGCTAAATGTGCCAATACTTAGCTTATCTGGTAATTTACTGCTGGGAAAGGCCTCCTTGTCAGTCATTGCTGCTTAAATAAGTATTAGATAGGGAGGAGGGGAGGAAGACTTGTCATTAATCACCAGGAAATTTCAGACAGCTGCTGTTTTGCTGTAATAGAACATGTAAGTATTAAGAAAAATCACCAACAGTTACCTTTCGAGATATTATAATTGTACGTGGGCCTGCAAATTGTCTTAGACATGGCTCATTTATATAAAGCATTTAGACATCAGCCCAATAACTGGTAAGAAAATAGGACTATAAATTTTTTTTAATTTTCAGTAAACCCTCTGTTGCACTTGATTGTTTTCAGTGTGCTTTCAAGTGAAAAAACAACAGCATTTCCTAGGGACAGGCATGCATCAACTTTCAGAGACTGGAAAGAGCTAAAATCATGAGTCTGGGGTGCAGGCAATAAAGAGCTTGTTCTGAGCAAGGATGATCACTTGGTATTTCTGTGTGGTATTATGCTTCATTGCAATATATAAGAAGTACAATAAATAAAAAATGTTGTAGTAATTACAAATTACTAAAATAAATATCTATTTCATATTTTATAAGTATATCTTTCTTAAATATAAAGCAAAATTAAATTTATATAGATGACTGTCACTTTTATAAATATGTCAAAATATAACAAACAAATAAATTTAACCTACCACATAAGCAAGAGATGGTGAAATATCTTATATTTCCACATAGGCAAAGAAAGTTCAATTCATAACTGTCTGGTGGTACTTTAACAGTTGCATGGAATCACTCTTGTATCTACAACCCATGCTCTCCTACTGGGCTGTTAAGATGAAATTCAACTTTCTCCAGCCCTGAGCTGCCCTGTGGAGAAGCTTCTGAGAGCACTGTGATAAGACTCACATGTCGTCCTGTTCCTGAATTATTTTGGTCCTACTGTGAAATGGATATGAGCCACTGGCAACTGATCCCAAGTGAAGCATCCCCAAAAACTCTTCTACACTCAGTCAAGTGTCCCTTCACCTGAGATTAAAAGGCACATTGGCCCCATCTGTTGCTCTGTGTACATGTGCCTGTCTAAGGAAGGGATAAAACTGACCCCCATCTTTTCACAGGGCAGCACATACAGGAGGTCTCTGCTCTGCCAGGGGGATTTTTGGCTCTGCCTGGCACATATTAGAGACTTGCATGCAGGTTCAAATACTTTCACATGAGGAACTGACAGTCACACCATGGCTCTTCTTTATCTCAGCAAAAGGGTGGTTCATGTCCCTTCCCCTTTATAGCAGAAATATTCAGCACAAAGAAGCTTCACAGCAGTACATTTCAGGATGAACAGTCCATTAGTTTAGTTTCTCATGGATGTTATAAATGTCACCGGCTTTAAATGCTGGTACCCACATGGTCTGAAATTCTAATCTCATCAAAATGGGTGGGAGCTTTGCTAGTCACTACACTGTGATCAAGATTCCACACGCTGTATCTTAAAATGGAAAATACCACCATATGTGATGCATGCAAACCTCACCTATTTACTCCACCTTTGGCAGGTATTCTGAATAAAAAATGTTAAGATCATTTCTATACTACTGACTTTTTGGAAATTTCAGAGGAGTTATATATATTAATGGCAAATGAGAATATCTGCTTCTAGATATACTACCAAATACATCTAGTTTGAATCCTAAGAATTCAGAACAAGAGATCTAATAAGGCTTATCAGAGACTATAATAGCATAGCAGGCTGCCCTGGGGCAAGTAACAACTAATGAAGCTAGAGGATTGATATTTTAGCCCAGACATAAAGCCTAGTTGATAATTTGATACAGATACATTCCCCTCTGTAGCCAAGTTGATGAGCTTACCTATTTTGCAGCATCTGTACAAAGCACATCACAGAGCTCCCTCCTGAGCAAATCAGCCCAGGCGTGTGCACACTGTGTAACACCCACAGCAAGACTGTGCCTGGCTGGAAGGAATGCCCTAGCACAGAAACAGGAACAGGAGAGCACTTCATAGAAAACCCGTGTCACATGAAAGAGAAGATAGAATCAGCAACCAAGAACTTTGTTTTTCAATACTAAAGACTGAACCCAAGTCAAGTAGACCAGAAGAATACATTTGTTTATTATACACATTAATTGGAAGGTATGCATTTTTTTCTGGTAACCACAAATTGTAATTTAAGCTTAACAGGAAAGGAGAAAATGGAACATTTTCATTGAGACATTTCATATATTACTTAGTATTTAATGTGATTTTTTAAAATAACTTTGGATGTTTTCAGATTTATGCATATTAATATACATAATGCTTTACCCTAGTTTTAGGCTCTGTGGCTGGTAGGTGCAGAGCCACGCTGGGCACTTCCAGCAGCTCCAGAAGGGATTTGCTTCACTGGTAGTGCTGCTGGCTCTGCTCCAGCTGCTCTATTACCTCTATTACCTCTGCTTCTGCACCTGGTGGCCCCTAACATGAAAGTGCTGCTTTCTTTGTGAGTTCAATAAGGGAGTAAATTAGAGAGGTAGCCATCAGCCCAACTCTCCTCTGCTATGCAGCACCTCTGACAACTCAAGACTGGGAGTATATTTTTGGGCTGTTATTATTTCTGAAGCAGCTTCAAATTGCCTGAGAATGTCACAATAAGCAAATGAAAGACAAATGAACTCAATTAAAGATAAAGGGGGAAGGAGGAGCTGGATTTTCAAAACTGCTTATAAGATTTAGAGCCATAACTTCCTGTCATAACTTCCAATTCACTGAGTATTGACTGTCTGAATCTTCAAGCTCTTTTGAAACCACCACCCAATAATCTTTCCCTGGGCAGATATCACTAGCTATTGCTTTTCCCCAGTGAGATAACTGTATCATAAATAACATTCAACAAAATAACTCCATAATACACAGTTTTTATATACTTTTAAAGCACTTTCACAAGGGTAAAATACTGCCTGTATTAAAAGTTAAAATGGTTTAGTTCTGCCATGGATTAATACCTATTTAAATGGTAAAATATTGATTCCTTGCCAAATCTCATCTGGGGTAGTGCTTTCCAAGTCTGTCTTCCATTTCACTTTGGTTTAAAGGATCAAAGAAGTTCTACTGCCCAATAAGTCAATCTTAGATTAAAAATGAAATGCATCTAAACGTTAAAAAAAAAGAAAGTGCTATGTTAGAGGTAGGTAAAAGCTGTAAAAATACCTTCAGTTCACTGAAATGAAACCCATGCCCCACCTTTGTGGCCTACAAAGTTAATTTTTCAGTGCACATGAACATGAGGCTTCTTTAGTTCATGCTGAAGTTTTTTGGAACACAAATTAGTCCTTAAGTTACCAATAGAAGCAAGAAAGTTGATATCCTCTCAGTAACAATTACATTCTGTGATCTTTCAATGGGCCAATAATCCACCTAAGATATCCCATTTTACATTGCTAATATAAGCATTGTAAAATCAAAATTTGATGTGGTGCTTAGTTAAATGCCTTGAAGAATTCTGGACCCTACATCAAGAGAGCTGTGACTGTCAACTTGGTACATACTTCTGCCAAAATAATAAGATACGCCTTCTAGGAATGCTGACTGGAATTCCTTGTTTTTAGGTTCAGATGCTTTCCTGACATACTGTTTATTTTTTCAGTCAGTAATATCAGACTAACCTGTTATTCTCTGCATCATCTTTCTCATATATCAAGATCATGTTGGCAATCACCAGCGGTTTGATACTATCTCAGATTGTCAAAGTGTATTAACATTAATATTTTTGCTTGTGAAAGCCTTCAGTCAACTTTAAGACTCCTGGGCTGGGGTTATATGTGTTATATGTCTGAAAACATTTTTGGTTTGAATATTTAAAAGATGTTTTGCAACATTTTAGTTTGTTTCATTTATTTAACTTTCCTGAATACTTCTGCTTTTCATGCATATTTTGTGAGATATTGCAGTCTTTCTCAATACTAGAGGATGTATTTTGAGTCCTTCCTTGAGAAATCCTGTAATCCTGTACATTGTTTGCCTTTCTCATTGGGATAAAATAATTTCAGTGAAATGGAAGCATAAATATGAGAATTTGATCAAGACTTTGTTGCTTTTCCAAAACAAATAGTACCCAGTTAGAAAATTTAGAAAAGTACATGGTTTATCCATGAGCTGTATCCAGTTTATAGGTGGATATACATAGGGCTTTAATCTGATACCAAACATAGTAGTGAGGCACTGGCACAGGTTGCCCAAAGAACCTGTGGATGCTCCATCCATGGAAGTGTTCAAGGCCAGATGGGATGTGGCTTGGAACAACTTGGTCTAGTGGAAGGTGTCCCTACCATGGAGTCACTGTAATTAGATGATCTGTAAGATCCCTTCCAACACAAAACGTTCTATGATTCCATTAACCTTTTCCACAGATGGACTATATTATACATTTTAGTACCTGATCTTCCTTATATCTAAATATATTTTAACAAGGCCGAGTTTACACTGAGATCTTACCAGCTCTCTGTTCTTATCTGCTCAGCAGGAAAAATACTATATGAGTGTACATAAATATATAAATGTACAACAAAAACTAAAGCAACAAAGGTGAGAGGAAGACAGATGAAGTGGCCAAAGCAAATTGAGGAATTCTAGGGATGATAAGAAATTTTAGAAAGAGAAATTAATCAAAATTCAGTCTCACATTGGGACATATTTGCAGAGTAGTCCAATACATCTGGATATAAGGCAAAGCAGGTGTTTTGAGGATGTAAGAATGTTCTCATGTTCTCAAAGTGGATGCACATTTCTCATGTGTCATCTTTATTGCTCCTCAGCCTTAGCACAAGGCTAAGGGAGAAAGCAGCAGGATCAGAAATAAGAATATTCCAGTTTGAGCATAACTGTTGCCAGATGATATGGTAAGATTTACATGTGTACAATGACAAACCAAATAGGTTCACTAAGTCATGAGAAAAGAAAATTAGAAAGGTTGATATATTGTTGTTATTACAAAATACGTCTGGAAGTAATTTTTTTCCCATTTCATTATAGTTTACAATATGCACACTCAATAGTAGCCATTAGCTCTGTAAGCTATGACATAATGACTTCCTACCTAATCCTAAACAG
Organism: Cinclus cinclus; assembly: GCF_963662255.1. Classification (NCBI taxonomy): domain Eukaryota; kingdom Metazoa; phylum Chordata; class Aves; order Passeriformes; family Cinclidae; genus Cinclus; species Cinclus cinclus. The sequence goes on from NC_085060.1 coordinate 11,028,035, forward strand.
TGCCATTATAAGCAATTCTAGCATATTTTATTGGATCAGTGAAAATTTTATTCTCTGAGAGACTGCAAGAGAATGAAGTACTTTATGAAAAATACCATGTAGTACTACGCACAGCCTGGAGTGCTAATCCACCACCAGTGAGATTCTCTGGCTTTAATCAACACCCTGAACCAGAAGCCAAGTGCTTCTCCTCTGTGTGTGGGTGGCTTGCTCATACACAGTACAGAATGCCTCTCTGGTAACACTGGCAGACCTGTTGTCAAAGTTCATGGTCTCCAGGAACCTCAAGAGATTCTTCTGCAGCTGAGTATTTTTCAAGCAGGTTAACTTGGTAGCTCCCACTGAGTAAACTGCTACTTGCTGGCAAGTATTTCCCTGTCTGGTACCTCCATCACAGGAAGGAAGAAAGGCAAGTGCTGAGGAGAGCACTTAAGTCTTTTCTATTTGAAGACTCAAGACTCAGGGAGTTTTATCTTCCTAGGTGTGAATCCTATGTAACAAGGAGAAGGAAGGGGATGGTATTAATGGCAGATTGAGAGGCTGTAGTGGGAGTGTGCTGTTCTGAGACACCTGCAAGGCTTCTCTGAGCATGGGATCTTGTGGTGTGGGAAGCCTGGAGATTCTGCACTTTGCTGGCTCTTCTCTATTCCTTGTCGCAGCCTTGGAGTGGAGAGAGGCTGGAACAAGACTGGTGTGTGAGCCTGCGAAGCAGTAACCACATGTGTCAGCTGATGTATCTCCAGGTATTATAAATCACAGGCTTGGTTGTGGCAAGCCATATACAGTGATTTTCAAGCTTTTTTTTTTTTTTTTTTTTAAATAGAGACCCTAAACACTTTCCAAAGGAAAGGTAAGGTAAAGTTAAGGCTTGTGGGTTTTTCTCCCTTACTTTTCTTGGATTCCTTATAGACCATGACCCTCTCACAGACTGTAGGCTGAAAGCTGCTGCTGTAAACACAATAATCAAGCAGTGGCACTAATATTATTTATAGGCTGTCGTTCACTTCATGTTTGTTTTTACTGTGTGGACTGCAAGCTTTTCATGGCAGGAACTTCCATTTTCCATCTGTAGTTCTCAACACAGCAAGACCTTGATTTCAGGTGACAATTCTGGAACCTAACAATTAATAACAATAATGAATGAACACAATGATTGTCCCCTAGTGTCAGGAAGAATTCCTTCATGAAAACCAGCACAAGCCAAAGACCTGATTACTGTGAGACAGAGGAGATGAAAGAAGTTTTACTTCCCACTACCAAATCTATCTTACTTATTTTGCAACTATTTTATTGATGTTAGGTGTAATGGGTATTTCTTTCTGTAGCTATTGTACTTGCAAAAAAGTGCAGTTAAGAGTGTATAAAATGTTGTAACATGCTTGCTCTCCTGCAAGTGGCTGTCCACACACTGACACAAATATTGTACCCATGCTGTTTGTTCCAGAAAACTGACATTTCTAAAGATGAGGCCAGATGTGTTTACAGATACATTTCTGAGTTTATTCAAGCTGAAAGGTACTTCTCATCTTTTGAAATGTCAGACCTGTTGCTCCAAGAAAAATGAGCACAAGAGATAGGGCCACTGTTGCACAGCTCCATTTTTAAATGAGCAATATCTGATTGAAGATCCCAGGATTCATACAGTTCAGGGTTTTGCTGTGATATATTGCCTGCACTGGCAAAATGTAGTTGAGTGCACTGATTATTTGTTTCCATTGAGTGCCCACAGCAATCCCCAAATTCTAGTATCCTTTACCATCCTTATATCTGTTTAAACAACTGTGATATCACCTGAGGGGATGCACTTTCTAAATGAGAGATTTGATAAGCTGCAAGGCACAGGTTCACTAAAAAGCTGCTCTGCAGATAGGTAAATAGAGTCATAAGGGGAGGACAATGTCTCACTGTGAACCTGCAGTGAGCAGGTTCCCTGTGTGTCATGGGAGCAGATGGGGAATGGCAGGGCTGAGAATGTCAGAAAAACCATGATCTGTCTCCTGGTTCAACTCCCACTACCTATACCTCTCCTAAAACTTCTCTTGATGACCTCTCTACTTTAGAGCCCCCTGTGTAATACCAACCCTCATATCATACTGTTCCTATACCTCCTATATATTTGCTGGCTGTAGATACTTTTGCGTAAAGCATCTGTTAAGGGTATGGAATGTGCAATTTTCTTTTTATCATAGATTAACTCAATAGTTAATTTTGAGTATTTACCTCAAAATTGCTTGGATATGAAGAATGCAGCGTAACTGGAAATCAAAGAGGAGAGCAGAACATAAAAAACAGTTAATAAATCATTTGACTGTTACAAAACCCTATTTTTGTTCCTCTGGTAGTATTGGAATTCTGTTAAGAGCTTGCTGCAAGACAGTAATGTGTATTTGCTATTGCTGTTGAAACCTCGATTAAACCTGTGCGCCAAATTACCCAGTCTACACTTAGCAGTGGAACCACTTTGACCCAGCTCTCTGCTAGAGTAAGATGATTTGTTTAGTTTAATATTGTTTAGTGCAAAATTAAAGGTTAGATTATCTGAAGCAGCTGCAAGGTTTAAATGTGGCAAAAGCACTGTGAAGGATCAGGTCAGACAGCTTCCATTAAAGAAGTAAAGGATGAAGCAGCTTGAAAAATTTGCCTGCAGTTTTTCAGTGTTTATCTTTTAGGATTCCCTTTCCCATAGTGAAGGTGTCTGTTGTTGACGCTTATTAAAAACCTCTCTGCTTGACAAAAACTCGTTTATTTTCACTGCCTTTTCATACAATTTCATCACAGTCTCTATTTTTTTTTTCCCTTATTACACCTTTCTATGAGAACAAATATTGACAGATATTTTCTGCTTGTACAGAGAATAGAGGTATAATAATAATTCAATGGCTTTTAAGTAAAACTAGTACTAGTTACTTCAGAGAAGGCAAGGGTACACATGGAATTTGTCCTAAAGAATCTATTCCATGAGGAATTTTACCAGATAAGATTTGTATAAACAGTCTGTCTGTAAATAATAACAGTCCCTAAATAGCTCTTAGAGAAAAAAAATTACAAGGCCAGTCCAAATCAAGGAGAGCAAGGTCCATAACAAATCCCTGGTGAGTTCCAGTAGACACAGGACAAGGAACTCAACTTGCTATCACTCTGTTGTCATAGTACATCTCAATGAAGACTCAATGATTTTTTCCAGCATCTTCTACATATCTGACTTCAGATGTCTATTTTCAGGAGACACCCATGAAACATGCTGGAAAGTTCAGTTGTGAGTAACATGATGCTTTAAAGGAATGCTAGAGAAAGCAAACACATTGTTCCCTTCTCTGCCTTGACTTTGGAAAACCATACAAAGAGGGAGGCTGGAGGCTGTTACAGAGGCAGGCAGTGCTGCCTTTCAGTCCAATAATTTTCTGTACAAAGCAGCAAAAAAATATTCTCCTTAGTGCACAACTTAAGCAACAGTGTGGAGCTCAGCACTCCTGAAAAGGCTCCAGGCTCTGGTATGTGACCTACCACATACTCAGGCAGGAAAGTTTAAGCCTTCCAGCCTCCTTCCAGGCAGTAGACCCAGGTGTTTAACTGTTTCAGGTGAGGCTTATTAATGGGTACTTGTGGTCTCATGTTGAGATAGTTGTAACAATTACTAAATACTAAAATTTATTTTAATTAAGGACAGCATAGAAAGAAGGGGATTAATGTGCAGAGCTCTCAGTGCAGTAGCAATGTCTAGTAAGATTTTTCTAGAGCATTTTTTGTTAATAGAAATGGTTATAGTTTCATGTAAGTTGGAATAAATTTGCCAAATGCAGTAAGTCTGATATCAGATAGGATTTAGACAAATACTCCCCTACACAGAACCTCTCAAAGGAACAGAGTGTCACATGTTTATGAAGCTGTGTGCGGTAGACTAAGTCTACATTTGCTGCTGCAGCAAACATTTAGACCTAATGATGACAAGTTTATTCTCTTTATGCCATAAACAATTGATTTTGAAGCAAAGATAAGAGAATTATATATTATGTATTTCATCTGTAAAAATAATTAACTCCTTTTATTTAGCTGAGAAGGGTGATGTTTTCTAAAGTTCAGCTTTACTGAAAATTGACCTTTCCATCTACAAATACACCATTTAATTTACAACAGAAACAAAACCTTCGAAATTGTATTTACTCAGTAACTTTAATAAAGGTCAACCCTTCTCAGAAACAATTGTAAATGTGGCATTTAGCCTTCATATTCTGGAAGCTGTTACTTGAATCTTCACATCCAAATAGAACATTGCCTTTGAATTAAAAACAGCTAAATAAATAAGAACCAAAAAAAAAAAAAATTAAAACTGTCTAGATCTCAGGTGTTGTAATTATCCTTTAGCCTTTTGTCCTGGTTTAAAGGTGTCTGCCAACGGGGGCAGGAACCTCCCTTGGAATGGAAAATGTGACCCCCTTCCTTCCAAATTATTATAACTTTGAAATCACGTGGCTTTGTGGCAAAGACACAGGGTAGTATGTATATGTAGAACCAGGCGATCAAGCAGCAGCAGCAGCAGCCCCAGGAACAGAACACAAACCCAGGACAGCCTCTCTCGGCTGCGGCTCCTTCCCCTGCGCTGCAGTTCCGGGCACGGCCAGCAGGGGCGCCGCTGGCTCCCGGCCGGGCGGGGGCGGCGATTCCCCCGCGCCTGCAGGGGGCGCTGTGGCGCGAGCTCGGCCGCGCCTCCCTCAGGCGGTGATGGCGGGCGGGCCGGGGGGAAACGGGCCGCAGAGGGAACCTCGGCACGGAGCTGGGACCGCAGGGCCGGGCACACCCCGGGGCGGCAAACAAACTGTAGCAGAAACGCCACAGACATAGCAGGAACGGCAGAAGGTCAGGCAGACAGGGAGTATCAGGTTTAAGAGTAGCGAAAAACCCAAAGCAGAGGCAGAAAACATCGGGACTGGGCATCGGCAGCCATACTTCTGCACAGTAAATAAAAGCTACGCAGGACGAGAACTCCGCAGCGGCAGCAAATCCTCTGGGCAGCAACAGTCCAGCACCAAAAACTGCACCTCTCAACTCCGATCCCAAGATCCAGAGAGAGAAGCCAAGGCCAGCCCCTCAGCCCCCAGCCAAAATCTAGAATCTCTAGCCTTCCAAAGACAACCCCATCCAGGTAAGAGAGTAGCCAGCAGCACCCTCCCCCCTACCTTGGCCACTTCTTTTGTCTCTGAATACCATTGTTATCATCTCTTAGGCAACTAATGGGACAAAATTCCCTGAGAGAAAGAAAAAAAAAAAGAAACCAGGAAAAATACTAACCTCCAACACCCTTATACTTCTACAGGACTGTTTTCTTGAGTCCTCTGTCAACTAATAAGGTCAACTAATGTTCAATACGTACGGTGCACATAGTAAGAATGAACATAAGATGGTTTGAAAGGTCCACCAAGTTCAGCAGGAAATAGAAGAGGCTTTTTCTTTGACCTCTAAGGAGACTTGGAAAATTCATTGAAGCCTATTCATCTGAGATACAGAGGCCCCAGTGAAGCACTGCAGTGCATGGTTGACCTCAAGTGTATGGTAGCCCCACTGCAGTCAATGGGTCCATCCTGTGCTTGAAGGCAGCACTACTTATTTATCATGTGTATTGTCATTGAGCTCTGGGGTGTCAAGATGGAGCACAGCCCTGCTGTGTAATGAACAAAAGACGAATAAACAAACAAACAACAAAATATCAAAACAAAACCCAAACCAAAATAAAACCAAAACATAACAATAAACCAACCAAACTGACAAAAAAAAAAGCCCACCCAAAACACACACACAAAACCTTACCAAAAATACCCCCAAACAACCAAAAAAAACCCACAAAACTCAAAAACTCCACAATGAAATAGATTATGCTAAAAATCTGAAATTTTCAGAGTGAGTTCATTTTTCAGTAAGACTTATTTGCAATCAAAGAATCTAATTACCTTGTGTCCAGGTGTCGAAAGTAGCAACCAGTCATGGAAAATACCATCCAGACAGGATTTCCTTGTTCTTTCTGTCTCTCATCCTTAACTGCATAGCTGGAAGGATCAGATTTTTAAATCTGACAATTTTCAAATACAAACTATAAGAACTGGAGGCCATTTGCGTGAGAACACCTTGGAGCTTTCACAGTCTAAAGAGGAAATAATCAAACAAGAGGGATAAGCAGGGATTTGAATCAGTTTCTAGAACTCCTGGCTTCTCTTTGAAAGAGCATTCTTTCTTAAGGCTAGACTCAGGTAGAAAGCTTTCTGCCATGTCATGTGATGCTGTAATAGGAAAAAGTTTTGGAAGGCTCAGACTTTCTGAAGAAAACCCCATCTTTTCCAAGGAATTTGTGATGTGTTTCAATGCATAGATCCCATGAGCAACTGCAGAACCCTTCCAACAGCTTCTGTGAAGAAAGGATTTACATAAATCCAGTAAAAAAGCTTACATTTGTCATCATATGGTAACATTTCAAACTAGCATGTAGAAAATGCAGCCTAATAGAATTAACCAGAGAATTAGATGGCTCAGGAAATTTGAGTCAGATTAATACTAATCTTACAATGATTTATAGTGTGAAGAAACTTTCTCTACAAAATAAACATAATACTGGAGTCAGTTTAAAAATATTGACTTCAATGCTGTTACACCTGAAATGTATTAAAATTGTCTTCATAAGAGCTCTCTTCTACAGTTTTTAGCCACTATTAGTACCATTGCCTTTAAGAGCCTAAAATAGTTGTGAATGAATCCAAAATTACTGTTTCTTTGATCTTCTTCAGAGTTGAATGCTAGTCCTGTGTTTTGTGGACTGAGCACTGTGGGCTAAAATTTGAGAGCTGCTGAAGCAAAAACTTGTTTTGCAGTAGCAGCATAATAAAAAGCCTCTAAAACAAACTCAGTGTACAACAAGACTAAGTCAGAACTATCTTTCTGGATGCAAAACTGCTCTGGACTGCTGAAGTTCCTTCTGGGTTCAGTAACAGATGAATTCAAAAAGCTGCTTGCCTGTGAAACATTTGACCAAAGGTGAATCAGCTTCCATCATTATTCATTCAAGACAATCATAATAGTCTTCAACCTTGACATCAGCATCTGACCTAAACCTTTGTATCCCTGAATCTCCTGAAACATCTCTGTTCAGAGCCAGTTTAAGTCCTGTAAGTCCAAAGCATTACCTTGTGTAAGTGACCCTGAGATAACTCTTCACCCCACTAACACTGAGCAATCCTGAGGAATGAAACACATAAGCAGAAAGGAACCCACTTCAAAGAACTCAGCAAATAAAGCAGCTAAAATTAACATCAGTAAAAATTTTATTATGTCCAGATATAGCAAAATGAAACACATCCAGACTGGCTTCAGGAGAATTTCTAGCAGCTTTTCACAGTGCCTTGGTTTGAAAGACAGGTGTCTGCTAAGAAAGGCAGGAGCCTCTCTTGAAATGGAAAATGTAAACCTCCTCCCTCCAAATTAGTATAATTTTGAAATTAAGGGGCTCTCGGGCAAAGATATGGGAATTGGAGTAGCAGTTCGTTACTAGGGAAATTTAAATAAAAATACAGTAATACAAGAAAAGCCAAAACACTGACAAGAGTTAGAATACAACCTGACACCCTATCAGGGTGTTGGTAGCAGTCCCATTAAATGTTGGCTGCAGTCCACCTGGAGTGATAGATGTGGTTCAGTTGAAGCAGTGCTCCTGTAGAAGGGTGTAGTTTTCTTCTGAAGGTCCAGTGATGATGTAGAAGGGTGTCTGGTTTTCCTCTGGAATCCTGTGGAAAAAAGGCTGCCTGATGTTCCAAATCTCAGATTTTTATCTAGGTAGGAGATGCTTGGCTCCTCCCCCTGGGTGGAGCATCTCCCAATGGGATGATGTAATTTTATCAGTCATGCAGTGGGACTCAATGGCCCATTAACAGGAGATATTTCCTGGAGGAAGGATGGATTGTGGAAGAGACAAAGAACACTGCCCCACTTGGTTTTAACACATGGCCCATTCACAGAAGATACTCCCCTCTGGAGATAAAGATCACTGCCCCACCTGGTTTCAACACATGGTGATAGTATATATACTTTTGGTTACATCCTGCATTGCAACACAAGACACACAGAAAAACCAATTGCATTTTGTTACAAGTATAAGCACCTTCACCAAGCTGCCAGGCAGCTGCTCAGATCTTGGAGGTATGCTGTCAGTGTAGGTGTCCATGGGCCATGACAGGGCCATGACAGATGAAAAAGAGCAACTCCTGTTTCGTGGTGCATGATACCTTATCCCACAGAAAGAGGAAGGGATGCATGTTCATCTTTCCCTTTGCTTCTGGAGAGTAAGAGCAGCTTGTTCGTGTTCTTGTAGCAAAGTGAAGGTTGGTTCCATGCTTTCCATGTTTTGAATTTTATATTCTTATTTAAGGTTACATTGCTGGAATTCAGTTGGTCCCTAAAATATTTCTAAGCTTTCACCAGCTGCAGAAGACAGTCTCACCAGATTATCATTCATTGTGTTAAATATGGTAAGACCTCCAGGATAAAGCAGAAATAAGGTCCTGTTCTCTTGGCTCCTTGAAAACTTAGAGCTACGTAAGTGTGTGGACAAGACAAGCCAGAAGTAATGACACAACACTCAAAGTGAAGAATGCCAGTGCAAAACCAGGTAGGTTATAAGTTTTGTTTTGTTTAGCTTTGGGCTGGGGAAAAGCTATGGAAAAAAGTATCATATAATCCTTAAGGTTGGAAAAGAGCTCCAGGGCCATTAAGTCCAACCTTTGAAAACACTGTGTCCAAGTAAGTATTAAACAATCACTGAATAACCAAAGGTCCTTTTATTTCAGCTGCTCTATACCTGCTTAATTTAGCCGAATTTTCCAGAGAACAGTCTCTCATAGATTTTGACAAAAGTGACATACAAAGAAAGAGTATTTGCTGCACCTTATTCCACCCTAACTCCATATAGTTTTGCACACAGATGAGTGTTGGTTTGAATTGAAATTTTGCAAATATTACTATACTAATTCCAGTTTTATTGTCTCAGTTCTACTAAAAACTATCATCACTTCAGCCATAAAAGGTGTTTGATTCTGTAGGAATTAATAGCTACAATAATGAAAAGGACTAGTTGGAAGTATTTGACAGATTTTTTTACTGTAAAGGACATTAGTAATATTTTGGCTACATTAATTATTTATCTCATTACCAAAAGAACCTGAATTCTTCATGAAATGGTCCTGATAATATGGGTTAATGATACAAGTCCTCTTGATCTTTCTCATGCTCACAGTAATGCTGGCTTCACTTTCATAAACTGACTGTATTCTCTCAAATCTTTCAGGCCCCTTTGCAACATTGCCACTAAAACTTCAATCTCACTCAACACAGTAATAAATCTCAAAGCTAGCTAGAGAACTCTTTGCAATGTATTTTAAGTGATACTTCTGTCTTGTCATGTGTCATTTAGACAGTAATAAAATGGCAGTGGCAGGCACAAAACTAGAAGGATCAGACTGTATATATTGGATCAGACAATATATACATATATAATATATACTATAATGCCAGCAATAAGGCAGAACAGTCTGTTCCAGTCAAGTTCTAAAAGTCCTTTAGTATACCTTTTCCCTTTTCCAGAACAAACTCCCTTCTAGGCTCAAAAGGGGAAATGCTGGTGTTTGAAAGTCTCATTGCTTTGGAAATGAAATACAGTTTAGTTTAAACATCAGAAGAAAATAAAAAGAAAAATGTGAACGTGGAATATGGGTTAATAAAAAATAAATGTTAAGTCAATATATTGGCTTATCTAAAAGAAATACTAATAAATTCATTGCTACTGTCTTACTTTGAGTCTGAAAACAGCTTTCACTGTTAACAAATACAATTTGGTGCAATTTACTGTGTTAACATATTTAGCAATATGCACTGCCTTGAACCAAGTAGTAAAAGCAATCTGAGAGTGAATACTAAAAAGGTTCTTGTACTAATGAAGAAATCTCCTTAACACAAAATTCCAAGAGACAAATATATCTACTGTCAAGCACCAGCTGTTCTAGAATTTTATATTTATCTTATAGAGACTGTAGGTACTAAAAGTGTGCCCTTCACCTTTTCAGATTGGGCATAAATATTTCAGTAAAGAGAATTTTGAACATACTTATCCTGTATTTTGAAAAAAGAGTAAGAAAAATCCTGTATGTGTTTCTGTAAATACACTCAAACACTGCAATAGTATTTGTTACTTGTAATGGTATTTTTGAATGGGATTGGTCTTTGGAAACTTAGTCATAAGGGACTGCAGCTACTGCACTTGCAAATGTTAATGCTTCTGGCTGCAGTTCCAACATGCCAGCAGCCTGCCAAAGGGGTGATAGGGAAGCATTTGATGTGCTGCACTATCTAGCTCTGTTCACATTCCCTCATATTCTTCTTCCTTCTCTCCCTCCTTGGTTGACACAATTTTCCACTAGCAGTTTAGAAACTGAAGAGAAAAAATAACAAGTTTCTATTTATTTCTTAATATTCAGAAGTCCCAGTGATCCTTCAGTAGGAAGTTTGCATATGAAAGGATGACAAGATTGGGCTGTAACCAAAATTCATATTTGAAAAATGGCAAAATACGCTCTAAGCTTTAAAGATGATTAGAATGCAGCAACCCCATGTTTCTGTTCACCTGCTACTGTAATCCAGGCAACCAGACAGCATAAAGTTATGCAAAATGGACCAAAAGTATCCTATTAAAACCACAGTCTTGCTTAAAAGATATTTATTTTCACATTCCTTCAAAAGAAACAAGCAATAAAGAGACCATCCTACATAAGAAAAGCATGCAAAAGGCAACGAAACACTGAAGCCAGTTATTGATATCTCAGTGATGCCGTATTTTGGTGCTTAAATATTTTGTATCCCATTTGTGGTTTCTATGCTGCCTCAAGCTCCTTGTTAACATTTGATTGAGACATTACATAGTGACTTGAAGGTGATATGGCAGCTGCCTCCAGGCATTTTAAAATAAAAAAAAATAGAGGTGTAATTGTGCCCACACACATATGGACTGTATTGACTTACACATAACTGTCCTCTGAGACTGGTGACAGAAAGCCAATGAGTCTGGGGCATCATCTGTGCCCTAAAGAAATGCTGTTCTGACTAAAGATTCTGCTGCCTTGTTTGGAGCAGTGTATTAACTCTCGCATAAACTGCCTGCACACATTTCTCTATTTTAAATGCGGTTCATTCTTTCATGGTTTTGTGAGACTCTGTTTGATGACAAAGTAGCTCTTCGCTTGTCAAAGCCTGAATGCCACTTCTGTACAGCACTGGAGCTTTTTGTGCCTAGCTATCAGTGCATGCCAGTGTTCAACAGCAAAGTGATGAATTCATAAAATGTGCTAGCTGCTCAGCATTAAACACTCTGCACTACTAAGATGTGATAATCATACTGACTTTTGAGAAAATGTTTTGGGGCTTGGTGCTACAAAAAGTCTTTGTGTCTTGGAACTGATGCTCTAACCCTTACTAGTAAGAGGAGACTTCTGCAGCATCCCCTCCACACCCCCCACAACCCACCCCCCCACACTAAAGAGTGTCCTTGCTGATGTGCTCAACTTTTTGTCTAGCAAAGGATTCCTTTCCCTTTTTACAGATGCCAGAAACATAATAAATTTTCTTTCCCTCAAGACTGTTTTTAGAAAACAAGATATCACAAGCATTTGAGCAAACAAGCATTCTCAACTGAAAGTATTCACACAGCTGTTTTCCAAGTGTTTGCAAACCATTCAGGTATGAATCAGAAACAATGATGTATGATGGAGGTGACCAGCAACACTTAAAAAACCTGGAGAGCTGATACTTCATTCATTCAATGTGTAAGGAAGATGAACAGCTCTCTTGCCTTTAATTCCTCTGGAGGGTTTTTCACATGAATATGTATATGCAGGCCTTGTTGTTCTCTTTATAGATTAAGTTTTAGAAAGCTGAAAGAGTTTCTTATTAATGCTGAAGCTAGAAGGTGAAAGCACAGCCATTGACTATATGTGGTTACAAAGTATATATTTTTCTACATGTAGGCATTAACTTGCTTATATCTCTGAATACAGCGCTAATCAGTTGCTCTTAGTAGTTTCTCACGTTTATTTGAGCACCTCGTTTAAGAAATGGACTCCTGGAGGTAGAGCATTTTATGCCAGAAAAATGAGAAGAGCTGTCCTGAGTATACAGCAGACAAAATTCTCTAATCTAGACTTGCTTACATATAGGCTCCTACGCCTGTATTTCACACAGTCACCATGCTTCTAAGAGTTACAGAGTTTCTGCTGCTTTCACTGATTTATATTGTTTTCAGGAACCTAAATTAGAGACTTGATTTCAGGAGATATTATTCACAGTTTAAATGTAATGCAAAATGCAGCTATTCAGTGCAGATATTCTGACTGCTTTAAAACTGTGATCAGGTGTAGAATCAGTTGCTTAACTGGGGAATCAGAGTGTGTTTTTCACCTCTCTGTTTCAGTTTCTTTACATCACTCAGTCACCCCTGGATGTGCAAATGCAAAACGGCTAAGCCTTTTTTAAATAATGTGTATCACATAATGTTTTCTTTTAGTATTTGAGCCTGTGCACATTGAGGTCAATGACAAAGCTTCTATTGACATCCATGATACAGAATCAGGCCCCAAGGCTCAAAGAATTGGTGCATTGTTAATCTCTTGGTGCTAGCAGGCAAAAGGGCTTGTATATGAATATCCCACTGCCAGTAAATGAATCCCAAGCAGTCAGCATCTCTTGCACCCAAAGAATACATAATTCATATCCATATAGGTTTTTAGAAGTCTAAATGAAGTACAGCCCCTCTTCAGGCTCCCAGAACCAATTTCTGTACCTTTGGATTAAAGTATCATTAATGAGCAACCCAAATTTTGCTGAATTAATCAGACCAAACACAATCTAGCATATTTTTTTACAGAAGAGAGGTAGTCTCTTTGTTCTATTATCTCTTCTGTCATCGATCCTGTACAGTACATTTTACAGGGTAAAGTTTTGAAACTATTAACTTCCCTGCTCCCCCATAGTACTTCACACATCTGATCGATTTTAAGTCCTTTCATTCAGCCCTGACCTTGCTGTGTTACAGTCATTTCTATAGCTCAAAATCCAATTATCTGTGCTCAGTGTCTAAATTTACAGCTGAACAATCAAAATATTTAAATATTAACTAACCTTTGCTTCTTTCTGTATTTTTTTCTTGGCTTCCTAAATTGTTATGGCATTATCTCAGTACTTCACATGCAAACTGTAGGGACATATCCTGAGGCCTGTAATCCTTTCTCTGGCAAAAAAAAATTACTGAAGATGAAGTACATTCACAAAATCTACAAGGTTATCCCATTTTTTTCTGTGAAAGAGACTATTTAGAGAATACCTGCTGAGGTCTTTGAAACACTGAAAAGCGTTAGGCAAGGGGGGGTAAGGACTGGCAAAAATATAGACAGTTTTCTAATAATCTGAATCCATAGATAGGGACATTATCATGTTTATGTGAAACACCTTTCCTATTAATACTGCTCCTGGAATAAAAGAGATGCTTTTGAGATCAAACTACTTTTAATCTCTAAATCGTCTCTAAATCAAAAATTTATTTAGAGTACAAATCACAGAATTGTTTGGGCTGGAAGGGACCTTAAAAATCACCCAGTTCCAACCCACCTGCCATGGGCAGGGATAACTTCCACTAGGCCAGCTTGCACAGAGCCCCATCCAACCTGGCCTTGGATACTTCCAGGGATGGGGCAGCCACAGCTTCTCTGAGAAATCTGTCCCAAGGCCTCATCACCCTCACAAGAAAGAATTTCTTCCTAACATCTAATCTGGATCTACCCTCTTTCAGTTTAAAGGTATTCTTCCTTGTCCTATCATCACAAGCCATTGTAAAAACTCCATCTCTGGCTCTCTTGTACACTATCAAGCAGATCCCCAAAGAGGCCAAATCTGGTCTGCTGAAGTCCAGAGTAGTGAGCTGTGTGCCCTCCTTGCTTCCCTAAGGATCTAGAACTCCACCACTTCATGGTCACTTCATGTCCCTCCACTCAGCTGGTGGAACCATGGGCTCTACTGAACAGTAGGAAAAGCCATTGAGCTGAAACACACACTAAGCCCTACATGAGCAGTACTGCCCAGAATGGAAAATGTATTTCTTGCACACAGCCACTTAGCAGCACTACTCACATTTTTAAGAATCTGTTTTGCTGCCTTTTGTGACAAAAATAGGCTTTCATTCCTCTCTTGCTTCTGTTTCAGAATGAGCTCTGTTTTTCAGAAAGAGACAACAGTTTCCACATGCACATCAGATTCTTATAAGCAACTTCAACAGGACTGAAAGTTTCAGAAGTTTCAGTGTGCTACACTTGATAAACCTCAATGACAAGTTTCAGGCTGCAAGGACGTCACTGGGGGTACAATTAGAAGGCAGTGGTATCTCACAGAAACCAGTGAAGGCCTTGTTTAGCCTTTAAAGACTTCACTTGGTTGTGAGATTGGGAAGGGAGAGAATATGACTTGACTCTCTCAGGGCCCCAGACAAGCTGGCAGAACTAAGAGCTTGAAAATGCATTTTTAATCTTAAAAGGAATATGTTTGGTACAAGTAATCAAGAGATACATAGGATCCCACAATTCTGTTTTCATAAAGCTGCTGTGAAGTATTTATTTCTGGGTCAGTAAGAAGCACTCAACCTTCTGAATCAGAAATATATTTCCTGTTGTGGGGAATGTACACATAAATGTACTGCATAGTTTTTTCACATGTGATGATCAGGGCCTAATCCAAATAAATTTAGAATAGTGTTTCCTCCTTTTTGCGTTTGACATCTAATGTCTTGGAGTCCAGTCTGATGTCAGTGATGGTTTCTAATTCACTGTACATGGGACCAGAACTTTATCTCAAGCTTACATTTTTATATTTCTAGACTTATCAATCAGATCTAGCCTGATGACCTTTGAAAAATGCTATTGCTACTAAGAGCTGCCATTGAGCTTCCTTTTGGCTTGAGTAGTCTAAGCGACCCAGTATGTTCCAAAACCTGACTAATTCAGCAAAAGTCTTTTGATGGACACCAACTAAATTGAGAGAGTAGATCTTCCCTGATGAACCAATTTTGGAAATTTTAGTTATGTTTTGTAATCAAAATTAATGTTGCTGACGGATGTGAGAAGTGCTATCAGCTGATCTTTGTGGGTTTAGCTTACAGCTACATTTCTAACAAAATTATTTTCATGTATCTATTTAAGAAGGTCATTACCACCTCATTTGAAATATATCATAATCAAGGCATATGTGAGTGGAAAGTTATGGGGACCAACGACTATTTGTAAATATGAGAACTGCAGGAATAATCTGTTATGAAAAACTGGTATCTATATTTCATCCTGAAAATATGCAGAAATTTGTTGACTTTTGGTTCATTATTTGCAAAGTATGGAAAATGTATTCACTGAGAACAAGTGAAACTTCTGGATTCTGGTCTTGCTTTAAGTGCAAATCTCAGCAGTTGCTAACTTCCCAATCTCACGTCCAATGTGCAATAGCTCTTTCAGCCTGTACAAAGCTCATGCTGCAGTCAAGGAGGCTGTGGCCTGAGCTAAAACAGCAGAACGTATCTGGAGAACATGAACACCCTCACATAGCCCTGTTGCCTATGTGGAGATGTCTGTCATGGCCTGCTGTTTACTTGGGTTGACAGTAGGTCTGCAGGGATGTTTCTCAGGCTGTTAATTGTCAGCAACTGGAGTTTCTTTAAATATTGACACATAGGCTGTTCTAGACCAATTTCTGCCTTTTCTGATTTTTTTTTATCCTCTGAATTACAACATCATCCCTGAGCCTCTTTTTTCTAGTCAAGCAGGGTCTTCTCCCCAGAAATTGTGCGTGAACTGCCCTGTTAGAGAAACATCACTGCACTGGTAATTATTTGTACACAGATGTGCTGTTGACTGCTGACTGAACAGGAGTTGAGACAATTCTTGGCACTCTGAGCCATATTTTACAGCTACCATTGTTGTGTTTACAACTGTGAAGCTGGCTGAGGTGGTATCTCTCAGCATTTTTCTGCAAAGAGGGACAGAGCATGTGGGACAAAGGGTCATCTACTGAGCAGAGGTATATAAACTGGCAAGGGCTTCTAGCAACAGCCAAGTGGGATATAAATGATACAGAAACTACAAGGCCCGGGAGATGCAAATCTTGAAAAACTGTAGTCTTTATGGTCCAATTCACAAAGAATTAGAATAATGCCCTGTTTTTTCCTTACTTAGCACAGACACTTGATTTTCATTATCTCAAAACATTATTAAATTTACATTAGTAAATCCATAAGAGAGAATATTTATTCTTCAAGCTGAATCCGTAATCCAATCAGATGTACACAGCAAACACATGACTTCATGTGTGCCTTAAAGCCAAGGCCCTCACCGAAAACTTTTGGAGTGCTGCTCTACTTCGAAGTTGAATTCAGCTGCAAGAGCAAAGCCAGGTTCGAGGTTCATGTATATTTAGGCTTAGGGGATTGTGTGAAATTGGTGCAATGGGGTAGATCTAAAGCAATGAATGAGCTTGCACTGCAAACATACCCTTTGGTGCTGCTGTCATTAGATTCCACCTTTGACAGGAGAATTTTCCCCTAAAGAATAACAGAAACAAATGCTTTCCAAAAGATTTCCAGCGTGTCACTTTTTATATATACTTCAAAACCTTAGAACAGCACTCCAGAAATTTACAGCAGTAAAGGGACCTATTTAGCAATGCCTTTCCAGTAATCTACATTCTTTTTTTTCTTCAACTGCATAATTATATTAGAAATAAGGAAAGCAACTGTGTATTCATGATCCAATTTAATAGGCCCCAATACTTTGCTAAAGCACTGCGGTGGATCAGCTAGAGTTAATTATTATACAAGATTACATTGCAAATAACAAGAGTATGTCAAAGTAATGCTTAAGGTCTGTTTTGCAACACAAAAGAGAGAAATTTTAAATTGAAGTCTAAAATTATGTCTTTGCATTTCCTCAACTCACTGCATAACATTTAAAGTATTACAGCCCCAAAGAAACCTTGTGTAAAATTGGCCACTTCTTAGCTAACCCTTACGTGATAACTGCCTACAGCTCAATAACAGGAAGGTCTTAAGGACAACCCTGAATTGTCTTCCTTTGGGGAATTTAATTAACTAGTTAATGACTGTGAAAGTTATTGTGGAGGTGGATGCTGCTCCAACTCAGTGTCATAACTTAGGTGCAGGAGGCAGAGCTATTTTTTTCTGAAAAGGAGTGATTTTTATGTAAACAGGTTTCAAGGTAGAACTACAAGGTGACCTCTCTGACACTTTCTTATTCCAAAAAAAAAATAAAAACCACCCTACAAAAAAACCCCATGCTCTTGTTTTTCTATGCTTTTCAGTGTATAATGAACAATAGTTTATTAATTATTTTAAACATAAAAATCCTAGTCCTTACTTTCCTGTTGTTCGCTAGCCTCCCTTGTATCTCAGCACTATGGATATGTAGGAACAGAATGGGCTATCAGCTTTATTCAAAGACCATTGAAGTCAATAGAATGCTGCTTAATGAATGTAATGGTTTTTAGATTAAACTCTAGGTTTCTGCATCACAAGTATCAAGGAAATAGCATCTGACTCATGGAAAGGAAGGACTTGACTTGATTTGCATTCATTGTTTTGTATTTGCTAAAAGACATAAATTACTATCTGAGATTGAGCATCCGTTATGGTTTGATGCTCTAAATAGTTCTCTGCAACACCAGAGGGGCCTCCAGTAGCAAGGGGAACAATCATATTTGATATCCCTAATATTTAGAATGCAATGTAACAGGTAAAATAATAATTTGAAGCAAGAATAATTGCAGTACTCATATTTTTTAATTTATTTTATTTTTACTCTTTAAACAAGGTTCTTCATGGGGTACACATACAAGTAAGCTAAGCAGTAAAAACAAATGCTAAATTTAAGATTTGGGAATCATTTTTAAATGAAAGGAACAATAGCCTAACCTTCAGTCTCATGGAAGTTAAATCTGATATACAGATCACTCAAGGGTGTACAGCCTTGATCAGCATCTTTGTGTTCATGAAAAATATATTTACTGCATTTACACTGCAGAAAAGGTGAACAGAGACCATTTGCCCTACTCCACAGCAGAATTTATTTCATTGATCTAAGATGATTTACACTGGATTAGGATTTGATCCAGTATCTTTTCAAAAGCAACAGAAAGAACTGTGGGATTGTGAAAACCAAATAGATGGGTGCCCCTTCGTTGACTTGCCTGAGCCAGTTACACTGTGAAATCTGCTTTCAAACTTACTGAAAGTAATGGTTGTGTAAGCAACAGAGCTTCATCATCAAAAGTAGTCTAACTCATGTACTTTAGCAAATTCCTAAAAGCAGATATTCAGTGATACCTTCATGTTAGTGTTTGAATGCTTAGCTGTTACTGAGCATTTATGAAGACTGCAGAACTCAAAAGAAGATTCTAGCAGTTCACATGTTCAAGAGCAATTTCGGGTTAAACTGCTACTAAAACAACATATAACAGATGATAGTAAATAAATATCTCTTTTCCTGTAAATCAGTCCTTAGGACGCTTCTGGTCTGCTTCTGAAGGATCTGCAAAAACTAATTAAGGAGAGTAAATCTACTGCTAGTCAGCTTCAGTTTGCTCTATAAGGACCACAACATACCTTGTAAAAAGTTTAAGACTCTTCAAATTGGTATGAAGTAAGAATTGCTATTACAAAACTCTTCTGCAGTTGTGGGGGTTTTTTTGCTTCTTGTGCTTTCTGTTGTGCTGAAAGAGCAATCAGACAGGCAGTCAGTTTTATGCTGTAATTATCAAGACAGAACAAAGACAGAACAATTGCTACAAGGTGCGACTTACAAAAGCAAACAACTTTTAATTAGGGATGGAAGGTTCATAAAGCATGGCAATACTTCTGTTAACATTGGCTATATTGTTAATATCAGATTTTTCAAATAATAAGCCACTGGGTTTCTGAAGGATTTGCTTTTCTTCTAAACACTGCAGATTATTAGAACCATGCTGTTGTTCACAACAACCTTAGTGTATACCTGTAGCCATCTTGTGCTCTCAGTTCACCTCACTGAAATCAATGAAACAAATAATGCTGGATGAAATTCATCTCTGCGCAGATGGACAACGCAAGTCCTTGACAATATGACCAAGTATGATTTACAGATTCTGTATTAGATCTTTCAGTATACAGGGATCAAAAATTTCCAGCCAATGGGTTACACTGCAATGTTGCAATAGGATATCTCTCGCTTCCTATGATTTTTCATAGCAGCTACATAAGAAGATCTTTTCACATTCAAAGTGATATTTCGTGGGCAGTGACAAAGCAAGGGAGAGACCAATATTCCACAAACATTATATTCCCCATAAGAAGACAAAGTTTATTTTCTGTCTGATTTCCTTCGCATATTAATTAATAATATGAATTCTAAATAACGAGAGAGTTGATTCCGTACCCTAGTTCTGCAACAGCTCACACCAAAAGTAAAACAGGTATTTGAAATCAGAAGAGAACTGAATGTCTGTTTTCTGCATGACTCTGGAAACTTCATAAGTACAAGACTGCTGACTTAGGGGAGGGCACCTCTGTCTAATTAAGTAAAAAAGAAAAATCAGAAATCCTTAAACCTCTAGTGGAATATTTAATTATTTTTGTCTAGACATCTATTTCCAAGAATCTATGTGCTGTTTTCCAAATATGTTTTCATTAGAAGACACTACTGTAGATTTGAGCTAAGTTATGTTAATGTACAAATGCACACAGGTAGGAACACAGACTTTTGATTGGCAAACAGTAATCTGAAGTGATTATTCGCTACTTGGATCTAAATGAGATTCTCTTTAAGAAGAACATATTTCAGTAATGATATACAAAAATTAAATATTCAGTGGTCAGATGTTTCACAATTGAAAGGGGTATGAATTAAATATAACTCCCAAGATTTCTTGAGAACTATATTCATAGGTATAAAATTAAAAGAGAGAGAGTATCCTCTTTATTAATAGTATATAGGGGATATTTGATTTACTGCTTCCTGATGTAATAAATATAGATGAGCACAGCAAAGTAAAGGTTTAAGTAAGAATTGCAGGGTTGTGTTATGCCAGCAGAACCTAGTGTACAGTTAATCGGAAAGCAGAATATAAATCGTTTCTGATATAATGGGACCATAATAACTCTACATTTCCAGCAGCTCCGTAGCTCTTAGAATTAGAAGTCTGTATCCTGAAGATACCACAAACCCAAGAAATATGAAGATATTTCTCCATATGGACTGTTTCCACATTTGTGTCTTAGTTGTGCAGTTGTGGTAGATATGTTATTACTGTTACAGTCCATGTACAGTTCTAATAAAAGTTGCTGGATTAATTTGTTTTGGCTACCTGAAATTGAATTAGATTCCAGTAATGAAATAATGACTTTTATTTATGAACAAGTTTCCTCTTTGACCTATTCCTATACAAATCTTGATCATCTGTCCATGTACTAGAACATATTCCTGTGTGCCAGACCCAAAAATTCTGCCAGGATATACTGGGTACAATCTTAGCTTCAACGATAGGGGCAATAAACCTACTACACACCTCTGTGGTTCTTGGATTTCACCTGCTAACTGCTCTTTGGAAAAACATATAACAACAAATCAATGATTCAAGTAGCCTCTGAACCTGTCTCTAAAATTAACCAAAAAGAAACTTTCAGAGAACTTCAGACATACTGTAAACTCTCATCATGAATAAGAGGAGTAACTCTTTCTTGAGGCAGCAAGGAAGGGCTTTTTGCAGTGAATTCTGAATATTAATCCCTACAGTGTTTTACTAGATAGTCTAATGCATTTACTCTGCTAATTCTCATAAAGTTTCCCACTTTTAAAAACAATTATTTTTGCCAAGAATATCGTGTAGAAGACAGCTTTATGGATTAGCTGTAAACCTCACAGCAGAATATTTGTTAAACTGTCTCTCGTCCGCAGCTTTCTAATTTCATTTTATGTCTCTGTTATTGCCTGGTAATGAAAGGTAAACAGGAGAGCTTCAATAGTTTGATCTATGGCCGCTCATAATCTGATCTTAACTAGATGTCCTTTTGACCTGTTTTCCAAAATGTATGAAGCTGTTACGTCCTTATTCATTTTCCCTTTTTTACACTACTTTTCCCTTGATTCCTTCTATCTGTAGTTTCATCTTGTCCCTGAATCCCTTTTCATCTTCGCTTCTGCCTCTCCCCACTATCACTCTATCTGTTAACTGTCTATTGCAGAATTAATCACTTTAGCTAATCAAAATGCTGACAGTGACATCAAGTTTGGTTACTTGTGTGTCCTTTGCTTTTACGAAGAAAGAACTGGCTTAAAACAACCAAACAAAGAAAGGCGTAAGACACATTTGATAATACATTTATTAGCAATTATGACATTATTTGGTTCACATTGGGAGAAATGTGAACCAAATATTTGTTAAAATCTCTCTGCCTGAGCTTCTCTCTTGCAATTAGAAATAGGAATGACAAAAGTAATCAAGTCTACTTAGTGCAGTTAGGGTGAAGCTTCAGCAACAGAATCCTGCTGTACATTCTGCCATGACTTTATGCTAACACTATGGGTTTAGCCTAGTAACATCAAAAAGCAAAGTGAGAATGTTGTATCCCAAATTTCACAGCATTTTTCTAATCCGCTATTGCACATTATAGTGAAAACATATTAGCTAATTATAAAACATTACTTTCTCCTGCTCAGGTAGATACTCTGAATCCCCAGTGTCCCAGAACACTATAAATCATCTAAACATAAAGCTTGATTATCCTGCAAAATCTGGGGTGTATTTAGTAAGGGAAGGTACGGGAAAGTATCTGGTATGACCTCCGTTACCATGGAACTCATTAATTCTAGTCACTGAGCATCCCTAGCAAAGTATATAAAATATTTCCATGGCACTGATATCCACATAAAGGCAAGTAATCTACCATTTTGTCCCAGGACATGCTGGGTTCACGGTAAGAAAGATAAACTGGGTTGAGAACTCTGGATTTCCCCAAAATCCATATGGAATGGTGTAGGATATGGGGTTATAATTGTTAAAGTGGTTAAGGCTTTTGCTCCCCAGAAGGCCCCGTGGGAAAGGCACAGCTGCAGGCTGGATGGTTGAAGTCGGCCGAGGGCTGAGCGCGGTTATGAGTGAAGAGAGAGTCAGTTGGTGACACTTGGAAGTGAGATTGTGATTGGCTGGAGGAACGCGCGGACAGCGGGTGAGCGGGGAGCTGATTGGGTGGAAGGACACGTGGACAGCAGCGCTGCAGCTGAGCTAGCCAATGGGGCCCCTCTTTCTGTGAAGTTCTGTTAGGCTTTGGTTTGGTTTCAGTTATGTTAGGTGGAGATTAAAGGTATGAAAAGGGTGCAATTTCTGCAATAAAGCCATCTCCTTCAGATGTGTAAGGCAGTCCGTGTCGCTTTGTTCCCTACTGCTGCAAATGGCTGTTGTGCCATTTGTACCTGCTAATCATGCCATAAAGCTAACTGCATAAACAAAAAAGCAAACTGCATATTCTAAATGCTAATGAGAATAATAACAACAACATGTAAGAGGCTTCAGAAGGAAGAATACAGGTGATAATAAAGATTTCTCTCTCAGTACAGATGTATTTTGGATCACCACATGACCATCCATTTGTAGATTACACTTGAAGCACCATTTTATTGGAGACAAGGTACCCACCCTGCTGGCAGTGTGTGAAACTGAGACTCTGACACATGCCACATTCATTCTTGGCTACTTTATCTCCTCTTGTTCTAACATCTATAATGTTATATATAATTCCTTTCATAATTTTTTCAGTGCACTATCAGCTGTCAATGTGGCAGGTGGCAATCAGCCTGCAATACTTAGCTGCAGAGGTAGAGAGAATTTCACAAGAGCAAGTGAACAGGAAGAAAGTAGGGCCGCAAGCAAAGGGTACCAAAAGAAAGAGGACAGCAGGACTTTGTAACGAATACATTAGAAAGAGGGCTGGAGGCGCGTAGAATAGGAAAAGGTAAGTAATTTGTAACAAAACAGAGAAATTATTTGCTAAGAGGAACATGCTTCTGACAACTATACTTAATGTCTAAACTTCCTGTACCTGCCTGTAGCTTTCAGATCTGCTGTCCTTACCAAAAGATATTTGTGAGCAGAGTGCTCTACAACAAAGACAGGCTGCTGCTCCAGATGCAAATTTTGGGTCTGAAACTTCCTGGTTAGATGAGCTGGGCCAGTTGCTGTCACTAATTTTTAAATTTTTACATCTGTAAAAGAAGGATATAATCATGCCTCATGGGGATGCTTGCAGGAATTCCTAGGTAATATGTGTTCAGAGCTTTGAGCTTGGGGAGTTCTATAGATATAGTCAATGAAGCTGTCCATACAGACTACCATTGCTTTAGAAAGAGAAAGTCACAACTGCCATCTCAATCTAAATAGGCAGCATTACCATGCACCTGCAACCTGATCCCTACCTCTGCCTGAACTAGAATAGTCTCCATCTTCTGGGAATGATCCTCATAAAGGAACACAACATGTAGCAACCAATGTATGCACTTGGAGTGAGCAGGTGTCACACATATGTCATTAAAAGCATGTGTTACACTCCTGCATCATGACTGTGGTGCCCTTATCTTCACCTCTACCTCTGGCTTCCTTCAAAAGTAGTGGTTTGACTCTCTGATGTAGTTCATCAGCATTTGTGCGGTAATCTGCAGCAACCTTCAGTCTTACACCTTGACTACTTACATGATGCTACAGCCAGTGGCACTGGCTGATTATTTTACAATATTATTCCTAACTGAACTGAACACCGACCCAAACAATGCCACAGTCTAAGTTTAAGATTTAAAAAAAAGAAGCAGAGCAGCACTGATGTAAAATGACCTCCTGACATCAGAGGGAAAGCAAATACTA
The DNA here is from genome assembly GCF_963662255.1 of Cinclus cinclus. Classification (NCBI taxonomy): domain Eukaryota; kingdom Metazoa; phylum Chordata; class Aves; order Passeriformes; family Cinclidae; genus Cinclus; species Cinclus cinclus. The sequence continues at coordinate 11,052,044 of NC_085060.1, forward strand.
AGGGAAGAACAGCCTTTACTGGGCCTATGAGATGGACAACTCCACCTAGTATCACTTTTCTTTCTCTTTTGTACAGTTTTGTGAGTCCCAAAGCAGCAAAAAGAAAAGCATTGCAGGATCCATACAGCGAAGTGTCAAGGAGATGGGTGAAAGACCACAGAGAATCTGACTCAGGCAGATGCACAGCAACTCCCCGTGGATACAAAGGCCAGGGGCGTCTCAGGGCTGGTGTTCAAGACACACGGGATGTCCGCCACCCATCCTCCTGCTCCCCTGCGACCACCAGGTTGGCCCTGCTGTGTGCTCTGTGCTGGGGTAGCTCATCAGCTGGCACACATGTTGTGTCTTTTTCCAGCATCAAGGATGAAACGGAGACTTTATTTGAGTTCCTTCCTTTAGAGGAGGTTGGGAAGGACCTAACATTCCTTTGTGTGGGATTAAACTCTTCTTGTCTTTCTTCACTTCACAGCACTGTGGGCGGATGATGCTTCCCGCTGATGCGCCGGTACTGGAGGAGGGATGCGGAGAACTCGGGCGCAGGGCCGGCAGCCCCTTCGGGAGAGCGCACGGTCCCTGGGCATCCCTCGCTGCGGCCCTTTCCAGCCCTCCCTCGGCAGCCCCTGAGCTCACGTCTCTCCCCAGCCCTCGCCCCTCAGGCGGGGCCCAGCGGCACCCGTCTGCCCCGGCCATCACCGGCTCTCCCGGTCCGCCTCTGCTGCCTCCCGGCCCACAAGTCCCGGGGCGCCCGCATCGCCTACCGGGCACGGGCACGGGCAGGGGCAGGACCCGACCACTTTCCCACCACCCCCGGCCTCCTCTGCCGGCCCCGGCTCGGCTCCCCGCCCCTCCTTCCTTTCCCCGCTCCCTCCCTCGCCCGCCCACAGGCGCACGCACCGCACTCACACACACAGAGACACGCACAGAGACACACACACACACCCCGAGCCGATGCAGCTTTAAAGGGGCAGCTGCAGCCCGGGGGCCGCCCCACGTGAGGCCGGTGCGCTCCCGCCGACCGCAGCCCCGAGCGCTGAGCCGCGGCCGGAGCCGCCGGGGCTGGGCGGGCGGGCCGGCCGAGCGGAGCGGAGCGGAGAGGAGCGGAGAGGAGCGGCTGCCAGCCCGCCTCACGCCAAGTTTGATCGATAACCCCCTCCCGGCCCGGGCGGAGCAGCCTCGGAGGCTTCGCTACCCACCATCTTTGGGGGAAGTCCCTGCGTTGGGGGGGGCTGCTGGAGACGGGGGAGAAAGGCAATCTCGCAGCCAATGAGCCCTGCTAGACTGGGGTGAAGACGAGAGCAGAGGGATTTGGGGAAGGAAAGGATTAAAAAAAAAAGAGAGAGACGAAAGGAGGGGTACCATCCTCCCCACCACCTCCGCCAGCATCGCCACCACCGTTGACACCGCTCCGAGTCTCCAGTTGCGCCCATGCCTGTGCCGCCAGTTTCGGTTTAGGGGCTGAACCGCAGGGGCTGAAGAAAATGGGGCAGAGAGCGCCCCGGACCCTCCTGCTGCTGCTGGCGGGGCTGCTGGGGGAGGCACTGGCGGGGTTCCCCAACACCATCAGTATAGGTAAGCGCCCGCCGCGGCACCGCGACCCGCGCCTTCTCCGCCAGCCGGGGGCAAGTTGTGTGGAGGGGAGCGGGGGGCGAGCCCGGGCGTCGCGGGGAAGGAGCCAGCCCTGCTCCGCTTCCTTCCTCTTTCTTGGGGGCGAGAGGCAGCGGCGGTGCCCGGGCTGCGCCGGCGGGCGGCTGCGAGGGGCGCCGGGCTGCCCGCACTCCGAGCAGCGGGGATCGGGTCCGCGCTCTGCGGAACCCTGCCCTGGAGCAGCGCATCCCGTGGAGCACATAACGTGAGAGAGTCGTGGCGTGAATCTGTAGCGACGTGCCCGAAAGCCGGGGCCGAGCGAGCCGTGAGGCTCAGGGCAGCGAGTGAAGCGAGGGCTGTTCGCTGCCGTCTCTCGGAGCATCATTTCCCTCGGCCGCGCTATCGCTCCACCAGACCGTGAAACCGCACGTTTGCCACGCCGCACGCCGCCGTGTCCCCGCACATTACTACGGTGGCGATATTTCGGTAGTCCGGACAGGATTTAGGACCCACGGTTCCCCAAGTTAGACTTTTAAATCTCTGTGAGCATCCGTGTAGAAGTGGCCTGGTTCTCAAGGTGCACCTGCAGCTTCAAGCGACTCTCATTGCTCAGGGGGCACCTGGATGTGGTGTGTGGCTTTAAAAGCCTGACTTTGGACTTGGAATAAGTGTTTTATATAGGTACTCTGTCAGAGTTACGTGCTCAGGTTCAGGCTGCTCCTGTTCATCCTCTCCTGCAGTGTGCAGCAGGCAAATACAGCTTATTGCCATTGTTTCTCCTCAGAATTAATTCTGAAATACCTTTTCCCTTTTCTCCTTTTTTTTTTTTTGTCTCCTCACCTAGGTGGACTTTTTATGAGGAACACTGTTCAGGAGCACAGTGCATTTCGATTTGCTGTGCAGCTATACAACACAAACCAAAATACCACAGAAAAACCCTTCCATTTGAACTATCACGTAGATCACTTGGACTCTTCCAACAGTTTTTCAGTGACAAATGCTTGTAAGTAAATACCTGGTTTTCAAAAATAGATTAATTTGTTATCTACCCTGCATTAAGTTCCCTCCTGGTAGCCTAGAGTTCTTGGTCATACAATATAGTGCAACAAATGTGTATAGTGACTGGAGGTTTAGTAGATTTGCAGGATTATATGGAATACCTTAGGAAAAGTTCTCTCACCACTTCACCCCTTTAGTTTTGTTTTTCAGGAAAACAACCATGTTGTTGATATAGCAGTGCTGTGTAGCTTCAATCAGTGAATTGCTGCTGAAGTAAGATCCCTCTTCTGTTGAGGCTACAACCTAGCTGTGTGAAAAGGCATGGTTTGTAAATATACCGTGTAGGGAGAAATACCATGTAGGGAGAAACCAGAAACAACTGTTTAGAAGTGACATTGAGGGGAGAAGGCTAGAGGGGCTTACTTGCCTCATCTGCCTTGAAATACTGAGTTGTTTTGTTACAGTGAAAAGCTGTGAAAAGCTGAGGAGACTAAACTGACCCATACTGTTAAAGCTGAGAGAAAATGGAATTAGAGCACTTGGCATATGGAGAAATAGCTCTGCACAAGCAGCGCACACATAGAATTTGAGCTTTTATTAACAGAAGATGCAAAATAGAATTTTGAGTATTGCTAATGTGCTGTTAAAATGCAAGATCTCTTTCAGAAAGACCTGTGCATGTTCTGCATTTTAAAAAGCATTCCTTTACCAATAGTAGTTCCTGGATATTTGTTTTACTGATGTATCCAAATTCGATTCTATACAAGTTTTATTTTAAATCTTTGAAAATGAAAGGAGTCCTCTTCCAAGTTAACTAATGCACTTTGCAATGTGGAGATATATGCCTGCACATGATCTAATGGACCACTGAATGCAATGTACTAACTTTACCTTATGAACAGGTTTCCTTTCACAGTTTGCAGGTTTATACTCTCAGTAAAAAGTGGTCAAAGAGGAGGTATTGTACTGAAATAATAAAGTGCTGGAGTACAGAAGACTATTATTTTTTGCTTTAAAACAATTCTGTATTTTGAATAACTTACTTATTTTTTTTTTATTTGCAGGAGATAGGATAGTTCTTACATTCCTGTCCCACTGTATATTCTGAGAAAAGTTGATGGTTAAAAAATATACAATAAGGAAATATTTGGACAAGTTTTGGATTGATATTCTAACATATCCCCCATGTGACTGCTTCTTGGTAGTGCAGTGTTACACTCTCCAAAGGACTTTGAAGTAGGACTTTTAAAACTTCTGCAAGGGAGTTAATTTTGTAATATACAATAAAAATATTTGGAAAAGTTGGGAAAAAATGGTAAATAAAAGCGTGTCTTTACTTTGCATCTTATTTTACTAATCCTATCGAGCCTCAACAGCTCTTACAACAAACATCAGACTATTAATCCTTAATCAGTGTAATCCCTTCAAGAGGCTGTATCTCGAACACAGTTTCCTAAATATCAATTATATGGATTTAAACTAAATATGTTGAACTGCTTGCGTGATTAATTATTAATTGTTTTTTTTTTGAAGTTGCTACCAGTGCTTCTCCCACCAGGAGAAGTGATCCACTTGTTTATGGGCAGTCAGTATATTTAGTCAGTGTTCTACTCATCTTCTGACATCAAATGATTTTTGTCAATGCTTAGTAAAAGCTGTGGCAATTTTAGTAAAGTGGGATAGTTTTCTGTAGTACAGGGCTCCGTGTTCCAACACCCATATTTCCAGTATAGTAAAACTGGGAAAACTTAAATCTCTGGAGAAACTGTCTACCAAAGAATATGTACCTACAGTAACCGATTTAAAAGCAGATGTGAAAAAGAAACGGACAAAAGGAAATGAAAAGGTGACCTTGTCTGTACTGTGTCAAGCATTTCATAATACTGTTGATAAGAAAAGAATACGGTGAGTCCTAGTCACCAGTCATAGGCTTCAGTAGTTCAAAATATAAAAAAAAAAACCATCAAAACAGTTGTTCTTTTGAATCTGGTACCAGTTATCCTTGAAAGTTAGAACACTTATGTGTATCAATGCATTAGGATGAATTAATAGCTCCTCACACTACTTGACCACAATTCCAGTCTTTAACCATACCCTCATTTCATATGGGAGTGGCAGATCATTTCAGCATGCTGCCATATCCATGAAGGAATTCTTTCCACAACATTTTTACCTCACTTGGAGATAAGCATATATTGTCTCCTGTGCTGTCAAACAGCCGTTTGATCAATCTTTGCAGCTGGCAGGGTTCCATAGGAGAGAAACCTGCAGTGATTTTGCCTTCACTGGGGAGGGAGGCTGGGGCTGACTTTGTGGTGGGATAGGTACAGGAACTGAGAGGAAATTGAAGAAAGGAGCATGTGTAGCCTGAGCCTAGTGCCTGTACTAGTCAGTATCCATAAAATAATACTTTTCATTCTCTTTTGCATTGATTTGTATGATAGTGACTGTAGTAAGTGTTCCTGTGTGCAGGGATTGAGGGTGGCTCTGCTCAGAACGACTCATGTTCTTACTGTGCAGCTGCACATCCCGCTTGATGCAATCTGGTGCATTCCAGAAGAGGAAAAAAACCTCTTCTGAAGTATTCTCATGAGCTTGAGAAAAATAACCCACCTCTGCTACGGCAGATTTGGCAATATCCCAACCTGGGAATAAATTTGTTTAGAAGCAAAAGAAAATTCCTGCCCCAAGCCCCTCCCTCTCATTCCTTTTTTAGTTAAATGATGCATAATCTGATTTATGTACATGTATTCCCTGCTTCACTGCTAGCATCAAGGCTCTCTCTGTATATTTAATTTACACATATTCATACAGTATTTATCCATTCTCTATTTATCTGCCCACTTATTTATTTAGTTGTACGATATCTTAAGAGAGAACAAATGCAAACACAGATGAAAATTCAAGTGTATTTAAAGGTGAATTGAAGTTTATCAGTTGGCTCTAGAGAAATTATCACATTTCTGGAAATATGCAACTTTTTGCTGACAGTAGAAACAGAAAGCAAGCTAACTTGACCTATGAATGTATAAAATCAAAATTAGGTTATATTTTCTTTAAAAATGCTCATGTAGGGAGTGAGCTAGCTTTTTCAGAATAATATGAATATAATAACTCAAATATATAAATTTGTCACTGAAGCAATAACTTCCATGCATTTCTCATAATCTGATGAAGGATGTTTGTGTTAATATTGAATTGTGAATATGGTTCTGTAGATCACATTCCCTAGAAATAACCCACGTCTGTCATTCTGCTCTGCACTTGTAGTGCACTATACTAACACTGCTCCAGCCTCTGCAGTGTCAGCTCATTAGCACACAGATCTCATATTCCCTCTCTGCACTGTCATTGCAAAAAATTGCTGTTGTACACCTTTACAGCCAACAAATGTGCACTTGCCTTATGTACAATTTTCAAGAAATATTTAGGAACGTAAACTAAATCTTACATATAGTCTCCCTTGAATTTCTCAAAAGAAAGCATTTTTTAATGAAAAGTATAGTTTTCATTAAATTCTGTTGGTCATGTAATGACAGTGGTGGGATGTGTGCAGGTGGAAAGGGGCTGTGATTGTAGAATCTGATTAATCTACAGACAGATTCCATCTCTCAGCTAAACCTAACCTATCAGCTGCAAATTCTTGTCCCATTATTTTTTCTGGTTTTTTTTTTCTTATGTATCTTCTAAATCCAGAAAGCTGCTTTTTTTTTTGCATTTTACCGAATATAGATGTGTAGTGGGTTTTTTTTTTTTTCATGAGCATTCATTTTTCAAGAGAAAAAAAAAAGAGGGAAGATGCAAAGACATGCTGACCTTAGGTTGCTAAAATCCTGTAGGTGGTTGTATCGGCACTTTCTTGAAGGGGTCTGATTTCAGACTTATAAAAATTTTCTTTAGCATCCTTGCAGTCCTTGTGTTTAATCTTAAAAATTAAACTTGGAAGATTTTAATGGGAAAAGTGCGTGTTCATTGTTGTGAGAGTGTTGCAGAAAATGATACCTCAGGACTAGTTGCAGACAGTTTTTCCAGTTTAACTGAGCTACTCCCTTTCCCAAGGCACAGGTGAGGGGCTGTGTGTGCTCACTCACACTCGAGCGCACGTGCCCAGGCACACGTTTTCTTTAGGTGCTGTTCAGCATTTCTTTTTGCCAGTGAGCAGATAATTTGCTTCCCTTGCATCTGTGTGCTCTTTGGCCAGCTGGCAAAGGACACTGATGCTGCAAGTGGTCAGCTCCTTTCTGCCAAAAGCATAAGCATGTGTTGCTGAAAGCACTGCCAAGTTTAGGCCGTGTACTGGTGGTTTTGCGGGAGCAGCGAGCACGGGGGAGATGCCTGAACTTTCCCAATATGGAATATACTCTGGTTTCTTCAGTGTTCTGTGGTAGAACACCTGGAAATGTGCTGTCTGCACAACTCCATTCATTACAGACCACTGAAAATGCCTTTTATGCTGCAAAATGTGCTCAAGTATCGTGCATAACTGCTGTTTGACCAAGAAAAGCAGCTGGGTTCAGTTCAGGGGTCAAAGCTTTTGCATTGTTTGGTCTAGGTTGAAGCATGAAAGGTGTGTTCCAACTAACATTTGTTTCCACTTCATGGCAGAGCAGATGATCTGTCATTAAACTTAACGTGATCTCAGTGTTAGCAGGAGGAACCACTTTCAAACTGTTTTATTATTTCTTAAATCAATTTCAGAATAAGCTTACTGTCTCTCCTCTGCTGCATATGTAGCATCGATGTGCATTGTGTGTTTAGATGTGAGGGCTCCATTTAACTCACACAGTAGAGATGGAAAAAATATCTTGCGTGGATCGACACTTTTTTGAGAAACTTGAATTCACCAAATGAATAAAGAGTAAAGCATGTCAAAGAGTGCCATTTGTTTAATTTTGGAAAGATTTTTGTGCAGATGCAGATATGAAATTATTCCATTTTCCTATATAGCACTGGGCCTGGACAACCCACGGAGCTGTTAGGACGGGTTGGAAAGCTACTGATTGACTACACCTTCCCATGAAATGTATAACAGATGTAGTTTATCTCTGGGAGGAAATGGAGATGCCGTGATGGGAAACTAGCCTGTGACAGAAGCTTTCAACAACAAAAAAAAGCCCCACAGTTTCGTTGAAGGCTGTTTCGGGAGCTGTCCACGAGCTGCAGAACACAGTGGGTTTCTTTCCTCTGGGTTCACTGTGTTCAGTGTCTGGGAGGTGGGAGGCCATCCTACTGCCAGTGTAGGACTGTTCCACAAGAAGGTGTGAAATGAGAGAGCTGATGTATTTTCAGTGCTTCTTTATTGTCACAAACCATCGATTTAACATTTTCCATTTAAAGCACATACTTTGTCATTACCAGTTTTAGAATGCTAATTTTGATTTAGTTCGGCATCCTTAAAATGTTTCAGAATATGTTATTTTTGAAACAGCAACAATGTGTTTTCCTAGTTCATTTCAAACCAAGCCAACCCATATAAATGAAAACCTGTGTTCATTTATTGTGAGGAAGTTGTTATGTGAATTGATACTGGGCGTTTTAGCTACAACCTGAGAGCAGTACTTTCTGTACTGCTGGAGAGTAGAGATCACTGGAAGGCCATGACCTCATTTCTAAGGAAACTCATAAGACAGCCTAAAAAACTATGTGCCTATTGTCAGGAGGTTTGGTATATGAAGGCTTGTACTTCTACTGGAGCAACATGGTGATCTAAAACCAAAAATTTATAAATGACTGATCTAGATTAAACCACTTTCTGTGAAGCTGTGATGATCACTGCAGTGAAGTAATTTCCAAATTTCACCCATGGAGATTTTTTTCTTCTAAACATGTATGCATTATATTTCCTGTCAGAGCTAGAGGCTTCCCTCTGTTGTATCACCTGCTTTATATTATTGTTGATCTTCAGAATGTCAGATGCCTTTGAAACTTCAAATTTGAAATAATCTTTGAGTTTTCATGTGCAGTCATCTGATGGAGACTCCAGAGCAGACACTCCTGTTCTGCTGTTTGTAGTCATTGCAGCTGGGCACTAGTAACTGCCACACAGCCTCACAGTACACACAGATAGCCTGACTCTCTTGGGAAGTGTGGAGATATTTCTATATCACCACATACAGAATGCAGAGTTCATTTTATTAGTGCACAACAATGTGTGAAATATTCAGAGTGCCCTTTCAGTTGATCTCACAAAGATGTAACTATCAGTGGTGAAACTATCATATATGCACAGAGCAAGAGACAAACAGGTGATAGGGTTTCTGTGTGAAGAGAAAGAGTGAATGGAACGAGTAGGAGCGAGTTATGTCAGTGAATCCACTGAACAGTCATACCTTCATGTCCTCGCCATTGTGTCTGAGGCTCTGGATCTGTTTTATCATCTTAACTGTTTCTAAAATAGCATGTGGCAATGTGCAGCCCTGGCACAAACACCCCACAGGAGGCACAGAAGCCTTTATTGCATGAGGATGAATCTGCAGAGACACAGAGCTGTGGGTAACTTGCCCAGGCACTTGTAGGAAGGGTGAATTGCTCTCTTGGACTGGATAATAACTCAGGTGAGCACTCTTCTGCTGGAATGGAGTGACCTGTCTGGTCACTTGATGTAATTATTTTGCCAGACTGTTTGGATGTTTCAAATATGCTTAAAGTTTTTTTGCTTGGTTTGTTTCAAGTGCAATTTACGTATTTGCTTTCAGTCCACTTGTAACTTAAGTGATTGGCTTTGAGTGCTTGGTCCTGCCCCTGTTTTGGGCTGGTGTTTGCTGGAGTTTATTCGAATGTAATGCTTGAAATTCTGGTCAAGAATTTAAAAAATATGCAGGGCTGTATGGGCGCTTCAATAGCTTGAGACTTTTTTAGTAAATGGACTATCTTTAAAATTATATGCAGCTCGCTGGGTAAGAGATAGCTTGTGTCTGATGGTATATATTCTGTGCATAGTCACTCATTTTGTGTATACTTCATTATTTTCACACATCTTTCTCCTGGGCTGATGTGTGCAATGGTACTTGCTCATTTCACCATGGGTAGCTTTGGCTCATGCAAACATCAAGCTTTTGGGCCTGGCCTATCTGGTAAAGGGACTGAACTTGGGAAATGGTGGAAATAGCGTGATTTGGAGTAAGTTGATTTGTCCTTTTGGTAGGACAGTTTTGCTATCTCTTACACAAGGGTAGTAAAATTTACCTATGTCTCAGAGGTACTGCAAGGCTGTTTCCAGTAAAAACCAGAGACCTTAGGCTAACAGCTCCTTCTTCCATTTATTGATCACTTATTCAACTTCCTAAAAAAGACAAACCCAAAACAAAAAAAACAGCCAACAATACAAAACAATCAAAAAGAAAAAAAATCCCCATCAAAATCCAGCCTACTTTGGATCCTACTGAAAGATGAATTGAAATTGGCAATTACAGATTTGCTGTCCTTGCTGTAAAATGTTGATTCCCACTGACGGACCTGGGAGAACATGTCGCAGCTGTACAGCAAGCCAATCTATCACTTGGCTAAGGAGGAGTTTTCAGCTCTTTACCAGAAGTAAGCTAAGCTGTTGGAGAGAAAAGAAATTTAGTACTGGAAAGCTTTTTGTCTCCTGTGCTCTTTGGGTCAATATAATAGGTATGGTCCATACCACTGCAGCACAGCATGTGCCCAGTTCTTGCCTACCTGACCCCACGCTCTGACTGCTTATTTGAGTGATGGGAGGAAGACCTGTCTTTGCTAGAAGTGCTGCTGTCTGTTGATTTCTCCCAGTGAGGTGTGTAAAACGTGCTGTAATCAGTATCTCACAGCTGCTAGCTTTTCCAAGAGATGTGCAGCAGTGCGTTTCAGGGGTTGCTGCCTCCTGCGAATTTTTTGGTCTCATTTTCATTTCAGAGATATTAGTCTGATAGAGGTGCTGCAGCCCACTTACTGAACATGGATCAGGCCTTGTGGATCACAGGGTTGCTGCATCATTGCACACGTCTTAGTTTGTCTTTGTACTCTGCTGTGCATGCTAAATTCCCTTAAACTTTTTGGTGGTTGTCATTGTAATTTGTGTTTTTCTGCTGTGGGGGAGCTGCATGGGGGAAGATGGCTTGGGGAAAAGTGGTAATGGGTGAGTTTTTTCAGGTGATGAATTTTTTGTAGTCTTTCTACAGGAGAGCATGGTGAAACACTGATTTTTACCAGTTCCAGAGGTTTTGTCTTTTTAGACTTTACCACTTGTGTCACCAAATTTGAATTCTAATGAAGTCTGCTGGTCTGAAAACTTAAGTTCATGCATTGTTTTTTTTCCAGCAGTTAGATGAGAGCTAATTAGTGTCTATTGATTTGCAAAGGACTGACCCCAACTCTAACCCTGGATTGAATCAAAACTGTTAGGGGGATTCTAAATTGTCTAGCAAGTTTAATGTACTCTCCCATCTTTCTCTGAAGTGTTTGTGCAGTGGTCAAGTAGCATCTCCAGAGTGGCTTCCACTCTGTTCCAACTTCCAACTCCTGTTGTGGAAGATGTGAAAAGCACTTGGACCTAAGGAAATGCTGAATGGGCAAACATTCTGCATAATACCCACTATCCAACTGTGATTTTTTTTTTTTAAATATTGCTTTTTGTGCCTATTTGCTTATGACTTCTTGATGAATAGAAAATAGGGCTAAAGACAAAAAAGGTCACAATCATAATGTGCCAGCTAATCCTATTTCTTTCCTATTTCAGCCATGTCAGCAGAGTGATGCTCATGACTAATGATAGTTTTATATATTTATATTGAATGCCTTGGCCAGCTCAGACCTACTTCCTCTATAGAACCATTATCCTACTGTTCTCTGCATCCCAGAAAGTAATTGTATATCCCAGAATATCATGATGGGAAATGATGGGAGCTATGTGACTTGCTAATCTTTTGTTTCAGATGTAGTTACAAAAAGGTTTTAAAGATTTAGATTGGGATCAATCAGAAAATGAGAGAATTAAAAATAAAAGCTTTTTTGAATAGTTTCAGGTCAAAAAAAAAATTTTCGGCTTCAGTTGAAGTCAAATATTTTCTTTTTGAGATTATGATTTCTGTTTTGTGCGGTTTTTTTTCCTGGTTGAAACAATTTGGTGAAGCTTATCCAAGTTAGAAAGATATTTCTGCTGGCATGAATCTGCCTTTTTCAGTGTAAAAGCACCTGTTCTGTCCAATTTTTATAACAACCTATTGATTACAGATGTAAATGTGAAATTGTGTGTGATTTAGAAGAAATCTTACTTTTTTCAGGGTATATAGTTCAAACTATTTGTGATGGATTTTATGGATAGACAGCTTTTGTCGAAGTATGTATAGCATGTATTTCCAAACCATCTACAGGCAATTTACTTTATTACCTGGAGGGGCAGTGAGACAAGCCCAAAATTGATCAAAATGAGACCAGTTAACCCTCCTGAATTTTTCCAATACTCCAGTTTGGCACTCCAGGTGCAGAAGCTGCTTTAAAGCATGGAACAGTGTAGCTTTACTACATGTAGAGGGTAGTAAATGTCGTGAAGGTTTCTACAGCTCTAGTGTCCTGATTCAAAGGTGTGTGTTCATACGCATCAGGTGTGCTTTACTGACAGTTACTATGTTCTATATAACACAAAAAGAAATTGTAAGTGGTGATAGTTATGCCTATCTGCAATGACCACTGGGACCTAATATGTAGTGCTTCCTTGTTCTACCCTCAAAAAAAAAAAAAAAAGGTAGATTTAGAATAGCTCTGTGAAGTCAGTAAAGGCTAAAAGCAGAGTGGTCCCTCCTGGGGTGTTCCTGGCTCTAAATGGGGAACATGAGTCCAGGACAGCCAATGGATTCTTCAGGGGAGATCCTGAACATCTTAGTCAGCAGCACACCTTTCTTCCAGGGCTGTGCAGGTTGTCCAAACTCTTGACTTCAACAACTAACTGAATACACCCCTGTGCTGCATTGCATGGTATTTCCTTCTGGAACATTGTGAAATTTAGCAAAATGGTCACGTTCAGCAGTAATAAGTGTCCCTTTATAAATGATGCTGGGTATCTCAGAAGTATCTGTAATAGACTGTGTAGAGCAGAATCTGCCAAGGAAAGATTTCGTTTTTCAATTGAAACAAAATAGTGTAAATCAAATAGTCTCCAGCAGAAAGTGCTGACCCCGCTTTTAGCAGAAGCCACTTATACCATATCTACTTTCAAATTTCCTTTTTTTCCCCCCTTTTCCCAACTACTGGTATATTTTTTGTAGCTGTGAAGCTTTTGCCACTTTTCTCTGCAACAGTTTATGTATTTTGCAATTTTGTGAATAGAGGCTGTGTGACATTAAAGACTGTAGACTCTCCTGTGAAATTTAACTCCTGGTGTCTCTTAGGTGCTTGCATGAATAGTGATAGTCTTGACTGAAAAACATTGCACCATTTTCTGAGTTATTCTATTGATAATTCAAGAGCAAGTCTCTGGTAGAACAGAGTTTTTGACAGAAATATAAAGTTAACATTTTAATTTATTTTCATGTGTAAAAGCACACTATTATTTTTCATAAATAGGGAACCTATTGTGGGTAGTGATGCTGCTAACTCCTGCATCCTGGTCAGGTTCCAGCTTGGACCAGCATCAACATAAATCAGTTATTCTCCTGGAAGCTTTATTTAGATAAATTATCTGCACTTCCTGTCTTAAATTCTTATTGTGTTGTTCTGCAGTGCTAGCCCCTGTTTCACTTAAAATGCATTTGAGATTTGAGGCAATCTTTGCATACGCTGGAGGATACAATTTGATATTAAAGCATATTTTCCTTGCGGGCTTTTCTGCAGAGATTCTGTGCTTCCTTAGTACTGTCTGGAGATTCTCTGTGTTAATAAGAATTGTTTTGTTAATTGATTCCAGAATCTGCTGCTCTGGAATAATCTGCCTTAATCAGGATCACCACATGAATTTTAAAATGGCATATTTCTGGACAAAATTCTACTTTCTACTATGTTATCTCTAGAACTGATTATATCAGCCCAGTCTACTTCTTGAATATGCTGGGTTGATTTCAGTTTACAGCAATATACTCTATAGGGGGATTAAAATCAAAATTAACTGTGTTTTCAAGCAGCCTGGGTGAAGCTGTGTATGAGATATGAACCATCTCAGTGTCTCAGAAATTCAGCTCTGTAACTGAATGTGCATAGAGTACACTTGAAAAAGTATCTGAAAACTCCAAAGATAGGAGACCTCCTTCTGAAAAATGGGTGTGAGAAGGACAGAAGTAGTCAGTCTCCCCTTCTATCCTGCCTGCCTCATTCCTGGATGAAAGAAGCTGTAGAAGTGTGGAGCATTAAGATCAAACCTCCTGGATAATCAGGACTGTGACTTTGTTCTGCATGACAGAGAAGGGCCTGCAGTTCCTGCTGCTGCCTGCCTTTTCCACTGAGCCTGCCAGCAAAAGGATCAATTAGTGCCAACTGCAGGAGTGCAGCTCCCTTACAAAGGCCTGTGTCCACTTAGAACTGTTCATTTAAGCTCTCATTATGAACTTGAGGTTAATAACAGTGCATGCTGCTACCTCATCATTTACCTGAAACTGAGAGACTATTTTATCAGTTTAGCATCCTCCAACCTAGTTTGGGTGGGTTTTTTTGTGACTGAGTCCAACTTTAAATCACCAGGTGAAGTAGATCATGTTGTGCTGTGATGATTACAGTTACAGTGTGTAGAGATTTATTGGCAATATAGAATAAAAAGTAGTAACTTTAAAATATTGATGATCAAAGCAATAAAGATGTGCAGCTTGATAAATTTACCCATTCTTAAAAGCTGGCCTTTCTTTATTAATGTCCTGCAGACAATTTACTTTAACAATAAAATCAAGGCTTTCATTTTAAAACAGCCACAGCCTGCCTCATTTCTCAGAGGTGTAGAGGTAGTGAGGTCCCCCTGTGTGTCCTGTTCTCTTTTCAGAGAAGTTGGTGCCATTAATCTTTTTGCTTTTGGTGGTTATGCTGAAAACATCCCACTGCAATATTGGCTTAGTGTGGCTGGGTGTGCTGATTGTCGTTAAACTAGCAATGAGCTTGTAAATTGGATAATGCTACAAGTTGAAGATTATTTTGATTGCCAGGATATAAATTTTCTGAGCAACAGGCTTTAAGACTGAAAAGAGATTTCTTATGTAGATGGAACAATGTGACTTTTGAAGCTTGGTGCAGCAGTAGTTTGATTACCTGGGAGCACACAGATGTGCTGTTGCTTCCTGTTCAGACTGCATTCAGAGGACTTGGGCACTTCTGCAGAGCTCATCTGATGGAGTTTCTTTGAAACATTACACTCCATGTGAAGGAGCTGAGGTGATGGCCTTGGCTCCCTTTCATGGTATCTGCAGAAAAGAATTGCTGCAGTCCGGTGGTGTATTGAGCTCTCTGCAGTGGTGGCTCATGGCACCACAAATCCTGCCTGGAAGCCAAGGAGTGCCAGCCTCTAGGTCCTTGGGAGAACTGATCTTTCCTCTGTTTTCCCTAGAGCACACCTGGCATCTTGCAATTCTTAAAGTGAAATAGGGTAGAAAACCTAGTAAGATTTCCTGATGGTTAGTAGATTTTCCTGCAGGAGCAGGAGATGTGTGCCTCAGCCCAGGGCTGGTGACCCACCAAGGTGCAGAGTCACATGCCAGGCAGCAGTGGTGTTGCAGTACTTGCCCACAGCCCCGCAGGGTTGCCAGGGAGAGATTCACTACAACCACAGCAACACAGCGACTGGATCTTTTTCACTTCAGGGCTTTGGAAGCTTTCTTTGGGGTCTGTACTCTGCAGGGATGTGGTTTTTCCCTTTAGTCAGCTGTCTTGATTCCTTTTTCTGTTCTCTGTTCTTGCTTTGCTTTTATAGATAGGGGCATAACTTTTTTTAAAAAAGAGCTATTTCCCTTCCCAGAGACAGGGAACAGGACTGTGAGTGGCACCTTCTGTTCCCTGTCTGTCTGGGTTCACCTCACACCCATCAGCCTTGCCATTATCACATGGAGCTGTTTGGTTTGTTTTGGTCTCAGTAACGCTTTTCCGAATGGGCAAGTTTCACACTGAAGTAGTTAAAAACCCCAAACTTGCTCACATTTCCTTTTAAGTGACATCAGTATAAATCACACCCAGGCTGGGTTTGCTCACATCACTGGAGTTTTCTGTGAATCCAGTTTGACTTTTGAGGTACTTACCAGTCCTTGAGATTATGTGAGTTTCCTGCAAAGTTGGAACTGCTGAAGCACTGGAGGGATCATGCAGCTTTCAGTGGAGTCTGTATGTAAATACAGTGACTGTGAATGAAAAACCAACAGAAAAATTCATCAGCATTTCTTTAGTTTCTTGAAGGCTGCCATGCCTTCTGCTCTGATACGAGACTTCTGCAGTTCCCAGTGATGAACCTCATGAAAGAAATGACTGAGATTAGTATTATTTATAGATAACCACAGAGATCATTCATCCTTCTCAAGCTGTTTATTTTTGGGCAGCCCAGTGAAACTGATGAAATTGCCAGTTGTCTGAAATGCTGCTGCCAGTTGTTTGAATGAACAGTATTGATTATAGTTACAGGACTATTCATCTCATACTGGCACGCATACAATGCACGGATTATAAAAATGTTGTCTCTGTTGACAGCTGGGTTGTGAAATGATACACTGAATTATATGTCCTTGCAGGCAGTGTCTGCATTGACTTTTCTTACCCTAATTCAAAAGTATTAAAAGTTACTTGAAGGAATACAGAATGGAGTATCAGACTCTGAAAATATTAAAGTACCTTTGTTAGAAACAACCAGTTGACAAGTTTATGTTGGAATGAGGTGACACAGCAAAACTCCAATGAGTAATAATTGGTTTAAACAATTCTCTGCTGTACAGGTGAAGAACATTTGTTTTATTAAAAGAGTAAAGGACTTCTTGGAAGTTGCATATAGAAAAGAGACTAATTGCTCTCTATTACCACAGTTTTGTTTAAAAATCAAATAAGACCTTGAGACAAGCCCTGTTTACAAGGTATATAGCAGTAGTCTTCTGACTTCAGAGCAAATACCTTCATTTTTTTTTTTTTAATTTTAAAAAAATGCATTGATGCAGTGATTGTATTTGTCTAGAGTTACCCTCAAAAGTTTTCCATTCTTCATTCTGTCGTTTACTTAACGATGTGTATCCCAGTTGCCTGGGTCGTTCCATCACAATGTCTTTTGCCATGGCATTCACTGGAGACAAGGTCAGCAGGTGGCCTGTTGGCTGTGGAACAATCTGTTCTTCTAATTCAAATGAGCTAGAACCCCAAAAGTTGAAGTAAAAGCCTCTCTCACATGTGAGAATGTGCACTCTCACTGATACATTGTGGTATATTTGAAGGATTCATATTTTCAAAAAGTTTGATCATTAAACAAAGATTAGATAGATTTTTAAGTACTGTGCTTGAAAATTTCCATTGTCTTACTCTGTAGCCATGAATGACTGAAAATAGATGTGCTCAAAGTGCTCAGAGCATTTTTATTTTAGTTTTACTCATTCTTATTTGTTTATATCTGAAGTAACACCACTGCCTCCAGTTGCTGTCCTGAGAGCAGACTTTCCCTATATTGACCTGAACTAGTTGGTACAATGAACATAACTTCAGTGGTACACAGTGGTGACAGAGGTAACTGTAGAATGCTAGGGTGAGTTTTAAAATGTGTTTGCAATTGTAGCCAATTGATTAAATAATTTCATTTAAAGTTTCATGAAATACCTATTGCATTTAAAGTTTTATGAAATACCTAAGATCAAATCACTCCAGCTGGAGTAGATTGACTTATCATGCCTCATGGAAACAGATCTATGTCACTATGGTTTTTAAAATTATATTTAGCAGTTCTTTTTAGCAGTACAGTGTTTACAGATTTGCTATGAATTTATGTGTTGTTTGTTTGCCAAAGGGTCATATTCTTCCACAGCTTGCATTACTTGTGAGAACTTTCAAGTGGAATATTTTTTACCATAATTCCAGGTTTTTCACAGCATGAACTACCAATTTCCTGAATAGGAAAATAATGTTTTCTCTTGTTCGTTCTTTCTTTTCCTTCATAGTCTGAGATTTTTTTTTTTTTAATCTGTAAAATTTGTAACCAAGAAAAAGCTTCACTTGAGTGTCTCTTGTCATTGGTTTTTCACATCCTAGCAAGCCACTTTTTATCTATCTGCTTCCTTTTGCTTGCTTTTCCTTTGTCTCAGTCTCTGCAGTGAAGCTGTTCTAATACCACCACTTTAATTGATGATGTTTTATTCTTAAAATTTTTCTCCAAGAATTTAATCTCCTCTTATGAGACAGGATATGGTCAATCTTTGTATAAGTGGATGAGTTAGCAGAATAAATATCCTATGTGTGCATGGGAGAATAGACACCCCCTCGCCCATGCTGTCAGCAGAGAGTTGATATTTGTGTGGTGCAGTGGCTGACAAGATACAGTAGCAAGGATAAAACACTAGCGACTGCACTTGGCAAAATTTAGTGGTCTCTTCAGCTGTGCATGGGTCTGCTTAATTGTTCCCCTGCTGAAATGATGCATCAGAGCAGCACAAGCCGAGCAGTTGTGATGGCTGAACTTGCTCCTGCTGCTCATGAACTAGACAGACTGTAAATGCAAACAGTAGGTGCTCCCCTTACCTCTAATTAAAGCATGGATGTGAGTTTGACTGTTCAGCTGCACTGTCAAGTTACTCACAAAGCCAACTTGGGAGGTGATAAGCAGGTATTTTTGCTAGACCCCTTTGACTTTCTGGCTTCCTCGGCAGAAAGGACAGCTTGAGGGTGAAGAAAGGTACAGTGATGAATCTCTCCTTTTTTTCTTTTTATTTTTTTAATTATAGAAAACTGTGACATTTCTACAGTTCACTTTAGTGTAAAGAGGATGATTTCCTATGAATCCTAAGGAAAGGTGTCTTTCCCTAAGCAGAATTGTCTTGTTCTTCTGTAGAGCTGCAATATGACTACTTCTGTCCTGCATGTGTTTTAAGGATACAAGATCAGTTGTGGAAATAAAGATCACCTGTGATGGTTATCTGGGTTCTTGAGAAAAGAATGGCAGAGGAAGAAATAAGAAAGGATGATAATGTCATTTGAGAGGTTGCTTGTATAGGGCTTGTAGCTAAAACACCTTATTTAATATTCGTCAGCGTTCTGTACTCTTGTCCATAAGGGCATTAACACCTTGTGGGGAACTTGGATGTTGAAACTGAACACCCTAATGTGTTCAAATTTGCCTTTCAGCAATCTGCTCAGCTGTATAAAACAGCTGTGTGGATATCTAATTCAAGCCCCAGCTTTGTTCTATGTGAGTAGCAATATCCATTGCAAGAGGCAATCTGTGCAATCTCTGTTAGATGTCAGTTGGGGTGAGTTGTGTTGTCTTTCAGGAGAATGAGGACATGTGGGCTTGCTTGGCTTAAATAACTGGTTATTTTTCAGATCTAGTTAATCACAAGCCCAAGTTCTTCACCTGAGCTATCCTTCCAGACCCATCCATTCAGGTAGCTTTTTCTAATCTTGGGCAACAATTACATTTTTTAAAAAAGTTTTGATTATGCTGTTTTAGAGGAAGAACTCTTCCTCTTGTATTTGACAATTCTTATTTTTAAGAACTCTTGGGTTTTATTTATATTTTTCTTTTGATGCAAACTTGGTTTTATTATTTTTCACTGCATTTGTGTCATGGACTAAATGTACATCTTCTGCTTGTGCAGACAATATCTGCTGATATCAAGGACACAGATTTTCAAATTATGTGTACAGCAGCATCTTTATGTAATAATACTGTGATCAGTACTGTTTCTTAATAAGCAACACCGTATTATTGCTCCATTCCTGAGGAGAGTCTCACAAAGATGAGTTAAGTTTTACAGAGTGATATTAATTTGTCACTTGCTCCCCCAGTCTCCAAAACTGGTATTCAGAAATAAATCTTTTAGGAGTAGAATTTAATTATCTTGCATTCCCATATTGTTGGCTCTAATTAGCTGACTGTGCTTTGGATTCACACCCTCATTGGGGAAGTTTGAATGGACTCTGTAGATACAACAGTTTTAGAAAGAGACTTCAGAATGTCCCTTGTCAGAAGGCTACAGCTCTGTAGAGCATGAGTAGTTTCACTTTTTGGCTTGACCCAGCACATTTATTCTGCTTAGCTGAAGTAATGAAAATCCTAGATATTGAATTTATTTGCATTTGTTTGAACCATCTTTTTGGTAAAAGAAAATATTTTTATTGTGACATTTCCATATTTTGCTTTATTTGCAATAATACTCTCCCTCTTATGTTTTTTATTCAACATAAACTGTGTGATAGCAGGATATGTTTTATTTGAGAACGGGATTGGGTGTTGGGAGAGAGGAAGAATAGGACCAAGTATGTGAAGGGAAGCTGCAATTTGGAAAGGGATCTGGAGCCAAGAGTTAAATTGCACTTCTTTCTAAGATGTGAAATGGCTTGAAAATACTCACTTATATGGGACAGCCTTGGTGTGTTTGCTGGTGCTATCTAGAAAGATTTTCAATTACTGAATCATGGGTAGACCTTATGGAAGGGCAAGTTTTTTTCTAAAGAATAGAAATTAAATCATTTGGAACTAGTGCTTAGCCCATATATTCATGGCTACTGAATTATCCTGTTCTGTCAATCTCCTTCTGTTCCTATAGTACCTCAGCAAAGTGAGAGGAAAGACTCAGTGTAGTTTTGTTTTGCTTCCTCCAGAGTGAAGAGGGGGCTCCTATGAGCTGGCTAACACTGAATCCTTGTATGACCTGATAATTTTGATGTAATGAAATGTTACTATCAAACATAGATTGAAACCATAAAATCCCAAAAGTTCTGTGCTTAAAGAGACAGGGTAAATTTATGAATTATATATACTATGTGTAAAATAATTTCCTGCTGTCTTTACTCATAGCACCAACATGACAGTCAACCAGAGGGGAAAAAACATTTATTCTTTTTCTTTTTTCTCTCATTTTTGTAAGTGGCAGCAATTGCTGACTTGTTACAGGATTAAATTCCTGTGTTTGTTAGTCCCATTACTTTGCCTTCTTTTTATTTATCTAATAACAAGAGAGAGAACTGTATGTAAAAGTACATTGCTAAATCCATAAAAAATTTTGAACAGTCCATGATTTTTCAATGCATGAAGTTCACAACTTAATTTTTTGTTATGGTTTCTGTAGGTCTCAGGATTTTTTGACATACTCGAATATACTGACAGTGCTCAACTAAAACTAAAGATAGCCTGTGTTTGCATTTCTGGCATGTTCTTGCAGACTTTTCTTGGTTTAGTGAAAAACCATAGAGGTCAGTAACTTGCTGTATGTCCATAGAGTAACTCCAGGGTTCAGAACCATGACCCTAACCAGAAAGGGTGTTACAAGTGTATTATTCTAATGAGAAATATTGGAAGCAAATCAGAATATGTTTAAATGTGTCACATTTACTTACAGCAGATTCAACAGTGAGTTTAGCCCCAGAGGCAAAGAATAGAATAATAGAGGGACTTGAATGCCTGCTTTTCTTTTATAGGTGATATCTGTAGAACAGGAGGTAAGAAATATTGTCTGAGCTTCTTTGGGAAGCTTGGAAGAGCTGATGAATTCATCAATCCCTTTTATGCAGCTCTTCTAGAGGATTTAAATCTTCCTGTCTTCAACTTATTAAATTATTATGAGAAAGTCATTCCATTGTTATCAAATTCATTTTTCTTATGCAAGTTTCTGTGCTATTTTTGTTGTAGAAAGGTATTGTCTCACTGATAACATTGCCAGTGGGAAGGAGTGCTTGGACTTGCTCGTGCAAATGGAAAATACGTGGAGAAAAATCAGAGTACAAAGAAGTCTTCTGTGCCTATAGCTGACATTTCTTAGAAAATGAGGTCTCTTAAGCTTCCTAGTGTAGTCTGGAGAGACACTTCACTTAGTCCATTAATCTATCTGAAAAGCTTTACTACCTGAGTTCAACAAATAAATCTATTCAAGGCCTACAAAATTTTCAAGTCCAAAAATAGTCTGTTGATGGGACACTTTAAAAAGCTTGACTCTGTCAGGGAGTTGGTTTGGTAATCAGAGTAGGAAAATTCAGTAGCAGTAGCCTAACATCAGCTCCTACAATGCATCAGTTTAATCAAATACAAGGGCACGTTATCATAGCCCTTTCTGTTGTCAGCTGCTTAGGCAGAATAGAATTACATGAGATGCATTTGTGTGTGATGCAGAGAAAGAGAGGTTTCCTGGTTTGGAACCTTTGTGATGAGCTGCTTTTTGCTGAATGATGTGAATGCTTCTCTTGACTATTGTATGGGTCTTAACAAGAGAAAAGTATTTTAAATTTACTTTGAAATTGTCAGTGGAATTTTCAGGTTAAAATTCAGAATCATTAATCTGTAAAAACTGGAAGATATTGTGAGTTACTTTATAAGAAATTAGTAAAGCAGAAATTTAGTAAGTTTTTTTATTTGATAGGAGACGGGTACATTTAAATTAAAGTAAGGCATTGTATATCTCTAACTGTAGTCACATATCAGTTCCCATTCTGTTGTGCACAGTAAGCTGATTTTTTAAAAGCTTTTTTGAAAGGCAGCTGAAAAATTAATGGAGTTCATCGAGTTCATGAAATGGTTCCTCCCATCACTGTGTCTGTGCCTGCTGTGAGTAAGGGCTGCCCAGCCTCCTGAGCCTGGTCATGTCACCCAGAGCTGGCAGTGACTCTCTCCAGTCTCATCTCTCACTAAGATTTTTCCTGTCCTTTGCACAGTTTTGTTTCTGGTTGACCTCCCAGAACAGGTGGTGCTGCAAGCAAGGGATAAGCAGCAGTGGGGGAGGCCCTTGGGCTGATGATGATCTTCTGGAAAGAGCTCATCCTGCAGCTCACTGCAGAGCTTGAGGAATGGTACAGCCCTGTGGGAAATTGCCCTAAGGCTGAGAAATTTATTGCAATCTGTCATCCAAAGTACTGCAGTTGAGCTGTTTGGTAATTGGATATCAGACCTACTGTCCTAGAGATGCACACTGCCCTTTTGAGACTGTTTCTCCCAAGTCTGTACTGATTCAGGTGTTGCACAATTGTGTTTCAGACAGTAGTGAGACTTATCTGCTTGTTCCTTGGCTGAAAAAATATCCCCTGAATGGGATCGTTCCTAATGGTTTATCAAAGACTGATTGAGAGTTGTAGTATCTAACTGAGGGCAGGATCCACAGTGCATTGCTATTTAGAAATTCATACTTACTTTCTGCCATAAGGATTAAGTGTTCTTGTTCCCAAAACCAGAAGTTTTGGATGGTGTTGCAGTAACATTCTTGGTCTGGACTTCCCCCTGCCTCATTTTTCCTCTCCCTTCTAAGTTTACTCAGTAGTTTTGCAGGACGCTTGGAATTTATTGGTGTATACAAACATGTTGTTAGCAGATTTAGTGATTCTTGTAAAAAGACAGAGAGAGTAATTTTTTGATACTTCTAATAAAATGTCAGAATATTTTCAGAAGAAAGTTAATGTTTGCTAACCTTATTTCCAGTAGGGAGGAGCTGTAATGTAATACAGATTTTTTTTTAAAATATCTGTGGTTCTACATCCATTTATATTCATGCTGATGAGACTGCAAAGATGGTAAGATCACAGGAAGATTCTCTGGCCTGCGTGATGTTTGTGAATAAAAGAGTTTCTAACTCACAGGATTGGAAGTTACAGGAGACTTCTCATTTTCTGTTGTCTCTCCTATTAAATGTGAGAGAGAGGGAGAGGGAAGGGCTGTAGTTTGAATGGACTTGAAGGTCTTTTACTGCAAAGAGGGATTTTTTTAAGTGTTAGTAGAGAAGAGACCGAGGAAGTGTGGTAGTGTAATGGTATAAATCAGACAAAATCACCTGACAACGCCTCACAGAGCCAGATTGTAATGTCTTATGGAAGGGGCCCACCAGAGTGAGCACCATGGTAATTTGACCCTCAGCTCTGACTCAGTGTCTTGAGCTGACACATACATCAGTCTGTGTCTGTCCATCAAAACACCGAAGCATCTTCTTAAATTTGTGCACACAGCTTTTGGGATGTAGGACATGAAGTAAAACCTTTTGTGCATGTAAAGCAAGGTTAACTAAGCTGTGGTTCTTCAGGTGTGTGTGTTCTAGAGAAAGTCAAGTGCTGCCCCACACTGCCACTGTCTCATGACACACCCAGCGTTCTGATGAGATCTTCTAGGTTCTCTTGATCCTGGAACCAAAGGGCTGCTTGTCTGGCCTTGATATGAGGCAGTTACTCCTTTCTGTCAATGAAGCTGTGGGAAGAGCCCCATTTCTCTATCAGCATCACTCATACCCCTGCAGACCATAGTCTCATGCTGTTGCTGATGATTAATGAGATTGTTCTCTGCTTATGAATGTAGCAGCATCTTGTGGAGCACAAAAAATGCATGTGCACCGTGTTAACATTTCACTATGCAGGTGGCTGAGAGCAGACTTTGAACCAGTATTTAAAGCTACGACACTGTGTCCAAACTCTCTGAGATTAACAAATAATTCCAAACTAGGTCTGTCTTGGCCTCCCCTTCCCTCTCTGAAAGGGCAGCAATCACCTAAGAATTAACATGTAGCAAAGTGACTTTTCTTTCGCAATCAGGCTTTTGCTGAACCATTTCCATCAATTTTGGCTTCCACATTATTCAGCTGTGCACCAGACAACTCTTTTGTTATGTGCCAATTAACCCAGCTTGATAAATAGTGATTATGCATAATTCATAAAGAATTATATTCTTGTTGTTCCCTGTAAATAAGGCACTGGCTTAGCTGAGTGTACTGGTCTGTGAATTACTGTCAGATGTGATCATAAAGGTCCAGGAGGTTGGTAGCAAGAAGAACTCTGAGGGCTAAGGCAGATACAAATGATATCAACAAAAATAGATGGGAGGATGCTTTTGTAAGGGCAATTGTGATGCTGATGTGGCATTTCTGTAATTTACACTTCCAGTGGGAATAGGTCTCTCAGTTCTAGTCCAGATTTCACTGAATTCCATGTGAACAGCTCCAGTGGTACTGATGGGTGCTTTATTGACCCCTAAAGAGCATCTTCAAATAATTTCCCTGGCTCCTGAAGCCAGTTTTCACAGACATTCTGTTTCTGCTTCTGCATTAACTGATCTGAAACCTCTCAGACTGATAAGCAGTGGAACTCAAGGGTAAGAACTGCATAGCTCCATGAACTCTGAGCAGAACAGGAGAGGAAATAAATGTGAAATCCAGTCCACTGGTCCAGGATACACTTACAGTGACAGTGCTTGCTGGAATACCATTGCAGAGCCTCTAGGAAAGTGTGAGGGACTGTTGCTTTGGGTAAACTGGGCTGTCTGTCAGCCAACACCTTGCTCTGCAAACATAGAGCCAACTGGAAACCCTCCAGAGCTGGAGGCTGCTTGCACAGCTGCTGTTTTGGCGTTTGCATCCCTGTTCTCCTTGAACAACCTTAATTGTGACCTTCACCTCCTGGTGAATTTTACCCAGCTCAGTGCTTCAGGTGTGTCAGCCACTTTGCCTCTTCTGTCTCATCCTCTGTAATATATCCCCACAGGCCTATAAATGGCACCACCTCAGCAGACTCAGCTCATCTTTCATCACACTGCCAGAGCCTTGTTTTGATTTATTGCCTCTCACCACAGTGGCCCAGAATGAAGTCAGCTTCTGAAATCACTTAGGGAAGGATCTGCTGAACAAGCATACATTTAATAATATGCCTCTACCTTTTTACTTCCTCCACACTGAGATGTTCCAGTGATATAAGAAATCCCTTCAGAGTACTGGGATGCTGGAGATCGCAGCTGCTGATTTGTGGCTCTGAGGCACAGCACTGCCTTCAACTGCTGCTCCTTGATTCAACCCTACGTTCTGCCTAACATCTGCAGCTACAAAATGCTGCCCTTTTCTGATAGGTATGATTTATTTTTTTCTTCATGCCACAAAACTCTTGCTTTCCCTTAGCCTGGGTTTAAAGGATTTTTAAGATAGATAGTTTCTGAGGAAAGAAACAATAGCAAAGTGCGTACTCCCTGGTCTACCACATCTTGTCAAGTTCATATTAAAAATACTTTTTTTTACCATGCTTTTTTGTTCCAAGGCAGAGTGCTTAATGGCTTGTGGAACTCTTATTACTTTGAATATACTTACAGAAACATTTGTGTTACTGTGTTTTTAGAACATGCATATTATTAGAATATATTGCCTGCTTGTAAATAAATGGCTATGAGATTTTCTAGTGTGTTGTAACTGGACAATTTTTTGAAAGAACAGGGGTTTTCTTATTTTCCTCCCACCAGCATTTTAGAAAATTTGCTTCAGAAAATAAGAGGTACAGTTGCAATCCCAAGTGATCAGAGAGAGTAGGCATGACATACGATATTAAATTAAAAGCATTTCAAATGGTGCAACAGATGGAAACAAGTTATTTCACTTGAGTGACTGTTAGATATTTGTGTTGCATGCACATTGTCTGTGTTTCTGCAGAGATTAGTCACGAAGCAGGAGTTGGATATTGGATGTGAAGAGCGCAGATGATCATTGTTTGCTGTGAATATATTTAGACCCTCCTGCAGAAAGCTTTGACAGGTCCTCTGGATCACTCACACAGGTGTTAACTCATCTCCCATGGTCCATGGAGAAAGGAGTGTGTGGTTACTTGTATAGAATTGGTGAAAGCTTGCACAAAGGGCAGAGCTCAGTGAACTGCTTTACATCCACTCATTAAGTCTCTGACACTCTCTGAACCTGAGGGAGGCCCGTGCCATAAATCTTAAGCATTCGGGATGGTGGAGTTGCAATCTGGAGCAGAGTGTTGGCATTGCACATACTGCTGCTGTGGGCAAGGCATTGATTATCCTGGAGTAGCTGAGCAGAAACATCTCCAGCAGGGTATGCAAGGCAGATACCAATACCTTTCCATTTCTCTCCAGCAGTGAGTTTAACTGACTACCAAGCGAAGCCTCTTGTGCTTCTCCTGCAAGCATCTGCTTTGTTGTTAAGATTACCATAGGCAGAAAGCAGAAGAGGTCACAAATAACATAAATCCAGAGCATTTAAATTTGACTCCTACAACAGCGTTACAAAGTCTTCTTTCTAAAAGCTCTTTGTTTAAAACTGCGTGGTATGTGATGTCTTTCCTTTAAAAGAAATACTTCTTGTGGGCAGCTTGTGGGGATGGTGGGATCAGGATGAAAAGTGTTCTTTTAACAGTAGAAGATCGTGAATTACCAGGATGGGTTTAATAGAAAGCTTGGATGTATCTTTGGTGCCTGGTCTGAGAGCTTGAACTCCATCTTGTAAAGACACAAGCAGGATAATGTAGTATTTTAATCAGCACGTACCTAAGTATAGTCCTTAAGTACCTAACATATTTTTTTAAATAATCTTCCAAAAAAATCAGTTGATTTTGATGGCACTTACATATCTTCTCTCACCTTTAATCCATTTTAAACTTAAACTCCTATTTTATTTCTTTCAGACTCCAATGCTTTATACTTCAAAATGAGTCATGATTATCTGATTCACAGCCTTTCAAAAGGAATATTCTAATAGTACTCAGAATCAATGCTATACTTTTTTAAAAAAAATTAGTGTGTAGCAGGGATCTCAGGTAAACAAAATCCGTTAATATTTTAGTCCTGAGATGCAGTTGACATTTCTTGGAAATTGGCTGGATTGACTCCTGGGTTTCTTCCACCATCAGAAATGTCTCATAATTACAGAGATTCTGAAAAACAAGTGATTTTTCTTTTTTTTTTTTTTAATTAAAACCATGCATTATAATTTGGTAGGTTTGTGGGACAGAAGACTCATTTTGTGGTTGAGTTTTAACAAGATTTTCAGGAGAAAAGGATATTTGGGTTTGGTTTTTTTTTAGTTGTGCTGCCAGTAACCTGGAAACAGAGGTAGTTCAGACTCTACACTGTCTTAAGTTTGGAAGTAGGTTGGGAGCTAAACAGAAGTGAGTAGAAAATAACAAGTAGCACTGCCTGTTCCAAGCTGCTCAGGCTACCTGCAGTACCTTCTCAGAGTAGAGCAGTTTTCAGAAAGTTAAGCACAGCTTTCTCAGTAAAATCAAGGTTATGTTCAGCCTGTCTTACAGTTTCGTACTCAAGATTGCTTTTTTATTTGTATTTCAAACATATTAGCTAGTTTTTTAAATTAATTTGCATATATGTAAAATTGGCAGTTTGGGCCAGAGAGTTTTTTATTTTGGTTTACTTTTATCTTACTGAAGCTGTGCTAGTGGACAAATACCCCCATTGTGACATGCATGAGGTGTGGTGCTTCTGGTGTTCCCACTTAACACTGTTAAGTGGCTTGTTTTTGTCATTGCAAGCTGGCATTTTTCATACACTCATAAAATTCACACAAACGTTCCAGTGTGATGAGAAGATCCTATACACAACAAATTCATATATATTATTAGGGTTTTATTTGACCACAGTAATATATATAAAAGCCAAACTCTGTAAAGTTTAATGAGTCAAGTATGTCATAATAATTGGGCACACTGAAAGATACCAAGGTTGTGGTGATGGGTTTGTACAGCACTCAGCACCAAGGAACTGTAATTGTGATCAGGGTTCCAAAGTCATCTTGAAAAGCAGATAAGAAATAAAGAAATAAAATTCTTTAATGATTTGTGATGGAATTGTGAAATGGTGACCAAAAATAATCTTGAACAGGATCATGACCAGAGTGTTCAACGATGCTTGGATATGAACATGTGTCTTGAATTGCTTTCCAATAAATGTTTTGTAAAATATGAATGAATTAACCGTTATGTCTTGCATTTGCAATTTAATAATACCCCCCCTCCTGCTGCCTGAACATGCTGTTTTTTATTTGCTCTCCTAAAAAGGAATGCAAACTGAAATAAGTGTGTATATTTGAAGAAGACATTAGATAGAACAAAGCTAGATGAGTAGTCCTTTATAAAAAGAACTAGATAAAACATTGCAATTTCATCATTGAGAAAACTGATGCCATAAGTGAAGTAACATGAGTAAATTACAGTTTTGTTTTTTGCTCTGCTGTGAGGTTTGGGGTTTGGTTTTTGTTTCCAGGGGATACTTTTTGTTTGTGAGGTCACATCGTTTTCTAGGTAGGATGAGAAGTCATGTTATATCCAATATCTCAGGAAAGTTTGTATCCAATTTCAAGTTTTAGCTTCCTTGGTTTCCTCCTGCCCTCAGGAATTTCCACTGTTAACTATTCCAGGAATAGCTGCTTTCAGAAATGCACCTGAAATTTTTCTCACCTGAATTTTAAACAATATTTTCTTCATGACAGGATTCCGTGCCTTAATTAAAATGTAAAAGATGGTTTTATTGGCTATAGGTAAATGGGTAAATGCAATTCACTTCATTTTAAATTTTTAATATTATGGGCTTGTCTTTAAAGGAAGCTCTCAAGTCTGATTGCCTGGAGCCCCCTGAAAGTAGCTCATTCTGCATTCAGGGGCACTGCTGTGCTGATCTCCTCAGGGCTCAAGGTAGAGTTGTTGCTTTTCATTCTGTGTATTAAAATGAAAGCAAAAGACAGCAGTAGAGGCATTGTCTGTGTCTAAGAGTAAGCCTGTATTCTTACTGTAAGAGGTAATGTTAATGGTAACCCTTGCTTTATTACAATAAGAAGGTCAGGATGGAGCCGTAGAAAATGGCAACTGCTCTGAGATAGGCTGCATATTATTCTATTATAAAGTAGTCCTATTAGTCTGTTGGCTGAAGCTGACAGTGAGAGTTGTCTGCAATCCAAGACAATTGGCAGAAAAAAAGTGGAGGGAATAAAATTATTTCACAGCTGAGGAAAACCCAAACCACAAAACTAAGAAACCTGTATGGGCAACACACAATAACATCAGCTGAGATGGGGCTCCCAAAGACTGTGGGAGGATCACTGAAACGGGCTGACAGTGCCCCTGTGACACAGGGTAATTTTGTCAAACCTATTTTGTAAGAAATTGATATGGACAAAGGGGAAATTACTTGCTCATAAAAAGACTAATGAAGGAGGAATAGTGTCTGAGGTATTGTAACCTCCAGCCCCTGACTCCAAAACTGCCAGGCTGTTGTGTCCAGGGTAGAAGTGCACTGGATGCCACACCTGGGAGGATCCTGCCGACTTTTACAATTCAGTCATTAATGACATCATTCAGTGAAAAAGCATGCATTATGATCCACCATTAACATATCTCTTTCGTTAGCTTTATACATCTTTTCTTTAAACAAGCAAAATCCAAACCTATTTGTAAATGTTCCTAGTAACATTCATAACATAACATTCGTAGCATAAGCTTCAGTTGTTTATAATAAGAACTGCAAGTTAAAAAAAAAAAAAAGGTGTCAGAGAAGTTTTGACTTTAGCTTCCAGGCAATAGACAGTAGAAATGTCACGTCTTATACAACCTTGTGTCAGGAATACTCACAGTGACTAAAACATAGAGAAACTAAATACCATTAGAAAGCAAAAATAAATTTTAAAGAGACATAAAACATGTAATAACTTGTGTGAAGTGGGGCGTCTTGAGTTTCTGGCCTGCAGCCTTCCTGGGATCTGAGTGCAAAAAAAGACTTCTCTGGTTAATCTTAGCAAGTTTCAGTGGTGGGCCTGGTTTGACTGGAGGGAGGATGGAAATGCAAGTAAAACAGATGTCTGGGTTCATTGGATTACACTGATGCTTAGGATGGCTCAGATGCTATTCAGTATAGAAACTAAGATTTTTATTCATTTGGCTTCAGTAGTTGCATTTTGGTTGGTAGGTTTGGGGGTTTAGGTTTTTTGGGTATGTTTTTTGGTTTTGGGGTTTTTTTGTTGGTTGGTTGGCTTAGTATGGTTGTTTTGTTTTGGGTTTTTTTTTGGTATGGTGGTGGGGGGAGGGGGGTTGGTTTTTGTTTTTTCTTTTTTTTGAAGTAAATTCTGCTTGCCACTGTTATCACTCTGCCTCTGAGCATTTTCCTTCCTTGGCAGGAAACACCAGTCTGCCATGACCTGAAATTTTCTTATCTTCTCTTGACATGCTTGAGAATTCACAGACTTCTGTCATACCATCACTTCCTCTTCTGGACACGATGGCATGTGGCAGCTCACTCTGAGACCAAGTCCAGTGTTAAATCTCTAATAATAAATGCTCAACTTGCACCAAAAGGCTAAATAATGGCTTATCATGATCTTCCATTGGATAACTACTGTTTGGGACCTCTCTCCCTCATCTGTGGACATTGAAACTTTTTCAGATCAGGTTATAAAGCAACTTGGTTATATGCCATCCTTGGAAACAGATATGCATCTGCATAATTAAGAGCAGTTTCATAGCTCAGCAAAAAAATGGCTTTTTTTCTTGAGGAATGAGGTTTAACTACGACTAGTCCAAATAATATCTTTAACAGCCAAAGTAGGTGTTTGACCGTCTGTATTTTTAAAATAGGAAAAAAACCTTATAAATCAACTGTGATTAATTCAGGACAAAATACCAAAATTCTTACTCAAACGTGAAGATTGTTCTGATTGTCAGTAGAAAGTAGTTTGTAAAAAGAGCTTACGGCTAGGGCTTAGTTAGCCTTTTAAAATTTTTTCTTGTGTCTCTGTGATGTTAGAATAATAGTGTAATTAAAATTAATGTAATTACACATTTGTTTTTGGAAAACAAGTAACAATATGACTGTGGCTTCATGAATATTCTATAGATTTTTCTGATCACAGAGGAGATTAGGTCACAAACTGTCTGGAAGACCTAATGCTACAAAATTTTAACAAAACTGCCAGTTCAAAAATGCAAATTAACATTGAGGACCAAGATAATTGGCATTTTAGTTTTTCCTTATAAACACAAATGTTTCTTTGTTCCTTTTAAATAAGCTGGTAAAACTAAATTGGCATCTTACAGTGCATGCAAAATAAATAGTCAGGAATAATAAGCTACTAATAAAAGACAGTCTGTCAAAGGGTTAATCTTTAAAATCTGCTGTGACTACAAACCTGAACCAGAAGAAATAAGAGTGGGCAGGTAATTGCATTTGTTAGAAGATACTTTTGGTGATCCTCCAGTAGGAAAAATAGTTGCAAATACTGGGAGGACCAAATCAGAGCTCTCTCCTCCATGCGAGCAGCAGCTCCACGTTGGCTCTAAGGTGTTACTTGGAGAAGGTCCTGCTTAGTCAGATTCTTCACAGTCTGTTTCTTTCTCTCATTACTCACCAACTGAGGATGGGCTTTTTTTCATAAATGAGCACAATCTGCTATGAAAATATACTTTAATTCAGGTGAGTCACAGTTCAGAGGTACTCCTGAGTCTAACACCTGATAAGAAATAATGGGTGAATCCAGGACTGTTTGAAATATTCTCGATTTTTAAGATCAGGTGATCTTTGAGAATGTGTTTGTTTACATTGCAAGAAGGGATAATTCCTGGAATACTTGCTTTTCTCTGCAGTACAGAATCTACATAAAATCTATGCCATTAATATATACATAAAAGAAGCTTGATGTGTGAGGTACAGGCTCAGTGTATGTGAGGACACTCAGCTCCATTAGTCCCACTTCATTGATTATTCCCATGGTATTAGAGAGTTTACACACCATTTAAATGATTTAGAGATTGCCAGAGATTCTAATGTAATTTTTGTTTTTCCCTTTTTTTCTACCTGTAAGTTAATGCTTTTTATTTGTTACTTCAGCAGATAATTTTTAATGGTAGCTTTTCTGCTTTATATCCTGCTGGTATATAGTTTAACAAAATACCTTTTATAGCAGTGTATTTAATTCCTCAGTTATGCCTCTGGGAATAAATTCTTACTGTATTATTACTTCTTTTGTATGTTTTCTTTTCTTTTTTGTGGTTGTGAACCTCTGCAAATTTTCCTTTCAGAACTTACCACCTCTTGTTTCCTTTCTGTGTCTCACCAGCTGTTATTTGCTGCTGGTATCCATAGCTGGTCATGTCCTGTTACAGTGGCTTAAATACTTAAAAAAACTCCCTAACAGCATTTCTAATTTTTGCATCTAGAGCTGCAGGAAGAAAATCAAATTTTCACACCTGACTGCTGATTTTAGATGTTCTCCGTGATGCTGTGTCAATGAGCTGATATTGTGGAGAATCCTTTTTCAAATTACTTTAACAGTTTTTAGTGATCCTGAATGGTATCAGTTATGGTGGAAAATGTGACAGTATTTCAGAAGTAGATGGTATTACAGCATTTCGACGCTGTACATTTTGGCGTAGAAGCCATGTCTTCCTTACTGGTAATTACTTTGCTTTTTGCAAAAATATGCAGCATTTTTGCAAAAGTGTTTAATGGATGTCTTGGTTTAGTGACAAATTTTAGAAGAAAATGCCCTGGAATTAGCATTTCCTCTAAAGAGAAGGGAGTTTACCAGTGAGAGAAATGAATACCAGTGGGTGAAAGTGAAAAAAACCCCAAAATGTTTATTGACCAATAAAAGGCTGTATGTAAGGCACAGAAAAGGACTGAATAAATGCTCAATATTGAAATTTCAAGGCCTTGACCCACACCTCCACCAGGTCTGAGGTGGTGGCTGCCCCTTTGTCTCAGGAAAGGGGAGGCAGAGGAGTAGAACAGGTGGGAACCTTCCTGCCCTTGATCTCCTCCTCACACCAGGCAAACCTGGTGGGTTTTGGTGTCCTTTCTTTTGCTGCCTTGATCTCTCCTGGGGCACAACCCCCACAGGCTTCCTAGAGTGGACAGGGAAAAAAAAGAAAAAGAAAAAACAAGCTGAAACAATTCAAGGGGGGAAAAAAACACTCAAAATAAACATCCCAAAAAACCCCCAAACCAGCACAGCAACAACAAAAAACCACAGCCCCCATCCCGCTACCCCCAAAGAAAAAACCCAAACCAAACCAACAAAACTACCACCAAAAAAAACCTGAAGGATCTCTGCTGGAGTCCAGAGAAAAGGGTGGGGAGCCAAAAAAGAGGAACAAAAAAAAAAAAAAAAAAGCTTCTGCCCGATGAAGCAACAACTAATCCAACAACAACAGGAACAATGTCAATCCTGGTCCATGGTGTCCGCACACCCCAGACTTTGAGCCCCCTGGATTCCCCACTGGGGTTCCCAGGCTCCAGCCCCTGGTTCATAGTAAATCTAGAGCAGCCATTTCTGGGCATAAAGCAGATGATTAAGGAATAGAGTATCACCATGAAATCACTCCGTGACAACAGGGCTGGTTGTAAATTGTTGTTAAATCCAGTTTTTGAGAAGTGAAATTGTTAATTGTTAACGAATTAACATTTTTCTGGGAAACCTTTTTTTATTTCAAATTGGCCTTGCTCATCCCTGTTCAGCAGTGGTATGACTAGAAGTGCTGCTGTGCTATATTGTATTGCAGTTGTACAGTCCTTTTATAATCCAGAGCCCCAGCACCTCACAGATCAGGCTCCCTCATTCTCTGTGATGCAGAATCTTTCCATGGAAAGAGCCCAGGGCCACAAGAATTTTGTGCTTTTCCTACAGAGCTGAACAACAAAGAAATTATTTGTCGTGCGATGCCCATGAAACTGGCTGTGTTTACAAATTGAAATATTTTCATTTTTGTCCAAAATGGTCATTGTTCAGTCTCTATAAAGGATGGGAAATAATGTTTTCCTAGATAAGTGCATGTGAAGAAAATCATCTTTGTCTGTATTTTGATTATTTTTTTTTTCTGGTACAAGATGAGCTCCTCAGCACAGCAGAATGGTTAATGACTAAGGGCCTTAAGCTTAAGGGATATCAGCTTTAGTTCCATGAAACAACAATATGTGCTCCTCATTTGTGTTGTTATATAATAAGTCAAGACTTTATTGCTTCTAAAAGATTTTGACAGTCTGTTAAGAAGCCACCATAATTTCTTACTGAAAAAGACCACACAGAGATTTCAGAGTTGTGGATTATAAAGGAATAAAACATCTAGATTTCTTTGAATCAGATCTGAATCAAGTTTGGATGCCAGGAAAAAATACACCTTAACATTCTGACTTTTAGGTAGGCTGGACATTTGTCATGTAGCTCCTCACAGAGCTCTCAAGGTGCTACTAAAGGAAGGAAAGGTATCTTACAGACAGGTAATATAATCTCATGTTAATTTTTAAAGAATAAAGGGAGATCAGTAGATTGTAGCAACCCAGGACAAAACACAACCAAAAGGAAATGTGTTCAGGCCAGTTTAAGTGCTACGAAGTTGGTTCAATTTATTGCTACACTGAAATTAGTATATATTATCTCGTTAATTCACTCCATCTGCTGCATCATACAGAATAATTTCAGGAATGGTTAGAGGGCTTACCTCAAACATAGTTTGAAAGTTTGATTGTATTCATTATGTTTCAGATTTTAACACCCTTGTCTGTCTTTCTTAGTCTGTTCACAGTTTTCCAGAGGAGTTTATGCCATCTTTGGATTCTATGACCAGATGTCAATGAACACCCTGACATCGTTCTGTGGAGCCCTTCACACGTCCTTCATCACACCAAGCTTCCCAACAGATGCAGATGTGCAGTTCGTCATCCAGATGCGGCCAGCGTTAAAAGGAGCCATCTTGAGTCTCTTGACTTACTATAAGTGGGAAAAGTTTGTGTACCTCTATGACACAGAACGGGGTAAGCACTATCATTTTAAATATTTTTGTGTTTCACGGCTTACTCTGAATACTACCAGCATCAGTACGTGCAGCCCAGTTTTCTTCTGAATTTAGGTAGAACACTCTGATGGTTCTAGAAAACAAGCTTGTTCTGAAGAAACTAAAATAATGGATAAATAACAAGGAGGCATCTTCATGTTACTGATAATTTCTAAAGAACTTGTCTGAGAATAGTGTTAGCAGTGTAAGTATTCAATTTGGTGTGCCTGGTTTCCACGGAACTGCAGACTCCACACTTGCCAGGGTGTTTATGTCCTTGCAAAATAAATTAGGTCAACACTATGAAATAGGGTGATAAACAGGACCTTCTACTGTGCATGACATTGCAAATCCCACACCACTTTATATAAATGCATATTTCTCCTGTCACTGGACAACGACAATCCATGCTAAGATATTCTCTGGAGATGTTTAATCATTAATAATGGTCTAAGCATATATTATGTAAGATCTCTGCTGTAGTCCAGAAAAAAAGGTGGGGAAAGGAAAAAAAAAGAAGGTTCTTGCCTAAATAAGCCAAAACTAATCCAACAACAGGAGCAATGTGACTCGGCTGTGCTCAGCTGGAGAAAAGATGCTCTAGATAGCTCACATTCCAGAGACAAATTGACATACATGCCAAGAATGCCAGAGTTATGTTTAACTAAGTAGAAACATATCAAAAACAGTGTTTTCACACTTAATCCAATTGCTAACTACTAATAAGCAGAAAATGTAGTAAATACTGTCAAAAAGAGATCTAGACATCAGAAACCATTTTCTGTGAGGAATTTTTAAGCTGCCACCTGCTCTGAGTGTATTGAATTTACTGCATTTGCTGAATTTACTCTGTTACAGATTTCACCTGGGTAACATTTTTTGTGTCAAATAGATGTGCTACTGCCCTTCTTACCAGCTTCATGATTTTCAACTTCAAGAAGTTTTTCAGATCAAAGGGATCTCAATAGAGACAAAGAAGCTTAGATTCTGTTCCTGGCTCCCATGACAAAATTTCCTTAGGCTACTGCATATTGTTAAGGAATTGTCTTCATATTGTCTTCAGTGGGTGTGCTTTTCACGCTGAAGAATAGTAGTGTCACACAACTAAGAGCCCAACTAAAACCTAAAAAAATCATATATTGAAAAAAACTAATTTTCAGTCTAATTTAGGTGAATGTCAGGAGTTTCAAATTTTCTGAGTAATTTGGAGGAGTTAAATGTTTCCAGCACTGAAAAACACTAGCTGTGAGATTAAGTAGAATTCCATTGCTTCCTAAATCTTGTAAAATTACTATCCATACATCTGTTTTTCTGGTTTAGTCCACTTTGAAATGAAAGCTCCTGTGAATAAGTGATTGGTCTGAGTAAGAAAGGCTTATTTGATGTGGTCAAATACAATGAACTTGTAGTATGTGATGAAGTAAAATGCCATTAGTTCCAGGACTGATGAAACTTATTATGATTAGGGCTAATAAAGTTTGCTTTGGAAAGAGTTTCATCAGTCATTCAAAAATTTGGCACTTTAGACTGGAAAAATTATCCAAAACAGTAAGTTTCACTAGAACTTGTCTAGATGACATGACTATCAGACTAAGCGAGATAATAATGGGAATCAGGAGGAGGGGAGACCTGCAGCCTCAAACCTGCATTTAGTTGCAGTTCTCAGTGTGTACAATCTTTAGGTAGACAGTCTGATCTTGTTATGATGGCTAATCCCTTTGGAACACTTTACTCATAATCTTACAATGACTAACCAAAATCCTGTTGTGAACCTTCAGCATCTCACAGTGATGTTGCACTGGCCCTGTGTTATGTCAGCCATTCTGACTGTCAGAGTGACAAATCTGAATGAGATGACAGTTAAGGTCACTGTAGGATTATAGAATGTAACACAGAGCAAGAAGATAAAGAACAGCTGTGTCTTTAGGATGAAGAAACATCAATACCTATAGGTAGCTTGATGATGGGCTTTAAATTGTTTGGGATAAACTTGCAACACCTTATCTGTTCTTCCTAGTTGCTGCTGTTTGGTAACATATCTACTATTTGCTAAAATGGGAAAAAATAACAGTTTATTAGCCTCACTTTCTGCTCTTTTAGTTTGTTTAATAGAAACTTGGTAGCCATCCTATCGAGTTCTAGTATTATGATAAATTAAGAAGTTTACTATAGGAGAGATGCAGGTGCTGAGGCACTGAGAAATGGAGGTTAGATTCCTTTGTTTGAGGAGTGGTAATCATGTATGACAGCACCTGAAACATTTGGCAATTCCAGTAAGATCACCGATTTCTTTTGATAGGCTTTCAAATACCAAAAAACCCCCCAAAAGCTTAGACAGTAGTAATGGGGAGTGACTGCTTGTGTCAGATAGTGAATAGACTGTACATGTTCTTTTGCTAAGAAATGCAATCAGTAGAGCTGTCCCAATCTTCAGTAATTCCTGTCTTAGATACTTAACTGCTTTGGGGCACAAACACTGTAGAGAGAATGTGTTGAGCAGTTAATTGTCAGTTCCTGAGATAAACTATCATTTAAATAGTTCTGTTCTAGGAATATAATAATCTCACTGAGGACCTGAGGAATCACTAAATATTATACTACTCTTTCTTTTGTTCAATATTATTTATGGACTAAATTTATGTTGCAAGTAGCTTTACCATATTCTGCTAAAGTGCAACATCACCTTGTATTAAAAATTGCATATACTAATAATACCACAGCATATTACACATGGCATACAAAACTGAGTAAACCTTCTTGTGGTTTTATTGAACTCTTTTGGCTTAAGCTTAGGAAAATGCAGCTTTGTAAAATTGTTTTCTTTTTGTTCTGTGCCATCTAGTCGTGTAATCGTATGGTTTTCTCCTCAGTGATATTATGTACAATACTGTGATGTTTGGCTCCTGCAATGAAGACAAAAGATAAATCTCAAACAACAGAATAAAATTAGGATGTATAGTTACACAGATAGGTGGTAAAGCTTTTAATCAGTTGTGTTACTGTGTACATTGTATATACTTACATTCTTAAGTGTAAAATAGTATTTTCTGTTGCTATGAGATGACTACTGCAGATCATGCTCTCAAATGTATATTTATGTGAAGGTGTAAAATTCAGTTTCTTAAAAACTGCTAAGCACACAGGAAAAAGAAAGGTGACATTCATTAACTTCACCAGCAAGAATTATGTCTTATCATTGTTAATTTCAGTTGATAAACTTATTCTTCTATGAAGAAACAGAACTTTAAGAGAAATACCAAATCACATTTCTCTTCTAGTACCAACAGGTAAAAACCCAAAACATGCTTTGCAGAGAGCAATGATGCCTTAGGAAATGGCTGCTAAGGGAAGAAGGGACATTAAGTGGTGTGTAGAAGAAATAATCATATGTTCACTCCATGCCACATGCTTTTAGTTCAAGTGAAAGGGAAAGGCAGGGTTGATTTCTGTTTGTATTAACTCACACCAGTATGTTGACACTGTTGGTTGCTGTGGTGCGTGCGAAATATCTGATTAATTGTATGGTGCTAACTGCCTCAATAGGCAGTAGGACCAAGACTAATTAAGATTATGTCAGGATGAGATGAAATGAGGTGAGGTTATGTACAGAAAGCTATTAAGAATTTGGGTAGCACTTGTCAGGAAAGTCACCTTTTGTATCTCATGCTGAGGCTTATGTTTCTTCAAAACCCTCAGGTTCACTTTCAGTCTTCGAGTCTGTTTCTTCTCTTGCTTTACTTTAAATCAGAGGTTGTTCCACTGAATTCAGAGAACTGAAGTAACACAGGTGTGAATGTGTGCAGAGGCAAACTTCTGGGTTTCACGATTATCTTATTGTTACTTGAAAGTATGAAATACTTCTTAATTATAAAAATGGTATGGTGAACTGCAACATTGAAGCTATTATTTAAATTTTCATAATGTTAAGTAACATTTTGGTTTATTTTTGCCAGAGAAACACAGTTTTGTGCAGATTGTTCACTTTCCATCCAACACAGGCATTTTTCCTAAATTATTTTGATTTGTCATACCTACTGTGTACAAAGACTGATTTATGTCAGGCAGATCATTTAAACAAAACCACACCAAGTGATTTCTGTGATTTGCACCAAGTCTTCATCTTCAGGTGATAGGAGTCATCACAAGACAGGAAAGCCAGCTGTGTTTGTGTAATACCTTCCTACTCAATGGCAGCTCAGTCTGGACAGAGGTATAGAGACATCTCTATTTTTTGTGGCATTATAACCAAACCCCTCACTAAATCTGAAGTAATTTGGTTTTGGTTTAGCCTATCAGTAGGTGTCTAGCAAGACCTAAAGTAAAAAAAAAGCCTTAATAAATATGGTATTGTTGGGTAATTTTTTTTTATTGGCTAGCAGTGGCTAGATGAAGGCTGAGGCAGGGAGGTGTTAATCTAATGCCCCAGGTTATTTGGCTAAGGAGAGTTGAAAATACCTGCTTTAAAAGCAACTACATCTTCAATCCTTACTGCTACCAAAAGACAAACATTTGACCTGAATGTAATGGATAAGTAAAGACAGAGAAGGCCTCAAAATATCTCAAAATATAAGTTCAGAAAATATGACCAGTCCTATTTCTTCTAAATATAAAACCTCCTGGTACTCTGTTGCATAAAGTAATGTCAGGTGAAAAGAGTGGGGAGGAAAAAAAGTTATAACTGGAAGTTTTTCAGTGATCATGTGTAAGGCATCAAATTGCCTTAAAATGGGTTCATACAAGCCAAGGAGGTCTGATTCCCTGCTTCTGCTGAAGACAAAGAACAACTCTGTTGAGTTCTGCTTTTACAAAATGAGGTTAGTTATATCACACAAGACACTTCAGTACTGCTTTCCCTGGAGAACGAGAGATTGGAGCTGATAAAAGAAGTGGTATGTAAAACCAGGCTCATTATAGCTTCCACAAAATGAAATTGATGGATTTTTATTTTTTTTTAATTAAGTGAGAGTTGCACTGAAAGTTGCTCTTATGTAGAATATAACTTTTTTTTTTTTCCTCAGAATTAAACATGGTCTTGGTCCATTTTAAAATTGTAATTCTTGTTTGTTAGTATGTTTATACCTGCGTAATTAATCTCAGTTGCACCTGTGAGGTTGATACATTGAGTTTTGCTTACACTTTCAAAACTATGAAGGGTTTTAAAATTTTGACATTTTCTTCTGTAAATGTCAGTCTATGCTGAAGAATGAAGCAACATACAAAGCTTGTTTGGGAGCCTATAAAATACCAAAAGTGACCAAAAAAAGGGAGGGTTACTGTGAACTTTGATTCTTCTGAGTTTTTTGGCTCTTTGCGGAAGTGTTTTGGGAGCAGTCCAGGATCATGAGAGTGACATGAAGACAGTATCATTTGCTGGCATTTAGGTAGCTATGTAGATAAGTGGTCTCATTCTCATTTCCCACTTTATATAGTGGGAAATGCACAGTTGGGAGTCAAATCCTGACAAGATTTGATCTGGTCCTCCCATGTCACAAGACCAGCTGACATTCTATGACTTAATGTCCCCCAGTAACTGCCATGCACAAATTTTCTTCAAGATCAAAAACAACTGGCAGCTCGTCCACAAAATGTGGTATCTTTTGCATGGCTTTGCTTGAAAGGATGTGGGGTAGTTTCAGGTTTTCATGCTCTGCTACAACAGAGAACGCACACAGTGTGAAGATCCTTGTGATAGAATATCCATTATTTAGATTTAAAGAACAATCTTCATTTACTTACACTCAATAGGAAAATTATCTGTATCTTTCACTATCGGCCTTTTGGGTATGAGTGGTTTTGCCATATTATAATACCTAGAATTTATATTTATATAGGGTTGAAAGTCATAGATATTGCTTAGAGATGCCTGTATAAAATATAAATAATTTAACCTCACAAGGAGGTAAACTTTGACATACTTATATTTAGGGCACGTTGTTTCATTGCTTTCAACAGTATAATGTATGAACCAAAGCTCTATTCAGGAAAAAAGCCAGGACCTTAACTGAAATATTTCAGGATTAATTTACTGTTTGATTTTACTGCCTGAATGTGTTCAGGAATAATCTGAGTCTGAGCA
Organism: Cinclus cinclus; assembly: GCF_963662255.1. Taxonomy (NCBI): domain Eukaryota; kingdom Metazoa; phylum Chordata; class Aves; order Passeriformes; family Cinclidae; genus Cinclus; species Cinclus cinclus. The sequence goes on from NC_085060.1 coordinate 11,093,313, forward strand.
GTTAAATCTAGCTTTTGATGATCACTTTCCATATATTTCTTCTGAAATCTCTGAAGCCTCATACCAGCTACTTTTATCTTGGTCTCTGTGGTACACAGATACAGAAGAAAGTCTTTTCACTCATCCTTGCCCAAACAAATGTTGAGACCCTGTGCGGAAGAATGGATGTTGGCCAGTTTTTAGGTGGACTGAGATCCTTAAGCATTTTTCTACTGATCTTTCCTGTTAGCTGCTATTTGTTTAGCTTACCCCTGGTAATCACTTAAACCATTTTTCTAGCTTATGAACAAGAGGAATGAATCAACTTTGAAAGTCATCCAGCACGAGATGTATCATGCTGGCAAGATGCAGCTTAAGACCAACAGCACAGCGTTCATGGGGTATTGTGTACGGCAGCTTTGTGCCTCATTACAGCAGTTGTGTACACACAGTGGTCTCAGTTTGGTGTTGAGATGCCCGGGCCCAATGCCTGAGCATCCCTTGAAGCTGTTGGAACACACGCTGCTGTCAGCAGTGTTTTCCAACAAGAGCAGTAACTGCACGTGCACAATACATTCGTGTCTTGCTCCATGGAGCCTCAGAAAATAAGGAAGTGTTTCAGCCCATTCATAAAGAAAAGGGTATCATGGTATCCTCATACTCACATTCACACTGAGTGTGGATCCAGTTGTGGTTGAGGAAGTGTCAGAATCTGTGTTGACCTTATGTGAAATCAGGTCATAAACCTGAGTCAGAACATTCTGGATACAGAGTAGGAATGGGCAGGTTCAGGATAAATGATGTCTGGAAGTCTAAAGCAGGATGTGTCCATCCTTGTGGTCCTAATGAAAGCAGCCACAACCCTCAGGATCATGAGCTGAGGCCCTGAATATTTTTTGTAGTAAACAGGAAAACCAGCAGCATTGGTACTCAACAACACCTTGCAGAGATAAGCCTGAAAATCATTGTATTTATAAACTGAGTTGGACAAATGCATGCTTTTAAACATTTATATTTTCATAAATATTCACGTTTTATCAACTTTTGGCAGAGGCATAACATTTCATTTTCATTGTGTGCACAAGTAAGTCAAGTGGCAAATGCTTTTGTTCTCAGTTGATTTTATGTCCGCGACAACAAGGTTTAAACGGTCAGAATCTCACTTTTCCAGATTTCCTGAAACAAAGCTAAAGTTTCAACAGTTTCCAAGTGGAGGTGGAGGGGGGAGGGGCTGAAAAGGTAAGTGAGAAGCATTGTTGGACCGTTTGCTCTGAGGCAAAGGCTAGGACTTGACACAAAGCCAAGCCTTAGAGGTGATGGACAGGCTTTGCTTGGAACCAGAGGAGACAAGGTGGAATTTGTGGATCCTGGGAAGGAGATAAGACTTTTTAGACTAGAAAGGAAGTCTGTAGAAAAGAAAACCTGTATGCAAAAGACTGTGGGTAAATTTTTATCAAAGCTATTTATTTAGCCCATCTCACCCAGCAGATCTTGGTGTCTGGAAGTTATTTTTCTTGAGTTTATTATTTTGCGTCAGTGTATGCAGTACAGCTTTAAAAGCTGGAAGTCTTTGGTATCTTTGGCATATGGATGCTTCAAGAAGAAGCCATGCTACCCAGGCTGGCTTCGCCTGGGAACTTGGGCTGATGCTGTCCATGGAAGTAAACTCCCTTGCTGACTTAAAATCTGTATAAGGGAGTTGATACTCTCAGTGGGACTGAAGAAAGCAGCACTATTTAATACAAAATCAAGATGAAGTGATTTTCAAGTATGTACCTGAAAGAGATCTGTAATATTGCATTAGTATGTGAACTTGAGTACTTCAGTGGAGGAGCATGTTCTGGTTGTCCCAAGTTTTCAAAAGGAGGGAGTTTTGACACCTTGTTCCTTAGTGAAATTAAGGTGGCAGTTACTTAGCATGTTAGTATTCTTACAAGTTTGTAAATGTCATCATCCTTCACTGGATCTTGACTATGTGTTTGCTCTTCCTGTGCATCCTTCTTCACCTGGAAATCAGTCTGTCTTAGCCTTAGTGACAGCTGCTACTGGTGGCCTGTGGTATTTATGGAAGAAGAGCTGTTTCTAATTCACAACAAGGGAACAGGTTCCCAGCATACACTGTGAGAGACTACACACTTCTTTAAATTTGATGTGGTGGTGAGAAGATGGTTTTCAGCCCAGGCAAATGAACCATTCACCAGGTGAAGAATTTCAGTGGAATGAGCACAGGCTGTTGTAGTATAATAGAATGACTGTAATAGTTTGAAGTAGAAAAAACACCAAACAAAAAGGAGATTTCTCCAGTGTTTGAGAAATAAATGAGTAAAACGGAATGTCTCCATGATTTAGCAAACAAAAGCTTCTCCTTCCATAGAGTGGCCTCAGATGCTCCAAAACAGCTTCTCAGCTGAGCAATGATATGCATATTCTTTTCTCACTGCTAAAAGACAGACTTCATATGCAGTTTGAATTTCTTTTGATACAGAACTATACCATGCTGGGTAAATGGTGTGTAGGAATTTAGCTTTGTTAAAGCCTCTGTGCTTTTCAAGTGGTTTTCATTCAATGGTCTCAAAGAGCAATGAAAGAATGCTAGTATGGGGGGGTTCCAGTCCCATTTTTCAGATGGAAGATTTGATGTACTGATCAGCAGGTTAACAACCTGGTCTTTGTCTGCTTGCATGTATGGAAATATCTTTGTTGAGTTGAAAGCAATGTGAGCTTTGACTTAAGAGATGTGCAGAATGTTATGCTGGAAATCATGGACCTGCAATGACCATCATTACTAATGAAAAGAAGCTTTTCATGCTCCTGCACAAGAATTCCCTTAAATTTTACCATCAATTTCCCTTTTCACCTAGAAAAAATATTTGAGCATTTGAAGAAAGTAACAATGGATTATTTAGATGTTTTGTATTTAAGGTAGTTATTTAAAGATGTTTGCCATGGAGTTTATATTAACAAATCCATTGATTATGTCTTCAGTTGTGTCTTTCATCTGTGACACTTTGCCAATTCAGATGTCGTTTATTTCAGGCTTCAGAGGATTTACCAAACTAGTTTTACCACATGCATTTTTCTTTCCAAAAAATATCAGCTGTTTCAGTAAGTGTAAAGATTACTTAAGTGCTTTGCAGAAGGAGAATAAATGTGAGTGCATTTGTGACAAACCCACTCAGCTAGCAGGTAAAATGACCTCATATTGTATTTAGGTTAAGGAGTTATTAAAGGATTTTTCTCTCACAGGTAGATTTTCCTCTGGTTTCTCTTGAGACATTTAATATCAGACCTTCTTCTTCTTCTTCTTCTTCTTCTTCTTCTTCTTCTTCTTCTTCTTCTTCTTCTTCTTTATTTTTTTTTTAAATTCTCCTTATTGCAATTCAGAGTAGGACAGCACTATGAGCCTGCATTTCTGGAGGTTTTTAAGATATGGTAGTACTGTGGGATGAAAAATAGCTTCATAAAGTGATTAAGTATTAATCTCTAAAGAAAAAAGGTTTAAAGTTCCTGACATTAATTTTATACTCAGTAACAAGTAATTATTCAATTCTTCAACTCTAGATGCATAGCTTTTCCTGACCACCTCTTTTGCTTTGATTCATGATGCAAAGAATCATCGGGAGGGAAAGGTGACCTGAGGTTTTATTCCTCCTCAGCCTGAGCTCATCGTGTTCACAGACTGTTGCTTTTCACTTATAAGTATTTCTGACTTACCTTGGTTGTCAGCAGCCCAAGGAAACAAATCAGCAGTCAACGATTAGCACAGCTTAACAGCATTATCCAGGACCCCTCTTCAGTTTGTTAACACCGAACAGAGTTGTCATCTTTTATAGCAGCAAAGTATCCCCTTTAATGCTGAAGTGTTTCTCCTCCAGTACTTAGGGCCAGACTCCTCAGGCATCTCTCCATGATGCAGGTTAGCCCTGGAGTCTGGATTTGCACATAAAGTACATCTGTGCCCCTTCCAGCTGAATGGGATAGAGCCGAAGTGAGGTGCTTTTGCCAAGGTAGTAGCTCAGTGAGCAGTGTGGGCTGCTGCCACAAACCTGAAAGTGCAGTATTTCATAAGGCACAGCTGTGCCTACTGGAAACACAGCTCAGGTCAGTCTGGTGTCCCAGCACAGTGACTGGTGCTGGAGCTGAGAGTGCTTGGGAAGCTGTGAGCATCCCAGAGCTGTGCTGGCACATAGCAGCAGTCTGGAAAGGTTAGCACATACAAGAAGAGGTTGGTAAGGTTTCTTAAGAGCTTCTGAGGTGTTGTTCGCTTAGGGAGTATTTTTGTCAGTAGTAATAATTACATGCAGTGAATTGTCAAGGCTGTGCACACAATAGGTGTAAGAAGACTACTCTTATTTGCATTAAGTGCTAATATCTTTGTAACATTCCTTCTGTTTTTTATGAAATTATTAATTATTTCTCCAGTCTATATTCATGTTCAGAAGAGCAGTAATTAATTTTGATAATCTGCCCAACTTGTACTTGGGAATGGGTTATAAAGGAGCAGGATACCTCTTCACAGTGCATTGAACCCTCCTGCCCTAGTAGACATCCAAATTGCTTTGTTCAGTTGTGGCATTTTTTAATCAGCACCTATGTGCTGTGAGCATTTAACTGAGGCCTCTTTCCCCTTTGCAAAGTAAAAGACACTTCTGGCTTATTCTGTCTTAGCCTAATGAAAGGCTGTTCAGTGAAAAGCCCTTTTGCTCCTTTCCCATTCTTGTGGCGTGGTATACAAAGCAGTCTAAACAGTGGTTCTGAGCTGTTCTTAAGCTGTCTAGATCTCATAGTTAAGAGGACTTTTCCAGAGAAGAAAGTGCATGACAGTGGTCATTAAAGATTTTCTGAGGGTACCTTAGAATATTTTAGACACTCTGAAAACATTAAATAAACATGGCAAATAATGGAGATACCTTCAGGTGTCTTTTTTAGCAAAAGTGTTTCATGCTGGTCACTTTGAGGACATAATACTGTAATTTGCATAGCTATATATGGCTTTGTAAATTCATACTATAATCCCCTTGGTGATATAAAAATAATGATGTAGTATCAGAATTAACATGGAAAAGCATTTGTTAAAACTCTTGGGTGCCTTCAACTAGAGTGGAGTAGTTAATGAAGAGGTATGTGTGGTTCTAATGGATGAATGCATCATATAAACTAAAATGTTGGATGGAGGTGTGATATAAACTATATATTTTCTCTATTGAATGTAATTTTCAGTTCCATTATGTCCTGCTGAGCCATTTAAAATATTTCAAAGAATCCATAATTGTTACTCATTTTTACAAAATGCCAGTCATGTACTACATTGACCTCAGTCTATGTGCATTATTAATTCATCAAAAATTTAATTCGATGAGTTTAAGTCAGATCTAAAGTATGAAGTCCTTTCCGTGCAATTTATTTATTTTGCCAGCATTATACACACATAACACCATCATAGACTGGTTTCTCTCATGATCTGCTGCTATGACTGAAGACACTGTAAGTGTTTCTAGATCAAAGATTGCTATTTGCTGCAATCTTAGTTCTTAGTGTCTTTTTTCCCCAGTCTACAGTTGGTGTAGTTCAGCACATCTTTTATTAGCAAGATTAGGTTTTATTCTTCTTCAAGGGGAATGAAAAAGAAAAAAATAAACAAAAGTAGGGATATGAAAAACAAAGAAGTCAGTCTCCTGACATTGTTTGTCTGAGCAAGATCAGGCCTTTCAGCTGACTACACTGGTGTCAGTAATTGCTCTGTGGATAGAATTGCCTATTGCTCAGTAGTGCTGGCATTATCGATCAGTTGGGTTTGTCCATGAACTGACAGTGATAATCTCAAATTAGATCAAGATTTTATTAAAGGAATAAAATCAAATTATGCTTGACTGTAGACAAATAATAATGAATTATATAAACATATAATCATTGCAGTATCATTTTTGCAGAGACTTCTTGAAAGTAAAGCCCCAAAGCCTCCTGGGGTTTTTTTTCCTGACGTTTGTTACACAGTTCTGTGGATTTTTAATGGCTTTGTAATGGTTGCCACAAAGAGATGGAGAGGTGGGGGTGGGAGTGGAGAGCTGAACTTCCCTTTGAAAGGGGAGGTGTTTGAGGGGGAATACAGGGATGCATAAGTAATTGCAGCCTCAAGGCAGCAGTAATTTATGCACTGACAGTTTGAGTTTCATGCTATGCTATTTTAAAAAGCCTTACAATGAACTGTCTCTGTTGCACAAGTGTCCATGGTGCTTTAAGAGATATTCCACATCATGGAGACAGTTTGAAGAAAAACTCTTGGAACACGCTTATCACAATGTTGTAGTTGTCCTGTTTCAGTAAGAAAAAAAGTGTGCTGAAAAAGCAGACTTATTTTCCACATCTTAACATAGACTTGGGCACCCTGAAGCACTCTGCAGCATTGTCTCATTGCTTATTTGTCTGGTTTTAGATATGTTGATGTAAGTGAAAATTGTATGCATCTATATTGTTTTAATGAAGTTACTATGGTAGTTATCATATCTGGAAACACTTAGCTCCACTTTACAAAGAAAACAAAATGGATGTGAGTGGCAGACAGTTAATAGTGATCCATTTGGTTTTCATGTTTTCCTCACGCTCCAAATCAGAGGAGAGAATAACTGTGCTCAGCATTCAAAACATGTAAGACCAAACAATGCTTCCCTTTTGAGGTGACCATATAGTAATATCTCTGCATTAAAGCATCATTTCCTTATAAGAAAGTATTCAGCTTGGCTATTTGATTATGAATTCTCAATTATATAGTAGTAATTTTCATTATTTTAACCAATTATTGTGAAACTACACATCTGGAGACATAAATAAAAACAGTGACTTCAAAATATTGAAGTGTTTAGAACTACACTGAGCTTTCATTAATAATATAACATACTGATTGTAAGCAGCTGTAGACCATTGCAATTTAGATTTAATTTAGGTAATCTCTGGGTTGACCTTCTTCAAAAACTGGCTGCAGTAGGCAATGTAAACACATCATTGTCTGTCTTATAGTGAATTTTAGATGCCAGCTGCATCCTCATAACATTTTATTTGGTCTCCTATGAAAATTATGGATAAAAAGATAATGTGAGAAATTATGTTATTTGTTCTTAAGTTTTATGTGCTATTTCTTTTGCACAGATATCTTCTTGCTTTATGAGATACTAATTTGCATTTTTCTGAAGATAGTGTCTCTATGACTTCAGTGACCTCCCTCTGACTCAAAAGCTGGGTTTTGTAAAAATGTTTTTAACATTAAAACTTTTACTGCAGGGAATTCAGGCTGCTACTGGATGTAACCAAGTCAGCTCTGTTGTGTAAAAATCAGCATATGCCTTAGAGCATAGCAAAAGCCATTCTTTGCATTTCTTTGAAGTGCAGCTATGCAGATTTGCACAGGTGAAGATTTGACCTAAAGTGTTTAAAAATAATTTATTTACGTGTCCATTTCAAACAAGAGAATTGTAACACTGGGATAAGAACTTGTACAGAACCATTCTTACAGAAGATGAAAAAGTCTGCCATTTTTTGTTATTCAAATGTGCTCTTTTTTTCTAAATCCCAGATAGGTAATCTTTCGTACTCTACATGAATAATGGATGCTATTTAAAATGTTTGCTTAAGAACAATGAGTTCATTGTATCAATAATGAGAAGTTCTACTGTGGACCACTTTGTAATATTTTGATTGTCATGATTCATACCACTCTGGAGGTCAAATGGTAGAACTTCACTTAATTGCTGTATTTAACCTACAGTCATTACTGAAGGTGGGGAGGGAATGCATTTTTGCTCAGTTCTGCAACATTACTCTCAAAGGAGATTCTTGAGAACTACTTTAAACAAATAATTGCAGGTTATTACAGTAGAGTGGAGAGAAATGGGGAGGCTTCAGTGGACATTTTGCTAGAAAATTGAGAATTAGCTTCAGTTTTATCACTTGAGGTGTGTTTATGGGAGTTACAGTAAGAAGAATTGCAGCCTCAGTTGTCACACAGAGACTGGAGTCTAGAAGCAATAAAAGCAGAAATTGCTGTGTCACGAGGGAAACTGGTTTTCTGTAAACTAATAAAAATTATGATCTAATGATTTCTTTGTGATCCCTCAGGGATTTTTAGGGACATATTTGTTAAAGACATCTGAAAGCTGTTGTATTTCCCTGGTTTTAGTTTTTTAATGAGCGTCCTGTATAGAATATTCCTTGGCACAGTGTTTTCTCCTCAAGTTACTTTTCACAGTCTTTTCTCATTTCCTTTCCAGGAATTTGCACTTTATTCTGTGATAACATAGGTCTTTAACATAAGCAAAAATGTATATATTCTGCCTAGCAGAATTAAAGCTCAGAAAGAATAACTTAAAGTCAAGTGGAACCCGAGAAGGAGTGGGAAATGTTGAGTGAAACAGAAATTGCAAAAATTCATTTTGGACCAAGCTAAAAATGTTAGTTTTCTGCAAGAGATCTGGTCCATGCTATTTCAAGCCTAACTTTAAGTTTAATCTTTGTTCAGTTTTGAAAGTCTTTAACTTTCATTTCAAGAAAATATTTTTCTTCCCTTTTTTTTTTAGGCATGAGTTATGATTTCAGTTTGGCCTGCATTAATTTGTCATTGTGGTCCCTTTTTCTCCTAAAGATCTGTTCTTCTAGTGAATGTAATGTTAAACTTTTCCATGTTTGTTTCATTTTCTGTTCACTGTGATCTTGTTCCCATGACATTTCCATACTGTTGTATAGTGATGATGGTGCATTATCTTTGTAGCTGTCTTACACGTTGTTTTATTGGTGTGAATGAGAGATGCTCATTCACAGAGATGCTCATTTCCCTTTGGCCCAAGTGTTAGGCTGTATTTTGGTTAGGAATTATTATCAGTAACTTGCCAGAACCATGTCTATTTGTAAGGACCTACTCAAGAGGCTTGGGTGGTGGGTATAGGTTCTAGCCAGACATAATAACCACCAGAAAATGAGCAGTTAGGTTTGCTTGCTGTCATATTTCTTGCCTGTTACTTTCCAGACAAGCAGCCTAAGTTAGTTTATTTTTGTCTTGCCTCATACAGAAGATGAATGGCACTAGATGAGTCAAAAGAAGCCATGGTACAAAGTTGCATTTTCTAGTGGTGAGAGTATTTTTGCAGATGGACTACATCACCTAGACAAAATGAAGTGTTAAAACTCTTATCTCTTAGTCCTGGTGGCATTGATTGTTCATTCTCACACTAGCCCTTACAAATACCAGGATGAAAATCCTCTTAAAACTGAGACCTTTTCCATCTTCGTATTCACTTTTCAAAGCAAAAACCCTAAGCAGTAGGAAAGAGACTCCAAAATCCATTAAGCTACATAACAAAAAATTGCCCTGCCACGAAAGCAAGCTTGTTTTGCATTCCTTGTGGAGCATGGAGAAGTTGATGTCTCTGCCATCAGCTGTGGCTCTGATCATAAAGGATCACTGCGTGCTGTTGTGTTCTAGCAGCCAGTTCTACCACAGTGTTATAAGAAGGCCCCTTCCAGGCCTCTGGTCTCTTTAGATAAGTCAAACTGCAAGGTAATAATTTTTTTCTTCTGAAGTTAATAGAAATACGTAGTTTAAAAGGCAAGTCTCTGTACCTTGGGGTCTTGTTTTCTAATGGTGCCTGGAAGAGACTTCATGCATGAACTGTGCTTGTTTCACTAATTGGATTGTTGCATTCAGCTGCTGTGAGTTGCTTTGACAATACCCAGTGGAGCCTCTGCATTTTGTGAGCAAGGGTACAATCATGGTGCATCAGTTTCATCACAACTGTAGCTGTTTCGAAACCATCACATTTGCTGACCATTCAATAAAAGTCACTCTGTTTGTGACAGAGGAAGCCAGCCAGAAAAGAATTACATGACTTCTGGCCAAAAAAGAAAAAAAAAAAAGGCAGCATGAAAATATTTCATCTTTAAAGATGTCTCCCTTTTTATTTTTTTTTTTCTCTTGGGATTCTAGCCAAAGAAATTAGGTGTATTATTCATGTGGCTTATGGGAGAAAGAATATTTGAAATAGCCTTTTAGCAATACATCAATATGTGTATGTCAGACACAGGTGTTGCAGTTTTATTTACTAGGCAGCGTAGAGGGATGCAGTCTGATCCATCAAAGTAAGGAGAAGCTGGCTTCCACCACATTCCACCTGAGTGTGGAACAGCTCCTTTAAAGCAGTCTGAGTGTTGCTACATCACAGTTTTCATCTCCCACTTTTCTTTGTACTGGTAATGTTATTCTGGAACACTTGGGAGAAAAGGCACAGTTTTGGTCTTCAAAGGCCAAGTGAAAATTTAAGTAATTCTTTCAAAGACAACTGCTGGTGAAGAATCTCCCTGAGTATTTCAAAGCAATTTCATGGCACTGGAGTGTTAAAGGTGGGTCCAGAAGTGTTTGAAGGTCATGCTCAGTGTTGTTGCTCTGAGAAACTATGTGAAGGACACAGGAACTGAAGTTTCAGTAGGGAGTTAAATCTTTCTCAAATTGTCAATAATGTATTTTATTTAAGAGGAAAATCTATGAAGAAAATACAAATAATAGGAGGAAGAACTTTACTGTGCCACACCAGATATGTGTGTTCTCCATTCAGAATTCCTAGACGAGTTAGTGGGAGGTTTGTCCAGTGTATTAGACTTTTCCATACTGCTTGAATATCATGTCAGTTGGCCATGAATTGATCTCTGTGACTTTCTAAAATGTGATAATTTGGATTCAAATTTACCCTTTCTCCCTTCTTTGGCCTGTATATTTTATATATTTTAAATTTGGAATGGCAAAGGGTCTTTCCTGTCATTCAGGTTTAGATATTTAGATCTAAACTGAGTCTTTTTGTAAACTCTTTCTGGAATAAGACACACCAATCTCTTTGGAAATATGGCTAGAATAATTGCAAATGATCTCTGAATTCCCACAAAAATTCCACATGCCTTTATCTGAAGCAGATTTAGGCTGATATTAATTTTCAGTGTTTTAAAACTCTTGGCAGTCAATGGGCAAGATCTAGAACATAGACAGTTTAGCTCTCTTCCTGCTTCACTCCCAAGGTGTTATAGTTCCACCTTACAGTATGAAAGAGGGCGAATAAAATACAAGTATATGTGGAAAATGAGGTGGGACTATTATGTGGAAGGCTGAGGAATTAGAAAGCCAGCTTATTTCTCTTCTGCCATTCGGGATCGAGAATGTGATAAATCCACTCATCTCCAGAGTCCTGAGTACAGAGGACATTTGGGAGTGTGCTTAGGATAGGCTGGAGGTCTGAAGTGATTTATCCCAGAGAACCTGGGCCACTGATGTACCAAAATCAATGGAAGTGTAGAAGGGACGTGCTTGACCATGGTCTCAGCCCTCTGTGTTTCACAACACCTTTATTTTGGATCGTCCCTCAGCTCCACATCGTCCAAAGTGACAGAGGTAAATCACAAAGGGGAAGTAAACTGAGTGGAATCCATGAAGTGTAGCAGAGGAGGACAACAGTGCTATTTCTGAAGGATAGCAGTGAAGACAAGACTTCTGTTACAGGAGAGACAAAAGGGATATCTAAAGAATGAGGACAAAGATGCAAAGAACAAACCTTTTAAAACAGGGACAAAACTTCTGCTGCATTAAAAAGAAAAGGAATCAATGAAGTGATGGGGTATGCTCCAAAGAATGAGCAAGAATATCTGGCACAGAGAGCTATGACCTTAATGGGAGCTCTTAAACAGCAGTACAGCTGGAATGTGATTCTAGACCTCTTTTACACTATTTTACATACCACAGTCACAATCCAGCATTTAAAGAATTTACTTTATAAATGTTTGTGCTTTTATTGCCTTTTTTTTTTTGAAACAACAATAATAGAATTTTTTGCTATAAAAAGAAAGATGTTGGCTTGATATTTCACTGCAGGGAGAGTGTTGGTTAGTATTGAGTACAGTCAGGGGGACCAGCTCCCTGGAGTTAGCACAGGCATCATATTTTGAGCCTAGGACACCTGTACATTAATAATTAGTAAGGTTAGATGGAAATTTCTTATTGAAGTCAACTCCCATTTGCTTGCAGGTGTGACCGACCTGGTTTTAACTTGTATTTCATACCTGCACAGAGACAACTACAGTGTCAGGAAGTGTTAAAGAAATCTTATTTAGTTTACTTGGGGGTAAAAAATAGAAGTAGACAAGAAGTGTCACCCTGTTGCAGGAGGGTAGTGATGAGAACCTTTTGCTTTAAAGTATTGGTTTGCATAAAACACTTAAAAGTTTTCCACTCTTCATACCTGGGACCTCTATTGTTCTGTGAAATCTTACTTTGCTTGAATGACTACAGTAATGGTAAACTGAGAGATCAAAACTATCAGTGCTTGAGCCTCTAGGTGTGTATGTAATACCAGTTACTGTATATTTTCTCCTTCAGATTAGATAAGGATAAAGTTCTTTCATGTTTTAGTTTGCTAACCATTGTAGTTTGCTAACCATACAATCAGTCAGATTTGTGAGGATTTGTATTCATGAAAAAGTAGTCATGAATCAGTATAATATCAAAGTAAATGGAACAAAAGGGTTCTTTTGTTTCACTGAATATCAGATTGAATATTCAAATAATATATAAGCATTTCAAATAATAATAAACACTTGGCAGCATAATTGTGTGTAAAGCCCAATATAATTGGAATACTGACCCTGTCTGGTCTCAAGGATGTGTTTGCTACAGCTGCCTACTTTTACAAAGCAGTTCTGAGAAAATATTAAGAACAATTTAGTTTGAATCTATGAAAACAGGGCATATGTGATTTACATGCAACCACTTCCTTGTAATAGTTGATCTACCGCTCTGCAGCCTTGGAGGTGAATTTTCTATCTTCCTTTTCTTCTTCAAGCTAACAATTGATAGTCTGTCTCAGATATATGTACATCCCATTTAGTCACACAGTCCTTATCTGTACACTTGTTGAACATGTCACAGTGAAATAACTAATTAACAGCATATTCTGTAGAGAATTCTGTGCCACTTTTTAAGCAGGCCACAGAGTACGTATCCTGAGATGGAGATATCCTATTTTGGTAAGTGACTGCTGAAGCCACACAGGACAGGTCTTTCAGAGGTATTCAGGATTTCAGCACACAGAGAATGACATTGTGAAAAGCACGTCAATGAGAGCTATGTGTGGCTGTCATTGAAGGCAGTGGCATGCAGATACCTCACCTGCTGAGGTTCTTCAGCATCTGCATCTTAATTGCCTCTGAAAACCTGCTCCCACCACCCTACCCAAGCCACTTTTGGAAATGAAAGATAGATATCTGTGAAAATGTTACCTCTGCTGTACTGTGAAGTGAGCCCCTTTCTGAGAGAATTATAGGCAAAAGTATTAGTTGTTTCAAATTCTCTGGTTATTGCCATTTCTAGATCATTTAACAGAATCTTTACTATTTGTCACATACACATGCAAGAACAGGACTTTTTTTCTACGTTTATTTATCATATAAAACTAAGAAACACAGTTTTACATGTTCAGTGATTTTACTGTGGCATCATGGATAGATATGAGTCTGTAGCTCAGCAGCAGTTAACAAAGATCTAGAGGAGATGGATTCATGAAGAATGCATGAACCTTTTCCCAATACCATTCCATGTTCATGGTGATCCAGCAGTGTACACTTCTATTATGTTGATTTTTGGACAAATTTTGAGGGCATATGCATGTTTGTCAAAGGGTTCTTTATATGCAGGAGCAGGTTTTGCCCAAGGTGATTGTAAGGGAATGTTGAGCTTCTGCTGAAAGTTGCCTTTGTAGTCATGTAGGTTACCTGAGTCCAGTTTCTCTGTGAAGCCTGTCATACTGGTATTTCAAAATGACAGTTGTCAGAGCAGTAAATTAGAAAAGTTCCACCCATTACCTTTTGCTTTCTTCTTTTTTTTTTTTTTTTTTTTTTTTTGTAAGTGTCTTGTGCTGTAGAAAAGTCTGGATCTGAAGACCAGATCTTGCTGATTTGTGGAGCCAACTCCATGGATGCCTCTGCTTCCTTCCCCAACTGAGCACGTGGAAACTTGGAGAGATGAAGCCAGAGCTAAATGTTTGAATCACATCCCTGTCTCTGTTTAGTGAATATGCTGAAATGTTTGCACGTTTCTGTATAATCCAGCCTAATATTTCATGTGAGCTGCCTTCCTGAGCTAAATCAGGAACAGCATGTGCTGTGACTGACCAGAGACCCGACACACATCTGGGGTTTCTTCCCCCATCTGAGCTTCCTGTCTCCAACCCCTGTATTTAGAAGGTGCAAAATAAAACACAGCAGCCAAAAAATATTCTGTGTGTTAGTAGAGATGGAATATCTGATGCTAAATTTCTGATTTTTTTGTACAATGGAAAGATTCTAGGCTTCTAATAGCCAAATAGTATTGCAAGGTTAAATAATAAAAGCAAGGCATTGTTTCCCCTTTAGTCTCTTTCTTGAATAGCAGGTAAAACCAAAGGGATTTCCTAACTGGCGGGCAGTGGAAATTCTCTAATCTGCAGTTTACATGAGTCTGTTGTGTGTCACCACCCAGCAGAATAAAGCAGGTTCTTTTTGAGACACAGAGCATTCTGCTGCAGAAGGAAGGGAGTTAGGTCACTGATACAGGGCACTGAGCCAGTCCATCCTCACTCTGAGACCTCATCTGTCTGAAGTCTTCTGAAAGGTGACTTGTTACCCCAAGCTTTTGTGCTGGGTCAGGTGTTTCCTGTTGGAAACAGGTGATGCCATGTGGATTCTCCAATAACTTTGTAAATTGTCATCCTGTGGTGTCACTGCAGGAGGAATCAGTATAAGCAGATCAGATCATACAGCTGGTGCTCTGGTCAATGCAGATGAACCATGTTCCTATGTTCAAGATCAATTCAGACCCAATTACCAAGTAGTTAGCGGGTATACAGACTGGCTTAGAATTAATATGAGGCCTTGTGATTAACAAATACATCATTGTTATGAAGAGAAATGTACTGAAAAATATAAGAAATAGCGATATAGGAAAGTTCCATATTGCAAGCTATTATCAAAAACGAGGCAGAAATAGCCAGTTGAGTGACAAAAATGAAACACATATGCAGACTGTGAATATGGATCCATAAATTATCATTTATATTACCATAAAAACTCATTTAAATTCCGGAATACTTTTAAGCTTGGTTGTCACCCTTTGATTGTTTTTTTTTCCTTTTTTTTTCCTTTTTTTTGTGTTCAGAATAAATGAAAAGAAATTAACTTATGGGTTGAGATATGAAACACATTCCTGCAAGGGCAGTTAAAATGTTGGCTACTAAAGGGTGAGATGTTGATGAAGAGAGACTGAAAAGCTGATAGCATCTGTTAATGAAAATTCTCAGAGGCATAAGATCTGTTTGCTCAGGTAGTTTGAAAACTGAAAGTGTAGATAAAGGTTAGGAGGTGGAATAAATATTTTTCTAACTTGATTGACTGAAGGTCAGATAGAAAGAATAACTTTAGTATGTCTGAGAACAATTCAACTGGCATTATTTTTTTTTCAAGACATTTATCTGAGGTGAATCAAGGGGGTTTTTTGTGATGAATATGTATATCAATTCGTAGTCTGATTACCATAATCTCATGTGATTATTTCTTCAAAAGAACAGTATTTATCACTTTTTGAACTCAGCAGTTCCAAACATGGCTTTAGGAGAAGGCAGACAGCAATACTCTTGCACACTCATGCTAAAAACCCTAATGCATCATGATAAAGAGTTAACATATGTTACCAATATTTTTAAGTTTACAGCATATTTTGAAATGATGTTTTTCACTCTTTGAATATATGAAGCCAAATTTTAGGTATTTTCAAAGTCATCTCCTGTTGATAAGTGAGTAAGTTTCCTTTTTCCAGAATATCTATGGCCTTTAACAGAACAAAGACAGTGATTCCCTCTTTTGGCTGAAAACGTTAATTTAGCTTAAAAAGAATTAATTCTTCTTTCCTTTCTCAGATGATAATTCCACATACTACTTTCCTTTTTAACTCTATTTGTAATTGTATCACAATTATGCCACTTTACATGGAATAATAAATAATGGTTTCCATCAGTATCCCAGCTCACTGGTGGCTCGTAGCTATTCAGCTGACTCTGGTAAATAAGAGAAAAATGTATTCTGAAATGCCATATGGGTGGAATGTGGCTTTATATGGAATGTAAAGACAGGTTGTCTTTTCTAGACTGATAATTGTTAACTGTGATTCCTCATTAGAATCTTTTTTCTGAGATAAATATGTAAACACAATGAGATATGTACTTTTACCAAGCAGTAAATCAGCCCCATCAGTTCAGTGTTAGTCAACACATTGGGATTTTTCTTCCAGTTTAGTTTTTCAGTTGCAGGTAGGGATTGTAAGTGATACTGGATGATGATGCTTTACACAGCTTTGTTCTTTTATGTGTTTTCTTCCATTGATTTCCATGCATGTTTCAAACACAGCAAAATTACACAGCATATCCCTCTCTCCTGACTAGAGAGAGAATATAAGAGTCTGTCATCCAAATGTGCCTGAAGTTAAGGACAGATGAAGTCCATTTAGGCCTCATTATGGTCAGCTCACCATGTCTGATGTCAGGAGGATTGTAGCTGAGATACTTTCTATCCACGGTGACTAGGTCTGTTTTATTCAGTAACCTATGCAGAGGGGTAATGGAAAAACCAACCAACAAAAACATCTCAGGTGGGTCTGAAGGAAATGGTTGAAATGGTTGGTAGTACCTGTGTATCTTGGTTTCTTCTATTTTTACCCAAAGAAACTTCTGTTCTGATTAGATCATTCAAATGCTTTTTAGCTGAAGGCTGGTCTATTGCAAGCAGCAAAGCTTCTTGCTTGCTCCATGCAAGAGTCAGTGAGGCTGTGAAACCATGGTTATGAGCTAGAAGAGCTCAAAGGTGAAGAGGACAAGGGAAAGTCTCTACAGAAAGCTGCATCTTGGCAAGGCTGTGATACCATGCTAAAGTTATGGTGTTAGCTTCCTGATACCAGTAGGATTCAGGATACTCAGCAAATGGTTTATTCTGGATTTGCTGGTGGCGCTTGAAGCATATCCTTGCTGGAGAATTCAGGGCACTCAGGGAAACAGGTGTTGGTGATAAATATCATAGGAATTTAACTCCATAGATTTGTATCTGACTGCATATGTAACAGTACTGTGCTTACTGCCTAGTTTTAGGCTTTGGGCTCTGCTGGACAAAGCCCTGTACTCTGTAGAGCTTCCCTGGTGAAGTATCTGTACTTAAGCATTTTAATTTTTTTTTTTTTCTGTTATTCAGATACTCTAAAGCTTGGAAGTTAATTACTTTTAATGCTAATGTAGTTTTACAATTTTGCCATTTGCATGTAAGAAGTTTTACCTTTGGGAGAGCTCTCCACTACTCCTAGGCCCATGTCTCCCAGATCTCAGCAGTGTCTGGTGACAGAGTGCCCTCCCAACTCTGGTAGCATCAGTATCAGTTTCATCACCATCAGTGATGGTGATCCACACAGAGGATACCCTACAGCCCATATCACTGGACAGCACAATGCTCT
Organism: Cinclus cinclus; assembly: GCF_963662255.1. NCBI lineage: Eukaryota > Metazoa > Chordata > Aves > Passeriformes > Cinclidae > Cinclus > Cinclus cinclus. Next base: position 11,110,837 of record NC_085060.1, read on the forward strand.
TCACCTTCTGTCACCTCTCAAAATTCATTGTTCCTTTTTCTGATTTTCAGTGCTAATTCTGCCTTCACCACACAATTATTCATGTGTTATATTTTCCTCAAGTGGAATCTACTCTGGTTTTGATGTGCTTCCATCTTGTCTGTTCTGTTACCAATCTGTATCCAGAAGCTGTTCACTCAATTAGTATTCCTTTGAAAATTATTTAAATAAAGATTTGCATAGCAAAGCTAAAACTAGAACACAGCTCTTTTGATAAACTTTGGATCATATCCTTGGTACGGAGGTATCCCTGTCTGTCCTACACCAGCAGATTTGCCCACAACATAGTGAAAGTCATATGAATAAGTCCCCCTGTGGAAGTGACAGCATTGCTTACGGCATCCTTTTGTCTTGTCCTTGGTTACTGAACTCTTTGATCCCTTTCTACATTGCTCTCATTTTACACTGGCACAGCTTCATTCAAAAACAACATAGTTGCACTGACCTAAAACTTGAGTGAAATGAGAGGCAAGTTAGATGCAAGGTTGTTATGAAAGAATAGATCAAGGTGAAATGGAATCAGAGCCATTTAGGGGGGAAAAAAGGCATTTTACTTCCATTCAGCAGCTCTGAATTTCTGCAGTTTTAGCTATATCCCATCCCTAACAAATATGAACCAGATGGTTCCTGTAAATTCTCCTTTAGAGCCAGGCAAGCTCACATTCACTCAACCAAGCTGTCATACCTATTTCTGTATATTTCTCTGTTTATGGATGACAGGTTGCAGTATTGTAGTGTATATACAGGGGAAACTAGAGGTTTACAGAAAAAGCAGAAATTAAATTAAATTTTTAAAAATATTAGAATGTGTTTGCTACTTGGTCTAGAAGGTTGTCTGCTACCAGAGTAGTGGAGTGTAACACTTAACATTGGTTACCAGTTAGAAGTGATCAGGTCAAAACCAGATGGACTGCACTTACTCTTATTTTATTTAATAATTTGAACATAAGTGTGTTAGACTGATAGAGCATCCTAGAGTCCTCACCATTTGCTGAATTGCTTCCTGGTGACTCATTTAGTAGCTTCTGAAGTTGCTAAGAAGACCTGGGTTATGCAAAGCATACTTGCCTCACAAGCATGTTGGGATTTTGGATGATTGGGAATTTTGGGGTCAGCTAGTTGTTTTTTCACTCGTGCCTAACATGTTGATCTTTTTACTTTCAAATTAGTGTTAGGTTCAGTGCCAAACACACAGAATATCCAAATATATCTCAACTTACCAACCTCTGGTACACTTGAAGCATAACCTGGCATCATATAAATTGTATCTGTCATGGGGAATCACTTGCCTGGATGGTCTCATTTTTGGTGAGTTCACTGTGCCCTTGACAAATGTAGGTCAACACTTAAATCCCTGGAGTTCAGTCATGGGCCAGAAGTGTAGATCTCTGTATCATGTCCCAGATCCATAGTTCAAAACACAAGTATTCAGATCAGAGCCGATGTTCATTCAGGTGGTACAAGCATGCTGCATGTCAGGAAAACATGCCCTCATAGATCATTGGTACTCAGCATGGCAAAAGGGAGAGCAGGTGCTCTTTCATTTCTGTAGGAGGCTAAAGGTCCAAGGTCTTAGCAGGAGCATTCAGGAAAAGAAATGCACATAAGTGATATCATTTTTCAATAAGTACTTTGAGCCAATTGCAAGGCCTCATGTGATACTACAGATGTTCCAGTTAGTCATGTCACATTAATGATTGCTGTTCTTTAAACAAGAGTAAGTTCAGTGATGTAGCACATAGATTTTCATATCGCTGAGCAAACTGCTGACATGAATTTTGCCTATGTGGATGTGGAAGTTTTGTGAGCTTTCAGAGATGCAGAAGAGTGGAATGTCCTCTTCACTTGTGTTAGTAGGGTCAGTGGAGAGATGATTTTATCAGAGGAATCATTGGAAAGACAGGCACAGACTTAACTTCCCTGGCAGAAGTAGGAAGATACTGTCTGAACTTGTTTCTTAGTCCAGCTTCAGGGAGGACTGGCCAGAACGTAATTCCATCTGCGTTGCTTAAACTACAGAGATAGCATTACAACAAATAAGATTTTCCCTGCTTTTATGAGAAATTTATTTAGAATGTTTTTCGTCTTTGCAAGCTTCAGTCTGAAAAACTCAGAATACTTGCTTCAGCTCACTAAGAGGCAATCTGGGCACTTGTTTTGTTCTAGTTTTTATTACTGTGCTTAACTTCAGCCCAATAATTTTGCTATTTCCATGAGGGCTATCTCTTTGAATTCATCAGTATTGTAAGAATAAACCGGACAATGGCATATTTGAATGTTAAGGCCAGGATCGTCTTAAGCTTTTAGCAGGCCAGATCAGATTGACTTGTGAGATTGCAGTCAAAGATGATAGGAGCAGCCTGTGAGTTACATGACCTGGCAAGTATGGCCACAGTCATCATGTGACTATTCTTAAATCTGTAATGCCAGCTTGTTAATAATGTAGTGAAGAGATGGCATGTGGTACCTTCAGATGAACTAACCTCAGAAACAGTGCTTCCAGAAAAATGCCTGCCTTTCATCCTACTATTTTTCACATCCTAGGTATGACTAAAAAAGGGATTGAAAGATCACACTGGGGTCTAAAATTTTTATTGTGGTCTGTGTTGGTGTTAATGGCTACAGAATGAGCAGCCACTGAATTTTGGTGATGATAGTGTGTACCTGGTTTCAACATAATCCCATTTCTGTCATCTTCCAGGAAGATGAGAGTTTTTCTTGCCTTAACTAGTATTTTTTGTCTGCCTTGATGGAAGCAGTATGAACTGGAAACAGTATTGATGACAGTCCTTCCTGCATGACTTCTCCAGAGACCTGTGGTGAAGTGTCAGTTCTTTAGTCTTTTGGAGTAAATGTGATGCACACCAGACAAAGACTTTGGACTGGAGATAGTGGCCATGGCTGACTGTTGCTTTGTCCTTTAGGGGGAACAAGATGAGAGGTACCTGTAGGAGTTCTGCACCTCCAGGGTGCTCAGGGTGAGCATTTCTTGAGGAGCTTTCACAGGTGTGTGTCCTGAGGGCAGGGTATGGAAAAGCACCGTGTGCAGGCCTGGTCACTGACAGCTCACACAACATGGAAAATTATTTCTGTGTTGATTACCCAGGCAGTGCTCCCAAAGTGACACAGCTTGCATTGTTACGCTAAAGAGAAATAAAAGTTCACATTTCAAGATAAAATGGTCCTTTCAGTTAAACATTCATGCTGCTCATGCAACAGCTGGAGCCTGGAACATGTTGTTTACAGGAATACCATGTAATGGATAACAATGTAAAATGCAGTAAATGGTGCTGAAGGCATTAGACACGGGAGAGACCTGAAAGTGGAGCAGTGAGGATTCAGGTGCTGCCTTCCTGAGAGCAGGAGGTTTAAACCAAGCTTTAGTAAACCAGGAGAATGGGTTCTGTAAAGGTCATCAGGGGACAGGTCTAACGAGCTGCTGCAGGAAGGGCAAATGGTCCTTCCCAAAGCCAGGATGGGAGAGGGCCCAAGAGAGAGGAGCTGCCACAGCACAGACGGTGCCATTGGGAGGATTTCAAGAACTGGCAAGGCTAGAGGGGACCGTGATTGTAAAGACTTGATGTGACAAGGAGAAAGAGGAGGCCAAGAAGACAGAAATTACAAAGCTCTGAAACTTTTCCATCTTAGTTTACTCTAATCATATTTTCATGCATAGGAGAAAGGCTGCTGAGTAATCTTGCTTTTCTCTTTCTTGAAATGGTAACTACTGACAAATACACATCCATACAAAAATACACATATACTCACACCCACACAAACATGCAATTGCACAAAATTAGGAAAATTCTCCAACTTTCTTCTGAGATACTCAAGGTCTGACAAAGCAAATTCTGACTCAGTGTTAGCTGAAACTGGGAGCATGGCAGCTAACCAATGGCATCTTCACTCCAGCATATTAATTTTCCTTCTTTCCTTGAGATAGTTCACAAGCTTTGTATGTGTCATTAGCAAAAAACAGAGCTACAAACATATTTCATTTTTCTGGCAGATATGTCAGCTTTTCATAATATTTTGAACTAATTTGTTCAATCTGGATTAAAAAACCTGGATTTACGGACTGTTGTTGTTTACAGGAAGCTCAAGGTTCATACTCAGATGTTATCCGAATTATGAAACTAAGTTGTAAATATTAATTACATAGTGGAGTCATGTCTTGAAAAGCACGTCTTTGTACACAAAGCATTTGTAAATCCCCGTTAGTGGTATTTATGTTTCCACATAAAAATTCCTCATTTGCAGCCAACAAAGTATCTTAGGCTTAGATCTTCCTGCTACATGTAATGCAATCACAATGCTGTCACAGACATCACAACCATTTTTGTAAAATATGATGTTAAGGAAGACTGAGTTCATTGTACTATACATATGTAAATGCCTCTCTTTCAGTAGTCTCAGAGGAAAGAAGATGCCAGAAAGAATTCTCAACCAGCATTCATATTAATTGTCACTACCTTTCATGGGATAGTGAAGTGCATTCATACAAAGAAAGCATTAAGAATCAAGGAGGCTGCACAGGGAAAGTGAGGGCATGTGAGTGAGACCTAAGGAAGTTACACGGTAAATTATGATAATCTAATTGTAATCTAGAAAATCATTCTTCCCTTGTTTATGTCTGTAATGAGGTAATGGTGCAGCTCATCTGGCTTCAGACAGCTGCTACAGATTTACAGCAGGCTGTGGAAGATCAGACTGCAGCACAAGTTCTTTGTTATTGTTGTACCTCTACAAGGGTGTCTGAGTTCAGAATAGCTATTGGTGTAATTCACAGCAGTAAGCATGTTGTTCCTCTGTAGCTCAAACTCAGCTTCAGAGAACTGGTTATCAGAGAGCATGATTAATTGGTTGTCGATCCTATATGCTTATGTGGCTGTGTGTAATCTTTTTTAATCTGGCTGTGGGTAAGAAATCCACAGTATGACTAAATAATTGGACTGAAAGTTTTGCAAATAAATTATCTGGACAGAAACTGCACTCATATGGATATGCTTCAGTACAATAAAACTACTGAAAATCACTGGGTGTGCTTGAAGTAGATGACCTCTGTCTTCGACTGGCTTCTGCTCAGAATTGAAGCAGTTAGAATTATGTACAAAATTAAATTTCCTGAATGAAAACAGATTCCCAGCTACATACTAAAACAAAGAGTTACAAATCAATATCTGATGATTCCTACATAAGCATGACTTGACAGAGATTCTGTCTTTAGTTCCACTACTTTTCACTTGGGGACTTGACTTGGGCTCTGCTTTTCACCGAGGCACGGCTGTTCATGAGAAATTAAAATGCTGCTTGCCTCTGTAATTTCCCACTGTGTAGTCCTTGGTCATTGTATGCTGCTTCTCCTCTGCACTGAGGATGCTAAATGAGTTGGTATTACCTTAATGAACTCATTGAAAGTGTGCTTAATTCAGCTAGACTTCACATTTAAAAACACTTTTTGAAATCAAAGTGAATATCAGTAAAGTACTGTCTTGTGGTTGTGGCTCCAATGACCGGTACAATGACTTAATTGACATTCTTGTGCAGTGCTTGGATCCCTGCCAGTTAATGACCCACTGCTGCAGTCTGCACAGGCAGATCACCCCTTTTGTCCCACTCCTCAGGCTGATGGACTTCTGCCTAAGTAATGGCTGCAGGCTCCTATTCTCAGCTGGCACAGACCCCAGCATGACCATAAACATCCCTGAGAGGATCATAATATGGTATATTGGACACATTCTGATCTGCCTTGCAGTAATATACCACCAAGACATTCTGCTGAAGTCAGTGACTTTGCCAGTGGCATAGCTGAAAGAAGAAACTGGTCCCTACACTGTTGTTTTCTCAAGCAGTGAAGCACTTGCAGGCTCTCAGCTAGTCTGTGTCCCTTTAGATGATGCAAGTTTTTGTGAACCCTTTGTCAAACATTAAAAGTAGGGGGTTTTGTTGTTTTTCTTTTAAATGGTTGTATTGTCTCTTCCCCCACAGGATTTTCCATTCTACAGGCAATTATGGAAGCAGCAGTACAGAACAACTGGCAAGTGACAGCCAGATCTGTAGGAAGCATAAAAGATGTTCAAGAGTTCAGAAGAATTATAGAGGAGATGGACAGACGGCAAGAAAAAAGATACTTAATTGACTGTGAAGTGGACAGAATCAACACCATTTTGGAACAGGTATCTGCTTTTCAGAAATTGTGATCTCTCTGTGACAGGTATCATTAATATTTCCAGAACTGCTTATTTCTAGAGATTATTGAGTATCCTTTGAGATGTGAGTCCCAACTGCTGGCCAGTTAACCTAGTAAAATTAAAATGCCACAGTGATACTCATAGTTGGTGGCAACACTTACATGTAACCTACCAGGAAATGTAACTGTGGTATTTTTTCCCAAATGTTAATAATGAATTATTTTTAAGTAGGTAAGGAACCTACAACCTCAGCTGACAGAGTCATATTACTGGAATCAAGGCTGCTTGTAAGGATTGCAAGACAGGTGAAGTTTTTTAAGTGGAACATGAAACAAGAAATAAAAGGCCAGTGAAGTATCACGGAATCATATTAAAGAATTCCTGTAAGGAAATCCTGCTAATGAATAATTTAGTTGATAGTCCAAATGATTCATTAGTACATTTTGGTACATAAAGCTCTCCCTTCTGCATAGCCATTGCTATTGACAGGCTTAAATTGTGGGCGATGGAGTCGAAGCACCTTTGTGGGGGAAGATGCGTTTGGAGTGACTATTTGGTTCTTACATGGCTTTCCCAGTGTTTGCTTTGCTCCAGAGGAATGGCCATACCCTCTGACCATACCAGGGTGCTACCCATTATGCCTGTGTCACTGACGGGGGTGTGCAATGTGCTTGAAGAGGTGTAGTAAGAGATACAAATTGTTGGAACAGACACAGGACAGCTCCCTGCTGGCTGGGCTCACAGTAAAGCTCTGGTGCTGGTGTGGCACCAAATCCATGCTGCTTGGTTATTCACAGGCACGTGGGAATTCACTTGCATTAAGACTGAAAAACCCTCTGGTTTACTGCCACTTTGTGAATTTAACTGTGGGTTCGTATTATGGAATAGATTAAGAGTAACATTTGAATTTCATGAAGCATTAGCATATCTCTTAGAAATGTTGTATTGGAAACTATCAACAAACTGATCTCACTACCATAAACCTGGGAAATATGAAAAATACATTCACTGTGTTCCTTCTCAAAATATTCAGTTCCTGTCAAGCCTTGAGGTGTATAACTGAGGGTCAGACTGTGGAGACAGCCAGGTGCCATAGCTGCTACTTACAGAGCAAGGAAAGAGATGCTCAGGAGAACAGGGCACAAATGAGCTGGTCCCTAACTCTGACAGTTGGAATGGTTGTGATGCTAATACACAGCATTGCATTTTACACTGTATTTTTAGGCAATATGGTGAGTGCTCTCTTTAGGGAAATTTATACTGAAAAGTGTAAGAAACTTCTCCCTTTTTTTTTTTTTTCCTTTCGTTTGCTCATGTTCTTGGAAAAGATGCAAAACACCATACCTACCCACAGTCCACACTTCTGAAAATGCTGCAGGAGAGCACTCCTGAGCCAAGCTTAAAGAGCTCTTTGGGCCCACTCTCAGCTGAGAGGCAGGCCTTCTGTTTGATCTGACTTCATTTACATTTGTTCTCATTTTTCGTCTATTGTCCAAGTAAGAGAAAAAAAAGTCAAAAAGTGTTCCAGTGCTTAAAAGAAAAGCATATAGCGAAAAGCCTGGCGATTCTTTTCTTCTGCTACTACTCTAAATTCAACTCTAGTGAAGTTTAAATTTTGTTAAAATGCATTATTTGGTCTTCTATCAGTGTGATTAGCATCTGTTAAATAAAAATTTGCTACTGGGGCCTCCAGGTTTCCCCAAACTCTACAGCACATGCTGGCATCCCGATGCTAAAAATGTCTTCTGTCAACAATTTCCAGTGGGTTTTTAATTGGATACTGAAAAGCAGTGACTTAAATTTCTGCAGGAAAAGTCAGTAATGGTGGATGGATCCTAGGTTGATAGCTGAACAATTATTGTTTGTAGGCTTTTCCTTCCATCTCTGCTTACCCTGTTATCTTCTCATAAATTAGTTAAAACTTTTCACAAACGTGTCATATTTAAATCCATCCATCCCATTTGCTCAAGGGAGTGGAGAGTTGTCTTTTATTTTAGCCAAGTGTGTTTGCTGATAGCGTATTATTGAGGGGAGAGATAAGTCTGGTTTTGCATATTCGAAATCTAGCATTTTATTGCAGTTTAAAAAGCCAAATTGGTGCTATATGTGGAGTCTAGGAAGGCTGCTCAGCTGAGAAGCAGCAACATCTGAGCCTGTTCCCACTTGTTGATGTACATTTGCAGATGGGTTTGTTTTTCCCAGTGAGAGCAAAAGGAAGCCAAGACACTCTACCTGTCTGAACTGTTGTGTCAGAATACTGATGGACAAGCTGTGTCCCATAGAGGGCTGGTATAGGCTGCCTCAACCCAGCTGCCTCTCTATCCCTCTCTCTTTTTTGGCCTCCTAGGAGCAGAACTTCAAAGGTCAACCCTCCCATCAGCTTCTGGGAGTGATGTCTCCCTCCAGAGAGGGGGTTCATGTGGTCACTGTGTGGCACCCGCTATTTCTTTCTCTGAGTCAGCAGCAGCATTTTCCGGTGATCCTGGATTTCAGAGGCTTAAATAGAACTTATTCAAGAAGAGAAGTCATAGCAGAAATAAACAGACTGTAAACCACTAAGCAGTCTACACACGCACTGAGTTTGCTATCAGACTTTTGGGCTCTTGGCCAGCCCATTCAGCAAGCTTGTCAGTGCTCTGCTCCAGGAACCATGTATCATGGCTTTGTGTTAGTGCTTGGATTCAGTAAGAGTGACCTCTTTTCCTGTATCAGGCTGGTCAGTGTGTGCACTTTTCTTCCTTTGATCATTTTTTCAATCAGTTCAGACCAGGGTATACATCTCTTCTGAAAATTCAGGCTCATCCAAAGACAATTACACGTCTGGGGATTTTCTTCTGAGACTTCAGCTCATTCTGGAATATCCTGTACCTTCCTCCAGTTATGTACAGACATGTGAGTCAGTGACCTTGAGTATCCCATATGCCTTTAGCATATGGCACAGTGTGTATGTCCCTACATTTCCAAGACCTGTAACCTGTCATATGAAGTATTTTTGTTCTCATGGCTGTCTGGTACCTGATCTTTCCAGCTGTAAATATAAGGTTATGGAAAGAGGGCACCTCAGCTTCTACTCTGCCTGAGTAACCTGTTTTGTGTCAAATTTCATACTGCAGGCTGATCTGTTTTCATTCCCTATTCAGAAGATGTGCCTTATATTTTGTCCTGGAGGTGGATACCCTGCCCAAATCTCTTCAGCTGCAGAATAGAGGGAATCAGAGAAATCAGTAGTTATTCTGTAAGTTGCTGTCTGTTTGTCCACTTGCCCTATAGTTCTGTAACCACTGAGCATGTGGATCTATATCCCCCTTGCACAACAAAACTATATCCAATTCAATCATCTACTGGCCTCTCAGGCATACAGATAGCAACTCTTATATCATGAAAAATTCATAAGCTCCCCACGCTTCTTGTCCCTTGATGCTAGAATATTCTGTATTTCTTCACAGATAGATACAAAATTGTTTTCTCATAAGCAGAAGAACATTTTCTTCTGAGAGCTAACAGTAAGCCTTAGCCTGTTTGACCATGTATTTAGAGATATGTTTTCGAGTTAAGAAATACATTTTTCTTATTCCCAGGATAATAATCTGTATTTCAGACTAGAGTGGCTTTATGTCCACTTAGAAGAAAATCTCCTGAGGGTGAATGAGGAGGAAGAAACTCCATTCAGGATCAAAATGGTGAAACTTTACAAAAGACCTGTTTATTCCAGAGAATGCATGCTTTTATCTTAAGGATGCTATCTCCAAATTTAGTCACGAAGGTTTGGCTCCAAGGCAGTGTCTGTATTAAGTGAAGGCATCTCACAAAGCAAAAGCAATATTAGAGAGTATACATAAAAATAGAGAATGCAGAACCCAAAGTTTTAGAATGACAGCCAGACTGTGAAAGACAACTTAAAGTGAAGCCTCTCTGAGATTAAGAAGGGTAATGTGATTGACTGAACTCTGTCCTGTGCACACATTTATGACAACTTTCGAGTCTGAAATTTTGAGATTAGGATGGAGGTGTTCAGGTTTTCAGTACAGCCCCAGCTGCATCTCTCTGCAGAGCTGCTCAGATCTCAGAGGAGTGAGCTCACTGCACAGCAGCTCTCACATTTAGGGTGTCATAAGAATAAACACAAAACTGCAGTGTTGGGCTGAAGAACAGTCATTAAAAATGACAGTTGGGGAAAAATGTAGTTGAAAAAATTCAAAACCAGTGTCATGTAAACTTCCTGGTTTATCCATTCCATAATAAACAGATGGTATGGTGGGGGTTTGCCTGTGTTCCCTATAGCGATTTAAAATACAATTGCCTGTGAATCCAGAGGGACACTTGAAGCAGAGTTATGAGTAACTTCAGCTTCTGCTTTGCTTTTGAAGCCCAGCAATGCCATGTCCTCTGAAGGCACTGCACTGCTTGGAGCAGACCCTCCAGAGCAGTGTGCCCATCGCCTTCTCCAGGGCTCAGGGCCACAGCCATGTCACAGGCTGATTTTATCCTCTGTTTAGAGCTGTGTGGAGCAGTGGGGTTCAGTTGAGGCTCCAGGAAAATATCTGCTTTGTAGACTGTTGTGTAACATCACTCTGAAACTGGTACAGTTCATTTTTACATTTCCAATGAACTAGAAACTTAAAATTTGGGACATTTCTCCATTAGATACTCATGAGTATTGTTGAAACCAGGATGTAAAGTAGAATAAAAGGTCACTTCTTTCCCTTCACACCCAGGGAGTTTCAGCAGCTCGCAAGTCCATGTGGGCATACGGGGAGGAAAGGGAATTACTTAGGTCAGGCACCCTCCGGACATAGCAAGCAGAAGAGTAAGGATGGGCATAAGTCAAAAGTGACAGCTGTATCTGCCTTAAAGGGCCTGCTTCTGTCAGCTGTGAAACTCATAAAGGGCAGGAGATGAATTGCTAAAGCAGAGAGAGTAACATCTTGGGTTAATTGCCCCTTATACAGCACATTTCACACATACCTGAGGAAAGAATTTCTAGCTTGTAAAAAGGAATGTCTCTCCAAAGCCATCATCCAGATTTCATAAAACAAGCCAGGTTCTAAATGACAGGAATTTATCAGAGCATTATTAGTCATCCTGCAGAATGACTGAAGTAATGGAACAGAAAGCTTAGAAGTGTTCAAAAGACATTAAAGCACAGTTTTAAATGTATCTGATCAGTAGTAATAATAATTAATACCAGAAACATTTCACTGTAAATGTGGAAGTACATAGAAGATTGCTGCCAAGAAACTCTTTTTTCTTGGGCCAGGGGCATATGAACCTGAAGTCACCATTAGAATTTTTATTTTTCTGTGATTCCAGCAGTTACTCATGTTATGTTTTATGATAATTTATAGGATATAAATGCACACACCGATGCACACACAGGCATCTGCTTTTAATACTTTGCATATTTTTACCACAATATTTGTAGTGTGCAGTTATGCTGTTACAGTCATATTGATATGGCAACCTCTGCATTGCCATTAAATAAACAGAGAACCAAAATCTTTGTTTAGTTATGCTGTTGCAAACAGAGAGTCAACCATTATCCTGGAGACGATATTTAAATTGATATCATTGTGCTCATTACACAGATTGTATTTGCTTTGAACTTCAGTTAATAGGTAGCCATAAAAGCTCAATTTGCTGCATAGTTCACCTTTCTGTGCAGCTTTTCAGTGCACAAAAATGGTGCATGTGTTTGCCCTGAGCCTTCTGAGGGTCCCACTCACTGTTTAGCCTGTGTCCACCCTGTCTGAGCTGCTCAAATTGTTACCCTTGTGGACAAGTCTCAGGTGCAGAGGTCCTGAGGGCCATTGGCCCTCACCTTTCCCTGCTACATTTGGTGAGCTTTGGGAGCAGATCTACTCATGGATGCTTCTTATGCCATACCTGGACTGCAGGAGACCATTTGGTCTTTCATTAGCTCTACATGTATTTTTCAAAAACAACATTCACAAGAAGTGTTTTAAAGACACAGAGCATTTGAGGGAAAGGTAGAGCTGGATGCGATTTGTTCAACATGTGATCCCCTGAGTTTTTGTCTTTCCCTATTTGTCCATCTCTAATAGCTTTGGGAATCTTCTAAGATTCTTCTAAGCTCCTGACTGATTTTGAAACCACTCTCTCACTCATCTCTTCCAGATTTTAAAAATCAGTTTGTGCATAAGTTGCTTCGTTTCAGTCCTGGCATTTAAATGTTCTTTCTTCTTATACATAAAGGATAACCCCTTTCATCTTAGCAGACATTACCTTAATTTCTGCATCTGTCTCTCAAATAGTTTAATGCTTGAAACTCTGCTTCTAACCAAAGCCTTTCCTTAATTAGTTTCCAAGGCAACCAACCATCTTGGCGACAATTCAGATGAACTAACTGCAGGGAGAGGAAGGAAACACACTATCAAAATGAATAGCAATAGCACAGTACCACTGTGCAAACAGGCGTTGTACATCACCAGAGACAGCACGATAGTTCTGGTGTCTCATCAGTTCATTTACAAGGGAAGAAGTCCCAACTCAGTCAAAGAAAAGCTGCACAAGAGTGTGTGTCTTTTTTTTCACAGCTCACTAAGGGGGGATTAATGGCTTCAGCGTGACATGAGTCACGTATCCAGGGGAGGAGAAGAACTGCTGGGGCTTTCCAGGGCCCCTCAAGGACCAAGGTGTTCCCAAGTGCATCTCCCAGAGCACAGTTACACCGCAGCTCAGACAGCAAGATTTTCAGAATGGGGGCCACCCCACTGAGCTTTTTGAGCCCAGCTGCTGGTGGCGCAGTCCTGAACACGCTGACAGTTCCAAGCTGCAGCCTTGTGGGGAGACGTCCCCAAAGGTGAGGTCCAGAGCTGTGATCCAGAGCTGTGGTGGGGTTGCTGCAGGCTCCAGCTGCGTTTGGATCAGACCGTTCTGTGGCACAGCACCATCCCAGTCCCGTCTCTCTCTGCTCTAATTACATATTCATATGGGATTCCTGTCCCTTATCCCAGCCTCTCACCTGTTCAATTCCACCTGCCTCCGGGGAGCAGATTTAAGACATCAGGGGAAGCCTGGTGTAAATTTGGAGAGAATCAGGCCCCGTCAATCAACTCAACTCAAATACAAACTTGCCGCACAGTATCCAACCAGTGAGCTGGAAAGTGTCATAATAATTTTAGAGAGAACTAATGTTGCCTGGCTTTAAAAAAGCCCATGTTACTAAATTAAATTTGTTCGTGTCACACCATAGGAGTGCATGTGGAGGTATAACAGTGCATGTATTACTGGAAGCTCTTACTTCCAAAATGTGTAATAAATAAAATTATCAACAATATACATAGACCCTAAAAAATACCCTAAATATCTTCTATCCTGGGAAAATGCATGTAAATAATCAGAATAGAAAAATATTGCTGTATCTCTATTACCTCACATGAGTAAAATATTCGCCCCTGCTGCATAAACTAAACCTAGTGAAAATAAATTAACTCTTCATAATCTTTTTCAGTTCATGGTTTATGCACCAAGTTATATGGGAGTATTGCAGAGTGCTGCTTATAGTGAAGCAGAATAAACCTTTCAGACTCTTTGAAATCATTGAAAAAGGCAAATTGAGTGCAATTCCAGTCACAGTAAAATGCTATTTATAATATAAAAAATAAGAAAAAGTTATCATGTCTTTCCTAGAGGAGATTGCACTAACTTTTGTTTCTTAATTTTGTAGGGCATTTAAAAAAGGAAATGAAATGCATTAAAAGAAAAAAAAAAAAGCTACTATTTAGTATTTTTGGTCTGCTTGAAGGCAGTGCTCTGCAGTACAAAACCCCTTCCAAAAAATTCTCGTGTGGGCACTGGGACTGAATTACTGCGACACTTCTGGGTTATATCCAAATAATAGTTTGAAGTGATCCTGACATGCAGTAATAGTTTATATAAGCAGAATTCTTTTTCCAAGGACTCTTGTCCAGTTCCAGGGAATAACACTGGGATTTTACTCTGACATGCGGATGGGAAGTATCGAGATAATGTGAAATATGTGTGTTTTTAAAATTAAAACTGTGTGACTCAGTTTACCTAATTTATTCCTTTCTTCCCTCAGTGGATATAGATCTTTTTATGTTTTGAGCAGCTAAGACTGAAGAAGTTTCATTTATGGGATATGAAAAGAAGGAATGAGCATTGTTTATGTGTGTCTGTGATTGCAAGGGTGTGCTCTTAAGGGTGTTGAATATAGTTTCATGGAATTGAAAGCCAAAAGGCACAGTTGGATATCTCCTGTGTCACAGGGTTTGGGCACATGATCCAAAGGGCACTAAAGAGCTGCCTGTTAGGGATGTGGATACACCATCAAACCGTGTGACAGTGCTGAAGCACTTCTGGCTTCTGCAGAAGCTTTGGATAACTAAGAAGAAATGTAGTGTTACTATTATTAGCAATCTTTGTGAAAATGACTTCAAGTGTTGTGAAATTTAGGGAAGCACACTTAGCTAGAAGCCAGATTTGATAGTAGTGGTTTTTGACCTACCTGATATGGACTTGTAGGTCTACAAGAACTGCTGAGGAGCAAGGAAGCAGTGAAAGGAAAGAGAGGGTATGGGAAGCTGGAAATGAGAAAGGTATTGTGGTGGGATCGTGTTCCATGGGATTGGAGCTGGCTGCACTGTAGATTGAAGGAAATGGAACTACGAATGTTGCTTCAAAAGCAACTTTTTTTGTGATTTCTGTGAGATCTATTGGAAATTTTAGGTGAAATTTAAATTTCAGGAAAACTTAGGATTTTACAGAGCCTTGAAAAAGTACTGAAACTTCCTTGGATGTTAAATCATCTTTCATTATCATTTCTCGAGGGGGATATTTCTCAAAAAATATACTAGAACTGCATAGACAATTTAAATATTATTTTAAAATGACCTATTTGTGAAAACCACTGCTGCAGAGTAACATATGTAATAAGTCATTTGCTTCCCATAAATACAGCTGCTGAAACAAGTGGATTTTCAGTTCATTACCCTTACTTAAGAATCTAAAGAATTCACTGATTAAAAAATTCTATGACACATCTCTTCAGGGAAGCTGTCTGGGAACAAGTATCTTTTCTTGAACAAGTATCTTTTCTTTCAAAATAAGGGGGAAAGGTCTCAGCGATTTTGAGTATCCTTTTCACATGGTACAAAGAATTTTTGTTGTGGTTATAACATCCCCTTGTATCTGATCTTGTATTTAGTGAACTAGCTTCAATGATGAAAGGTAGTTTAAGTTTTGCTTATTTTTGACATGAAGGTCTTTGTATTGAAGGATGTGAGTTGTGAAGAGAGATGCAGTCCTGAGAGATATAACACTGGTTTTGTCTGTCTGAACAAAGAAGAAATTTTGATAGAAATTTTATTTAATTAATTTTATTCTGCTTAAAGAGAAAATAGTTGTGATTATGGATGGCAGTTACCAGAGATCATAAAACTCTTCAACTCTGTGTACTCTGATCTGATGTTTTGCAGTAGAGTATGTCCTTTAACAATAATTGTTCCAACAGATTAGTTAATCTGGCAATATTATTAAGTCATATCAAGAAAAATGAGTTTAAAATTTTTTTCAGGGCCCAGAAAATTTTGTCAGCACAGTGAAAGAAGTTAGGAGAAAGGATCATTCCCTCAGAACCAATGTTGCAGTTTGTACTTTATTTCTGAAATAATTCCTAATGTAACCTTTTATGCACAAATTAAGTGTGCATTCCAATACACAATCTTCAATCAGTAAATGTCAGATTGGTTATGGGAAAAGAAGTTTTAGCCATATGGAGGGAGAATGAAGCACAGCACAGCTTTCAGATGTTGCAGTTAATTACCCTCTAAGGACTAACACGTACAACCATCATCTCTCTGGAGATGGCCTAAAAGCAGAATTTCACTCTTGATGTGACTATTATGAAAGAGAGAGGGAAGGGACAGAAGGACACAGGAAGGGGGCCAGAGGGGGGAAACCTGATGAAGTGCTTCAGAGGCATCAATTCCCTGCACCAGCCAAGCACATTTTTGTCCTCTTCTTCTAGGAGATTCCAGTTCTCTAGGAGAGAATCTCCTGCGAGATTCATTGCAGAACAGCCAAAAGCTGTTTGAAGAATGTTTTATATGCCCAAATTAATGATCTTGATATTGTGCTGTAGAGAAAAGTGAGGATTTGATTATAAACAGTAGTCACAAATGTATAAGATGGCAGTAGGATGGAAGTAAAATTCTTGGGTCTATCCATATAGTGCACAAATACATTAATTGGGTCTGTGTGTGGGCTTGCGACATTCTCTAAAGGGCATGAAGACTCTGAAATGGTGGATGAATTAATCTCAAACATATATTCAGTTATTTTTTTCTGCAACAAATAATACGCGTGTGGAATCTTCATCTTAATATTTAACACATTCTTTAACTCAAATTTAATATAGTACTCATTCTTCATATAAATGAAATCATTGTTTACTGCATATTTTACAGCATCACTATCCCTGGTGGCCAGATTCCTGCCCCATTAATACCAAGTGAAGAGATAAATTGCCTTCCCTGGTTTTGTACTGGAGTTACAGTCATGAGGTTTTGACCCTTTGTATGAGGGAAGCAGCTCCTGCAGAATGTGGAAATGGTTTTGTCTCTGCAGAATTAAAGTCAGGACAGGCATCACCAGTAGCTGAGATGTATCTTTTACCACCATGAGTTTGTGGTTCCTTTGTAACCTCATATATTGGCCCTGGTGGTGTTGGTGTGATAGAAAGAGACAAAATCGTGACACCAACAAAGCCCTCTTTTGTAAGTGTACTGAGAGAAGATTGAACCTTGTCTAGTGTTTATAATTCTCAAAGGGAATTTGGTCTTCCTTCAGAGGTTTGTGTGTGAATTGGAAAACAGGTGAGTGGGCTCTGCAAGCTTACAGTAGAATTGAGCTACTGAGGTTACAAGGGATCCTATTTTTATTGCGATATCTGGTTAGATGAGGAAAGTCCTGTTCCCACAGGAGAAGTTTTGTTTTCTGTTCTCCTCCTGTTTTCCCTTCTCCTATCTGGAAAATTTACGTGACAAGGGGTGAGCTGTGCAGAGCAAACATAGGGAGGACTGGTTATGTGCTACTGTCCATTGCTCACATGGTAAGTCTAGAAGTGGCTGCATTGCTGTTTGCAGTGCACTGAAGCAGAGCACTGCAGTGCCATGGCTGCAGACCCGTAGGCAGCTCCCCCACCGCAGGAAGGGTCAGCAGGAGTGGGCAGGAGGCCAGGGAGAGGACTCTGAAGTGCTTCATAAGTTCCCCTTTTTCCTGAGGGGTAGGAACAGAGCTGAGATGTAGTACTTGCAAATGGCGCTTGAGAGGTTAAACATCTTGCTAATGTACTGACAACATTTTTGGGCCTTGCCTTCAGTTTCTATTAAACTAATTGGATGGTCACACTGATATTCTGTTCCTCTCCTTTCTTCATTTCATCCTGAAGATAAATTAGCTGGTACCACTGCTTCAGTAGGGTGCTACATCACCTGGCACAACTTTTTGGTCATTCAATCCAATATAGGCAGGAGCCGCTCAGATCTGAGATAAGCTTCAAGTAACTCCATCCTCAGAGCAGAAATGCTTTCAATAGGGGTAGGAGCTAGAAAACACCTGACCTGCTATCCAGGTGAGAAGGCAGTGTGCTCCATAACAATTTAGGCTTGCCAGACAGTTGTTGCTGTGCTTGGTATCCCTCTGTTCCCATGAAGTGCAGTCAGCACTGATAGCTCATCCTGATGATGCTGTTAAACTTTTCAATCTCTGAGTGTATTTATCAGTTTTTCTTGTTTCCTGTGGGAAAGAAAGAATTGTGCCATCACTTCTGACATTTGCTCGCTGCTTTGAAGGCAAAGGTGTCATAATTGTCTTTCTATAGCAAGGTGTAAAGGCACATTACTGTCTAACTAGAGGTAGCTGAGTTCCCCTGTCCTCTGAAACGTGCGTGCACACTTGAAAAACAGTCGATTCTTTTTTAAGTGTGGGCTTTTGGCAACAATGGAACCCAAATTATTGTGCAAATAACCTCAAAAAAGGCAACAAAATACTTTTTTTACTCCGATCTTATGGGAAATCTCATTTTTCTTTCTACTGTCTTACTAAAACCTAGGAAAGCTCTAGAGTTAACCCTGCCTCATTGTTCCCAGATATGGTCAAAATGGAAAGACACATTGCAGCAGGTCAGATCTCTGCCTGTCATTCCATTCAAGTGACATATTTCTGCCACTTGTCAGGTATGAAAAGCACAGTAAAAATTTTCAGACCTTCTTTGTGGCAATACTGCATGTCAGCATCAGTATTTTATGTGATGTAAGGATCTAGTAGACTCATAAAATATTGTGATTTTGAACTGTAGATGAGGTAGTCTGCATTTTGTGATCTACTTTTTTTCATTCTTTTCTCATTTGTAAATAAAGGATGATAAATCCTTTCGGCTGACATCCTGGTCAGACTAAACTGACCAGATGGCAGTGGATTCAAGTGTAGGAAGGATATGCTCCTAACAGGTAGTTTTCCTTTCACTGCTGCCAAAGTCATGATAGCTCCTTCTCTCAGTAAAAGTGCAAGTATATCCTCTCAGCTTGTATTTTTCAATGTCTTTTTAAAATTAAAGTTCACAGAGGCTGGAAGGTGGATTTAAAAATGACTGAACTGCTGGGCTTAGAGGGTTGCAATCAGCAACACAGAGGCCAGCTGAAGGTTACTATTTGGGGTACCCTGAGGGTACTGGGGCTAATCCTGTTTAACCTCTCCCTGAGTGATCTGAAGGTGGTAGGATGGAGTGCAGTCTCAGCAAGTTTGCAGACGGTACCAAATTAGGAGGAGTGATACACCAAGTAGTTGAGCTACAGTGTTTTGACAGGCTGATGAAGTGAGCAGAGTGGAACATCATGAAGTACAACAAAGGGAAGGGCAAAGCCCTGCACCTGAAGAACAACCCCATGCACCTGTACAGACCAGGTAGAGGCTTCCTGGCTGGAAAGCAGCTCTGCAGAGAAGGAACTTGGGTTCCTGGCAGTCAAGCCGACCACGAGCCAGCACTGTACTCTCACAGCAAAGAAGGCCAGCAGCATGCTGGGCTGCATTGGATTAGCATGGTCAGCAGGTGCCTAGAGGTGAATCTTCCTTTTTACTTTGCTGTGGTGAGGCTGCATCTGAAGTGCTGTGTACAGTTCTGAGCTGACCAGTGTAGGAAAGACATGGGTGTCCTCATGAGAGACCTGTCATTATTGCTCTAGAAATACCACACTGGTTCATACCAACTTAATATTAGCCAGTTAATATCTTTAGTACTTATCTTCCAAAACTTTAAGAAAAGTCTAAATGCTAAGGGAAAAATTTGCAGTTGCCTATTTATTGTGATGACTGATGCAGTGGAAACCAAATTGTCTTTATGCTTGCAATCAAAAAATAACTCCCCTAGCAAAAGGAAAAGTAAAATTGCCAATACTGACTTAATTTCTCAGTCTGGTGTATAGGTCTTCAAGAAATCCTGGTGCTGATTATTAATTTTACTTTTATTTTGAAAGCAGATACGCTTTAGTTTTGTTCCCTCTAGATGTTCTCTTAATTAATTGGAAATATCCAAATAGTAATTAAAAATACAAACTTTATTTGATTCTCCATGAAGCCTGACATTATGATCTTTTTATCTACAAAGCAAGAATTATGTTGGATCAGAAATCTGAATTATTCATTATGGTTCCCGGCCATTTTTTTCTCTTCTCCTTTGTTCAGTGTAAAATCTTATAAGCTTTTCTTTCAGTCAAGGTGAAAGCAATATTAAGTCTCAGAAGTCAAACTTACGAAAGACATGTAGCTCTGTGAAATCCTTGCCCTGTAATCCTGGCTTTCTGTTCACCACTACTATTCAATATCCCCCTTTCTGTATAAGCTTCACAATATATCAGAAGCTGATGAGATTTATTTGTTATACTCCTGTTATACTGTTATACTCCTGTTTTCCTGCTTCATAAAAAAGCTTTATCCATCACTTTGCTCCCCTGGGAATAGCACGTCTGTGATTGTTTCTGCTGGGCTCGCTAATCCAGCAGCTCCCTTAAATATGCTGGACAGTTGGTACAGGGTGGAAAGTGAGGGAGGAGGAGAGTTGTACTTGTTAAGATTTAGGACAGCTGTGTAGTGTGTAGAGAATTTTAAACACATTGTTAAGATCTGGTTCAATAGTGATGAGCCAACATGGTTGATTGTATGAATAGAAATGCTGTCAGGTCACTTCTGAAAGATGCTTTATGAATTAAAGCTTGGCTATAGTATGTTGAACCTCTCAGATTTAATAAACAGAGTCATTTTGAAGACATGACAACAGATGAGACAAAAGTTGAGTCTGATCTATGCTAATGAGTCCTACATTTCCTGTTTGCAGTGTTGCTCCTGATGCCTGTAGCAGTTCCATGTGTGTTTTTCTTACAGCCTCTGACTTCATCTGTGGTGATATTTTTCTCTTAAATAAACACATTTCTGAATAGAAATGTAAAGGCTTTCTCATTTTTTTGTTAAGGTTGAAACTACAACTGTTGTTCTTAAGTAAGTTTTTGTCTCTTACCTGCCTTTGAGGTGAAATTAAAGCATACAGAGAATTCAGTATGCAAATAGCATGTGCACCAGACAATCCAAAGAAAACCTGCACATTTCCACAGAAAACAAATGTGAGTATAGAAAAGCAGATGCTTTCTACCAACAGAGTGTACATACAGTTCTCAAGAGGACCTGAACAGCAATTTATTTTCAGACTGCTGGAAGTATGCAAATTCCTACAGAATTAAATGTGAATTTAAAATAAATGGCATCTATTAAGGACAATACTACCCAAAGAGTCAATTGGGAACTTAATAATTTAATCAAGAACTTGTGCAGGCTAAGCAGTATACCTAAAGTCAGTGATTCAAATGGCATCTGTTTTTAGCAAAGACATTAGTGGTTATGTTGTCTTTCGAAGCGTGGCATTTGAAGTATTTTTCTGTGATCATGGAGTTCATTTGTATGGTTATGTATAGATTTTCAGATGATTCTCCATCAAAAAGCATCATCTGTTTGCTTGAGCTCCTTGTAGTATATATACTGTGATAATACTTGTGTGTATTGCTAGCATTGTGTTTGCTGTTTTTAACCCAGCAAGCCTGGGTAGAATGGATTATATATTGTCATGCATGCAGTCACCACAATTATAAATTAAATTCTTACTGGTGAATGTTGTTGCATTTGATGACTGTGGGACTGGATTTATGTTTCTGAGATATTCTGAAGGCAAGTGCATAGTCTTGCACAAGTGGCATTGCTGGTGAGCCAGCTGCCAGCTGTGCAGACCTGGGAAATGTTTTCCTTCCTTATGCAAAAGTACAGCATTCCTGGAGTGGGGCAGAGCACACAAGATGGCAGAGCTCAGGCTTGCCAGACAGTGCTGCCTCCACTGTTCCCCACTACCCTCAGAGAATTCAGCTTCTGAGCTCATCCTGCTGCCCTTTTGTCTCTTAGCAATTCCATTTAATGACTGTTTGTACAGAGAGATGCCCAAGTGAGGTCAGCGAGGGCAGGAGATGTTGCTTAGTGGAATGTGCAGCATAATGTTTAGTAGCAATTTTGACACAACATTGTAAGGTCAGATGTATCCATTTAGATGCAGTGGAAATGACAAGTTTTCAGGCCTTTAGGAACCTGTCAAGAGGCATTGAAGGTCGCTGCTTATAACTTTGGGAATTTAACTTCAGACATTCATACATGGGAAGGCTTGGCCAGGGTTCTTGTAGGGAACTCCCTGTAAAACTTGGAGCCTACCCAGCCCTGCTGTGCTGGTGCAGGTTAATAAACACGGGGAGTGCCTGGGCAGTCTCTCCTGCACCTCTCCCACACTCCACCAACAAGGAACGAAGTAAACAGGAGTTTGCTTTGGTTAGATACAGATTTACCTCATTTCAGAGCAGAAATACTTGAACTGATAATTAAAATCTTTAACCTGGTCAGCAGGGAGGACGCTGTGACCACAAGGGTGAATTCGCCAGGAAAGGTCACCTCTGCAAGGGGAGAGTTCTCAGCCTTGCCAGTTAATCTTTGTTGTACTCTGGCCACGTGTTTGAAAAACACAAATGACATCTCGTCTGTAATGTCACAGATCTGGAATACTCATGCTGCCCATGGATTGAACGTGGAAAATTATAAAACTGTTCATTCTCTGTCTCTTTTCCACTAGTTAAGAGTCATCTTCTTACAAACAAATTATATGTAACGTTTTTCTTCACACAGGTTGTAATCCTCGGCAAACATTCTAGAGGCTATCACTACATGTTAGCTAACCTGGTAAGAACTTTTCTGCATGGAAAGTATAGCTACATTTTAGAGGGTAACATTTTCTGTTAAGGTTAAAGGCAACTTTAATCAGGAAGTGGAAATGCATGGGTGAGTACTTGGATTTTGAAAAATTACTTCAGTAAATACTGTAACTGGTATGTCATCTCTACTCGGTTTCTTTTGTCAGAAAATGTCATGTCCTCTACTAATTTTAAAGTAGTAATTTAATTGTGTATTTTCCACTAATTTCTATCTTCAGAAATCAGACACTTTTGGCTGTGATTTTCTATATAAAATATTTTGAATTTAAGCATTCCAGGAAGAATAATTGTAGCTTATTGCCATATAAGTGGTAAAAAGCTGCAAATTAGAACAATTCTATCCAGTAAACCACCAAGGCTGTTTAGCTTTATTTTGTATTTCAGGGTTCAGGGTTGTGCCTGTGTATGGGCTGACCTACCAGGAAGAGGCCGTACATTTTTATCTGGATCAGAGTTTCTTCTGGAGAGTAGGACTGACTTTCAGAGATGTTTGTGATGCTTTTGAAACACCATCTACTTAAGTTCCTTATAAAAAGTCTTGTACTGTAATTAATCCTGCAGGAAGACTCATTTTTAGGTTCTGTGTCTACTGCAAGTAGAAAAATGTTTTTCCAAAACTCTCACTGTTTAGTTGACAATCCTAATTACTCAAAGATTCTCTGTATCCATGTTTTAGTGTGATTAAAGCAGAAAAGACAAATTTTGAAATATTCTTACCTAGTGAAAGTACTGTATGGCTTTAAGATGCATCATTTTGCGTTATAAGAAGCAGTCATGATTTCACTGATTAGCTCGTGCATAGAAATACAGAGGTTCTTATTCTGGGTTGCCTTTCAGTATGTGTAACCATTGACATTCAGATAAACATGACTGCAATCAAGTCATGCTAATCAAAAAGACTCCAATTTACTGCCTCAGGTATAAATAACAACAGAGTGGGAGAGAATCATCCCGTTCTGCTTGCACGTGACATGCTGAGTAATGCTGCGATGGAGAACTGCCTGGCAAGAGATTAAGTGGTTTTCTTTCCCAGCCTTGAACCTTTTTTGTGTTCACTTTGCTGTACAAATGGGATTTGAGGTCCTTGGTCAGTTTTCACCATGATCAGTACAAAAGAGGAAATGGCACTTCAAGTTCCCCTGCTGTTTTCCTTCTGACCAGCAAATATTACCTACCACATTGCCACAACCCAAATGGGAAGTTTTCTAGTCAAAAAACAAGAAGATGCTTTAAATTCTATTCTATGCCACTGTTGAAATCCTAATTGTGATAGTAGTTGTCTCCTTGGTAGAATATTTTCAGCTAACAAGAGGGACATTAAGCAGTGTCTTTTGTGCTGCACTTGTAGCAGGTAGAACTGAGCCAGAGGAAAGTGGCTTTGGATGACAATGATTCTTTTTTTCTACGTGTGTCCTCCCAGGGTTTCACAGACATTGTTCTGGAGAGAGTAATGCATGGAGGTGCCAACATTACTGGATTCCAGATTGTTAATAATGAAAACCCAATGGTTCAACAGTTTCTACAGCGCTGGATGAGGCTTGATGAAAGGGAATTCCCTGAAGCCAAAAATTCACCTTTAAAGGTATTTGTTTTATTCTGTCAGTGATGGACATGATATGCTTTTAACAATTCTTCAGGACTTTTTAATCTCAGATATGTTCATGAGTATGATACAGATCCCTGGTGAGAATATATGGCAACATTCACTGCCCTTCCAGAAGAAAGAGGCAGAGGCTGTTACACACAAGTGCCCACCGTGGTGGGAGTTCCCCAGAAGCAAAGGCTTGGTCTCACAAAATCCTGTCACTGTGAATGTAAAAACTTCTCATGAACTAACCTCTTGAGTTAGTCTTGGTCTGGATATGGGAGCTAGTTTGATTAGGTTTTGGAGGCAAAATATGCATTACTAGTCAATTTTAATGGTAATAGAGAATTTCACTTGCAAAATGAAGTAGCTCTGGATTCACTAAGGAGCCACTGCTGCCTCCTAGTTACTGCTGGCAGTCACCCTCATAATGTAACCCTCTGTTTTGCACCACTGTCCTTTACTGAATCAGTCTGGCTGTATAACTGAAACCAATCAAATTTTTCAAAAGTTATTTGGATGAAAGTCCCAGGTTCACCAAAACTCTCACAGATTAGATGAAGTAAATGCACTTGTTATTAGCAAACTTGCAACCTATTATTTTCTCACCCAGATTTTTTTCTGCCTAAGCATCTCTATCATAGAGGGGGATGATATTCACTGTCCAGTGAAGAAATGAATCAGAAAAACTCTTTCCAGGCACAGAAGTCATAAACTCTTCTAGGACAACTGCATATTAGTAATATTCCTATTATGTTCCTTCTTTCTCTTCTTCTTTTGGTGAGATCTGTTCTTTTTCACCACTATCCATAGGTGAATGAAACCTGGATATGGCAGTATACAGACTGATTTCTCAGGGCAACCAAGTCTAAAAACCACTGTCCTAATGGGAAGGTTCATGTCTTTCATATTTTATTTGGGAAGGAGACATGCAAACTGATGGAATGGATTTGGAATTCAAAAATACTTTGATAAACTGGAGTAAGGTCTCGGTATGAGTAAGACAAAATTCAAGAAAGCATTAAAATACTTGACAGGAAGGAAAAAATCTAGTCCAGTTCCATGCATGGGGGGCACCAAGGTAGGCAGTAGCACTGGGTTGGGTTTACAGACAGAATAGGAGCCACTTACCAGGGTCTGCTCTTTCTGGCAGTGCCATTCGTGAATAACTGGTGATTTGGAGAGAGACTTTTCCATTCCATGTCATTTCTGTGAGGGAGGAAAATTATCTTAATCCCACGCCATCCCACAGCCTGGCTGGTATTTCAGAGGAAGAAGAGAAAGGCAAACAGGGGCCCACAAAAACCAGATTAGTGTATTGTTGCCTGTGGATTAGGACTTAGTCCTGCTTTCTAAAGCTTTCTAGCAGTGATGCAGAAGTGGAGATAAGTATCATACTTACCTTAAAAGCTCTGAAATATATGGAGTTAACCTGAGATGATTTTATTCCACTTGGAAGCAATTTACCTTGAGGAAAAATTATTCTCCCTCCTTAAAAAAAGATCTTAAGTATATGGTAGAAACACAGATTACATTACCTTTCCACAAATGTGCAGCTCATTACAGAAATGTGCACAGTATTTGTTAATCAGACAAAAAGCATACTTAAAAATTGGTGTACAGTATTTTTGATTAGGAAATAAAATTGCCTGGAGATTAAAGTCCTGATGTTTAATTTATTCTGTATTTTATCAGCCTTTCCCTTCTTCCTCTCTTTTTTCTCTTTGCACACTCTTGCATTTATAAGTAGAATTCAAATAAAGTAGAAAATTAGATAGCTCTCTTGGCATGACTTGGAAGGGACTGCATTAAGGTTACTGACAATTGACGCAGTCTGCTGAAAAAAATTATCAATGTGTAAGTTTTATTGCTAGATTGGGCAGCTATTACAAGACTTTTTTTTAATACAGGAGCAAGTACCTTAAAACTACTGTCTGGTTCTGTATTATTTTGTGGCTTGTGACATATAACCTTTGTTAACTTTCTAAAAGAGTGATTATTGCAAAGCATCGCAGGGAGAGGTAAAGGTGGGCAGGATCACAAGAGTGAGTGCCTGTGCTGTGCAGTCAGTGCAGGAGCCACCACCCATTCCCAGTAAGTTTATAAGCTGCTGTCATTTAAAGCTCAGTGAAATGTCTGCTCTGTAACCTTCTTCACAGCCCTACCTTTGCACTCTTTTTTATTAGACACAATTCTCTTTTTCTGCATGTGCAGGCACACCTTGTTCTGTGCAGAGCTCCTATGGCTTGATATCAGACTGAAGAACTTGCAGTAAAATAATGCTTAGTTTTAAGGAATGCAGAATCTCCAATTGTGTTATCCTGCCCTACAGGATAGAATTAATTTCTGAATATAATAAATCTTATCCACAAAGAGAGTAGCTGAACAAGCAGCTGAAACTTGCATTTCTGCCTTTCTAACTTGCATGTGGGCAGCAGTCTTGTGGCCCAAACTCCAGCACGTGGTACCTCAGGAGGCAGGATCTCTCTGGGACCACAGACAGCCAAAAGGAGGGCAGGCGCACCTTCCATCCTTCATTTCTTCCTTCGACCTCTTACAAATGATGTGGAGGTATTGAGGAACACTTACAAGGGACTTGAGATCTGCTCTTACAGACAGCATGTTCAATTGCTCCCAGAAGGTCCATGCTGCAAGGGTCTCCTCTGCACAGACCTTGAAATTACGGATTTGCTGTAATGCCAGTGGAACCCAGGGATGTCATAGACAAAGCCCAGGCCACTCTAGGAGGGAGGAACTTTCAGACAACAGATACATGTGGAAAAAATACCAGAAACGAGCCCTCTTTGATGGCATTTGCTAGGTGATACTAAGTTTATAGCATTGTGGAGGTGTCACCAGATAACATGCGATGAGCAGTGAATGAAGATGACAGCAACAGGAACACGTAAGTTAAGTTGTCTGGGGGTTTTGTTCAAGAGCTGCTGCTACACAGAGCTTACCACCCTCTGCAGATTTATCATGGACGAAGGGAAAGCAGATGGGGAATTACCAAGGTGATGTAATGCCTAAAGTGTATTTTGTGATTATTTGCTTGCATAGCTGTTTTCTAAGAAAAGCAATTTTATCTATTCTTTGCCACAGGTGCTACCTTATCAGGATTGTGATCCAAAGAGAAATGATTTATGTTAACTTCAAGTCAAAGCTCTATTAGCAGTCTTGTTAAAAACAACAACAACAAAAAAATCTAAAGCAGAAACTCCAATATGAGCTTTCCTTTTGCATCAGTATGGTCCAGCATGGAATTGAAGACTTTTGTAGTATGATCATCTAGATGAACAAGTTTCCAGTTAAATTGAAATTTTATGCAACTATGAACTTGTGTTGTTATTTTGCTGCTGTATGCTATACAGAATAAAAATATTTTTAATTTGTTAATTGAAATAGGTGGAATTGTTGCAAAGCAGCAGCTGAAAGACGGAGAGCAAGCAAAGGGATCTGCAAGCGTGATTCTTCAGTTCTAACAAAAAGGAGGACTTGATGTGGTACGCCTGGGGCAATTCTAAAATTGCAGTTTTTCACCATATTTTCTTTGTATCAATTGCAGTACACGTCTGCACTGACCCATGATGCAGTCCTGGTCATAGCAGAGGCTTTCCGGTACCTCCGAAGGCAGCGTGTGGATGTCTCCAGGAGAGGCAGTGCTGGAGACTGCCTTGCTAACCCTGCAGTGCCATGGAGCCAAGGAATTGATATAGAAAGAGCACTGAAAATGGTAAGGGCAAAGACAACAGCTGAAGAACCACAGCACAATTCCGTAGTGCTTGTGTCCTGCCCCATGTACACAGAGCTTCTCTACTCGCACAAACAGCTCCAGCTCCTCAGGGGAAACAAAGTAAAAACAGTTAGTGATGAACTGCAAAGGATGGATAAAATGTATTCAGTAGAGGGCAAGGCATAACATACTAGCTCTCAAAACTTCGGCCTGAATCCCTCTGGCGCTGGTGCAGCAGCTGCCTGATTGTCCCCACCAGGGCACCTACAATCCCCCAGATCCCCTGCAACACCCCAGCTTCCCAGGAGAGTGGCATGAGCCATTTTCAAATCAAATGTGTATTGGGGGTTTCTAAAGTCAGGCTGAGCCTGCAAATCTGATGAACAGAACTAGACTAGGTCTTTGGCACGTGTATTGTGATTCTTGCAGGGATAGATGTGTTTATGAACTTAAATGCATGTGTACAGTTTTGATAATTTGCCAGTAAAAATTCAACTCAGATTGGTTTAAAACAGTAGAGAAATTGTTGTTGGTCATAGCAGTACTGATAGATCTCAGCACCAGCCTGAACCTAGGAGCAGTTTAGCCTCCAAGCAGTTCTGATTCCTGGCATAACTTTGCACACAGCCGGATTATCTTCTGCATGGCCAAATTTTTATCCTTAACAGTAGTTATGGCATAACAGTAGTTATGGGATCCTACCTCATTTACGTCTCTAATTTTGTTGATTTTTAACTCTTTTTGGTCTGCTATTTGTGTTAAAGCAAGTGACAACAGGAAAAATTGGATAATGTTTTTGTAGATGCAAAAGACAAGATTAATCTGGCTCAAATAAGTCTAAACAAACTTACTAACATTGATTATATTAATGCAGACATAGAACTGGAGTGAGTGAGATCAGAAATAAGCCTGTGTTAGGTGCAAACAAATCCTAGGTCAATCTTCATACACTTAGCTTAATTACTGTTTTTTGTCAGCTACCAGATTGGAAGGGTTATATCAGAATATTGTAACAAGTTGTGGATGGTTATAATCAGATTATATCAGTCTTGAAACTGAGATGGTTTAGTCTCACATAAAAAGAGCCAGAGCTCTTTTTTATGCCATTTTTCACCTCCTGACATATTCCCTAACTGAACTTCCATTAGTGTATCATTACCCACTTTTGAAGATAAATAAATTCAGTCTTCACAATAGTTAAAGGATTTGTACTGTCCTGATATACAAGGTATTCATATCAGTAGAGAAAACCAGCACTGCAATAGGAAACTCCCTTTTTTGGGGGAATTTATTTTTAAAATATATTTTAAATATATAAAAAGGCATGATTGGCAAAAAATGCAGAAGTTTGACCTTTAGCTGGTTGCCTTGAATTTTTTTAGCTATTCAGAGTCATGTAAGTGAGGTTTATGTACACCTCCAATGAGAGCTACTCAAGACCATGCCACATGGCCTTCCATTATCCATCCTGTCCATCACCTTCTCTCCTTCTATTCAGAAAATGATCTTGAATCTTTGCTCAGGCAAAAAAAGAAAAAAAAAAAACAACAACGATTTAATAATTTTTCCTCTCCACTCTGTAGCATCAACTGAGATAAGAATGCTTTTTCCAAGATACCCTTGAAATATCTATCCTGTGCCAGGAGAAGGTCTAGTGCCTCACTATAGTCATTAGGCATTACTTGAAACTTCTTCTCAACAGCCTTGAAAACTGCATATCTTTGTTTCTGAAGCTGGTTCTAATACATCAGGTCAGTGTCAGACAGTTTACCTGAACAGATCTGGACACTTATAAATAGTCACTCTACAATTGCCTCCATACCAAAAGTGTTTGAGTCCTGGCAAGCCTTCCTGCCTCAGTGCAGCCAGGTTTTGCAAATTGCTGTTTTCCTACCAAGGAGAAACCAATTAAGTTTGAAGCCAAATGGTGTCCAGTGCATGAAGCTCATGTCTCAGTGGGCACCAGGGTGGAACCAGTGTAACAAACTCTGTGAGACACCCAGTCACTGCTGTGCTAAGGTAGCCAGACAGTGCCAGTAAATGCCAAAGGCAGCAGCTCACATCTGGATGCAACTTATGTGTCAACTGCCCTACAAGTACATGTGCTCAGTCCACAGTTGATAAGATGTCTTGGGGTCAAATTTGGTTTTCAAAGTGCAATTCATCTCTCTAGCTTTCTGGAGACAAGAATACCTCATATTTTTTCCAGCGCCTATGGTGGTATGAACTATTTTAAAGAAGGTTCAAATCCACTTACAGATAAAAAAAGAAACTCCCTGTATGTCAGTGTGAATTAGGCTCACTGGATAATTTGAGGTCCATGGAATTTTTGGTTTATGTAGCCTTGCAACTCATCTCTAAACAGTAAACAGCAGATCAGTCACCAGCCCTGAGCAGTGACTAGTCTAGCATCACCTCTTCCTGTAACTTCTAAAGTTTTTGCTAAATATTAAAGCTAATTTGCCTCTGCTGAAGTTTAAGACTGTTACCTTTTCTGCCTGAGATGACAGCTTGTCATTGTTGATAAATGAAAATACCTCATCCTTTCATACAGGGAAATAAGAAAGGCTCTTTTTTTTTGAGACAAAGTACTTTATACTTCCCCTTCAGATGATTCATGTGAGTAGGTAATGATAACACCGTCTGTACACCCATCCATCCTGACTGAGACCAAAACTCCATAAGCAGTAGTGACAATTGTCTGTACTCATTCAGAGAAGATGTTCGTTCCTTTCTCCTATGCTGGGACTGATCCTAAATTAAAGCACTTCCCAGAATGAGCAGTGATATGCCATTATGGTCTGTACTGCAGATCACTCTGTGCAATATTGTGAGGGGTTTAACTGCACTTATTGTTGCTTGTGCCTCACTGATGCTCCATTCTGTACCAGTGAACCCAGTGTAACCAAGCATGGCAGAATCAGTCTTTCTTACATTTAACATACCTGCAGGGCTCATTTCACTTAAATGCAGCTCACTCTGGCCGTGAGTCACCAGCTGAGTTCTAACAAATATGTACAGCTGGAACTCAGAGAATGGAGACTGGGGTTGCTTTGAACAGTGCAACTGAATGTGTCAGAAGTAGTACAAATCTCTCACATAGATAAAAAATAAACTGAATCTTTTATTAAAATATTTTTCTGTTTATTCCCTCAAGGTGCAAGTTCAAGGAATGACAGGGAACATCCAGTTTGACACCTATGGGCGGAGAACAAATTACACAATTGATGTGTATGAAATGAAAGCTGCTGGATCACGGAAGGTGAGTTTCAAGACATGGATCTAGATTTCACACCTTCACAAATATTTATTCCAACAAATCAATTAAATTAAAAAATACCATAGATGCCATGTAATAACAGGGTCCTGAGGAGTAACCCCTTCATGCTGCCTTCCCTATCCCAGAAACCTTGTTATATTCAGTTCCTGGACTAAACCACTCACCCTGCTTAACATCTTCACTGGTTTCCATGTCAACTTCAAATGCAACTTTTTCCCTGAAAATCCTTCCAGAGCTTTTTCACTGCCAAGTATAATACCTGCTGTCGTGGTCCTGTGTCTAGTCCTATCTTTTAAATTCCTCTCCATCTTTTCCTCCCTCTCTATGTTGGGCTTTGGACCCACAGTGAAGCTGAAACCAGTGAAACCTTCTGAAATTAACAGAAAATAAGTTTGTTTTTAATTAGAATTTCATATTAATTCTCTTGTCTCCTAAATAAAATTTAGATCCTAAGTAGGATAGTTGCCTAGATCAGTGCTATAAAAGAAGTTTAAGGCAGATGTTAAAAAAAATTTAGCTAGACAGGGTCACAAAACTACTGAGAGAAGAACGTGTGTGGGTGAGTCTCTTAAATCCCCTAATTTCACCTGCTTGATTACCAGTGAGACTCCTTAAACATTTCTGCACATTCAATAACCAAATACCTCTAAACATGGCCCAGCCTCTCAGGGAGGTGTACAATGCTGAGAACAGTGTTACCTCTGTGTTGTGCAGAAATACAAAAGCTATTGTGATAGTCTAGTGATGCAGCCAAAGGTCAGCACCAACCAGCTGATAAAGTCTCCTTGTGATCACAGAGGGTTTTGTGTCCCACACTGGAAATAATGCAGCTGTGCCTGCGTTGCTAACCCTGTCTGTGCATCTGCTCTAAAGCCAGCTCAGGTCTGCAGGGACTGTGTTGGATAAAAATCACAACATCAGAGAATTTTGCTCAGAATGCTGTGCAGTTTATTTTCTTCTCCGTAGCATGTTCTTATGCTGTGGACATATGGGAATTTATTCCACAGGCACCATACTGATGTAAATTGAGATAGGGAGAATTTAATATGTATTTTCACTTAGATTTGGCTTGTGCAGATTTGCTCTTGGGCTTGAGAACATTGTTTCTTTAAGGAAATGGATGTAAAGCTAATGTAGTCCCTTAATGACAAAAACAGTGAATGAGAAATGTTACAAAGCTGTAGGATTTGACAGTTACTCTTACAAGTTCAGGTACCAGAGTCCTTGTAAAGGTATGTAATGAGCTGACAATCTCCATTTTTGTAGGCTGGTTATTGGAATGAATATGAACGGTATGTGCCAGCATTAGATCAGCTGCCCTCTAATGATACTTCATCTGTGGAGAACAGAACTATAGTAGTCACTACCATCTTGGTAAGTTTTATGTTCTTAGTGTGTTTGTGTTTAGGAAACAAGGCACATGACTCCTGAGGTGTGTTAGACACCTTGTCAGGAGGCTGTTGAATACTTGTCAGATGTTGAATACTGTGTGAATTCAAGTGACTGGGAAGTTCAGTATCTTCCAGAGATGTTCTGAGGGCTTGAGCCTGCTAACTCATACATGTATCAGTAAGTCTGCTCCCAGGAGGAGCTCACTGAGCTCACCATTGTGCTTTGATGCTTCCCAGACACTTGAATTCAAATTAAGTGCCTCATGTAAGTGAAGTTATTGTGCATGCATGTAAATGAGCAGAGATGGGTCTTTCTGCTGTAGAGTCAAATCTTGCACCCCTCACTCAGGTACAGCTCCTGTAAACTCAACCCCTGTGGACTGAGTAAGGGTGGCACAATGAAGCCTGTAGAGAACTGGAACTGCTCTAGCACTGGGTGAAAAGCAGCCTTTACCTGTGCAATTCCAAAGGAGCAAAGCTCTTCCTGTGTGCCACGAGCAGCAGCACCTGTGAGTCCCAACGCCTCTACAGACCTGCTCTTACAGCATTTGTTGGGACTTTTGTGCTTTTTACAATTCTACTAAGCATGAGTCAATTTTATGCTGTTTCCTGAAGCATTGTATTTTATATTCCTATGGATTTAGTGAGATACAATCAGCATTTCTACTAGAATTTTCCAAGAAGGCTAAGGGAATTCAGTGACAAAAAATGCTGCTGAGGATTTCAACCTAGCTTCCCTTAGGCTACTTTGAAAATATCTTCATCAGAGCCCCATTCTTGGCCACTGTGGCCTTAGGAGATTGTGGTGATGGTACAGGCATTGGATATGTCAGTCTTTAAACACTAAAACTTGAATTATTGCTACAATGATGCTACTTGACTGTCTAATCAGGCATAATTCTACAAACAGAAGTGTAACTTTGTTAAAAAGTTCTGTTGTCTGCAATGACTCCTCACTAGGAATACAATCAATGTATGTATGGCTGTAGGATCACCCAAGGATTTTTATGCTGCAGAAGACTGTCTTTCTAATTTCTGTACCAAAGCAGGAAATATTGTAAATACTTGCCAGTAATATAAAGGATAATAGCAGCTCTCATTTTGTGTGGTTAACAGCTGTGTTTTACATTCATAGACTTTTGATCTTTACTTTTGTTTCAAAGGAATCACCATATGTAATGTATAAGAAAAACCATGAACAACTAGAAGGGAATGAGAGATATGAAGGATATTGTGTAGACTTAGCTTCTGAAATAGCAAAACATGTTGGAATAAAATACAAACTGTCAATTGTTGGAGATGGGAAATATGGAGCTAGGGACCCTGAGACTAAGATATGGAATGGCATGGTGGGTGAACTGGTCTATGGGGTAAGTTTCTCTTAACCTTCATTTTAATGTTCTTTATAAAAAAATATGCTCGAAGTTAATAAACTGCAAAATAAAGATCATCTGTTTGAATACTACTTTAAAATTCTAGGTATTTCTTTGTATTGCCATTTTTACAGTCCGCTTTTCTCATTGTTTCATTGCAGGAAAGTGTCACGTTTTTACTGCTGTTCTCCAAATCAGAGTCCACAAAACGTTGAGAAATAGCATTGGGCAAACTTCAAATTCTTATTTACAGCAGAATTTCCAGTTTGCTCTTCATATGCTTCTTCTTCATTTGCCAGATCTCCTTTTTCTGTATCAGTCTCTTAAGTGCTGGGCGGGTTTTCCCTGTCATTAAAGGTCTGATCTGGGATGCTGAGAATTGCTGGGTCACTGATCTTGGTTTGTGTTTGATCAGACCCATTTAACTCCATGGTTGCTTTTCAGGGTAAGAAGCAATGCAGGTGTGAAATCACCCACATATTTTTTTTCTCTTTAAACTGTGGGTTTGGTGTCAAAAATCAACCGTCAGACAAAAAAAAAAAAAAAAAAAAAAAAAAAAAAAAAAAAAAGCTAATTCACTGCATTTCTCTTTATATTTCTATATTGGGTGTACGTCACTTTGTTTAGCAAGAACAAAAACAGTCCGGAACTGCCATTTTGGAAACTTCTTTATTCTTTGGAAATGAGAATTTTGGAACAGATAAACCAGATGGAAGGGGGAGAAAATTGGCTTTGCAGAAAAAAACTTCTCAAGCTGATATTTCATCTTTTTTTTCTCAGATGCTAATGAGATGATTTGTGATTCCGCCCAGATCTTTTTTGCAGTTTATTTTTAACAAGCTTTCCTTTATTAAAAATATCTGAGCAGAAGTGCATATTTCAATTGCCTCCTTTTGTTCTGTGGCTGAGTGTAATTTCTAAAAGTCACCTCAAAATTTCCTTGGGATAATGCATCATCATTCTTGCAAAATGTTTGGTGAGAATTCTTTTCATATGAATCAGTCTTTTTTAAGTAATTGCTAGATTTTTCACAAATCTTCTTACTCTGGAGCAGTCAGTCCTGATGCCTTGTTATGTAATTGGTAGCCTGTTCAACTTGAAAATGTTTTATATAAATGGCAATGTTTTTATTGTATTGTGTTATGGCAGAGAGGGAAATCTACTGATTACAGAAAGTAAACAGGGTTCTGGACCCTTGGATTATTTCTTTGTTTCCCTGTTGCTTTGAGGTTTGACATTATGCAAATCTGAACTCCCCATGACTCAGTTGTGCAATTTGGGAAACTGATGTTCGCTGTCTTAGAGAACACAAGTCCATTGAGAACCTCTGAAGCAAAGGTTTAGTTTAGTTCCAAGCAAATTGCGTTGCACCAGAAACCTATACCCTCTGTTGCTCTGTGTGTGATTCAAGAAATATCAAGAATATCAGCTGTAATTGGGTCCTTTTGATGTACTTGCAAGTGACAAAAAAATAACCATACCATGTGGAAAAAGCATGGCAAAAGAGAAGCTGAAATGGCTGGTAACAGTCAGAGCATGGGGACCGTCTACACTAGGGGAGGAAAGGTGTGATGTGGGCTACAGCTTTTGTGTCTTGAGGCAGTAAGATTAATGGCAGCTGCTGTGCCATTCAAGATCTACCTCATAAAGGGCCTCAAAAATGCTCTGAGGGCTGGAGCACCTGTCCTGTGAGGAAAGGCTGAGAGAGTTGAGACTTTTCAGCTTGATGAAGTGAAGGCTCCAAAGAACCTTAGAGAACCTTCTAATACCTAAAAAGGCTACAAGATACATGGAAAGGGATGTTTATAGGTTCATGTAGTAAAAAGACAAGGGGGAGTGGCTTTAAACTGAAAGGGGATAGAATCAGATTAGATATTAGAAATAAATTCTTAATTGTGAGGGTGCTGAGGTTCTGGCCCAGGTTGCCCAGAGAGGCAATGGATGCCCCATCCCTAGGAACACTGAAGGTCAGGCTGGACAGGGATTTAAACACCCTGATCTAGTGGAAGATGTTGAACTAGATGATCTTTAAAGGTCCTTTCCAACCCAAAACAATGTGTGATAAGCAGGTTGGCTGCAGCTGAGTTTTCCACGGCCTTTTGGGACCAGCCTAACTCAGAGATTTCTGCCTCCTTAGCATCAAACTTAGCCCTAACCATACTTGTGACCTTTCCACACCAGCAAAACCGGCCCTGCAGGCACCACAGACCATTCCTTAAAGCAACCCCAAAACCACCCCACCGTTCTCATTTTCCCCTGCAAAAAAGGTCAGCTCCTTTGTATTCTGAGCACAGTTTTCATCTGTGTTTTCTCGTTAATGAAAAATTGAGGAATGTTTTCCTCCCTGACCCCCAACAGTTCCTGTACTCGTGCTGTGAGCTCTGTTACTGAAGCCTCTCCACTGCAGTGCTCAATTATTCAAAGGTCAGATTGTCCCATGAGGTTTGAGTGCAGACACAGGTTAATACTTCCAGCCCTGTGCTGCTGAGCCAGCTCCCCAAACCATCCAGCTGAACTGAGCTTGCAAGCTGCATGGAAATCCACCTGGGTTTCTGTAAGCAGGGAAAAGAGCCCCTGAACCCTGAGTTCAAACTTCAGCAGCCTTTCAGACCTTTTCCCAGCTCTATTTGCAAACATTGTGAAATACCCTTGGCCTTTTTCTCCATCCGTTGAGAGGGGCTGTGTACCACACTTAGAAGGATGTTCACTAAGCCCTTTGAAGATGAGAAGTACTCTAGAAGTGCTAATTATTTGGAACAAGTGCCTCATTTACGTGCTGACTTTCCTTTATCTCTCACTGGCTTAAAACTCTATTAGGGAAAACCAAAACTATGTTAACGTAATGCCCCTGTGAATCTTGTCAGCAAAGTGACTCAAATTTGGCTCCTCTGGATTCCATTTTGGGAAGAAAAGAGGCAGATTAGATTTTAAGTACCTTTGTTAGCATCTATGGAAGATGGACTTGATAGGATAAAAGGGACTTGGACTTGGTAGGATAGGTTTTGGTACCAGTTATCCAGCAGCTGAGCTGAGCTGTGGCAGAAACACAGTCCTTTAGATTGCATTTGTCTCAAGTGATAACTGGTGATGAGTCGTTTGTCAAATACAGCATATTCCTGACCCAGCAGCATCCTTGCCACCACCTGGCACTGCTGGGGCATCTCAGCCAGCTTTTTGAATACTGAGCCCTTTTTTGCATAGTCCCATGCATGCAATTCTTTCCTAAAATTGCTCTTAGGACAGTTGTAGGAAATGAATGGCTTGTCATTTTAATGTTAAAAGCCTAATTAACTGTATTTAATGTTTGGATTGTTACTGTTGCTCTCACTTCCTATGGAATGCAGGCAGTACAGAGTCAGGGGAGGAAAGGCAACCTCCAGACCCCTGCATTGGAGGGGAGGCACCTCAGTCTGCCCTGAGCTGTACCCAAAGCAACAAGGGTGGTGTGTCACCGTGCTGCAGGTCTGGAGGGTGGCACAGCCCTGACTCCAGTGTAAGACTCACTGGAGGTCAGCATTAGCTAGGCCAGCTGGAGCAGTCCCAAGACTTACACATTGCCATTCACACTCTGAAATGCTTCCCATTAAAAATTCTCCCTGCCCTGTTTCATTTCACATCAGGTCTGGTTGGAGGGCATAAAAGTCTGCTGTACTGTATGGTACCTAAAGTTAAGGAAAATCTCAACTGTCCCCCTTGGGCTTTTCCTTGTGGCTTATCAAGGGGCTATACCTATGGACCTGGCTGCAGAAGGATTGCAGCCTCAGAGGCAGGGAATTATGACTGAGCATATATTTCCATACTCCTTTGCTTCAGGCAGGAGAACCCAGCAGTCTTGTTGGAGAGGAAATAACAGACCTTTGTGGTTTGTTAGCAATTTCTAAGTATTAGTGATAGTAGTAATAGTAGTAGTAAAGATGATTGTAATACTAATTAATAATAATAATGAAATTTGGCATGAAATTAAATGCATTTGGTTTTTCATAAATCAAAAAGTGTCAGTTCAGGCTGAAAAAAGCTCCTTAATGTTGCTCTTTTGCTCTAATGGCGTCAAAATAAAACTCTTCATCTTACCAAATATCCATTCAAGAACTGATTTTTTTAAAACTAAGAAAAATTTCACAAGAATAGTGGAAATTTTCAACAGAATAAATATAGAAAATAGGTAAAGCTTTTTTCCTGGACATTTCAGAAGGGAAGTAGCTAAATCATTCTCAGTCCAGGAGACTGAATCACTATTTAAATCTAACCAGCAGAGCAATCCAGCAAGGCAAGTGCTGTCCTGCGGTGACCCAGAGGCTGAGGACGTGTCCTTGGCTGGGGCTGAGGAGCAGCAGCACCTCCCTCAGCCCCTGTGCTCAGGGCTTTGTACCCACCAGCTGCTGAGCACTAGACAGTCGTCTTTTCTCTTCTGTGGGGTCAGCCTCTTTCTGTAGGCTTTTATTTCTTCTTCCCCTTTTAAAGCAGGCTGCTGTTCTTCCTTCCCTGTTCAGCCAGGGGAAGCCATCCCTCCCCGGGCCTGATGCTGGCTAATTGACAGTAGTTTTAACACAGATCTTAATTGTAACTACAAATGCTTTGGGAATGAAAAGAGCAGCCAGACCTTACAGCCTTTAAAACTGCTCAGGTTAAAACAAGCCTTTATAAAGACTTCTCAATATGTAAAATAGCACAAAGGAATGAAGCAGGGATGTAAAGGACAGGAGTTCCCTGGAACACAGAAGCCTCCACAGTCTGTCAGAGTGGGTTTGCTGACACATCTCCCTGCCTTTAGCACCGTAACCAGCCTCGTGTGGGGCTGGCCTCTCTGGCTCTGCCAGCAGCATGTACAAATTCTAAAGATGGCACATACAGCCTTTGAATCATAGCAGAGAGGCAGACTAATTCCATTCCTACTTTTCCTTAAAACCTCCCACATGCTCTTAGTCTGTGGCAGAGCCTGACTGTGCTATGAGTGGGTGAAGCTTGTTCTTTGCTCCTCACTCCAGGTTTCTGCCGGGGGGAAGCCCAGGTACAAATCCCCAAAGGCAGCTGTGTGATGCTGCTGCCCTGCAGCTCAGACAGACCCTCATCCTTTAGACATGGACAGATGTGGGGTCCCTGACCAGGCTGAGCTGTGGTGGGGGACAGGATCACAGCCCCGGCACAGAGCCAAGCTGCCACGGTCCTGGGCTTTGGCTGACCTGGGTCCAAGCACAGGCAGAGGAAGCACACATATGTCCACAGCCCCAAAAACAGATGTACTCGTTATGTCTCCATCTGTGAATGGCAGGAGTGTGTCAGAATGAGCTGTGGGCATCCACAGAAATCACAAATGGACTTAACTTTGACAAACTGTGGCAGACAGGGCCAACTGCTGTTTTAACACCTTCATACCTTTTTACGCTGCTCAGCTAGGGTGTATTAAGACTTCAATGCAGCATGTTGCTAGTCAGATATGACCTGTTGGCTTTAAATAAGTGTGAGCTAAAGTGTTAAAACTACACTGCCCCCATGACTCAGCCTCTCAATACACCCTGAATATCCTTGGGGATATTGGACTGCCTTTACAAAGGTAGCTCTTACCAGCTGATACCACAGGTGATGTGTTGCTCTGTCTGACACTATTTTCTGGTACCTGGAAACTTCAGACTGCACTGAGAAGTGTTAAAACATGCTCAGAGACAGCCACCATTGCAGCACAGTCTCTTCTGGAGCCCCTGTGTACCTGCATTCAGCACTGTTGGGGTGCCCAGAGGTTTCACTGCTGATGGAAGTTGGTCGGTGTCCCTCTGCTTCAGTGTGCACAGAGTTGGGGTAATGCCTGGCTTCCCATCACACAAAGTGACTGCAGTCCAGACCACTTCCTGAAGAGTAACCCTCAAGCAAAGGTGTTCAGTTTTGCAAGCAGGAGTGACCCAAAGCATATGCAGGCAGGAGAACAGCCCAGATCCCTCACTGTCTCTAGTGCACAGATTTGAATTTGTGAGAGTTATCAGAAGGTCTGTAAGCAGAAGAATCCCAGCCCTCCTTTTGGATTACAGAGGTGCAACAGCTTATCATTTTTCATTCTCCATGTAGAAGGGTATTTCCATTTGCTATTTTTTTCTCCCTCTCCATAAGAGTCTGGAGGTTTGCAGCTCCCTG
Organism: Cinclus cinclus; assembly: GCF_963662255.1. Taxonomy (NCBI): domain Eukaryota; kingdom Metazoa; phylum Chordata; class Aves; order Passeriformes; family Cinclidae; genus Cinclus; species Cinclus cinclus. Next base: position 11,150,883 of record NC_085060.1, read on the forward strand.
GGGTCATCTTTGAGCAGAGTGGGCAGCGCCTCTGTGCTGCCTGTCCTCTAAATCCATCCCTCCCACACTAGTAGGCAAAGACAGAACAAGCCTCAGAGGAATGCATGACATTTCTTGCCCAGCTCAAATGCAGTGAAGATGATGTTTGAAACGCCATTAGTCATGAGTGATTAGCAAAGCTCTGTTGTTGAGGTTCTTAAACCCCTCTCCAGTTCTGTATGAAGAAGGGCATGTTTGTGGTTGTGTTCTTTTTAATCGAGCTCAATTTGTATGTGTTCTGCTTATCTGCAGCCATAACAGGGAGAAAAATTCTCAACAGTGCTGCAGTTATTAATGATCCTTTAGGGTGCTTAGAGCTCTCCATAAGCTCTCCATTTCAAATACTGTATCTCTAAATAAATAAGCAAAGGGAGAACTGTTTTTTAACATCCCCAGTGCAGCTAATATTCAGGGAAGTGGTGAGCAACCAGGCTTGGGTTCTGGATTGCAGATGGTCCATTCTCAGTGCCCTGGTTTCCCAAGACTCTGTGTGTGAACCCATGCTTGCTCCCTCTGCAGAAACCATTTGCTACCATGTTCACTAAGGGATGAGAGTGCTTTTTGGTGTTTCCAATACAGTGAATGCATTTTGTAGGGATGGTAGGAAAGCAGAAAGACTGAAAAGTATCGGAAAATTAGTATTTGTACCCCATTTAATATTAAAATGCAGTTTGAAATTATTTATAAATAAATCTGTACTGTATGATATGCACATGGTAGCAGTCAGGGCTTTAATAAGTGATTTGTCTGTGCTTCAGCATCAGCTTCATCCCCCCATAGGAACATCCTGCATGAACTCAGTTGCACATGAGGGAGATCCAGACCTTATTGCATGCTGCATCAGCACTTAGGAAGAGTTCCACCATGTCTACTTTGGCAATTAAAATATAACTTTAAGAGAATTAAAATTCTCCAAATCCTTGAAAATGCTCCAGAAACTAAATGCTCTTATGGCTGAAGAGGCTTTTCCTTCCCTTGATGGAGTGTTCCAAGGCTGGCAGTCCATGTGCAAAAGTTCCTGGTGGGAAGGCACCTGCTCCCACCTAAGCTTCTCTTCGCATGGAGCCATTGCTAAGTCACTGCAGGGGTCCTGATCCATTAAGTTTGCCCTAATAAGGATTAATTTGTAAGTACCTCATTAGTTCAACAAGAGGAACAGTGGCATGGTCAAAGTGCTCAGTCTTCCAGCTGGCTGACTAAATCTTTTAAACTATATTTAAAACTGATATTCTGTGTGAATCTCACCCTGACTGCAGACATCTAGTATTTAACAGGAGCTCAACAAGCAGCAGCTCTAAGAGAAATATACGTTTTGGGAGAGTTCCTCAGTGAACAAGTTCCAACATCTTCCAAAGATGTTACCTCACTCTACCCTCCCCTCCAAGTCTTTCCATTCTTTAGGTGATGAACACATTCATCTGCAAAGCCAATAAACATCCAGGCATCCAAATGCATGTTCAGTTTTTATATTCAAGCCATGTTCAGCTAGATTTTTGCAGTAAGTGACCACGAATCAGATGAGGTTTTCTCCTTGAGGAACAGCCACTCAAGGGTAAAGGCAGTGTCCCAGTACACGACTGACAAAAGGGGCTGAGCAGGGCTGTCAGAGGGGGCACCCAGGGCCATGATTTCCGAGTGGCTTCCTTATATGCACAGGCATGGCTTTATCAGGTTATTCCAAGCAGTGAACTTATGCACATACCTTGTAGCTGCATATGCTGCTATGAGCTGTAGAGAGATGTTCTTGGGTGGCTGGAGCAACCCTTGAGGTTGTGTGTGCAAATAGGTGCCCTGCAGAGAGAGGCAGCTGTGGGGAGGGCCAGCCCTCATCTGACAAGGCTGTCACTGGCCTTGGTCTGCAAACCCTGAGCAGTGCTCCTGGATGGCTGCACAGTGTTAACAAGAACCAGCAGGCACCAAGCCCATGATGCTCTGATCAGTTGTATGAGATGCCTTTGCCATTTCTTCTTATCAAATGCAAAACCCAAACCAATAGCTAGGAGGAGGTAAAAACAGACAGTAATGACAGTCACGTACATCACCATCAGATTTACATAAAGGCATATTCAATTACTTTATGGCACAGATTTTAATCATATCTTATTAATATTCCCCATTAACTTTTATTCAAACTGCCATTTAATCAGGCTTTATTTTTCCACCAGAAAGAAATGCCTGGTTACTAGAGGGGAAAAATCTGATTTAAAAGGTGCATAGTGGTTTAGGCACTCATAAATTAAGGTTTCCCCAAGAACCATGTTTTCTTTCGGAAATTCTTAATTACCAATGGAAGGCCTTCTTTAAAAATATCAATAACATGAGTAGTTTGAGTGTTTAAAATAGTGTATGTAGGTATGTAGACTCTCATAACACTCTTCAACTGAAAATGATTCTTTTTTTAGAATTGAGTTTCACTCTCACACAAATACTGACACCTGCTTGAGTACTTGGCTGGATCAAGGCTAGGGTGTCTAAGTAGCATGACTTGAATCTTTGTAGCATAGAAATACAGGTACAGTTAAATATGTTGAAAATCTACTCTGGAATGTTATTTTTAATCAGGAAAGTAAGTAATTTTTTTTTACATGCGTGCCTACCCTTGAAATCCATCAAGGATGTATAGATTGAAGGGAAGGTTATTCGTTCACCATCACACAGGTGGACAATGGATGATGCAGTAGATGCAATGGTGCTTCCAGGTGACACAGCCCCAGAGCTCGGTCTCTTACAGGCCTGTAGAGCCAAGGTCTCTAAGACAGGAGGGCATACATGACACTGCCTTCTCCTCAGATTATCTAGGCTATTTGCTCCTCAGGGATTCAGTAATCTGTGTTAATGGTTCTTCAATGACCACAGAAAGGGTCTGTCTGATTTCTATCCCCCCAGTACTTACTACCTTCTGCCACTTACTGCAGTGGAGTTTTAAAGGAGCACTCAAGTAGTAGCACCCAAGTGCAGCTGAAATTCAGTGACTGATTACTTCTCATGGGTTTCTTTTAAAGATCCTGACTAATCAGTAAGGCAAGGGAAGTTGCTGAAAGAATGGAAAAGAGAAAATCAGAACACAGCAAACAGAACTTGTCCGAAGTGTTATGAGTGGTTACGAACCATTACGATAAAATGGCATTGTGTTGGTTGCCATCTCACTGTCCAGTTTGCATAGTGTTTATACATCTGTTTTAATGTAATAGAAGTATCTGCTGCTGTCATGAGCCCCTTGCACAGATTTGATTGTAATTTTTCTTGTCAATAATTTTCTCTTAATATCATGTAGTCCTTAACTTCAGTGACTGCAAAATAGCCTACAAAGAATTTATTTCTACTCACTATTGTAATTTATCATCTGATTCATTAGCCTGAGACTCTATATTGTGACTCTGTTGTGTCTGACTTGTAACTAACTTGGGTTTGTTTTCCCTTTTCAGAGAGCAGATATAGCTGTCGCCCCCCTCACCATAACATTGGTGCGAGAAGAAGTCATAGACTTTTCCAAGCCCTTTATGAGCCTGGGCATCTCCATCATGATCAAGAAGCCTCAGAAATCTAAGCCAGGCGTATTCTCTTTCCTGGATCCTTTGGCTTATGAGATTTGGATGTGTATAGTCTTTGCTTACATTGGCGTCAGCGTAGTTCTTTTCCTAGTCAGCAGATTCAGCCCTTATGAGTGGCATTTGGAAGACAACACTGAAGAACCACGTGACCCTCAGAATCCTCCCGACCCTCCAAATGAGTTTGGAATATTTAACAGCCTTTGGTTTTCCCTGGGTGCCTTTATGCAGCAAGGATGCGATATTTCTCCAAGGTTTGTTCCATATCACTCCATCACCTTTTTGCATTTTATGGTCATCTTCTGATGCCATGGTGCATATATGTTACTTTCGCAAATTTTTTTTTTAATTCCAAATTTTTTGTCATTTCAATTCAATATTCAGCATCCTCATAAAGCCACCATGCTTGCTAACATTCACCTCCAGAGTAAGTAGCATTGATTATAATGCCTTTTATGCATTTCTGCCAAACTTATATTCACCATGTTGAGGCTGTAAAATGCATAGGGTTTTCTGTTTTCAGCAATGCTTGGAGTGCTACCGTGTTTTTGCTGCATATCTCATTTTGCGGTCATCTCCTTGGTGCATATAACACATTCTGCTTTGCAAAATAAGATTTCTTTTTAAAAGTCACATGCAACAGCATTTTAAAGCATCTCCACTCCCATCAAGGCTCCTACTAGTCTGTTTACTTTCTTTTGTACCTAATTTCTTCAGTTTTGTTCTTCTTGAACTTCTTCATCCTTCTGCTTACCACCATTTTGCACATGTTCATGTCTCCAGATGTACTGTGCTACTGTCCTTTATGTGTGGTGTTATTTCAGTCCAGTCTAATCTGTTATCCCTCTGTTCATAGTCAATATGGTCTAATAAGCACTGCCAGTTTCCATAAAGATTTTTCTTACTCATGAAGACTTTCTTTCTGGATAAGGCTGTAATAAAGTATGATTGATATTAATACCAATTTAAGAGAGAGCACTGTTATTAACTACTGTAGAATTATATTTCTTTTTATAGAAGTATTTTAAAAACCATATGAAAATAGTGAAGCTCCCTCTAATTGAACAATTCATACCACAGATTTTTCTTAATAACATCTAGCATGTTTCTGCATTTACACTGGTAAAATACTTTGGTGCTGTGCTTGCTATAAGCAGTAAAATTACCTAGTCTCTTAGTGATGGAACAATAATTTTGTTCTGTATGACAATTATTTAATAACCAGTTTCCAGCTATTTTATTTATTAGAAACGTCTGCAAAGACAAACAGAATAGCACTTTCCATTTAACAAGGTTGCTGTTTAGAGGAAGAGAGAGATCTTTTTTCCTGAGTACTGACATTAAAAATGCACCTTGTTCTCCAGGTTGCCTTTTTTAATACCTAAATCATTGAAAAGGTGCCAGGTTTTCCTGGCCCATTTAGCATTAGGAATCTTGAGTTGCCTCACCGAAGCAAGTGACAAAATTTCTGTGAATATTTTTGGGAAGGATCATGATTTTGTCTGTTAGAGTACAATAATCATCCTATAAATTTGCGTTAGTTTCCCCAGTTCCTGGTGTCTGGGTGTGCTGCCTCCCTCTGCACTGACAGCTGTTGGCTCCCTCTCCCTGTTTGCATTCCCTGATTCTGCCTCATGCCTCAAACCTTCATTGACACTTTGCCTCAGTGTTTGCTGTTAAAGGGGATGATTCGTAGTAACATTTAAATTGCTGTTGACCATGTGTGTGCCCAATATCAAGGACCGGGAAATAAGCACTGGGACATCACATGGAAAGCTGCAGGCATCGCACTGTTTCTGCTAGCTCTGGTTATTGACACTTAAATAGAAGTGCATAGGATTTTTGGGAAGCTCTCATGTGACTCTGGCGTGGTTAGCCATTTACCTTATATAACAAGTGGAACACACTGGCTTTTTCAATATGACCACAACAAGTGCCTTGGAAATACCTACAAAAAAAAAAGGAGGAAGACAGCAGTATATCTATTTATTTTATCTGTCTGTCAGATGCTATTAACTCAGTATTAATATATGGCCCTCATTTGAAGAGGACCAGTTATTTTGTTATCTTCCATTATAACATTCCAGGCAGTTACACGTATTGTAATGGGAAAAAAAGAGAAATTTAATACCATGGTTTAAATTCCAGAAACACTGTTCCTTTGACTGAAATGTTAGTTTAGGCTGATTAAAATGTCAAATTTCTTTTACATAGAAGGGACTATTCCCAAGTATTCCATTCTTAATCTGTATCTTTGTAAGGTTACACCATTCACAGTACATTGACTATATGAATGTTTCATACTATTTTATTGCCACTAAAAGGGGCTTCATTCTTCCATTGTGAGTTTTGTCTGAATAAATTTCTTATATGAGAGCATATAGCACTCGTAGGGAGATGCCGACAAGCAGTCTGGAGAGATCACTTTTGTATTTGCTGATAAAGGCTCTTTCAGCTGCCTTTGTGATGAACAGCTGTGACATCTAATGACTAGTTAGATCTATCCTCGGTGAGTATGCTGTGTGGATATTCCAGAGGATATATCCTTATACTCTCCTCTCTCTATTTAATAGGAGTCGTCTAAATAGAATCAGAGAGCAGCCAAAGGCTGGGAGTTAGTGCATCCCTTGATGTAATCAACATTTATTTCAGCAGTTCTGTTCTGATATCAAAGGTTGCTGTGTTTTCTGCATAGTGAGCTAAAGCATTGAAAATTCAACTTTTGAGGGATCAAAAGTAGATTATTAAGCTTGCTTTTATGTAAGATGTGTACAGCAAATTGAATCAGGAAAAAACAGTCAAATTTATAACACTGTTCTGAGCAAAAGTATCTTTGAAATCTCCATGAGATCATGTATTTTCATTTTGCTCATTATTCATGTAGAACAAAGAGGCTAGATTAATTAATTTCTGATGGAAAAAGACAGAGGGGTTATTAAAAACTATCTCAAGAGGTTGGTCATTTAGATGGCATATTTCTAGTTCCCTGCTTTCACAGCAGAAGACTCAAGAGACTCCTATTAAAGACCATGGGAATGACTTTGTGGGACTTTCAGAATAGCAAGGAGAGGGTAACCTGACATTCCTGAAACTCCCACAGCCATTCCTATGATAGAGCATCTCAAGCCTGTGCTTCAGATGCTGTGTCTGCCTGTTGTGTCTCCAAGGCCAAGGGCTGGCTGGGCATGCAAGGAAAAGGCTGGGCCCGAGCTTGGGGGTTCCAGCTGAGGTGTGCTCAGGATATCGAGGTACTCCACGCTAGGTGTTCAGGTTCAGGGTTATTTGTCAGCATAACAACCATCTTATATCGATCCAAACAGCTCAATTAAA